>NC_080023.1:110183665-110812896 GCF_030020395.1 Manis pentadactyla
TTTTTAGAAACTTTGCCCTATTACCCATCCACCCCTTTATGTTTCTGTATCTCCTGAATTCAAAATAGAATTCTTATTTAATTCATTTATCTTTATTGGTATTAAAAGTCTGTTTTTCTATTTTATAGTAAGCATTTTATTCATTTCATGGGTTTAGTTAGAGCTGCCTAGATAGCTTTGGATCCCTGATGAAATAAAACATTTCAGCTTTCCACATGAGGGGCAATCCAGCTAAGCATCTTAACACCAGTAGCACTGGACCTGACCCTCCAAACCACAACAATTTTTAGCGACTTTTCTTCCTTTTTCTTGCCAAGCCTTGGTTCACCTGAGTTCAGCATGTCCCACACTAAGCAAATAATCAGCACCCGCGCACCTGTCCCGTTCCCCGTTTCACTCTACCCTCTGAGCCGGTACAGCCTAAATGATCATCATCTTTGAATCTCCTTTCTCCTCATTTCTCGTGTCCAAATCTAAGCTCTATTGATTCTGACCCCTAAATATCTTTCAAATCCTCCCACTCGACCTTACTGCCACTGCCAAGATGCTAGACCAGGGCTCCCATGTGCACCTCCTGAACGTTCTCTAGCTGACCTCCATGTAGCCAAGCTCTTTGACTTCCAACTCATTCTTCATGATGTCAGCAGAGTGAGCTATCTAAAGTGCTTCTTTTATTCCACAGATTACAAGCTTTCAAAGGCTTCCATAACTGACTGGACAGATAGGGCCCTTTGCCTTTCTATCTCATGCACTCATGATCCTGCCAACTATTTTTTTCCACTTCTCCCAATACACAGTAAGCTCTCTATCCCTTGCTACTGCTGGCAGCATTGCAGTTCTCCTTCTATGCCACTGAAACCTATTTTAACTTAATTGTCTCTTAGTCATCTCCCCTTTCTTAGTTTAAAAGCCATGTTTTGTAAGCAGACTTTTCTGCCAAAACTGGATAACTTTGAAGCACATTGTAATTCCACTTTCAGGTCACTTATTACTCCTTCTAGTAATTCTTTGCTTTAAAAACACTACTCTCTGATCTCACCACTAGACCCCATCCCCATCCATTATAAGCTTTGTGAGGCTGAAAGATATTTTAGAAATAAACACATATATTCCATATACAAGGAATAGTGTCTAATACAAGGATGAATAATAATAAATATCTGTTGTACTGATCATGCTTGTCAACCTCTCAAGACTCCATAGGGTGACAGGATACAAGAGCAAAAAGTCAGCCAGGAAAATGTGAAGGAGATTCATCAAGCAAATACTAAACTTCAATATATTCCTAAAAGCAAGCAAGCAAATGAAAGTGTGCCCGCTGATGGAAAAAAAGAGGAGGAAATTGCATCCCAGCACATGCTGTGAGAAGCTGCATCTGAGGTGAAAGTACACATCCAATGGAACCAAGGAGAATATCCCACCTCACAGTCAGCTGGTATAACAGAGGGAGATAGAGCATGGGACTGCCTGAACATATAAGAAACTACTGGCTCTGTCCCATTGCATTCTCACAGCAAGCAAGCAAAGCGGCATTTATCCCCAGCAAAACAACAACAACAACAACAACATATATTTCTATAAATTAAATTTTTCAATGAGGGAGGATGTGGCTTTTAGAATTGGCAAATAGAATTGTTACCCCAGATTTACCAGACTTCCATATGGAGCCCACAATCCAAAATTTGTCATCCCATCCTCTCATCCAAAATAGAACATGCCAGTGCACTTAAGTCACCAGGAATATAGGGTTCCTCATCAGTCATTCTTCCTACTCAAGTCAAGAAACAGAAAGCCAGAGGAATTCCAGAGCCACCTAGAAAAATCAGTGTGGTTCTTCAACTCTCAATATAAATGGAAAACTAGGATCTTCAAACCTGGGGACAGTTTCAAAGAGGAAGTAAAAAATGAATAGATAATTGGTCTCAGGAGAATCAGAATAATTCAGGGAACAAAAGAAAATATTTTTAAAATTCCTTAATAAGGAAGCAACCAAAGTGTCCATGAATATATGAATGGATAAAGAAGATGTGGCACATATACCCAGTGGAATATTATTCAGCTATAAAAAGAAAGAAATCCTGCCATTTGCAACAACATGGCTGGACCAGGAGGGTATTATGCTAAGGAAAAAAACCCAAGCAAAAAAGACAAATGCCATATGATTCCACTTGTATGTGGAATCCAAAAACAAAACAAAACAAAATAAAACAAAATGAACAAAATAGCAATAGACTCATAGACACTGAGAAGTGACTGGTGATACCATAGGGAAGTGGTTGGGGTGGATGAATGAAATAAGTGAAGGGGGTAAAGAGGCAAAAAAATATTAATCAATATAAATTAGGCAGAGGGATGAAAAAAGTCATTTGCCAGAAGTTATATACTTTTTGTAAAATTAATGATAAAATATGGACATGGAAATAAATAAATAAATAAAATTAAAAATTCATTAATCGATTTCTTATAGAGAAATAAGAACTTTGCATTTGTGAAGTAACATCAGGAAGTTATGAGAAAGGGACAAAAAGAAAAGGAAAATCTCTTGGAAATTAAAATATATACTGAAAACAAAATTCAATAGAAAGTCTGTGATGTAAAAGGTAGAAAAAGTCACTTAATATATTACAAAAATCAACAAGATGAGAAATACAAGACAAAATAGAGAATCATTCTAAAAGTTTCAATACCAGACTAACAATAAATCCATAAAAAAGAATTATAGAGAAATACAGTATAAAAATTCATATGAAACATAATATTAAATGAAATATGGTATTAAAAGGGCCCACTCATTGAGTGCCATGTATGCTAAATTAATAAAATATCTAGACATAGATAAAGCCTTGTAAAATTATAGAATGCTAAGGAAAAAGAAACAATCCTGAAAGTTTCAGAAAAAGAAAACGTTAGGCAGGTAGCCAGAGATAAGAGAGAGGAGTGGTTGGTTGACCACAGAGAAGTGGGGACCACAGAGAGCTTCCACCAATGGGAAATCCCTAGCAGCCGGAGTAAAACCACAGAGAAATTTCACAATCTACAGTCCAACTGGGCATGCTTCTGGGGTGTCCTGAAGTGACCTTTCCTCATTATAACATCATTAAAATAAGTCTGCATTGGGGTTTAGTAACCCCCTTGGTGAGCAATCAGAGAGAATTCTGGGAAAAAGCATGCACAGTAAAAATTAGCTTACATCATCGCCAGCCTTGTTTGCATAACACTATGCCCCCTAAAATTCCCTTGCAAACCCCACAAAAAAAAATATTCAGGGCCTGTCTGACATTAGGATAGGGCTCACTGAATTACAGAGTGCAATAAACTTAACCCTGCTTGCTTTCTTAACTTCCTTGACTTTAGTTTCACTACATTCAGCTTTCCTGCATTACTGAACCAAACTACTTCCTAACAAAAATATACCACATAAAAAGGAACAAAAATATAACTAGAGTAGTTAGGTCAAACTTTGCAGAGTACAACTCAAATGCAGGGGAAAAAGAGGAACTTTGGATTCCATTGATGTAGATTGGAGGGCTTGGAAATATGAAGATGAATATGTGCACTTAAAGGACAAACTGCTTTAATTGACCCACTCTGTAGGGAATATTCAGTAATTTTATACCGTCAGGCTCTTTCTCAGTTCCCTAGGGTTCTTTCCCCTAACCCACCTTCTTCCCAGTATGTTATCTACGGACTGGAATCACTGTGGGTCTCACATCATAACCCTTCCCCTTTGTGGGGAAGCCTTTGGGGGAACTAATCCAAGGCAACATGAGAAATTCCATACTGTTCCCCGTCGGCTTACGACAACCCATTGGTTCAAGGATACATTCAGAGATGAGAATATAAAAATTGAGATACTTAAAATCCAAAGAAAATTCTCCAGAGAATTTCTAGTGAGAAATAGCCTTGCTATTAGGAGAGAGACAGGAAAAAGGTGGCCACTCCATTTCTCTGGCCATTAGTCTGCATGGTTAGGAGGCCCTGGGCGTCTGCCGCCATCCAGCTAATAGCCTAGGGATGAACTCAGTAAGCAGAGGACAGAACCAAGAACGTCATAGTGAAAGAGACCAGAAACAACCCGGAAGCTCACCCTATCTATAGAATTCAAGCTGTGTATGCCAATAAATTACTTTATAATTTTAAGCCACCTGGGATTGGGTGTTTTATTAGCAGCTGAGCTGTTGTAGAATTCTCAGGAGGAAGAGGGGACAAGATCTCTGCCCCGTGTACTGTCCTCTGGATCCTCAGGCTTCTACTGAGATATTCCTTCCTCTATGCATGAGCCTTCCCGGGTTGGTGTCTGCTGAGATAGAGCTTGATTAGTCAGTCACTAAGGGTCCTCGACTGGTGCTCCTATTCAAGTTCATGGTCTCTGCTGTACTCTCATACTCTGCAAGCCCCTTGTTACTATGCCACGATTCTCCAAAATGATTAGATTCTCTCAACACTCCTTTACCTGTCCTCCCAAAGTACACCAAAACTTCTTTATACCCAACTACATGTAGGCCCCACACAACATGGAGTGTTATCTCAGGTCCTTTATCTAGACATCCTAATTACTGATACCACTCTATTTTTCCCATTCTATGCTGAAGAAAATATTCAGAAAATTCAATGTACAAAAATTTAAAAATTCATTGTACACATATGCGTTCAGGGCTATTTCTCTACTCCTCTCCCCTTCTCTCTTATTTTTGCTCTTTGCTCAGACTTCTAAACTTCAAATGGATCAATACTTCCAAACTGATGAGGATATTACTTTGAAACATATTTTTTTTCACTACAGTTTATCCGTAAACTGTATACCCAAACTAAGATATCCATCCTAGCTCTGATTATGTAAATAAAAACTTCAGGAATTTAGAAAACCTTTTTTTTGGAAGTTCAGTCTTTCAAGGTAATTTTCTTATCATGCATAGACAAAGTGTAATTTGAGATCCCAAATTAAGCAAATATCATCCTTTTTCTAGACAGAATTGCCCCTCCTCTATCACTGAATTGGACATCATTGATTATTGAGCCATCGGACACACTTGGATAATAGGGATTATCCAAAGTAGAAATTCGTTAGTTTAATAACTCAAAACATTTTTCTGTTGCATCAATATCAGTTTTCTCATTAACCCCACTAGATACTAAAAGATAATCAAGCAACAATTTCATTTTTTAAAGGGAAATTATTTGAACCTAGAATTCTATACCACAAAATCTGATAATCAACTACAAGACAGAATATAGAAATGTTCATCTGTTAAGGGTTAAAAAGTTTATTTCCCTTCCACCTTTTCTTAACTGGTACTTGAAAATATATTTCTTAAATTGATAGAGTAAAAAAAAAGCAAGAGTCCAGGAAAATACAACTTTAAAACAGCAAGGAATTGGGGAATCTTCGGTGATATAAAAACGAAGGTATAGTTAACAGAGGTAGGATATTGAGATGGTATAAAATATAAAGGAAAAGCTTTCCTCATTCTACATGGAAGAGGACTGAGTTTCAGGTTAGAACTAATGGAATGATATGTAGTATATTAATTTACAGTTGAAATGATAAACCGTAAAAAAATTACACTGTAAGATTAGTATACAATGAGTTACAAAGACAAGGAATAATATTCTGCTAAATACTAATCTTCCATAAAGTAGAAGCAATAAATATTGTCATCAAATCTAGAAATAAATATAAAACTGTAATAATGAGAATTAGGGAAACATTCACAAGAAAACAAAGATTAAGAATTTCATCAGATATTTTTCCTACTAATTAATTTGCATCTAATAAGCTGTTAATATTCCATTTGTTTTCAATTGTTGCAATTACAATTCCCATTTGAGATTTCCTTTTTTGTTGATTGCTCACATTTGTGGATTCTATCATTTAAATATTTCATAGATAGCTTTTCTATACTCTGTTCTAACATGTCCAATATCTGAAGCTTTTGGGAATTTAAATCTGTTGCTGTCTGTGATGACTCTCATTCACAGCAGCATGTCTTCTCATGTTCTTGGTGTTCTTTTTGAGATCTCTGAGCTTAAAGATATACAGGGATCCTAAAGGTCTATAGAACTGATGTTTTACCTACTTGTGTTCATAGCCAGACAGTGCCATGGAATTGCATAATTTCAGTAGCCCTCTCACGTGGATATGGGAATTCCAGGCTCAGATCTCCCACTCACAGGGGACTCAAAGTGCTTCTCTAATGTCAGTACTTTTAAGAGCATCTGCCTCAGAACATCCCTGCCTCCCATCTCCCATTACATACTCTTCTGAGCTCTAGGACTGAGTACAGCCTGAGAGTGCCCCACAGCATCTAGTCCATCATATTACCAGAAGCACACATTTATTTAACTCAGTTCTTAACTTAATGTTTGGCATTTCACATCTTAGAAGTACTGTCCCTTGCCCATACCTATCATCCTTCTGGAAGAAGTCATACCCCTTTTCTCACCTTAGCACCACCAATTCAAAACAAAAGGTAACAGATAGGATTTTACCTAAAATGCAATATTATATATCCTCAGTGGCTGAGAATTATGTACCTCTCTTCAGCTTAGACCACCTTCTTCTTATCTAGCTTGCCAATCCACAAATAACCTTATTCCTTCTGTTGCCAGTCAATTTAGGCTCTCTTTTTCCAACCATGTATTCACATGATTCTGACAAAATAGTTCCACATATGTGCATTATGTTAAGACAGTTCTTCTTTAGGCGAACTTCTCCCACACTTCCTTCTTCCTTTATTCCTTTCTTCTCCTCCTTTACCTCTAGATAATACACGTACAGTCATGTGAGACACACAGCTGGTTTGTTACATTTTATGAAGTCACAAAAAAATCCTTAAAGTTTTAAAAATTGATCACCCAGGAAACTAGTTGAAGATTATCCTTAAAATCTCTTTTATCTTTAAATGGCTATTACTTATGAAATGGAAACTGCCCTGAGGCTAAAAAGTAAATCACTTCATATATTTGTCATTAAAAAGAAAGATAATTATTAATAATTTTAAATGATATTTAAAAGCAAAAGTTCTATTTTGAATTTCTTTTTATAAGTATATTCACCAAATGACATGTGACAAAGGAACCCACCACAAGGCCCAAAGAGCCTGACACACAGAATCTGGTGCTGTGTAGGGGGTCACGGAGATACTTCAGACACCTTCTGTGGTGGGAGGAAGGTACAGATCACAGCACAGGGGCTCAGAGATGTACAAAGTAAAAGTTTTGAGTTTATTTCAAGTCCTTTTTTGTTACTTCCTCTGCAAGCACTTAAAGTGAGGGCACAGCCTCCTCCTAAACAATCCATTCCGTGTATGATGATACTCCTCTGAAAGATTGAAAAGACTAAAACGTCAGAGTTGTTTTCATTACAATAAAATGTTTGTATCACGAATTAATATCCAAATAAATGTTAATGGAGGACAACAAACTTTTTAAAGAAAGATCTTGATAGTGAGACTATCAAGCATGAATTATTATGACAATAGGGGTAATAGATAAAATGCAAGAACTTGTAAAAATCTAACAGACTGTTGTCTGAATGATGTATATGATTAAAGCCAATGTATTCTACCCCTAAACATCTATTTAATTTTTTTTTGCTAAAACTACACCATAAACGTATTAAGATTGTGTCTATGTTACAAAGCATGACAATTTTAGGGTATAGGTTATATAATGAAGGTGGGAAGATATCAATGAAATTCAGCAACACTAAGGTAAATAGTTTTATTTCAGTGGTAATTAGAGGGGAGAGATCAATCACTAGAGAGTTAAAGGGGTTAGTGTATACATAGTCTCCAGGACAGCATCTCCTTTTCAGCAACAGTAGTTTGAGGTTGTGAAGCAGTTCCACAAAATTGTTTCAATGAATAAAGCAAGTTAGTAGGTTTCATTTTTCTTCTCTCCTTGTGTAGCAGTTATGGGCCTTGTGAGTTTTACCTGACCCTGAACTGAGCTAAAAAATGTCAATCTGGTTCTTAAAGAATTAAAATATACCAAATACACAAGAGAGGCTAAAATTAATCATATAAAATGAAATGTTATTGTAATGATGCTATTGATTCTTAATGCACTGTTCCCAAACTTCCATTCTTTATTAATCTCTATCATTTTGTCACACCTTCACACAGTCTATACTGTTATTTATTTAGCATTTTTCTTTCTAGTGGATCACCCTTTTTAAGACATCCTTCTATCTCTCAGAAAATCAAGATTTGGATAAATTAGTATTTCTCTAATACACAAAAAAATAAATACATAGCAATTAAAATTTGTAAAAAGATTATTCATATGTCCTCATACTACTTTTTTCACATTCTACCAATGTTATGTTTACTTGGGAAATGTTACTTCAACTATATATTTTGTATACTGTACATTTTTTAATATTGTATTTTTTTAAACTTTTGTGTTTATTTATCAGTACTTATTAAAAAGAAGTCATGAATGAATAAAAAAATATAGCTAAAGGAATGGTTCGACAACGTGTTTTGTCTTTAGATGTAATTGCATAGAAATATATGTCAAAGATTTATAAGACGTCTAAGATGTCCAAGAAAAATGGGAAAAATACTAACAATACTACCTTTTTTTTCCCTGGCCAGGCTTATGATGAATATTTGATTCTGTATAACTTTCAGACTGATAAAGCATGTGTCCTTTCCAGTTCATATTTAAAGGATCTATTCACATTTTTTTCAGTGAAGATAGAATTTCAAAGCCTAGCTTATTCTTAAAGAAAAATGGCATTATTCTTATAAATTCCATTAATTTATTACACTGATACCGCCTAACTTCATCAATCAAATGATGAAAGACCACAATAAAAACATTGATGACATAAGGAATTTTCCAGGCTCTATTTATTGACTAAAATATTATGCTAACAAAACTGGGTAACTTCCATTACTTCATTGTGTTTCAAAAACTTATAAGCATACTAGAAAGAAAAACTATGTGCAGAGGTTACAAATGGTCCTAATGTTTACAACAGCCAGATTATTTAATAACTTAAATAAAGGGTACTTATAAATGCTTTGAGAAATAATCAAAAATGAAATGCTTAAATCATCCACTATTAAAGGGAATTTTTATTTTTCTCTAGGGTAACAGCTCTTAGAAAATGTACTTAAAAGAGTATTATCAATTGTAGTTAGAGTATGTCAAACAGAAGGCAATGAGGTTAATGTATTATATATTATAAAATATATGCTACATTATTTCAAAACTGGCTGAACTTTCACGAAATGAAACCTTTCAGAAAAAGAAACAAAAAAGATTATTTAATCCAATTTCAAAATTATTAAATTATTAAATTACAATGTATATTTAATCTCATTGTGCCAAGACTAGTGGAATATCCCTACTATCTTTCAAGAAGAAACTGAAATGCAAAGAAAAAGTAAAGATAAAATATCTGAAACAAAGCAAAGAGAAATGAAAGATGTAACAGGTGTCAAAAAGTAATTTTAGAAATAATAAAATATTGTACTGGAAAATTAGATCAATCTCAAATATTATATACAATGTAAAAATGAAAAACCCTCTTATCTAGAAATACAACTAAGAGTGTTAAGTATCATTTCTGTTTTCATTAATAATACATTGTTAATTCTCATACACCACTGGATCTGAAGTTTTTTTTAATGAGGAAAGGATATTGCTACTTTGGTTTTCAGTCTGGCATTTACAATTCACTACTCTATGCTCACAACAAGTAAAAAGTTGAAAAAACTCTTTTTAGATCCATCAGAGAAGTGAGGCCAAAGGCAAAATGCTTCCCCAAAAACTGGGGAGATAGACAGGTAGATACAGAGATCAGAACTTACCAAGGAAGAAACCTCCACAGGAACCAGCACAGGGTAGAAAAATCTTAACTACAATTGACATTGCTAGAGGCTCAGTGTGTACAAGTCTGTGAGTTAAAAACTCCAACAGGATGCAGTCAGAGGGAAACACACTTTGGTGAGTTTTAACTCTGGGAGGTCTACCAGGTCTTCCCAGTGACTATCAAACAAAAATACCTTTATTCTTACATCAGGGGGAGGGGAAAATGAACCATTCAGAAATAAACCAGAGCATACTGTGCTTCCTAATAAGGGTTTACCTCAATAGAAACTATTTTACCAGAAACTAACCTGGGAAGTTTTATCAGAACATAACCTACATGGACAAAGGTAAATGGCCAGTTCCAGCCTACTTAACCTCACCATCCTATCCAACCTAAAGGTGGGGAAACACTAGTGCTGAGAGGCACTAGGGAAGTTCACAGCCCGGGGACACCGGTTCACTGAAAGACTGAGACCTAATCACAGAACTATAGATGCTTCCCCCTCCACACCTTTATTACCACATTACTGAAGGTCTATTTATTGCAGCTCCTTTAACCCTGTACATGATGTCCAGCTGTCAACAAAAATTACAAATCATACTAAAAGGCAAAGATAGTTTGAAGAGACTAAATGAACATCAGAATCATAATCAGATACAGCAAAGACTTTGCAGTTGTCAGGAATTTTTTAAAAACTATGATTATTGTGCTAAAGGCTTTAATGGCAAGAGTAGACAACATGAAATAACAGATGGATAATATAAGCAGAGAGATGGAGATCCTAAGAAAAAGTCAATAAGGAATGCTAGAAATCAGAAACACTGTATTAGAAATGAAGAATTTTTTTGATAGGCACATAAGTAGACTGGAAATGGCTGAGGAAAGGATCTCTGAGCTTGAGGATATGAAAATAGAAACTTCTAAAAGTATTTATAAACAATAGGAAAAGTTGCTTTTTTTTGTTTTTTGTTTTTTTTTAGGATTCAACTTTAGTTTCTAATTATCACTCCCTAACATACACAGATAATCAATAGCAAAATCAAGATCTGACCCCAGAGAATCTGACAGAAGAGCATAAGGTTCTAAATACCACCTATGGCTCCCATGCCTGTTTTTTTTATTTTTTAGTTATTTTTTTTAATTTTGGTATCATTAATCTACAATTACTTGAAGGACATTATGCTCACTAGGCTCCCCCCTTCACCAAGTCCCCCCCACATCCCTGTTCACAGTCACTGTCCATCAACATAGTAAGATGCTGTAAAATCACTACTTGTCTTCTCTGTGTTGCACAGTCCTTCCCGTGCCCCCCCACACACTATACATGCTAATCGTAACTCCCCCTTTCTTTTCTTCCCGCCCTTATCCCTCCCTTCCCACCCCTCCTGCCCAGTCCCTTTCCCTTTGGTAACTATTAGTCCATTCTTGGATTCTGTGCTTCTGCTGCTGTTTTGTTCCTTCAGTTTTCTTTTGTTCTTATACTCCACATATGAGTGAGATCATTTGGTACTTGTCTTTCTCCGCCTGGCTTATTTCACTGAGCATAATACCCTCTAGCTCCATCCATGTCGTTGCAAATGATAGGATTTGTTTTTTCTTAGGGATGAGTAATATTCCATTGTGTATACATACCACATCTTCTTTATCCATTCATATACTGATGGACATTAAGGTTGCTTCCATATCTTGGATTTGTAAATAGTGCAGCGATAAACATAGGGGTGCATCTGTCTTTTTCAAACTGGGCTGCTGCATTCTTAGGGTAAATTCCTAGAAGTGGAATTCCTGGATCAAATGGTATTTCTATTTTGAGCATTTTGAGGAACCTACATACTGCTATCCATAATGGTTGAACTAATTTACATTCCCACCAGCAGTGTAGGAGGGTTCCCCTTTCTCCACAACCTCGCCAACATTTGTTGTTGTTTGTCTTTTGGATGTTAGTCATCCTTACTGGTGTAAGATGATATCTCATTGTGGTTTTAATTTGCATTTCTCTGATGACAAGTGATGTGGAGCATCTTTTCATGTGTCTGTTGGCCATCTGAATTTCTTCTTTAGAGAACTGTCTATTCAGCTCCTCTGCCCACATTTTAATTGGATTATTTGCTTTTTGTTTGTTGAGGTGAGTGAGCTCTTTATATATTTTGGATATCAACCCTTTATCGGATCTGTCATTTTCGAATATATTCTCCCATACTATAAGGATACCTTTTTGTTCTACTGATGGTGTCCTTTGCTGTACAGAAGCTTTTCAGCTTGATATAGTCCCATTTGTTCATTTTTGCATTTGTTTCTCTTGCCCGGGGAGATATGTTCAAGAAGAGGTCACTCATGTTTATGTCTAACAGGTTTTTGCCTATGTTTTTTTCTAAGAGTTTTATGGTTTCATGACTTACATTCAAGTCTTTGATCCATTTTGAATTTACTTTTGTGTATGGGGTTAGACAATGATCCAGTTTCATTCTCTTATATGTAGCTGTCCAGTTTTGCCAGCACCATCTGTTGAGACTGTCATTTCCCCATTGTATCTCCATGGCCCCTTTATTGAATATTAGTTGACCATATATGTTTGGGTTCATGTTTGGAGTCTCTATTCTGTTCCATTGGTCTGTGGCTCTGTTCTTGTGCCAGTACCAAATTGTCTTGATTACTGTGGCTTTGTAGTAGAGCTTGAAGTTGGGGAGTGAGATACACCCCCACTTTATTCTTCCTTCTCAGGATTGCTTTAGCTTTTCGGGGTCTTTGGTGTTTCCATATGAATTTTTGAACTATTTGTTCCAGTTCATTGAAGAAAGCTGTTAGTAATTTGATAGGGATTGCATCGAATCTGTATATTGCTTTGGGAAGGATGGCCATTTTGATGATATTAATTCTTCCTAGCCAAGAGCATGGGATGAGTTTCCATTTGTTAGTGACCTCTTTAATTTCTCTTAAGAGTGTCTTATAGTTTACAGGGTATAGGTCTTTCACTTCCTTGGTTAGGTTTATTCCTAGGTATTTTATTCTTTTTGATGCTATTGTGAATGGAATTGTCTTCCTGACTTCTCTTTCTATTAGTTTATTGTTAGTGTATAGGAAAGCCACAGATTTCTATGTGTTAATTTTGTATCCTGCAACTTTGCTGAATTCCGATATTAGCTTTAGTAGTTACAGAGCGGAATCTTTAGGGTTTTTTATGTACAATATCATGTCATCTGCAAATAGTGACAGTTTAACTTCTTCTTTACCAATATGGCTTCCTTGTATTTCTTTGTTTTGTCTAATTGCCATGGCTAGGACCTCCAGTACTATGTTGAATAACAGTGGGGAGAGTGGGCATCCCTGTCTTATTCCCGATTGCAGAGGAAAAGCTTTCAGCTTTTCACTCTTCAGTATGATGTTGGCTGTGGGTTTATCATAAATGGCCTTTATTATGTTGAGGTACTTGCCCTCTATACCTATTTTGTTGAGAGTTTTTATTATGAATGGATGTTGAATTTTACCGAATGCTTTTTCAGCATCTATGGAGATGATCATGTGGTTTTTGTCTTTTTTTTTGTTGATGTGGTGGATGATGTTGATGGACTTTCAAATGTTGTACCATCCTTACATCCCTGGGATGAATCCCACTTGGTCATGGTGTACGATCCTATTGATGTATTTTTGAATTCGGTTTGCTAATATTTTGTTGAGTATTTTTGCATTTATGTTCATCAGGGATATTGGTCTGTAGTTTCCTTTTTTGGCTGGGTCTATGCCTGGTTTTGGTATTAGGGTGATGTTGGCTTCATAGAATGAGTTTGGGAGTATTCCCTCCTCTTCTATTTTTTGGAAAAGTTTAAGGAGAATGGGTATTATATCTTCTCTGTATGTCTGATAAAATTCCGAGGTAAATCCTTCTGGCCCGGGGGTTTTGTTCTTTGTTAGTTTTTTGATTACTGCTTCAATTTCGTTGCTGGTAATTGGACTGTTTAGATTTTCTGTTTCTTTCTGCGTCAGTCTTGGAAGGTTGTATTTTTCTAGGAAGTTGTCCATTTCTCCTAGGTTTCCCAGCTTGTTAGCATGTAGGTTTTCATAGTACTGTCTAATAATCCTTTGTATTTCTGTGGGGTCCATCATGATTTTTCCTTTCTTGTTTCTGATTCTGTTGATGTGTGTTGACTCTCTTTTCCTCTTAGTAAGTCTGGCTAGAGGCTTATCTATTTTGTTTATTTTCTCGAAGAACCAGCTCTTGTTTTCATTGATTTTTGCTATTATTTTATTCTTCTCAATTTTATTTATTTCTTCTCTGATCTTTATTATGTCCCTCCTTCTGCTGACCTTAGGCCTCATTTGTTCTTCTTTTTCCAATTTCGATAATTGTGACAATAGACCATTCATTTGGGATTGTTCTTCCTTCTTTAAATATGCCTGGATTGCTATATACTTTCCTCTTAAGACTGCTTTTGCTGTATCCCACAGTAGTTGGGGCTTTGTGTTGTTGTTGTCGTTTGTTTCCATATATTGCTGGATCTCCATTTTGATTTGGTCATTGATCCATTGGTTATTTAGGAGCTTGTTGTTAAGCCTCCATGTGTTTGTGTGCCTTTTTACTTTCTTTGTACAGTTTATTTCTAGTTTTATGCCTTTGTGGTCTGAAAAGTTGGTTGGTAGGATTTCAATCTTTTGGAATTTACTGAGGCTCTTTTTGTGGCCTAGTATGTGGTCTATTCTGGAGAATGTTCCATGTGCACTTGAGAAGAATGTGTATCCTGTTGCTTTTGGATGTAGGGTTCAGTAGATGTCTATTAGGTCCATCTGTTCTAATGTGTTGTTCAGTGCCTCTGTGTCCTTACCTATTTTCTGTTTGGTGGATCTGTCCTTTGGAGTGAGTGGTGTGTTGAAGTCTCCCAGAATAAATGCATTGCATTCTATTTCCTCCTTTAATTCTGTTAGTATTTTTTTTCACATATGTTGGTGCTCCTGTATTGAGTGCATATATATTTATAATGGTTGTATCCCCTTGTTGGACTGAGCCCTTTATCATTATGTAATGTCCTTCTTTATCTTTTGTTACTTTCTTTATTTTGAAGCCTGTTTTGTCTAACACTAGTATTGCAACACCTGCTTTTTTCTCTCTGTTGTTTGCATGAAATATCTTTTTCCATCCCTTAACTTTAAGTCTGTGCATGTGTTTGGGTTTGAGGTGAGTCTCTTGTAAGCAGCATATGGATGGATCTTGCTTTTTTATCCATTCTATTACTCTGTGTCTTTTGATTGGTGCATTCAGTCTATTTACATTTAGGGTGATTATTGAAAGGTATGTATTTATAGCCATTGCAGGCTTTAAGTTTGTGGTTACCAAAGGTTCACGGTTAGCTTCTTTACTATCTTACTGTCTAACTTAACTCGCTTATTGAGCTATTATAAACGCAGTCTGATGATTCTTTATTTCTCTCCCTTCTTATTCCTCCTCCTCCCTTCTTCATATGTTGGGTGTTTTGTTCTGTGCTCTTTTTAGGAGTGCTCCCATCTAGAGCAGTCCCTGTAAGATGCCCTGTAGAGGTGGTTTGTGGGAGGCAAATTCCCTCAACTTTTGCTTGTCTGGGAATTGTTTAATCCCTCCTTCATATTTAAATGATAATCATGCTGGATACAACAGTATTCGTTTGAGGCCCTTCTGTTTCATTGCATTAAGTATATCATGCCATTCTCTTCTGGCCTGTAGGGTTTCTGTTGAGAAGTCTGATGATAGCCTGATGGGTTTTCCTTTGCAGGTGACCTTATCCTTCTCTCTGGCTGCCTTTAGTACTTTGTCCTTGTCTTTGATCTTTGCCATTTTAATTATTATGTGTCTTGGTGTTGCCATCCTTGGATCCCTGTTAATGGGAGTTCGGTGTACCTCTGTGGTCTGAGAGGCCATTTCCTCCCCTAGTTTGGGGAAGTTTTCAGCAATTATTTTTTCAAAGACACTTTCTATCTCTTTTTCTCTCTCTTCTTCTTCTGGTACCCCTATAATGCAGATATTGTTCCATTTTGATTGGTCACTCAGCTCTCTTAAAATTCTTTCATTCCTGGAGATCCTTTTATCTCTCTCTGCTTCAGCTTCTCTGCATTCCTGTTCTCTGTTTTCTAGTCCATTAATGGTCTCTTGCATCTCGTCCATTCTGTTTTGAAGTCCTTCCAGAGCTTGTTTTATTTCTGTATTCTCCTTCCTTAGTTCTTGCATATTTTTCTGCAAGTCCATCAGCATGGTTTTGACTTTTGTTTTGAATTCTTTTTCAGGAAGACTGGCTAAATCTATCTCCCCAGGTTCCTTCTCAGGGGAAGATGTAGCAGATGCTGAAGCTGTCTGGGTTAGTCTTGTCTGGATCAAATTTTTTTGCCTTTTCATGTTGATATGTGCATTGGAGTGCTATTGACACATCTATCAGCTTTCCACTTGGCTCCTGGCCTTTCTTTACTGTGACAACTTCGACTCCTAGTGGCTTGTGTTGGGCAATTGCGTGTAGACTGGGTCTCCGTATCTTGCCCGGCCGGTATGGAGGAAGCTCCCTTGCTGAGGGCATCGCCAGCCTCAGGCTGCTTATCTGCTATGGCGGGGCCCCGGAGGGGTAATGGATGGGGGCGCTGTTTGGCTGTTTACCTCTGTGAGGGGTCTTAGAGCTGTTGCCCAGGGGGTTAGTGTGCCCGAAGTGCCCTCTAATTCCAGCTGTTGGACTGTGACCTGGGATGTTTCTGTCCAGCTGTGGCGTCCCTGTCCCTTTAAGACTTTCAAAAAGCACTCGCTTTTGTCACAGGGGCATTGGCTTCGGGACCCGCTCAGAGGTCTTGCTGCCCTGTTTCCCTAGTTTCCAGCACCCCACGCATGCACTGTGTCTGCGCTCTTGTGCAGATGGCTGGGGCTGGGTGTTCAGCCGTCCTGGGCTCCCTCTCCCTCCCCACTCTGACTCCTCTCCTCCCGCCGGGAGCTGGGGTGAGGGGCACTCAGGTCCCGCCGGGCTGGGGCTTGTATCTTACCCCCTTTCACCAGGCGCTCCATTCTCGCAGGTGTGTATGTCATCTGGCTGTTGTCCTGTGTCTTCTGGTCTCTCTTTTAGGATTAGTTGTATTTGTTGTATTTTCAAAAAAATATATATATATATATATATGTTTTTGGGAGGAGATTCCCACTGTCCTACTCACGCTGCCATCTTGGTCCCGCCTTCTTCAGGAGAAGTTGTTTTTAAAAAAGGAACAGACAATCTAAGAATTATGGGACAACTGTAAGAGTGGTAACATATGCTTAAATAGGAATACCAGAGGAAGAGTGAAAGAAAAAAAGAAATACTCAAAGCAGTAAGTCTGGAATTTCCCCGAATGTCATACACCAAACCACATATCCAGGAAACTCAGAGTATCATGCAGTATAAATGCAAAAACGCAAAACAAACGAATAAAAATTATTCTTAAGCATATCATATTCAAGGTACAGAAAATCAAATGTAGAAAATCCTGAAAGAAGCCAGAGGGAAAACAATTCTTGACTATAGAGGACCAAAGATAAGAATTATGTCTGATTTCTCTTATGCAAGCAAGGAGAATGGAGTGAAATATTTAAAATGTTGAGAGAAAAAACCCATTGGCCTAGAACTCTGTACCCTGTGCAATTTCCTTCAAAAGTGAAGTAGAAACAGATTCTCTCAAACAAAAACTGACAGAATTTGTTGCCAGTAGACCTGCCTTGCATGAAATATTAAAAGTTCTTCAGTGAGAAGGAAAATTTTACAGGTGAGATACTGAGATCTATATAAAGAAAGAGCGAGCATGAAGAAGAAATAAGTGAAGTAAAATAAAAGCTTTTATTCTTCTTTTTCTTTTTTGATCTAACAACACTTCAAAATAATAATGGACACAATGCATTTGACTATGCATGTTTGCATATAAATATGTATATGATTATGTGTAAGTGAAATGAATGATAAGAATAATACAAGGGACAGAAGGGAGAAATTATTATTTTTATTAAAGGTGTTTTCATTTTCATAAAACAGAAAAGCTATTTAAATGTGGACTTGGATTACTTGTAAATATATATTGAAAACTCTTGGGCAGCCACTAAAAAAGTTTTTTAAAAAAGTATAATTGATATGCTAAGAAAGAAGAAAAAATGGAATCATATAAAATGCTTAATTAAAACTAAAAATGGCAGGAAAAAGTGGGAAGGACAAAAACACAAGGAACAGTGGCAACAAAGAGAAAAATAGTAAAAAATAAGACTATATTAATCCCATTCTATCAATAATGACTTTAAATATAAATCATCTAAATGCACCAATTAAAAGAGAAATTGTCAGAGAGTATAAAAAAAAAAGACTTAACTATAGGTTGTCTAGAAGAAACCCACTTTAAGTGACTGGTGGTTACCATGGGAGAAGGGTTGGGGTGGGTGGGTGGGAAAGGTGAGGAGGATAAAGGGGCACAAAAATTCTCAATCATATTATCAGTTTGTCATGGGGCTAGTATCACAGCATGGAGAATAAAGTCAGTGATTCTGTAACATCTTCCTATGTTGATAAATAGTAATTGCATTAGCAGGGGTGAGGATTTAATAATATGGGGAACTATTGAACCACTGTGTTGTACTTGAAGCCAATATAAGATTGTATAATAATGATACTTCAATTTTTAAAAAAGGCATTCTAATACCATTATAGATTGAAAGTAAAGGGCAGAGAAAGACATAACATACTAATACCAATTAAAAGAAAGTAGGATCAGCTGTATTAATTTCAGACAGAGTAGACTTCAGAGCAAGGAAAGTTATCAGGGATAAAGAGGGATATTACATAATGATAAAGGGGTCAATATTGTAAGAAGACATAACCATCCTTAATAAGTATGCACCTAACATCAGCACTTCAAAATGCATCAGGCAAAAAAAACTGATAAAACTGGAGAAACATGTGAATTCATTATTAGAGTTGGAGACTTTAATACCATGGTATCAGAAATGGACAGATCCAGCAGTCAGAAAAGTAGTAAGAATGTAGTTGAACACAATCATTTAACTGGATATAACCCACAGACCTTATCACCTGACAACAGCAGATTACTCATTTGTCTCAAGCTCACATGGAACATTTACCAAGACAGACCATATTCTGGGCCATAAAATACATTTTAACCAATCTAAAAGAATAGAAATCATACATTGTTTACTTTCAGACCCCCATGGATTTAAACTAGAAACCAGTAACAGAAAAATGGCTGGAAAAATCCCAAAATATTTTCACATTGACACATTTTTAAAAAACACAAGGATCAAAGGGCAATTTTTAAATATTCTGAAAAAAATGCAAATGCAAATGCAACTTATCAAAATTTATAACAGTGGAAAAAGTTCTTAGAGGGCAATCTGCAGCACTGAATGCATATATTAGAAAAGAAGAAACATTTAAAATCAATTATCTAAGTTTTGACCTTAGAAAACTTTAAAAAAGCAAATTAAATTTAAAATAGAAGAAAATAATAAAAGAGTACAAATAAATGAAACTTAAATAGGAGATCAATAGAGAAAATAAAATAAAAAACTGATTCTTTGAAAAAAGTCAATAAAATAGATATGAATCTAGCCAGGCTAATTAAGAAAAAAAGACACAAATTACTAAAATCAGAAGTGAAAGAGGGGATATCACTGTAGATCCCATGGACATTAAAAAGATAAAAAAGGAGTATTATGAACAACTCCATACCCACAAATTTGATAACTTAGATTAAATGAACCAATTCTTTGAAAGATGTGAGTTGCCAAAATTCACACAAGAAGAAACAGATGATCCAAATAGTCCTTTATCTATTAAGGAAATTGAATAGATAGTTAATAAATCCCCAAAATAGAAAACATCAGGCCCACATAGGTTCACTGGTGAATTCTATCAAACATTCAAGGAAGAATTTTTACCAGTTTTCTACAATCTCTTCCAAAAGACAGAAGCATAGGAATTACTTCCTAATTCAATCCATGAGGACTGCATTACCCTAATACCAAAACCTGACGAAGACATTACAAGAAAAAAAAAAAAAGCTGTAGATGAAAATCTCTCAGGAACATACATGCAAAAGTCCTCAAAATTATAGCAAATCAAATCCAATATTGTAAAAAAAGAATTATATACTATCACCAAGTGGAATTTATCCCAGGTATGCAAAGCTTGTTCAACATTTGAAAATCAATTATGTAAACCATTACCTCATCAGGCATATAAGAAAAATCATACCCATAAATGCAGAAAAGGCATGATCATTTCAGTAGATAAAGAAAAATCATTTGACAAAATCCAACACACATGACAAAAATTCTCAGTAATTTTGGAAAAGGGGCTAAGTTTCTGCACCTGATTCCAATTCCAACATATGGGATTTTTATCTGCCACGAAGCAAATCTCCAATACCAACATTCAACTCATTTCTGACGCTCTCTACCTAGAGATAGAGTCAGATCCCATAGATTAAGGGCTCAGACTATCTCTACTTCAAATGCCAATCACAAGTCCAGGTTGTTACCCACGCTTCTGACCACCCAGCTATAGACTGGAGGTTCCCCAAACCTCCTCCTTGGGTACAATTAATTTGTTTTAAGAGTGACTCACAGAACTGAGAGTAACATTTTACTGACTAGATTACTGGTTTATTATAAAAGGATATAACTCAGGAAGAGCCAGAGGGAAGAGATGCATTGGGCAAAGTATCTGGGAAGGGGCATGGAGCTTTGACTCCTGCTCCAAGTGCACCATTCTCCCAGCACCTCCACAAGTTTACCAACCAGGAAGCTTTCTGAATTCTATCCTTTGAGGTTTTTATGGATACCTCATTACAAAGTTACTGTTGACTAAATCATTAGCCACTGGCAATAGATTCAATCCTCCTAGGTCAGGGAGGTGGGATAGAAAGTTCCAACCCGATCACATGGTTGACTCCACTGGCAACCAGCCCCATCCTTAGGTGCTTTCCATAGTCACCTCATTAACATACAGAAGGCACTTTATAGCTCTCATCATCTGAAAATTCCAAGGGTTTTAGGAAGTTCGTGCCAGGAATGGGACAAAGACCAAATGTGTATTTCTTATTAAAAGTCACCATATTGCAGAGGGAACTTCCTCAACTGATTGACAACATCTACAAAAAAACCTACAGTTAACATTATATTTAATGGTAAGAAACTTGAAACTTTCCCAATAAGATGAGGAACAAGGCCAAGATGTCCTCTCTCACCACTGCTTTTGAATATCACACTGAAAGTCCTAGGTAATGTAAGGCAATAAAAAGAAACTAAAGGTATATTGATTGGGAAGGAACAAGACTGTCTTTGTAGATGACATGATCATCTATGTAGAAATTCTAAAACAATGGACTAAAAATAACCTACTGGAACTCAAAAGCCATTACAGAAAGGTTACAGAATACAAGTTTACAAGATTAATATACAATAGTCAATCACTTTCCTATATATCAGCAATCAACAAGTGAAATTTGATATTAAAAACACTTCATTTATATTAGTGCCCCCAAAGTGAAAAGCTTAAGTTTAAATCTAACAAAATATATACAAGACCTATATGACAAAAACTACAAAACTTTGATGGAAAATATCAAAGAAGAACTTAATAAATGAAGAAATGTTCCACATTCATGGATTGAAAAACTCAACGTTGATTGCCAAGATGTCAGTTCTTCCTAGCTTGATCTATAGATTCAATGCAATCCCAGTCAAAATCCCAATGAGTTATTTTGTGGATATCAACTAATTCTTAAATTTCTATAGAGAGGCAAAAGACCTAGAACAGCCAACTCAATACTGAAAAGGGACAAAGTTTTAGAACTGACACTGCACAACTTCAAAACTTACTATTAAAGCCACAGCAATCAAGACAGTAATCAAGTAGTATCAGCAAAAGTAAAGGCAAACAGAAAAGGCAGGGGACAGAATAAAGAGCTGAGAAATATACATACCTAAATAGAGGCCCTGATCTTTGAAAAAGGAGCAAAGGCAATACAATGGAACAAAAACAGTCCTCTCAACAATGGTGCCAGAACAACTGGACATCCACATGCTAGAAAATGAATCTGCACACAGACCTTACAATGTTCAACCAAAATGAACTCAAAATGGATCACAGAACCAAATAAAAAATGCAGAACTATAAAACTCCTAGAAGATAACATAGGGGAAAACTAAATGATCTTAGGTATGGCAATGATTTTATAGGTAACACCAAGGTCATGATCAATGAAAGAAGTAATGGATAAGTTGGAATTCATTAAAATTAAAAGCTTCTGCTCTTTAAAAGACATTGTCAAGAGACTAAGGAGACAAAACACAGACCGAGGGACAATACTTGTAAAAGAAATATCTAATAAAGGAGTGGTTTTCAAAATATACAAAGAACTCCTAAAATTCAAGAAGAAAATTAACAAGCTGATTAAAATGTGGGCCAAAAACCTGAACAAACATCTCACCAAAGAAGATATATCAGATGGTAAATCAAAATCAAAATGAAAAGCTGTTTAAGCATATGGAAATATGTTTAACATCACATGTTATTGGGAAACAACAATGGAATACCACTACATAACTATTAGAATAGCCAAATCCCAAACAACAGTACCACCAAATGCTGGCATGTATGTGAAGCAACAGGAACTCTACATTATTGCTGGTAAGAATGCAAAAATGGTACAGGAACTTTAGAAGACAATTCATCAGTTTCTTACAAATCTGAAGATACTCTTACTACATATATGACCCATCAATCATGTTCCTTGATATTTACTTATATAAACTGAAAGCTCATGTCCCTGTAAAACCTGCACCCAGATGTTTATAGCAGCCTTATTCATAATTGCCAAAACATGGAAGTAACCAAGATGTCCTGTAATAGGAAAACAGATAAATAAGCTGTGGTACATCTAGACAATGGAATATTACTCAGTGTTAAAAAGAAATGAGCTATCAAACTATGAAAGAATTGGAAGAAACTTAAGTGTATAAGCTATGTGAAAGAAGCCAATCTGAGAAGGCAACATACTATGTAATTCCAACCATATGACCTTCTAGAAAAGGCAAAACTATGGAAATAGTAAAAAGTTCAGTGGTTGCAAGAGTTAGTGGGGAGGGGGTTATGAATAGGCAGAACAGAGCAGACTTTTAGGGCAGGATTCTGTATGATGTTACAGTAGTAAATATATGTCATACATTTGTCAAAAACCCACAGTATGTACAAAACCAAGAGTGCACCCTCACGTAAACTATGAACTTTGGGTGATGATGTGTCCATGTAGGTTCACTGATCATAACAAAGGTACTACTGTGGTATGGAATGTCAATAATTGGGGAGGATGTATGGGTGTGAAAATGGGGTATATGGGAACTCTTGTACTTTCTCTTCAATTTTGCTGTAAACCTCAAAGTGCCCTAAAAATAAAGTGTATTAATTGTTTCTAAAGATTACTTCCAATACTATGCAAATTAAGCAAGCCTTGCCAATGTGCATATCATTCCCTAAAATAAAGTTAGGCAATAAGGAAAAAGGACTATTTGTTAAAAGAAACTAAACAATTATTGGAAAGTACAGCATTATTTAAGGTACTCTTCAAAAGAAATTTCCCTTTAGGAAATAATTGTAAGAAACTCTCTGTCCATTATATTCTCTCTTGGAAAGCAACTGTGTGTATTTGTTAGTAAGACCTAAAGTAAAGAAACCTACTTAATTTTGTTTAATGCAGTGCTTATTCATCCAGTAAGCCCTTGCATAGCATTTCCTTTGCAAGAGGTACTCTTCTAGACATTTTTCAAATATTAACTCTTAATTAAACTTCTCATAAGAATTAACTCAATTTAAATTCTCATAAGGAACTTTTAAGGAAGTCATTAATATTACTCCCAATTGACAAATGATAAAACTGAATTGCAAAGAGAATAGTGAGTTACCTAAAGCTAGGAAATTGTGGAGCTGATATTCATATAAACAATGTGTCTGCCTAGAGCCACTTTTTAATATAAAACCATGAAAATAAAATGGAATCAGTACCATGATACACCACTCTATAGTTTTCAAAACTGTTTCCTTTGTATTTTCTCATTTGGAAGTACAATCACCCTAGAGATAAGTGACACAGAGATACTTTATAAATATTAAATGATGTTCACAAGATTTCAGAGCAAATAAGTGATGCAGTTGAAATTTCAGTTTTGTTTACCAAACTCTGAAGTCTGTTCTCTCTACAATTTGCTCTTTAGGAAAAGCAAGATTTCCTACTGTACAAGGGTGGATGGGCAAAGGGGAAGTGAGGAAAGATGATGGACTGTAAAGGGATTTAAAGGCCAATTTTACAATTGTAAGGAGCCTTACTTCTAAGATAAGGCATCTGAACACGATCAAAAAGAAGAAAATGGTGCTTCAATTAGGATTTTTTTTTCCTGATCAGAAGACAATCAAAGCAGTTCTCTGTAAAGGTAAATCTACAAAATATGAACAGTATTTGAAATAAAGAAGGAATGGAAGCTAAGAGAAGCATAAACATCAAATTAGCAGTGAGGCCTAAAATAAAAGGTTGATCAAAATAACCAATATTTTATATTCCTTAACTATATAAAACATAGTTTATGTATATAACTGACATTAGAGTTAAAAATAAACATATTTACATAAAATTTGAATAATTTTCTATTGTTTTTGTACATCTCTATCATCCTACTTTATAGGCAGAGTAAAGTTTTTCCTTGGCTTTTCTTCTGGACTCTTTTGTACTCAAGAGATTATCCCAACTCTATTGCACAAAATGGGGAAGTATGTGTGTAGCGCTACAAGGAATCTTTGCTAATTGCTGTATGTCCTTTATCTACATTTCCATAAGGGTTCCTTTCTCTTAAAGGCATCTGGGCTCTTTTCAGCTTATTTTAAAGCCAGCAAATACAAAAGGAAAGGTCTTAAGGCAATTATGTAGTGCTGTTTTCACATGATTAGGTCAGCTTGACAAATAACTTAAAACTAAAACAGAACTCCAAACCACACTGCTCACAAGGACATAAGCACAGCCTGGACAGACTTTTCAAGGTTGTGACAAGAACATAATGCAGGAATCCCTCCAAAAAGAAAAGAGCAAATCTAAGGAATGGAAAATCAAGTGTGACCATGAAATATATAAGCATATAGTTTTTAATGTGATTTTTAATATTGGATAACCAACCCAAAACAGCTACATATGTTCCCATCTTTGGGTATGAGTTCAGTCTTAGAGAAAATGATCTCAGGGGCCAACATGCTCATCCAGGACTTACAGAACCCAGGGCTGTTGCAAGCAGACTATCAGGCAAACAAGGTAAAGGCAGTACAAGGACCCCTATCCTGGTTTTGGGGCAGGGTGCGCATTTTGAGCCCATTTCTGCCGGCACTGTCAGCCTATCAGGCTGCATGCAGTTTCTGTTCTCGTTTCCATTCTGCTGCTTTCACTGGTTTTGGAATAAGTTGAAGTTGAAACATCTTGGAAGAAAAGTTTGGTCTTTTGAACCCCCTGGTTTCAATTATTTTTAAATCTGACGCACAAACACTGCTTTTAAAGATATGTGACTAAAGTGCCAAATAAGGATCTTTTGATTTTTTGAAATACATGTGGTTGAAATTTGAGACCTGACTGCTGCCAAGCTGCAGTTCAGGGAATAGAATACTGGCACAAGAAAACGAGCTGTTGTTCAGAGGATAATGTTAGAAGGAACTGTCATAAAGAAAGAAAATGTAAATTTTCATGATTTAGCTTATACTTGTGGGACAATTCCATAATCCTTTGTTAAATATGCAGAATTTGAAATGCTGATCCTCCTGTTGTTAATTCAGGTTCTCAGCTGCAAATTTCTCACATACGTAAACTGGACTTAGACTGAATCTTTAGAATAATAACTTTTAAAAATACATTCACAAAAATATCAACTACACTTCTATAAAAAAATTACATTCACAAACACCATGACAACATCCATACTAATTCAAACAGTTCAATATTTATAAGCGTAACCTGAAGATAACAGGTACTGATTTCTCTAAGAGAAAAGTATAGTAGTGTAATAGACTCTTCTAGTGCAATTGGAATTGTGGTAAGATCATTTAGGCTGAACTGCTATTCAAAGGGAAAGTATCAAATTGTAATTTACCTGCTTGTGGCAGGTACTATAAACAAGTGCCTCTAATAAATTATACTAGAGCATTCATTGTAGAAGTTCATCATCTAGTATTTTAGCCAATGCTACACATAAAGAGAAAACTCCATCATACTATCATTTTTGACTAGCTAATGGGAGATGCTACATCTGGCAAAATATACCAGGAACTCTTACATCAATTGGAAAGACATAAAAGTTGAAACTAGATTGTGCTGCCAAAGAGGACCACAAAGAAATAGCAAAATCATACAGGAAACTAACATGCAGTAAGATAAAATAGGAGCAAATTTTAAGAATCATAACAGTTATAGAAAAAATACTATTTAAATATTTCCAGAGTGTATTACCAACTCCTTAGAACTGGTTACTTCAGACAAATAGGACTAGAGGGCAAAGCAATATAATTATTTTTCATATATTCTGTATTGTTAGAATTATTTGTGTAATAATTGAACATATATTACTTTTAAAATAAGTTGTTTTAAAACTTGCTTTTTAAAATTCAACATTTCCAGAATCACCATACTCTTCCAAAAGTATTTATGATGCATCCTGTACCTTTCAGTAACAAAAACACATGAAGAAAGGTAATAGGTTTCTTTTGTAACTTTTGCTAAGGCTGCAGTTGTATGACATCAAATCTATAGATTAAATGCAAAAGTATATCAGCTAAGCATATGCTTAGCATTAGAGAACTGAATGGTAAGGTAAATTAATGCATTTTTTTACTATTTATACAGATGCTTTCATAGTATAAAACACAACCACAAAGACATTATCTACAAGTGTAAATGGACAAAATTGATACATATGATTTAAATTCATATATATTACTATAGCAATCATATGGGAAATAATTTGAGAAAATAGTTGGTCTTAAGGGCATTTTATGAATACTATTATTCATTTTACGAATACTGTCTATGGGAGAGTCTAGAATAGAAAGTGTTAACTTTTTATAATTTATCTCAAAAGGCTTCCAGAAAAAAATTGAGATTTTGGAAATGTTTATTTGGAAACTGGATAAAGTTTGATAAACTTACAAGATGATAGATTCTAGTTGGAGGCTTGAAAAGAGACATAGAAGCAGAAGCTGATTAATGGTAAAAAGAAATTTTGATATGAGGACGGAAAAATAACACCATGATTAAACTCTGGGGTGTTCATCCTGTGGGAAAGCCCACGCTCCTCCAGATGCCTTATTTGGCATTTTTTAATGAATACCTGTAGATACATGAATTATCTTGAGAGAGATTATGTGCCCTTTCTTTTGACCTATTTTGACTCTCCCTAAACTTTGAGATAACAGAATATGGATTTACAGGTAAAGTGAAAGACCATCATAAATGCCTTAATATACCTTCTGAAGATTAAGGATTTGATGCAACAGTATAATCTCTGGCATCAATTTTTTAATGTGCAAGTATATCACATGATCAAGTCCTAGAAGTGAAACTGCTGGGTCAAAGTAATGGGCACGTATATTTTTATAGGTATTGCCAAACTGCCATAAAAAGAGGTTAAAATAACTTCAACTCACCACCTTTGAATAAGAATTATTAATTCTTCACTCTCTACATTTATGTACAATATAATAATAGGCATTTTAGTCTTAAATAAGTGAAAATAAAGTTCTAACTATCTTAATTCTCACTTACTTAACTATGAGCAAGACAATGCAGTTTAATGTGAAGGAAGTCCATTTGCATTTATTTGGGTGGGTTAGTTATCCAGTATTAAAAATCACATTAAAAACTACATGCATTTGAACTATAGGGTCCCAGTTAATTTTCCATTCCTCAGATTTGCCCTTTTTTGGAGAGTCTTGCATTATGTTCTTGTCACAACCTTGGGAAGTCTACCGAGGCTGTGCTGTGTCCTTGTGAGTCGCATGGCTTGGAGTGCGCTGTTTCAGTTTTAAGTATTTGTCAGGTTGACTCAATCACGTGAAAACAACACTTTGCAACTTCCTTAAGACTTATTTTGTGTCTGTTGGCTTTAAAATATGAAGTTGCAAAGAACCCAGGTATCTTTAAGAAAAAGGAGGCCTTATTATAAAATGCAGATAAAAGACATATAAAAATTGGCAAAGGATTCCTTGAGATTTAAAGCACATGCTTCCCTCATTTTGTGTAATAGGGTAGCAGTAGTTCTCTTTTCCTGAAAAGAAGCCAGGAAGGAACTTCACTGCCTATTCATATTTTTTACAAAATTTTCCAGTATATTATAGGCTTTTTATTATTGACTTATTATGCTCATAACTAATAAATAAGAACATATATTATAATGAATATAAGCCCTTTGAAATTTTAATAAAAACTAAAGGAAGGGGGTGGTGGGGCCAAGATGGCAGTGTGAGTAGTTCAGTGGAAATCTCCTCCCCAAAACATATATATTTATGAAAATACAAAAAATACAACTATTCCTAAAAGAGACACCAGTGGATACAGTACAACAGCCAGGCTACACCTACACCTGCGAGAACTCAACATCACGCAAAGGGGGTAAGATAAAAGCCGCGGCCCAGCGGGACCCGAACGGCCACCCCACCCCAGAGCCCAGCAGGAAGAAAGGAGTCAGAATGGGCGGGAGTGAAAGCCCAGGACTGCTAAACAACAAAAGACCTCTAGAAATCCGCACCCAGAGTGCAGACACATGGTGCACAGGGTGCTGGATATTAGATAAATGGAAAAGCAAAACCTGTAGGCAGGTCCCCGCAACTGGCACCCCTGAGACAAAAGAAAAGCAAGTGCTTTTGGCAAGTCTTAAAGAGACAGGGACCCCACAGCTGGACAAAGTCGTCCCGGCACACTTAGCCAGCAGCTGGGAATCCTGGGGAACTTTAGGCGCCCTAATACCCTGGACAGCAGTGCAGCTCTGAAGCCCCTTATGGCACTAAGCAGCCTACCAGTCATTCCCTTAACTGGCATGGACCCCAACACACCAGCCCAGTAGTGGGAGAGCAGCAGCATGCACCGGGGACAGTGGCACCAGAGGGGACCAGGAGCAGCACACACACACCGGCAGCACCAGAGGGGTCTGGGAGTGCCCCATGTGAGCTGGCCATGGCGGCGACTAGGCGGCCTGAGAGTGGCCCGTGCAAGCCAGCGACTGCAGTGTCAGAGGGGCCTGGGAGAGGCCTGCACAAGCCCTTGGCAGTGGCAACTGAGCAGCTTGGGAGAGGCCCGTGTGCAACTGCAGCATGGCCACACACACCCGCAACCTGCCTACAGCCACCGCTATCACCATGAATAGGCAGAAAAATTTAGCCCAGTCCAAAATAGTCCACACAATCCCTGAGAGAGGATCTGCAGAGACAGACCTAACCAGTCTCCCTGAAAAAGAATTCAAAATAAAAATCATAAACATGCTGATGGATCAGCAGAGAAATAAGCAAGAGCTAAAGGAGTAATTACAGAGGGAAACTAGAGAAACAAAAAACAATCCTGGAAGGACTTAAAGCAGAATGGATGGGATGCAAGAGGCCATTAATGGAATAGAAACCAGAGAACAGGAACACACAGAAGCTGATGCAGAGAGAGATAAAAGGATCTCCAGGAATGAAATAATATTAAGAGAACTGTGTGACCAATCCAAAAGGAACAATAACCACATTATAGGGGTACCAGAGGAAGAAGAGGGAGAAAAAGGGATAGAAAGTGTCTTTGAAGAAATAATTGCTGAAAACTTCCCCAAACTGGGGGAGGACATAGTTGGTCAGACTACGGAAGCACACAGAAATTCCAACAGAAGGGACCCAAAGAAGACAACACCAAGACACATAATGATTAAAATGGCAAAGATCAAGAACAAGGACAGAGTATTAAAGGCAGGCAGAGAGAGAAAAAAGGTCACCTACAAAGGAAAACCCATCAGGCTATCATCAGACTTCCCAACAGAAACCTTACAGGCCAGAAGAGAATGGCATGATATATTTAATGCAATGAAACAGAAGGGCCTTGAAACAAGGATACTGTATCCAGCATGATTATCATTTAAATATGAAGGAGGGATTAAACAATTCCCAGACAAGCAAAAGTTGGGGAAATTTGCCTCCCACAAATCACCTCTACAGGGTATTTTAAAGGGACTGCCCTAGATGGTAGCACTCCTAAAAAGAGCACAGAACAAAATACCCAACATATGAAGAATGCAGGAGGAAGAATAAGGAGAGAAATAAAGAATCATCAGACAGAGTTTATAATAGCTCAATAAGAGAGTTAAGTTAGACAGTAAAATAGTAAAGAAGTTAACCTTGAAACTTCGGTAACCACAAACTTAAAGCCTGCAGTGGCAAAAAGTATACATCTTTCAATAATCACCCTAAATGTAAATGAACTGAAAGCACCAATCAACAGACACAGAGTAATAGAATGGATAAAAAAGCAAGACCCATCTATATGCTGCTTACAAGAGACTCACCACAAACCCAAAGACATACACAGATTAAAACTCAAGCAATGGAAAAAGATATTTCATGCAAACAACAGGGAGAAAAAAGCAGGTGCTGCAATACTAGTATCAGACAAAATAGACTTCAAAACAAAGAAAGTAACAAGAGATAAAGAAGGACATTACATAATGATAAAAGGCTCAGTCCAGCAAGAGGATATAACCATTATAAATATAAATGCACCCAATACAGGAGCACCAACATATGTGAAACAAATACTAACAGAATTAAAGGAGGAAATAGAATGCAATGAATTCATTTTAGGAGACTTCAACACACTACTCACTCCAAAGGACAGATATACCAGACAGAAAATAAGTAAGGACACAGAGGCACTGAACCACACACTAGAACAGATGGACCTAATAGACATCTATAGAACTCTATATCCAAAAGCAACAGGATACACATTCTTCTCAAGTGCACATGGAACATTCTCCAGAATAGACCACATACTAGGCCACAAAAAGAGCCTCAGTAAATTCCAAAAGATTGAAATTCTACCAACCAACTTTTCAGACTGCAAAGGCATAAAACTAGAAATAAATTGTACAAAGAAAGCAAAAAGGCTCACAAACACATGGAGGTTTTACAACATGCTCCTAAATAAACAATGGATCAATGACCAAATTAAAACAGAGACCCAGCAATATACGAAAACAAATGACAACAACAACACAAAGCCCCAACTTCTGTGGAATGCAGTGAAGGCAGTCTTTAGAGGAAAGTATATAGCAATCCAGGCATATTTAAAGAAGGAAGAAGAATCCCAAATGAATACTCTAATGTCAAAATTATTGAAATTGGAAAAAGAAGAACAAATGAGGCCTAAGGTCAGCAGAAGGAGGGACATAATAAAGATCAGAGAAGAGATAAATAAAATTGAGAAGAACAAAACAATAGAAAAAAATCAATGAAACCAAGAGCTGGTTCTTTGAGAAAATAAACAAAATAGATAAGCCTCTAGCAGACTTATTAAGAGAAAAAGAGAATCAACACACATCAACAGAATCAGAAACAAGAAAGGCAAAATCATGATGGACCCCACAAAAATACAAAGAATTATTAGAGAATACTATGAAAACCTATATGCTAACAAGCTGGAAAACCTAGAAGAAATGGACAACTTCCTAGAAAAATGCAACCTTCCAAGACTGACCCAGAAAGTAACAGAAAACCTAAGCAGACCAATTACCAGCAATGAAATTGAAGCAGTAATCAAAAAATTATCCAAGAACAAAACCCCCAGGTCAGATGGATTTACCTCGGAATTTTATCAGACACACAGAGAAGACATAATACCCATTCTCCTTAAGGGTTTCCAAAAAAATAGAAGAGGAAGGAATACTCCCAAATTCATTCTATGAAGCCAAAATCACCCTAATACCAATACCAGGCAATGACCCCACCAAAAATGAAAAATACAGACCAATATCCCTGATGAACGTAGATGCAAAATTATTCAACAAAATATTAGCAAACTTAATTAAAAAATACATCAAACGGATCATACACCATGACCAAGTGGGATTCATCCCAGGGATGCAAGGATGTAACAACATTCGAAAATCCATCAACATCATCCACATCAACAAAAAGGACAAAAACCATATGATCATCTCCATAGATGCTGAAAAAGCATTCGACAAAATTCAACATTCATTCATGATATAAACTCTCAACAAAATGGGTACAGAGGGCAAGCACCTCAGCATAATATAGGCCATATATGATAAACCCACAGCCAACATCATACTGAACATAGACAGGCTGAAAGCTTTTCCTCTGAGATGGGGAACAAGACAGAGATGCCCACTCTCCCCACTGTTATTCAACATAGTACTGGAGGTCCTAGCCATGGCAATCAGACAAAACAAAGAAACACAAGGAATCCAGATTGGTGAAGAAGAAGTCAAACTGTCACTATTTGCAGATGACATGATATTGTACATAAAAAACCCTAAAGAATCCACTCCAAAACTACTAGAACTAATATCAGAATTCAGAAAAGTTGCAGGATACAAAATTAACACATAGAAATCTGTGGTTTTCCTATACACTAACAATGAACCAATAGAAATAGAAATCAAAAAAACAATCCCTTTCACAATAGCATCAAAAAGAATAAAATACCTAGGAATAAACCTAACCAAGGAAGTGAAAGACCTATACCCTGAAAACTTCAAGACACTCTTAAGAGAAATTAAAGAAGTCACTATCAAATGGAAATTCATCCCATGCTCTTGGCTAGAAAGAATTAATATTGTCAAAATGGCCATCCTGCCCAAAGGAATATACAGATTTGATGCAATCCCTATCAAATTACCAACAGCATTCTTCAATGAACTGGAACAAATAGTTCAAAAATTCATATGGAAACCGCCAAAGACCTCGGTAGCCAAAGCAATCCTGAGAAGGAAAAATAATGTGCTTACTCCCCAACTTCAAGCTCTACTGCAAAGCCACAGTAATCAAGACAATTTGGTACTGGCACAAGAACAGAGCCACAGACCAGTGGAACAGAATAGAGACTCCAAACATGAACCCAAACATATATGGTCAGTTAATATACGATTAAGGAGCCATGGACATACAATGGGGAAATGACAGTCTCTTCAACAGATGGTGCTGGCAAAACTGGGCAGCTACATGTCAGAGAATGAAACTGGACTATTGTCTAATCCCATACACAGAGGTAAATTCAAAATGGGTCAAAGACCTCAATGTAAGTCATGAAACCATAAAGCTCTTAGAAAAAAACATCAGCAAAAATCTGTTAGACATAAACATGAGTGACTTCTTCATAAACACATCTCCACGGACAAGGGAAACAAAAGCAAAAATGAACAGGTGGTACTATATCAAGCTGAAAAGCTTCTGTACAACAAAGGGCACCACCAATAGAACAAAAAGGTATCTTACAGTATTGGAGAATATATTCATAAATGACAGATCCGATAAAGGGTTGACATCCAAAATATATAAAGAGGTCATACACCTCAACAAACAAAAAGCAAATAATCCAATTAAAAAATGGGCAGAGGAGCTGAATAGACACTTCTCTAAAGAAGAAATTCAGATGGCCAACAGACACATGAAAAGATGCTCCACATCACTTGTCATCAGAGAAATGCAAATTAAAACTACAATGAGATATCACCTCACACCAGTAAGGATCACCACCATCAAAAAGACAAACAACAACAAATGTTGGCGAGGTTGTGGAGAAAGAGGAACCCTCCTACGCTGCTTGTGGGAATGTAAATTAGTTCAACCATTGTGGAAACCAGTATAGAGGTTCCTCAAAATGCTTAAAATAGAAATACCATTTGACCCAGGAATTCCACTTCCAGGAATTTACCCTAAGAATGCAGCAGCCCAGTTTGAAAAAGACAGATGCACCCCTGTTTATTGCAGCACTATGTACAATAGCCAAGTAATGGAAGCAACCTAATTGTCCATCAGTAGATGAATGGATAAAGAAGATGTGGTACATATACACAATGGAATATTATTCAGCCATAAGAAGAAAACAAATCCTACCATTCGCAACAACATGGATGGAGCTAGAGAGTATTATGCTCAGTGAAATAAGCCACGTGGAGAAAGACAAGTACCAAATGACTTCACTCATATGTGGAGTATAAGAAGAAAGAAAAACTGAAGGAACAAAACAGCAGCAGAATCACAGAACCCACAAATGGACTAACACTTACCAAAGGGAAAGAGACTTTGGAGGATGGGTGGGAAGGAAGGGATAAGGGTGGGGAAAAAGAAAGGGGGCATTATAAGTAGCATGTATAATGTGGGAGGGGGGTATGGGGCGGGCTCTACAACACAGAGAAGACAAGTAGTGATTTTCCAACATCTTACTATACTGATGGACGGTAACTGCAATGGGGTATGTGGGGGGGACTTGGTGTAGGGGGGAACCTAGTAAACATAATGTTCTTCATGTAATTGTAGATTAATGATACCAAAAAATTTTTAAAAATAATAAATAATAAATAATAAATAAATGAATGAATGAATGAATGAATAAACCAAAGGAAGAGAAAAGAGAGGAAGAAAGGAGGAGTCAGAGGAAGGAGAGAAGATGAGGTGGCAGCCATCTCTTATAGGAACAGATTTCTTTCCACTGAAGGAAATCTGAAAATCTCATCAATATTGGATCCCTGATTCTTGCTAGTCTCTTTAAACTAACTCTTTTAGTAAAATGCCTTTAGAATGGACTAAAATTTCATCTAGGGGAATCCTTTATTACTTCCAAATTGTAAATCAACCATTTGGTTATAGGGCCTGATTCTTTCAGAGTAGGGAATTTCTTAAACAGTTTGAACAGCATATTACTCACTAACAGAAAGTATAACACAGAATTAAACACCATATTTTTATTTAAATCTTCTTTTAGAATCTGGTGGCTCTTAGGCAACATTTGGGGCCTGGGGCCAATACTAACCCCTCTAACATAGTAACTCAACTAGCCATTGTGAAAAACAATTTACAACTAATTCTTGTTGAGTTTCATCAGAATTAAGTCCTTCCCAGAGTTATATTTCCAGAGACTTCAATCTCGTTCTCTTAAAGTGGTTGACTGGTTACACTTATATTCCAGGTGGGCACAACACACTGAAGTTTACTAGCCTTAGGGCCTTCTGGGTTCTACATCTGAGAGTATATACAAGACAGCCCTTAGACCCTCACTTTTCTAAATTACACAGCTACATGACATTATAAGATGGTTAATTTCTCAAAGCTTTGGAAACTTAAAGTGCACTGAATGTATGTCATTTCTCTTTTTTAGTTACACATGCAATTATATAGTATTAGGGTATAATATTGTCACTTCCTATTTGTGTTTTATTTAGCATGATACATGCAAAGTGAAGAAAAGTCACTGCACTAAAGAACCAGTATAATTGAAACATCATAGTCAGATACACTATGCTGAACCATTTCTAATCACTGCAGCATCAATTCAAGAATATCGATGATTACTATAGATGAAAGCAAAGACTATCCTATTTGGGTGCAGATCCTCTGAGAGACTAACAACATGATGGTCTATATGGCTTTAACCTATGCACATACTTTAGTCTATGTGGTAGTACAAAAGGGATTTTCCTTACAAGTTATAATTCTGGTCTGCTAAACTATGACAGGGTTAAATTTTCTTTTAATGTTCAGAAAATTTTCATGAGACTCTGCTAATAAAGTCAAGAAAAAGTCAAGAAAACTGAATGACATAACTAATAGGTATTTATTGAATAAGTTTAGATCAAAAGGGGATAAATTACTTCAAAGATGTAACTTGCAAATATTTATGTCAAAACATAATTAAACTATTTTTATTGAAAATATAAGAGATAACAAAACTGTATCAAGGTCAAGCTGCTTAAAGAAATTTAATGCCTCCAAGGTTTTCACTTAAATCTTCAGCTTGGACTACCTTTCCAGGAAGTAACAGAGATTCAGACACAAGAGACATTTCCCAGCCACACTGAAATTAAACACATTTACTACTGAGAAAGTCAACACCTAAGATACATAACAACCGGGAAATGAAATGCCACAGTCTCTGTTGACTTTTAATATCGCCTGCTAAGAGCAAAACTCACACGCACAGCAGGATTTAGACCCAGTGCGGATGTGCATGTTCAGAAATGGCGTCTGAGCCTTGTCCTGCTCTGTCTCTCTCGCACTCCCCCAAAATGGTTCAGCGGTGATTGTGTTGGATTCGGCCGACAGGCTGTAGCTTCCAAATCTCTGGTCTATGTTCTAAACATTATTGCTGCTATTGTTGCATTTCAATAAAATATACATGTATGCTCCAAATTAGCATGTGCTTATTATTTACCTTTAACAGAAATAGTATTCTACAGGCAAGTTAATTTGGAAAACTCCCAAGTACCCAATCAGCCCTGACACACACAAACTGTTACCCTATTTGTCCTCATTCATTTCAAGAGCAAATTCAAAATGGATTGAAATAATAGGAGCTCAGTTTGGGCATAGCTCAACAACTCTAGCCCCTGTGGCTCAGTATATTACTGAGTCTATAAATTCAAGTTAAACAATGATAGCACAGTGATTCCAAAGATGAAGAAACAGTACTTGAGTTACTTTAATACTGTAATTTTTTATGCACAAATGATTCTTTGCATCTTGTAGAATTTGTTCTCAAGAAGGCATTCTTCATTTCTTTCTTATTTTTTCAAAAAAGTACTTTAATGAAATTATGAAGTATTAATCTATTACTTTTTTGGTTTCTAAAATGTTTAATGGCATGATCATATACACAAAATTTACGCAGGAAAATTTCTGTCTGTATTTTGTTGTTATTATTGTTAGTATCTGTTTAATTTCATGATTATTACCAAAAATAATATTATTTAAAGAGTATTATAAAAGAACCACTTTCACATAAAGGGGCACAAAAATTCTCAGTCATAATATAAGCTGGTCACAGGGATGGTAGTACAGCATGGAGAATATAGCCAATGATTCTGTAACATCTTCCTATGTTGACAGACAGTAACTGCACTAGTGGGGGTGAGGATTTAATAATATGGGTAACTGTTGAACCACTGTGCTGTATATTTGAAACCAATATATGATTGTATATCAACCACACTTCAATAAAATTAAGCAAAAAAGAAATCAGTCACTTTGGGGGTCATTTATATTATCACATCATTGTTCCATGGGCTTATTAAGCAACTATAAGCATTTTAGACATTTATTAACCTGGTAAAAGGTTTAAATGTTTTAAGACATATGTAAGTTAAAAATATATTACAGAAAGTACAGAGTTGAACTTTCCTAAAACCAATCGGATGAAGTAACAGGTGTAAATAGGCAAGCTGCAGTCACAGTGAAGGATACATAGTTTAGGATATATTGTGTTATAAGGGAAGACATGAGGAATTTGAATATTGGCCTCATCACTGACTATATCTGATATAAGTGCCTTTCCTTAAAAGAAGCTAGCTTTCATATAAATGTACCCTGTTTCAAACATCATCAGAAAGTCAGAGGGGAGATTTTTGTCAGAATCTAATGCCTTTATTATCAATTATATGTAGTCTTTCAAGAGATGAGTCACTGGACTCACTGAATATTATATCTAAGAATAGGATTACTAATTTGTTTGAAATGAAAAATAATAATGAATGATTAAATGACTTTAATATCAAATTATTTAGCATTTAAACCTATTATATGGCTTTAGAGATGTTAATAATATATAGTTTAATTAATTCAACAAAACTTTATTTAGAATTTACTAGGTGTGAGTTACAAATATCAAGACAAGCTTTTGCAAGTTCCTTTTCCAACCAAAAGTAAGAAGAGTGGGGAATGAAATGATAAAGAATGAGGAGAAAAGACAGACTGAGATTACCTCACTGGATCTCAACTACAAAATATGTGGTATGCAGAACTTAATTAAATTCCATTGTTTGTTGTTAGAGCAAAATGCCTTTTTTCTTTCTTTTTTCTTTTTTTTAGACACTTGGCTTTGCAAGTGTGGTGTCCGTAATAAATACATTGTTTCTGATCTTCTAACTCTTTGCTCTTTAACAAGATTTATGAACCTCTTCCACCATCACAAAACAGCTGTCTTACATGTGCTATTCACTGGTTGAACACAGATCCAAAGAATTGTCACAGCAAGATGTTTGGATGCCACCAAGACTGAGCTAAAATGTGAATTCCAGAGTTCTCTCATCACTGAGAAAAAAATTAATGCACAGCCTATGTATTTCCACAAAACCTTTTTAAATGATGGGTTTTCAATGATTTTGAAAAATACCTACAATTATGAATTCCTGGGGCAATGAAAAGAGCACTGAACTAATCAGGAACCCTAGGCTGAAATTCCAGGAAGTCACCTAACCTCATTAAACTAGAGTTTCTTAAAATAAGCAAATGGTATCTGCATTCTTAGATTGTTATAAGTAAATGAATCTTTAGAGGATGGAAAGAAGAAATTGCATTTTAAACATAAAATCTCAACATAAATAGATTAATTAAGGTTAGTGTATTTCTAAATGTAATTTAAGAAAATAAAAGAATCTCCCACATATAGGTGTTAAAGTAGTGCTTAATGTTCACCAATGGCCAAATTTCTTCCCCCCAAATTATTACAAATTGAATAAAAATTTCTACAATGACTTTGATGAGTCTCCTTAAAAAGATGTCCCATGAACCATATTCTAAATATGAAATTCTGTGAATTGAAATATCAGAGAATAAAAATGATTCATGAGATGATATTTCAGGAAAAGTTTTGGAAGAGTTTTTAAGTCAAAGACAAAAAAGCATCAAAATTTTGCCAACTATGATTAAACCTCCTGTGAAAGGGAACCATTTACAGTCAGTGGAGATTCAACAATAGTAATTCTATCTTTGGGTTTGTTTTAATGTTGAATTTATTACTTTCTGTACTTTGTTTTTAACAATGCATGTATATGTTAGCTTATAAAATTCATAATGAAAAGCAACAGCTTTCTCCCCATTCTACCTCAACACAAGGACCAGTCCCATTAGCCAGAGGCAATCATCTTTAAGTATGTCCTGTTTAAGTGTGTTTGCAGGCTACTCCCACAACTCTCAATATTATGTCCCTTCCTAATTCTGCTATTTATGCAACACATACCAGTATCCTACCAATAAGTAGCTTAGCTTTCCTAAGTAAATGTTTCTGTTTTCATCTTTTTGCTTTTTAACTCTGTATTTTAGAAGTTATTCTTCAATTTATAGTCTGGATTTTCTAATTCAAATAGCTTTGTTTTGTCCTTCAGTTGTTCCTTTTTCCCCCATTGACTTCCTTTCATTATGGAGACAATTCTTCTTGTACTTCTGATGTTATTAACAAAATTTTAAAAATTATCTTCTCATGCCTGAATTGCCTGTTTCCTACTGTCAATTGTCACTTTTGGGTATCTTGGTCTCTCATGCTGCAAATTCTCCTTACAGGGCTAGTGATCATGATTCCCCTCTTCATGTTTGAGGAAGGATTATATTGGTTATGGAGGTATGAGGCCTGTTTCCTCTATGGCCAGCAGTCAGCTCCACCAGGATTCTCTCCCAAAGGAGAAGTTTACTGGGAGCTCTGTGTACATGACTTAGGGATACTGAGTGACCTTTTGGGATATATGTATTTTGAAGGCCCTACAACTGTCAGGATACACATGACTATTTTGGAGTGCCCAAATCCGCCTTTGTCACCTTAACTCTCCCAGGGAATGTTACTCATTTTCTTTAGAGAAGAGCCCTATGATTTTCTTGCTTGGGTATAAATACCAAAGAACTGTTCTGTGCATGGAGTAGAAAGGGCTGGGGATTGTAGAGACCAGAATTAATCGGGCACAAGGATTCCAAGACGAATCATTAATTAACTCCTTATTCCAGCTGCTCTTCTCACTTCTACTCTTGGTAACTGCTGCTCTGGTATTCCACCTAAGAATCACCTGCTGACACCTTTGTAAGCATATTCATCTTAAATAGTTTTATGTACTGTGTTGAACATACTCCCCAGCTCATACTCACTTTCCAACTTCTACAGACTTGTTAAAACCTCTCCACTGATGATGCTTCACCTCCATTTTGCTTCTTTTCCATGGATTTCCATTTGTATTTCAGTTGATGTTATCACCTTAAACATAATATTGAATAATTTTACCCACAGCACAGTAAATTGACAACCAACAAATCCTGTGTCAGCTTAACTCTAACTTTCTAGAACATGTTTTTTATTTTAACCTCTATTCATCTTTCAAGCTTCTGTTCAAGTTCAAGCATCACCTTTTAGGGAATCTTCTCTGATCTCTATGTTAGGTGTCCCTTCAATGAGCTCCCACAACACCTTTATCCCTCACAGAGTTTATCACAGGATACCTGACTAGCCTCTTTCCCCCTTGAAACCAGGAGGTCCATGTTAACAGAGACAAAGATATTTCCAAATGTGGCACAGAGCTCAGCTCCTGGCAGGTTCATACTGGATTTGGTGAAACTGAAATAACAACAATGCTTAGGATTCACACCCAGCTTTATTCTTGCTTCAGCAGGTCAGGTGCTTATATTACATATGTTGCATCTGCATGCATGCAGCAAGTCTGTAATCCACAATCCACACAGAGCACTGGGTGGAGGTCCTTATACAGCAACACAGACAATAGTGACCCCCTGCCAACAGTTACCAAGCCTGCACATGCTCAGTAGCCAGACAGGAGCTAATGATGTAAGTGCACTGTGCGGAGTCATGAGACAGCTCAGCTTGTGCCACGTGGAAAGAAGACCAGGGTCAGGAGAGCATCCCGGCCATGGGAACTCCATTTCCCTACACTGAATCACACAACGTTGAATGTAATTCCCCATCTGAATTTTTTAATTAATGTAAAAAATGATCCAGGAAAAATTTTCTAAGAAGTATTAATGTCCCAAATTATGTTCTCTAGGATGAGTTCTAGCTCCAGAAACCAATATGGATGGGGGTAGGTGGGGGAAAACGCTGTATATCCTTTTTGTAAATATACAATTTACATGTTGGCATATTAAAGGTTCTGAAACAAATTAAAGAAAAATATCATTAAATTTTATTTTGTTAATTTAGTGTTTAAAAATTACTTAACTATATATATATATATATATATATATATGAATTTTATATATATATATATATTATGAAATAACAACTAACATCCCACAGTTCAAGTGCTTCCAGAAACAAATATTGGGAAATGTTGACTTAGTGTATATAATATCTATGTACCAAGATGGCAAATAAAATATTGAGCAGACATCTAAAATAAGATAAAGAAAGAGACCAGAAAAAGGAAATTGGGAACAATAGAGAACTTTATGAAATCTGGAAGTAGATGTGATTATTCTTAAAAGGCAGGTCTTCTATGACCAAAAAGGACTTAAGAGTAAGGGCTGCCCTTAGATTCCTGTGTTAGGACTAAAAAATGATTATAGGAGACATTCTTTATTTCTCTCCTTAGGAGAAAAGTTCAGGGTTTTACCAGGAGAAAGACATGTGCTTGTTATCCAGAGTACCATGCGCAGATTCATCTGTCAGGGGCCTAGGCTAACCTGAGAAGTTTAGGCAGATCTTCAGTGTTAACCAAAGAAAAAGAATTCAGTCAAATACAATTTAAATTAGTCCAAACCTAAAGTGATTTTTTTAGAAAAATATAATTACTTTTAAACCTTTTGTAAGGGTAAATGCATTGGTAAGTTATATCAATTCCAAAATGTTGTTATGGTGCCAATTTCAACCAATGAAGGCTGGTAGATGGACTTAGAGCATATATTTGAAATATGTTAAGATATTTGTCTGTATCCTTATAGACTGTACATTATTTTCATTGGGTGAACCAGAACAGAGCCATATACAATCAGATTAAGGCAACAGAGTGAATTTAGACAGATTTTTAACAATCACTTTTTATTAATTTTGTATGTGTGATTTTTAAACACTATCACTACTGGTGACTTTCAAACTTGTACTGTGACTTGCATTTGGACTTAGTTTGAATATGATATTTTGTCCCTCATTCTTGCTTAGCAATCTAGAATATATCTTTCTGTGAATGGGAAAATAAGTAATTCAACATGCTGTAGTACAAAGAACACAAATCTAGGATGAAAGAAATTGGTTCCAGACTCGGATTTACATCAATTAGTTATGTGACTGTGCACACACTCTCTCTCATCTCTAAACCTTAGTCCCATCTGACTGTAGTGTTTGATGGGGTTAAATTAAGCAGAAGTAATACATTAAATTAAATCCTTATAGGGGCATGAAAGGACAAATATTGTCTGATTCTACTTATCTGAAGTCTGTAGAGTACTCAAATCCATAAAGACAGACCAGAGAATGGTGGATGTCAGGGGCTGGAGGAAAGGGGCAATAAGAAGTTATTTTTTTTTAATAGGTATGGATTTTCAATTTGGGCAGATTAAAAATCAACCATGACTATTATCCTGGAGATGGATAATAGTGATGGTTGCACAATAATATGATGAAATGCCACTGAACTGTACACTTACTTAGTGCTTAAAATGGTAAAATTCATATTTTTTAAGTATTTTAAAAAGCAACAAAAATTTTAAATGCCTAGGGAGGGGAGATAATATAATGAAAAGGCATTTTGAGTATAGTATAGTAAGGATTGGTGGGTATCACACTGGAGAACCCAGGCTTTATAAATTCAACAAATATTTGTTAAGAAACTATTGTTATTGTTAAGAAACAGGTTGATTAATGTGATAAATACTTATTGAGCATCTATAGCCAGACACTCTTCCAGGTGCTCAGGTTGTATCAATCCATAAACCAGTTCTTCATGGAATTTCATGGAACTCCAGATCTTCATGGAACAGTTACTTTCTTGTGAGTCTTCACAGAATTTGTATTTTAGCAAATGCATGTAGTGGGCAATCTCTGAGGTTCTCATCAGTGGTGGGCATGTGGGAAGCCCTGTTCAAAGATAGGCTGCTTTTTAAAAGAAGCCAGAAATGTGGTATTTTAGAAGAAATCTTCCCATTTTTGAATGTTGGAAAACTAATTCAATTGTTAAAGAACACTGTGTGGGCCAAATATCTACAGGCCAAAGCCAGCCTTTAGGCCATCATTTGCAGCTTCTAAAGGGAATGTTAACATTCAGTAATTTCATTTAGATCTAACATGGTGGATTAGTTCAGAGTGTCTAACCACTAATTTTTCATGTCAGCTCTTCCATTGTTTAACTTATTAGTAATATTTTGCTTATTCTATATTGTATCCAAAGACAGAAAGAATATGGCTGGAATATCACAAAAATCTCTTCCCAGCATATAATGTATCACATCTATATTTCTGGAACACATAAGCATACCACTTTCTGACAGCACAATGACCAAGACCACCCCAGAAATGCATTGTATAACCCTAACCTGTGTTCGTTCAAAAGAGAAACAGAAAAGAATTTATGAGCTTCACTTTAGCTCCTATCAATAAATTTAAGCACCAGAATACTTTTTCATTTTGCAGGTTGTGCTTTAAAGCTTGTATTATAGGTTCAAAAATATCATTCATAAGACTGCGAAGCCCCTAAGACCCATTAATTAACCCTGTATTATCAAACATTTTAAAACCAAGTATTTCCCTCTCCTGTGCAAGCTGAAGCAACTGCTAACAAGCACTTTCACATTAATTCATTGAGTCATTTCAAAAGTTAAGATAGGTGTATGTTCAAACTGTATTATGTATGTTGTCATGTCAGAGTGATTTGGGTTATGAGAAATTCTTTACTGTTCATTTTTAAGAATTACCTTTCTATGGGGAATCCATTAATTTCTCATTGTCACTCTCCTCCCCTCCCCTTCAAGCCACCCACTAATCTAAGCATTCTTGAATACAAGCCTTCTAAAAAGTGTTTCTTCACGCATGTGTAGTATATTGGGTAAGTAAATGAAAAGCAGCTGGGAAGTATGAAGTAGACATTGAAATGACTCATTAAGCAGCTGCACAGAATGGACAGAAAAAAGCAGCAGGAAAATCTGCCATGAAGATGCCTAGGGTCACACATACCATTTCCAGGGGATAACCAGAGGCAGCATAAAGTACAGCTCTATGGAAGAACACAGAGCTTTATGGATCCAATGGTAGACAGTAACAGAAATAAAACTTACTAAAAATACAGATTTGCAGATAAAATTGACACCCACACCCACTGAATCTGAGATAGTGATTAACAGAAACAAAACTAGGTGTGTGAATGATTAAAACAAAAAAGTTAGTAATATTTTAGAGAAGTCACCAATTAACAGGGAGCTTGGGACCTCAAATTATTTGTATTTTATTTTGTTTCCTAGTTGTAAACTTACGAGGAAGTTGACATAACATGCAGGTCATGACATTCGGAACCAGAACCCCTGTGTTTCAGCCTTAGCTTAGCCATTTTCTGTCTGGGTGAGTGAGTCTGTTCCCTAAGCCAAAAAAATAAATGGGAATAATAGAGACTACATGAAGTTATTTCTACAAGGATTCAGTTATCCTAATTGATGAAAAAATAGCACATTTGCAGCCAGACCAATCTGGACACTTTGTCACACAAGCCATCTACATATGGAAAATATTTAATGTCTCTAAACCTCAATTTACTCTTTTAAGAAATGAGTAAGATAACACATAAATCACAGAATTGTGATTATTACATAGGATAATCATATGTAATGTGACCAATTATACACTACAAAAGTTAATTATAGTAAATGAAAGTACCTGGAAAACAGTTCATTTTCCAAAAGTCTTAGTCAAATCTGAATATGATAAAAATAGTACGATAATTTGTCTTAAAGGCAGTCATACCTACTTTCATCTTTTCCAACTATAGGCAACATATATTTGGAGTTATTAATTATAACCACTATGAATAGCAATAGTAGTCAATACTATACACACACACACACACACACACACACGATCTTAATTAAGGTGGTATTTTGAGAAACCCATTATAGCTAAATATTCTACCTAGAAAGAGAAGAAAACTGCTATGATATGGGTTTAAGAGAACATTGGCTAAGGTAAGCTAAGAAAAAATATTCTAGAGTTGCCAGTAAACAATGGAAAGCTAGCCTATGAGAATTCAGACAATAAAATAATAATTTGAGAAACTTGGTACAGACTGTATGTAGCATTATGGCCTGGTTTGCCTCTTGGGTTTACCACTTCTGGCAGCCTCCCTTTTTCAGGCCTACAGGTCACTGGGTAAACACTCCCCGAGCTCTCTAACAGCATGTCACCTCTCCAATCAAATGCAGCCTAGGTGAAAATCTAAAATGAGAAGTTAAATCACTCCTCCAGGTTTATCTCTCATTCCACCCTACAGAGAGAGCACTACATTCCAAGCATATGGGCCATGACCATCCCAAGCACTTCCTAAGCTTTCTCATTTCCTTGCTCTCCCACATTCAGTTATTTCTCCCTGAAATGCCTTTTTTGTCTTGTTTGGATCCCCAGCTAATTGAAAGAATCTTGAGAACTAGTAACGTTTACAAACTTTTTATACAAAATTTCAGCCAACAAAATGCTTCCATCTGTTCACTTACTCCCAAATATCAAGTGTTAGTCGAGTGCCAACTATGAAATAGGCATTATGAGAGATGTTGCAGGTGAAGTACTAAAAAGCATTCACTAAATTTAATTAACTCTTCAGCTCTAAAAATAATATGCTTTAGCTATTATGCATTTAAAACAGAAGTGTTGGGTTTTGTTTTTATTGGGGTACTTATTCTTGTTTTAAATGTACAAGAATAAGAATGTTTTAAATAATATTTAGAATTTTAAAAAGAATCTATGATACAGTAACTTCCCTCTAGCAACAGTTGCTGTCTTCTTTTAAAAGAAGAATATTTTTTAATTAATCTATAAAGCTGACAGTAAAACATCTACATTATTGCATTGGCCTTCATCTTATAAGAGAAAATATTATTAAAAATACACCAAGAGAAAAAAAAAAGAACTGTGCTGTGCATAGAGAATGGAGTCAGGATAAATTAATTAAAACTTCACTGTGCAACAGGTAAAACAATCTTTCTGACTCCATGTAATTTTTTCACAATAAATCAAGTATATGAAATCATCTTGATTTTTGCCATGTTCAATCAGTGTTTCTTTACAATGTAATGTTTTCCATTTCCCCATTTAAAATTTCTCCAAATCTAACTTGGAACTCCAATATTATGAATAAAACATGAAGTGATTTAATATATCTTAATTTTTCCCTACATTTGCTTCACTGTGTGTTATCTATCATTTGCTTAATATGGCACTCATAAATTCTTATATATAACAAAAAGCAAGATAATTTGGGTAGAAAAATAAAATCAATACACTACAGACTATGGATAAATCTGGAAAAACAGATTTTGTACTTTTCTTAGCTGAACACTTGGACCTATTGCTTTAAACTTAGAGATACTTCACCTTCTGAAAGGTGCCTAGAAGCCGAACCAAAAAAAATATATTGAGCATATTATTGGGAATATAGCAAATGTATTTAAAAATAAGTTTGTGCAATGTTTCCTAATCAATTGGACAAGTCCTAGGTATAGAAAGATTCAACCAAAAAATAATAATAATCTACAAATAATAGAGATTGTTTTAAAATTCCTGAATTAGATAGATTGCTCTCCATGTCTCATCTATTTTTGTTCCTGAGAACACCATCACCATATGAGGTACAATGTAAGAGGATGGTTATGTGACCTACGGCCCTTTGAAGGAGGCCCTATTTTGGAATCACCTGCAAATGTACAGCATCCTGGCCTGTATCTTTCTGTTTTCCTAGCTATAAAATAATTTCAAAGAATATCTGGTAAAACAAAGGCCTACATATTTTTTTAATAGTAAATGTTTAGCACTGACAGTTTGAAAACATTATACAAGTGGAAAAAGCAACTTTTCCATTTTCTGTTATTACTACTGGATTATTTTTATTACTTAAAAACATACTTTATACATTCTTAAAATCTATTTTTCCATTAGTATGCATTAAGCAAATGGAAAAATCCCAAAAAATTATTTTCATTTTATTAAAACTACATATTTTTACCTATATAATAAAGAGTAAAAATTACATTTACCTTAAAGGTTTGATGTGGCCTTTCTTTAAATGGAGTCAATGGATGCTTAAATACAATTCCAGTGTATATAACTGACTCCATTTCTTTGACTCATCAACAACTAGAAACTATAAGTAATATTTAGATGACATCAAACCAACAAGATGAGAAAATCAAATGAAGAATTTGGTTTAGTTTTCTGGTTCTTTTGCCCATAGAGAACCAATATATTTATCTTTTCCTTTTCATGGAAGCTTTGAATCTTATCATAAAAGGCAAAAATCTTCTTGGCCATATTGGCTAGTGTAGGGCCCTAAGCCCATTTAAATTAAGACATATTTCAAAATATTCATAACATTGTTAGGTCAGTAAATTCTAAATATTACTGTCTCCCAATAGCAGGAGACCTGGCAAGAGAAAACATATAAAAATTGTTTCTTAATTCTGAGCCCCAAGAGACACAGTAATATATAAAATGGCCCGTTCGAGCAATGGTGCCTGTACACATGCCACACTAATAACGGGGCCAGGGAGAGGGACTGCTGCAGCAATTCAATCAGATAGCGTGTCTTTCCTTTTTACTCTCCCTAACAGCAATCTACTTATAGCTCTTCTATGCCTGTATCTAGAAACTTAAAACTTCCTCTTCCAGGTTTTATAGAACCATCTCTTACTTGTACAGATAACTTTGCAGAACTAGAGAACAACAGAGATTATTCCAGAAAGCCTTTCTATCTGCATTCAGAAATGAGAACAAGTAGGAGAAAAGGTAGGAAGCAATGGTGCTATCATTTCAAAACAGGAAGAAGAAAAGAGAGATTCTTTAAAGATTTCTAGAGATGCCCATTACCAACAAGCAGCCCATCAGAGTGTTTTCTAGATACAAGATCCTCAGGATACTCTCTAGAAAAAGGAGTTCTGTAGTTGAATATCTCTTTGAAAACGTTGTCTACAATAAGCCCCACCCTCTAAAAGTTATACAATGCATGTAACAGCCAAAATTCTCCTATAAAAATAGCAAAATTCAAAATCCTTATCTGGTTAATTCAACATTTCAAGAACTGACTTGACTGTGGAGATTGCTATGGACTGAATGTTTGTGCCCACAGCCATACCCCCAAAATTAATATGCTGAAAACTTACTCCCTAATGTGCTTTGGAAGGTAATTAGGTATAGATGAGGTCATGAGAGCAGAACCCCCATGATAGAATTAGTGCCATTATGAGAAGACAAAGAGACATCAAGGCTTCCTCTCCTTGAAGGAACCCAGCCATGCTCAGATCCCAGATTTCCCAGCCTCCAGAACTGTGAGAAATAAATGTCTTGTTTAAGCTACCCAGTCTATGGTGTTTTATTGTAGCATCCCAGAGTAAAACAGGACTTTTTCTCATTGATTTTTTTTTTTTACATAATGTCTATTATATAGTTACAGAGAACACACTTCGGCAACACTAACACAGGCTAGCACAAGGTTTGACATAGGAAAGGGGAATAAACATGTTCACTTTGGAAATTCACCATTTCAGCTGTTTGTAGAGAACAAAGGGGAGGAAGGAAACCCTGAGAGCAGTGGAGGGGGAGTACACTAACAGAGCAGATGAGGAAACAGAAGGAATCAGTGGTGGCTCCAGGCTTTCTGCACTGAGCACCTCAGTACATGACGGCTGTCACTGACTGAGAGAAGAACCATAGAAGGAAAGGGTCATGGGGAAAGATCAAGGCGCAGCCCCAAAATAATAAGATTACACTGTGTATACACATTTCTTCAGCAACAGCACTGAAACCATTACATTATTTTATTTACCTTAGGATATTTTATAAAGTTCTAAGACATATACCCATACATTCTGTGTTAGCAGGTCTGATGTGAGGCTGAGAACTTATATTTCTACAACTTCTCAAGCAATTCTGATGATTAAACTGGTTTGAGGGTCACAGCTGGATCATCTTCCTAGCCAGATATCTTGCAATAGCTTATTAAGCAAGTGCTTAATTACCTACTATTGCTTAAAAGAAAGACCCTGTAATCCCAGGACAGAATAGGGTTAGAATCATGTATTTGGGGAACTGGGAAGTAGTGAAACTATAGAGAGAAGAGGACAGTGAACACAGGCAATCAGGATGCCTGATGCCTAGGATGTGCTCAAACACTAACTGGGCTATTCTTCGTCTGTTTCATCTATTAAATAACCCATAATGACCCTCTGACACCAAACTTTTGTGTTTTTAAATATCACATGGTGGTGAGTGTTTGCAATGCATTACTAGGACAACAACCTCTTATTTTATCAATGCATTCAGGACATAAAAGGCTAAATAGCCTTTAATGCAGGAAGAATATAGTTGAGGGGTAATATCTGCTAAGATACACTCTATAGAACACTGATATGTAGACTTTAAGAGATGGCCCATGCAAGAATATTTTAGTTGTTCTTGCTACCGTAATGTTCAAATGATTCACCATCATTGCAAAAACAATTTTTATGGCAAGAATCTGTGCCTTCTGAGAGAGCAGTAATTTTCTTGAAGTTTGCTGGATCAACACTGAAAATCACTTATACCACTTGGAAACTTCCTGAGTAAACTCAAGAGCTTAGCTCCTTTGATATGCAAGTTTCTGTGGAAAGAATCAAAGGAAATCAGAGAACGAGCAGATAGTTTCAGCCCTCACAGCTCTTTCTATAAGACAAGACAAGGAAAGTTGAATCATGGTGGTGGCATTCACGTTGTAATCACAGCCCTGCCTCACGCAGCAATTATGTCCCAAGTTTTACTCATTCATTCAATATTTTGTGAACTTACTGTATCAACAATACAAGGTCTCTTTTGCATCTTCGTCCTTCAAGTATACCAACACCCCACCCTCTAAAAATCTTTAAATTTTCCAAACAGAACAAAATGAACTACTGAGCCAAGAGGCTACAGTGTAAGCATATTACCACCCATTTTTAATTCAGTGTTCAAAGCATTGATTTTTTTTCTTCTTAATTTGTTTTAGATAAGCTATGCTTAAGCTTTTCTCCCTCCTGGAGAATGGAAATATTTACAGCAGTGGATCCAGTCACTACAAAACAATTTAGTTGTCTCATGAAATCCATTTTAATGTGATTTTTACCTGCTCTTGATTACTCCATGACCCCTCCCCCACTTTCCAAAGCTTTTTTTCACCAACAGTCTGATGACTCCAATATGAGGTGCCTGCTACACAGCTGTGTATTGATTTATGCATAACTATATATCTCATTTGGCTCTTTCTGGTGAAATTATTTTCTCTTACCTATAATATCAGAGCAGACCCTATTCCAGATTCTCTTTCTGCTCTTTCTACCAGCACATTCCTAATATCCACAGAGCTAGCTTGTCATACTTCCAAATTGGCTTACCCACTCCAAATATTTAAAAATACTCTGGACTTGAAACATGACATTTTACTGAATTATGAACCTTACAAAACAGATGCTGAGAAAACATCTGATATTAAAATACATATTTTTCAATACTGGATTATGACCTTCTGGGAAACAAATTTATAAGGATCATCTGGTTGCAGAATGTGATTTTAAGATTGGAACATTAAGAGCATTTAGCATATTTTTGGTATATACTATAAAAATTAACATCAAGAGAGTTCTCAGGACTTCAGGATCTGCTGAATGTCAGAATATCAGTCAGGGCTACATGGTGTCTGCAAAGCTACATTAAAAATGCCCAAATTGTTCCTGGTAATGAAAGTGACACTGTGGAAAGTTTTGAAATAGCATTCATGATTACAAAACTCTATGGATCACTGGCATATTCACTACAGCTCTTTAACTCGTAGAGTCTTACAAATCACTCAAACTGTTACAATCTTACCAGTTTCTGAGTTCTCTCTCCCATGTAAGTGTTGGCAGTTTACAAGTGTTACTCCTTTTGATTCCTTTATTAAATACACTTTAAAGCCTTACAAATGATTAACCAATGAACTTTCACACAGAGTTAACTTTAACATTATTATAACTAAGAGAAACAAAATTCAATTCAGCATTTAAAATCTACAGAATTTTTCAAAGGTGTTTTTCAGGTCTCAGGGGTGAGGATGAGGGGCTGTCCAGTGGAGAGGAATACAACTAAAACCCGTCAGTAATAAGCTGCAGCAAATGGTAATACTAATAAAAGTTTTCTTCAATCACTGAGCCATGATGAACTTTGGAAGACGTAGCCAAAAGGTCACTATTCATATCTATTTCCTCTTACTGCTTTCTTTAAATAAAATCACATTGTTACTGTTGGTCAAAGCTAATTTAGTGAAACAATCACTGAAAATCCAAAGAATACCACTTAAAATTTCTTAAAAAAAAGAAGCCAGTGCAAGTATATGAAAAGTCATACACATTTCTATCAGCTTTTTTAAAATTAATTGTTCAAAGTAGAAAGAAGTAGGGAGGGAGGGAGGGAGAAACGAAGGAAGGAAGGGAGGAATGAAACACCTATCAAATCTTTCTATAATATATACAAATAGAGACATCTTTAGAGATTTATCCACAAATGCCAGGTTCATACTTGAACTTCTGCAATGGTAAGCTATAAAGCTCAGCTTTCTGTGTTCTAAAGAGGTCAACATAGCCCAAAATATTTATCTTCAGCTTATTTGTAAAGTGCATATATATGATCAATATTTTATATAGTACATCAAGAAGTCTCTAGAATGTGAAAAAAAATTATGAGAAATCTGTTATCTTTCTTTTATTAGGAAAAAAGATGTATCTATCCCTACAGTATATATCTATATATTTTTAATTAAAGTACTGTTAATATACAATTGTATGTTGGTTTCAAATGCACATCACTCTGGTTCAACAGTCCCTGTGATCAATTTATATTCTGATTGCAAATTACTGTGCCCCTTTATCCCCCTCGTCCTCTCCCCAGCACACAGACCAACCCCTCCTCCTTGGTAGTCACTAGTCAGTTCTCAGTGTCTATGAGTCTACTGCCATTTTGTTCCTCCTGTTTTGCTTTGTTTTTACATTTCACAAATAAATGGGATATATAATCTTAATTTAGAATCAAGAAACAAGATTATAAAAATAAATCAGCCAAATACTTTGTAGAATTATTGTTTTCTGGGTATATATTTAATACTAAAAAATGTAGTTTTAATTCTAGTTGACATTTAACACACATTCAGTCCCTAAACCAAACATGAAATGTCTCATTTGAAAATGCACTTGTCGACAAGAGACGCCTTTACAAAAAAAACTTAAGTTGATTAAACAGTGTGTGACAATTAAGAGAGAAGATTAGAAATTTTTGCCTACATATAATATGAAATTTGCATTGATACATTTAATAGTGTATGATTTAAAATAATTTTTCCCATGTCATATACAATTACACATTATTATTAACATTCCAATGCAGTTTTCCAGGTATATACCACTGTGGAAGTGGTTTTCCAGCCTCCCTCCACAACCATTGGTAGACGTTGCCTTAGACAGTCACTGTTATTCATGAGGTACTTCACAACCTTTGAGAATTTGTCTTCTGAACTCATAAACTACATTAACTATCACCAACAAATGAAAAGTAAAAAGAGTTACCTTCAATTTGTTGCATCTAAGAAAACTATCACTACCCAAATGATTCTGCAGCCAAGTAATGGCCACTTTCATATACTACTCATATTTAGATTTTTTCTTAGGACCTAAATTTCTAGAATTTGGCCCCAAGATACTGATATTTTATCAAAGGTGAAATGCAGGAAATAGCAACAAGATTGATTGTTTATAAAAATTACTTTTCCTATAAGAAAATAATAGATTACACAAATAGCAATCAGAAAAATTTGAGTTCTCAGCAAGTTTTGAGAAAAAAATGTAATATGCTAAGGTTAAAAGAGTTATTGACATTCAGTAAAATCCAACCTATTACATTAGCCTTTACTGTGACAACAGAAGGCAATCTCACAGGGACCAGGGATATTGTTAATGGAAATATTTAGTTATCAGGTCCATCTCTCCAATTTTTAAGCTATTAAGGTCCAACTCTCTACAAGGTGTCCATATATTTGTCATGCTTAATCTAGAACAATGTCAAGGAGTTTGCAGAAATTCAATAAATATTTGCTGAAAGAAAGAAAGAAAAAAGATGACTATAATGAACAAAATTCTGAAATTCATTCCATTCTTCATGAGTTATTTGAAAACAGCTAATATTTTAAATTTAAAGACCTAGATTTAACAAGAATTTTATAGCCTTAGAAACCACTCTCCATCACATTGACACTGTTGCTGAGAACTGTCTCTCCTATCATCATGTTTCTAGTAAAGAATCACTACCTCTGGAACAGTGCATTCCACTACTTCCACTCTGAGGTAGGGAGACAATGTTACATGAATTTTTTCCTGGCTTCTGAGTCTTGTCAGCAATCTAAGAAAGCGGCCACTCTTCCTGCAGGCTATCGACTATCTCATTTAATAATATCTACCATTTATTGGGTGGCTACTCCAAAGCAAGACTGTTATAGTATGCTATATACAGATATAGTCATTATTACCTTGCATAACAGAAGCAGCTGGCCTCAAAGTGACAGACTAACATTCTCCAGGCCACAAAATTACTACTAAATAGTGGAACAAAGTTTCAAACTCAAGTCTGTTTCATTTCATTACTAGGGATTATTCTACTTAGTGTACACTAGATTTTATTTGTTTACTAATTAAATATATAAATGCACCAAGGAAATAATATTTTGGCTTCCAAAATATAGTACATATGGAAATGTGTCTGTATAGTCTTACTAAGTATCAAAAGACAATGAAATGAAATTTTGAGTTATATTAATAATCAAATATTATAACTATATGCATGCACACATATATAAATATTGTGATGGTCATTTTTGTGTGTCATCCTGGCTAGACTGTAGTCTACATTTATTCATTTACACTAACCTCGGTACTATTATGAAGTTATTTAGTAGATATGATTAAAGTCCATAATCGGTTTACTTTAAGTAAGGAGATTATTCTAGATCATCTGTGTGAATCTGATTCAATCACTTCAAAGGCCTTTAGAGCAAAGATGAAGATTCCATGAAAAGGAAAATATTTCACCTATGGTCTGTACATTTAACCGGACCAGAGCCTCACCCTGCCTTTCCTCATGGCCTACCCTAAAGAGTTCAGACTTACGTAGCCAACCTCACTAGAACCAGAAACTGGTTTAGTTTCTCTGGTTAAATCCTAACAGATTTAATTTATATTTATCTTCCTATTAAGCCATGATTATTAATCTTGCCTTTGCAGTAATTTACTTAATGTCAGCAATAATACTATGGCAGAGACTACCTAGCTAATCACCAAACCCATTTCATCTTCTCCCTGGAGACATATATAGACAATATTACCCAATCTCCCTTGTAGTTAGGTATAGGTATATGGCTGAGTTCTGGCCAAATGAATGTGAGAAGTGACAATAGGCTTTGCCCATTCAACCTAACATTTGCAATCCCCTGAGATCCTTCCTCTTCTGTGGTAATCTCAGAAGTCAGGTATTCAATATACCATCCAATAGATAGAGGGAAACTGGGTTAATGAATCAATGCTTTCATAAAATCTTTCAGGAATGCCTAGAACTTTTCATTAGCAAGAATTAAATTTCCATTATTTTTTTTTTTTAAGGACAAAGAAGATTTGTTGTTTAAAAAATTTGGCCTAATTGACATATATATACAACACTGGATCTAATAACTATAAGGATACAAAGGGAGTGGGATGATGAGCGAAATAGGTGAAGGGGACAAAGAAGTACAAACTCCCAATTATAAAACAAGTCATAGGTATGGGAAGTACAGATTTTGTCGGTAATTTTGTAAGTCTTTGTCTGTTGAGAGATGGTAACTACACTTATCATGATCAGCATTTCATAATGTATGTAATTATCAAATCACTAAGTTGTACACCTGAAACCATTATCTTATATGAAACAAAAAATTAAAAAAAACTATATAGAGTATGTTCATATTGTATGTAATTGCCATATATACACTTAATAAACATATATATACATGTTAAATATACACATTTGTAATGTATATAATTGTCAAATTATTAAGTCATACACCTGAAACCAATATAATATTGTAAAAAACAAAAAACAAAAAACTATAGAATATATATTCTTTCCAAGTACATATAATATATTTATTGATATTCTGGGCCATAATGTAAGTCTAACTGAATTTCAAGGAGCTGAAATTATATAGAGTATGCTAAATGACCACAGTTGAATTATTGTAGTAATCAAAATCAAAAAGAAAACTGGAAAATCCCAAAATGTTTGGAAATTGAACAGCACACTGCTAAATAATCCATGGGTCAAATAAAAAACTAAAATAGAAATTAGAAAATATTTGAATCCAATGATAATGAAAAAACATTATGTCAAAACTTCTGGAATAAAACTTCTAACCCATGCTTAGAGTGGAATTTATGACTTTCAATGCATATATTGGAAAGAAAACAATGGCTGAAAATCATTTATCTAAATATTCTCCTCAAATAGTTAAGAAAACATTCAGAAATTAAATTCAAATTAAGTAGAAGGGAAAAAATAATGAAGATGACAGAAGATGGTATAAAATCGAAAACAAAGATATGAAAGATAGAATCAAAAATTAACTCTCTATTAAGATTACTAAAATTGATAAACTTCCTGCAAGACTGATGAAGGAAAAATAGAGAAGACACAATCATCACTTCAGAAATGAAGAGAGTGCCATCAGTACAGATTCTACATTCATCAGGAAGATAATGAGAGGATATTATGAATAAGTGTATTCCAAGAAACTTGACAATTCAGATGAAATAGACAAATTCCTAAAAAAGCACAGCATACTAAAGTTGACACAAGAATAGCAAAACTGAGTAGTCTTATTTCTATTAAATAAATTGAATTTTTTATTTTTTATTTTTTATTTATTTATTTTATTTATTTTTTTTGTAGATAACTATTTTTTATTGAAGGGTAGTTGACACACAGTATTACATTACATTAGTTTCAGGTGTACAACATAGTGATTCAACATTTATATACATGATAATTCTAGGTACTAGCTATCACCATACCAAGCTGTTACAATATCTTGACTATATTCATTACATCACGGTTACTTATTATTTTACCATTGGAAGTGTATACTTTTTTTGTGTGTGTGAGGGCATCTCTCATATTTATTGATCAAATGGTTGTTAACAACAATAAAATTCTGTATAGGGGAGTCAATGCTCAATGCACAATCATTAATCCACCCCAAGCCTAATTTTCGTCAGTCTCCAATCTTCTGAGGTATAACAAACAAGTTCTTAGATGGAGAACAAATTCTTACATAGTGAATAAGTTCTTACATGGTGAACAGTGCAAGGGCAGTCATCACAGAAACTTTCGGTTTTGTTCATGCATTATGAACTATAAACAGTCAGTTCAAATATGAATACTCATTTGATTTTTATACTTGATTTATATGTGAATACCACATTTCTCTCTTTATTATTATTATTTTTAATAAAAATGCTGAAGTGGTAGGTAGATACAAGATAAAGGTAGAAAACATAGTTTAGTGTTGTAAGAGAGCAAATGTAGATGATCAGGTGTGTGCCTGTAGACTATGTGTTAATCCAAGCTAGACAAGGGCAATAAAACATCCACGTATGCAGAAGATTTCTCTCAGAACAGGGGGGGGTGAGGTTCTAAGCCTCACCTCTGTTGATCCCCAATTTCTCACCTGATGACCCCCCTGTGACTGTGCCTGTCTTAGGTTGTTCCTCCCTTGAGGAATTTTACCCATCTCTGGCTAACCAGTCATCTTCCGGGGCCATACAAGGAAATGTAAAGTTGGCAAGTGAGAGAGAAGCCTTATTGTTTGAAATGGTTAGCTTTTTATTTCTTTGCATATTTATGCCCTATAGCTTCTAAGCCCAGCATTTGTCTTGAGGTATCTTTACCACTTGGAAGAATTATGATACTCGGTAAATTTGATATGAGGCACGAATTCTATTTAAGGGTTGTAATTAGAAAGGAAGAAGAAAAGCTATACAAGTAGCAGGCGGAAGAAAGCATGGGAAGATTGATTATTTCTTTGACTTATCTTCTTGTAGAGTAACTTCAGCATGTATAGGTTTTAAGCTACTACTTAAATTGTGCACACACATTAACATAATAGGAGTATAGTTACATAACCAAAGCATACCTGTAATTACCAGCCATCTCCAGTGAAACCAAGAAAGCCAGTTAGGCACCTTAGGCATTTGTAAAAACTTATGTATGATATGGTGGATATTGTAAAACTGAACTTGAACAGTCTGAGAGAAATCACACAAATTAAAACAACCCATTCCTGGGGAATGTTCACATCCCTTATGTTCTTCTAACAGAAAATAGTCTGTAGTTGTAAGATTTTGGAGCGCTACAATTTGCACTTCTCCTAATTCTTGATTGAGTTCCAACAGTATAGATCCAGTCAAATTTGTTGTTTTACTGTATGCACAGGCCAGTTTAGATATCTCCTTCCTCATTCCCATGGCAAGTCCAGGAACTGGTGGGATGAGTGCATCTACAGCTGTAGCAGTGCGTGGATCTTTGTTGGGGTTTTTTGTTGATCATCTTCTGGAATGAGTCTTCCAGAAAGTGCTGATTTTGGAAGTTCTTTTTCATATCGTATTTTAGTTCATTTTCAGGGTAGCCCAATTAGGCTTTGATCCTCTGTATAAACACAAACAGACCCTTTGCCTACACTTTTATATGCCCTTTATAATCTTGTGTAGAACTCATTGGAGGTTACCACACAGGAACTGCCCCCTTTTTTTTTTTTGGTATCACTAATCTACACTTAAATGATGAATATTATGTTTACTAGGCTCTCCCCTATACCAGGTCTCCCCTATAAACCCCTTTACAGTCACTGTCCATCAGCATAGCAAAATGTTGTAGAATCACTACTTGCCTTCTCTGTGTTGTACAGCCCTCCCTTTTCTCCTACCCCCCATGCATGCTAATCTTAATACCCCCCTACTTCTCCACCCCCTTATCCCTCCCTACCTACCCATCCTCCCCAGTCCCTTTCCCTTTGGTACCTGTTAGTCCATTCTTGAGTTCTGTGATTCTGCTGCTGTTTTGTTCCTTCAGTTTTTCCTTTGTTCTTATATTCCACAGATAAGTGAAATCATTTGGTATTTCTCTTCCTCCGCTTGGCTTGTTTCACTGAGCATAATAGCCTCCAGCTCCATCCATGTTGCTGCAAATTATAGGATTTGCCCTTTTCTTATGGCTGAGTAGTATTCCATTGTGTATATGTACCACATCTTCTTTATCCATTCTTCTATCGATGGACATTTAGGTTGCTTCCAATTCTTGGCTATTGTAAATAGTGCTGCGATAAACATAGGGGTGCACTGATCTTTCTCATACTTGATTGCTGCATTCTTAGGGTAAATTCCTAGGAGTTCAATTCCTGGGTCAAATGGTAGGTCTGTTTTGAGCATTTTGATGTACCTCCATACTGCTCTCCACAACGGTTGAACTAACTTACATTCCCACCAGCAGTGTAGGAGGGTTCCCCTTTCTCCACAGCCTCACCAACATTTGTTGTTGTTTGTCTTTTGGATGGCAGCCATCCTTACTGGTGTGAGGTGATACCTCATTGTAGTTTTAATTTGCATTTCTCTGATAATTAGCGATGTGGAGCATCTTTTCATGTGTCTGTTGGCCATCTGTATTTCTTTTTTGGAGAACTGTCTGTTCAGTTCCTCTGCCCATTTTTCAATTGGGTTATTTTCTTTTTGTTTGTTGAGGCGTGTGAGCTCTTTATATATTCTGGATGTCAAGCCTTTATCGGATGTGTCATTTTCAAATATATTTTCCCATACTGTAGGGTTCCTTTTTGTTCTATTGATGGTGTCTTTTGCTGTACAGAAGCTTTTCAGCTTAATATAGTCCCACTTATTCATTTTTGCTGTTGTTTTCCTTGCCCGGGGAGATATGTTCAAGAAGAGGTCACTCACGTTTATGTCTAAGAGGTTTTTGCCTATGTTTTCTTCCAAGAGTTTAATGGTTTCATGACTTACATTCAGGTCTTTGATCCATTTTGAGTTTACTTTTGTATATGGGGTTAGACAATGGTCCAGTTTCATTCTCCTACATGTAGCTGTCCAGTTTTGCCAGCACCATCTGTTGAAGAGACTGTCATTTCGCCATTGTATGTCCATGGCTCCTTTATCACATATTAATTGACCATATATGTCTGGGATAATGTCTGGATTCTCTAGTCTGTTCCATTGGTCTGTGGCTCTGCTCTTGTGCCAGTACCAAATTGTCTTGATTACTATGGCTTTATAGAAGAGCTTGAAGATGGGGAGTGAGATCCCCCCTACTTTATTCTTCTTTCTCAGGATTGCTTTGGCTATTCGGGGTCTTTGGTGTTTCCATATGAATTTTTGAATTATTTGTTCCAGTTCATTGAAGAATGTTGCTGGTAGTTTCATAGGGATTGCATCAAATCTGTATATTGCTTTGAGCAGGATGGCCATTTTGACGATATTAATTCTTCCTAGCCACGGGCATGGGATGCGTTTCCATCTGTTAGTGTCCCCTTTAATTTCTTTTAAGAGTGACTTGTAGTTTTCAGAGTATAAGTCTTTCACTTCTTTGGTTAGGTTTATTCCTAGGTATTTTATTTTTTTTGATGCAATTGTGAATGGAGTTGTTTTCCTGATTTCTCTTTCTGTTGGTTCACTGTTAAAGTATAGGAAAGCCACAGATTTCTGTGTGTTGATTTTGTTTCCTGCAACTTTGCTGTACTCCAATATCAGTTCTAGTAGTATTGGGGTGGAGTCTTTAGGGTTTTTTATGTACAGTATCATGTCATCTGCAAATAGTGACAGTTTAACTTCTTCTTTACCAATCTGGCTTCCTTATATTTCCTTGTTTTGTCTGACTGCCGTGGCTAGGACCTCCAGTACTATGTTAAATAACAGTGGAGAGAGTGGGCATCCCTGTCTAGTTCCTGATCTCAGCGGAAATGCTTTCAGCTTCTCGCTGTTCAATATAATGTTGGCTGTGGGTTTATCATAGATGGCCTTTATTATGTTGAGGTACTTGCCCTCTATTCCCATTTTGCTGGGAGTTTTTATCATGAATGGATGTTGAACTGTGTCAAATGCTTTTTCAACATCTATGGGGATGATCATGTGGTTTCTGTCTTTCTTTTTGTTGATGTGGTGGATGATGTTGATGGACTTTCGAATGTTGTACCATCCTTGCATCCCTGGGATGAATCCCACTTGGTCATGGTGTATGACCCTTTTGATGTATTTTTGAATTCGGTTTGGTAATATTTTGTTGAGTATTTTTGCATCTACGTTCATCATGGATATTGGTCTGTAGTTTTCTTTTTTGGTGGGGTCTTTGACTGGTTTTGGTATTAGGGTGATTTTAGCTTCATAGAATGAGTTTGGGAGTATCCCCTCCTCCTCTATTTTTTGGAAAACTCTAAGGAGAATGGGTATTATGTCTTCCCTGTATGTCTGATAAAATTCCGGGGTAAATTCATCTGGCCCGGGGGTTTTGTTCTTTGGTAGTTTTTTGATTACCACTTCAATTTAGTTGCTGGTAATTGGTCTGTTTAGATTGTCTGTTTCTTTCTGGGTCCGTCGTGGAAGGTTGTATTTTTCTAGGAAGTTGTCCATTTCTCCTAGGTTTCCCAGCTTGTTAGCATATAGGTTTTCATAGTAGTCTCTAATAATTCTTTGTATTTCTGTGGGGTCCGTCGTGAATTTTCCTTTCTCTTTTCTGATACTGTTGATTTGTGTTGACTCTCTTTTCTTCTTAATAAGTCTGGCTAGACGCTTATCTATTTTGTTTATTTTCTCAAAGAACCAGCTCTTGGTTTCATTGATTTTTGCTATTGTTTTATTCTTCTCAATTTTATTTATTTCTTCTCTGATCTTTATTATGTCCCTCCTTCTGCTGACCTTAGGCCTCATTCGTTCTTCTTTTTCCAGTTTCGATAATTGTGACATTAGTCCATTGATTTGGGATTGTTCTTCCTTTTTTAAAAATGCTTGGATTGCTATATACTTTACTCTTAAGACTGCTTTTGCTGCGTCCCACAAAAGTTGGGGCTTAGTGTTGTTGTTGTCATTTGTTTCCATATATTGCTGGATCTCCATTTTGATTTGGTCATTGATCCATTGATTATTTAGGAGCGTGTTGTTAAGCCTCCATTTGTTTGTGAGCCTCTTTGCTTTCTTTGTACAGTTAATTTCTAGTTTTATGCCTTTGTGGTCTGAAAAGTTGGTTGGTAGGATTTCAGTCTTTAAGAATTTTCTGAGGCTCTTTTTGTGGCCTACTATGTGGTCTATTCTGGAGAATGTTCCATGTGCACTTGAGAAGAATGTATGTCCTATTGCTTTTGGATGTAGAGTTCTATAGATGTCTATTCGGTCCATCTACTTTACTGTGTTGTTCAGTGCTTCCGTGTCCTTACTTATTTTCTGCCTGGTGGATCTATCCTTTGGGGTGAGTGGTGTGTTGAAGTCTCCTAGAATGAATGCATTGCAGTCTATTTCCCCCTGTAGTTCTGTTAGTATTTGTTTCACATATGCTGGTGCTCCTGTGTTGGGTGCATATATATTTAGAATGGTTATATCCTCTTGTTGGACGGAGCCCTTTATCATTATGTAGTGTCCTCCTTTATCTCTTGATACTTTCTTTGTTTTGAAGTCTATTTTGTCTGATATTAGTACTGCAACCCCTGCTTTCTTCTCGCTGTTGTTTGCTTGAAATATGTTTTTCCATCCCTTTACTTTTAGTCTGTACATGTCTTTGGGTTTGAGGTGAGTCTCTTGTAAGCAGCATATAGACGGGTCTTGCTTTTTTATCCACTCTGTTACTCTGTGTCTTTTGATTGGTGCATTCAGCCCATGAACATTTAGGGTGACTATTGAGAGATATGTACTTATTGCCATTGCAGGCTTTAAATTCGTGGTTACCAAAGGTTCAAGGTTAGCCTCTTTAGTATCTTACTGCCTAACTTAGCTCGCTTACTGAGCTGTTATATACACTGTCTGGAGATTCTTTTCTTCTCTCCCTTCTTATTCCTCCTCCTCGAGTCTTCATATGTTGGGTGTTTTTTCCTGTGCTCTTTCTAGGAGTGCTCCCATCTAGAGCAGTCCCTGTAAGATGTTCTGTAGAGGTGGTTTGTGGGAAGCAAATTCCCTCAGCTTTTGTTTGTCTGGGAATTGTTTAATCCCACCTTCATATTTGAATGATAGTCGTGCTGGATACAGTATCCTTGGTTCAAGGCCCTTCTGTTTCATTGTATTAAATATATCATGCCATTCTCTTCTGGCCTGTAGGGTTTCTGTCGAGAAGTCTGATGTTAGCCTGATGGGTTTTCCTTTATAGGTGACCTTTTTCTCTCTAGCAGCCTGTAAAATTCTTTCCTTGTCCTTGATCTTTGCCATTTTAATTATTATGTGTCTTGGTGTTCTCCTCCTTGGATCCTTTCTGTTGGGGGTTCTGTGTATTTCCGTGGTCTGTTCAATTATTTCCTCCCCCAGTTTGGGGAAGTTTTCAGCAATTATTTCTTCTAAGTTACTTTCCATCTCTTTTTCACTCTCTTCTTCTTCTGGAACCCCTATAATACGGATATTGTTCCTTTTGGGTTTGTCACACAGTTCTCTTAACATTGTTTCATTCCTGGAGATCCTTTTATCTCTCTCTATGTCAGCTTCTATGTGTTCCTGTTCTCTGGTTTCAATTCCATCAATGGCCTCTTGCATCCTATCCATTCTGCTTATAAACCCTTCCAGTGTTTGTTTCATTTCTGCGATCTCCTTTCTGGCATCTGTGATCTCCCTCCAGACTTCATCCCATTTCTCTTGCGTATTTCTCTGCATCTCTGTCAGCATGTTTATGATTCTTATTTCGAATTCTTTGTCAGGAAGATTGGTTAGGTCTGTCTCCTTCTCTGTTGTTGTCTCTGTGATCTTTGTCTGCCTGTAGCTTTGCCTTTTCATGGTGATAGGAGTAGTTTGCAGAGCTGGGACAAGTGTCGGCTGGAAGAACTTCCCTTCTTGTTGGTTTGTGGCCCTTCTCTCCTGGGAGAACAGCGACCTCTAGTGGCTTGTGCTGGGCAGCTGCGCGCAGACAGGGCTTCTGCTTCCTGCCCGGCTGCTATGGAGTTAATCTCCGCTGTTGCTGTGGGCGTGGCCTGGCTCGGGCAGCTACTCCAAAATGGTGGAGTCGCGTTGGAGCAGGAGCGGCTGGGAGGCTATTTATCTCCGTAAGGGGCCTCCCTGCTCCCTGCAGCCCAGGGGTTAGGGTGCCCAGATATCCCGGATTCCCTACCTCTGGATTAAGTGACCCGCCCTGCCCCTTTAAGACTTCCAAAAAGCACCCACCAAAACCAAACAACGTCCACAGGAAAAAAAAAAAAATTTAAATTAAAAAAAAAATTTTTTTTTAATTAAAAAAAAAAGGTGGCCGCTCGTTTTTCTTTATTCTCCGGCGCCAGCCTCAGGCATCTGCTCACCGGTCTTGCTGCCCTGTTTCCCTAGTATTGGGTGCCCTATCCCTTTAAGACTTCCAAAAAGCGCTCTCCAAAACAAAACAGCAAAAAAAAAAAAAAAAAATTGGTCGCTCGCTTTTCTGGTGTCCTCCAGCGCCAGGCCACCGGTGCCCGCTCACTGTTCTTGCTGACCTGTTTTCCTAGTATCGAGCGCCCTGCACTCTGGCCCGGATGGCTGGGGCTGGGTGTTCGGCAGCCCTGGGCTCCGTCTCCCTCCCGCTCTGCCTGCTCTTCTCCCGCCGGGAGCTGGGGGGAGGGGCGCTCGGCTCCCGCGGGGCCAGGGCTTGTATCTTACCCCCTTCGCGAGGCGCTGGGTTCTCTCAGGTGCGGATGTGGTCTGGATATTGTCCTGTGTCCTCTGGTCTTTATTCTAGGAAGGGTTGTCTTTGTTATATTTTCATAGATATATATGTGGTTTTGGGAGGAGATTCCCGCTGCTCTACTCACGCTGCCATCTTCCGCCCCTCAAATTTCCATTATGTTAAGTTACTGAAATTGTTGTACTTATATTCTTTGTAAGTTCTGATTTCTTAGCACAAGAACTTTCCATTTTTTTTCCATAATAAAAATATTCCAGTTTATTACCAATTAAAGCTTGAAATATCCATCACTATGGTATATTGCTCTTGGTTGAGTAGCAGAGATAAATTCATTGATCTCTCTGAAAATGCCATTGATTACTGAAAATGCCAATAATTTCAAAAGAACAAAAATACTCTAAAATGTAAGAGAGACCAGGAATATTCAAATTACCTATATCATTACAAAATATGTTATTTTATTCTACAGAATTATTCCTAAAGCATTTTTTAATTAAAGTGAAGTTTATGTCATAAAAAGCTAAGAAAAATAATGCAACATTCTTTAGATAATTTGTAGAATAAAATGTGTCTGCTTGCTGTCCTTATGCGTATCCATGTAATAAAACAAGATCAATTGTGCTTCAAAGGGGATTCATGATTTGCTATTGGTAGAACTATGTGAAGCTTGAGTGGAAAAAAGTGTATTTCACAGAGAATTTAAAGTTGTTCATATCTTTCACCTAGCCTGTATGTGTATTCTGACAATAGCAATGCTATTTCTGCTGAGGCCCTGCCACCTGTGTTCTCTTCCTAAGCACACAATTATATACACATATATAAGTTTCAGTATAATAAGACATATTGTGAGAGCTCACGCATCAAGGATTTCAGATATTTTGCTTTAATAAAAAGAAAACTCAAAATTATCTCTTGCCTTTGGCTGCATCTCTATGTACACAAAGAAGTGGAAATACAATGCAAGTGTCAAGACCCACACAATCCTGTTATTGAGGGGGAAAAATTAGAGATGAAGTGATCCAGATTTGCTGTGCATATCGGTCACATTCTTCAGATAATTCCTCAACTCTCTACTTTTACTGGCTCCCATTGTTTCACTGTGTAGTTTCCTTACAAAGTGCATAGAAACTCAAGAGATAAGTTAACTCAGCACTCTTAAGATCTCTGACTCCAGACAAGGTACTTTGGTGGAAAGCCAGGTTTTAAGTCTCTAGGGAGACTTTAGAGATAAAATGATAGAAGAGGAGACAGAAAAAGGAAGGCTATCATCACTCATACAAAAAAAAAGAGATGAGAAATTTTGGCTCTGAAGAAAAAAGGTGGATTCAATCAAGTATACCCAGAGCTAACTATGGTGAGGGAAAATAAGCTCAATTAGTGAGAATACAATCAGTCCTATAGATAACAAGTGTTGATTTGAACAAAACATTGGTAGAATATATCATTTTTTAATAAACATTATACTAAAAAATGATAAAATGAAGAGAATTCCATCAAGCAGAGTTTTATAGCTACCTGTTAGAGTTAAATTCCAAAAATATAAATATAGCTATAAAAAAGATCAATTGACCTTTAAATATATAACTGACATTGAAAGATTCCATGTTCACTGATCTAAAACATATCCACATATATCTCTGCAACATAAATATAAACCTTGAGAGCAAATACAAATACTTTAACTGTCATGAACAATTTAATCTCAGTAAAAATTAACTTATTATTAACTCTGAAGAACTACATCTCTCTCCAGAAGACTCTGCAAACTAGCTAAGTGCCAAACTTAGATTCAAAACATATTTTTGGTACCTTGTTGGTAAACCAGACTAACTATGTTTCTCACAATCCATCAGTATTTAATTACCATATGATAACTGTACTATTAAACCTAAATTAAATCCTTATTCAAAAGATAGTTTGAAGTGCAACTGCAGCTTTTTATGTAGATTAAAACTATCACAAAGACCAAAGACAAATCTCAAATGCAAACTACCTGAAGCGATTATATAGTTTGATTTAGGAGAATGGAAACTTGGAAACCAAAAGCAAGTGAAACTTAGTGGGAGGGGGATTGACATGCATCATTAATGTCTTTTTTTCCTTAAAAAATTTTTTCTTCTTTTATTTTATACTTTTACCATGAATTCAATGGGATTCATTCAGATATCCAAATAGAATTTGGGATCTAAAATTGTTTATATGCTTTCCTCCTGCCTAGCAATCCAATTGCTTTTGACTGCCTCCTAGAAAATGTGCCATTTTCCCTTCTGTTTATTTCTCCAGTATTTCAGCATTCATCTGTTTGAGACTGCTTTAATAGAAGTCTTTCAGTAGGCCATGCAACATTTTGCTGGGGTAGGAAGGTTTCTGGCTAACAATCATGTATAGTAGACCAAGGCTGCGGGTTTGCAGGGAGAATCAAACATTAGGACTGCCTCTTGTCTGGGAGTTCTGAGAATGTTTACAGCATATTCTGTGTTAGGAAATGTCTGCAGGAAGGAAAGTCCCCAATAAAGTTTGTTTGGAATTAGTTGTAACCTCCCAGTTTGAGGATATTGCACGATTTGAGGATGACATCAGGTGGGAATAAAACACAGAAATAAGACCAAGAATGTGTTTTACTTTCTCTCTAGACATCCAAGAATAACTTGCTTTGCATGATCATGGAACAACTTCAGTAAAATGTTTAAATCTTAGGATTTTATGCACAATAAACCCAAAGGAGCATTTAAATCCTGAACCTCCTTTTCTTAATACAACCACATAAATCACTACTCTACAAAGCAAAGATTATGTATACCTGAAAATATGTTCAAACAAGTATTAACAGGTATGATATATTACATACTATTTATTCTTTTGAGTGGGCTTAATGAGAATAACCTGGGTATTAGAAACCTTAATTGTAATATCAGAACCTTATTTATTGACATCATCCTGTAGCACAGAAACAAACAAGAAGCAAAAATGAATTGCTTCCAAAGTATCCTTTGATATTATTTTTGGTAATTGCTTCAAAACAGTACAATGACAAAAAATGGGAATTAAGAAATTATTCCAGTACTAATTAATTCATTTTTCATAAGGCCATCACTCAATAGTGAATGGGACCAATTATTTGGTTAGTGCAATTATTTGACAGAGATGGTTAAGATGGTCCTACAACAGTAAAATTTATACTTCTACAGTGTCATCACTCAAAAGATTTCATCACTTCTACTGAAGAAATGTACTGGGCCAACATGTACTATGAGAATTAGATAGATTCAATAAACACTTCAGGCAAAGTCAATTCTTACCTCCCAAACAACTAAACCAGAATAAACTGAAGTATGATTAAAGATATTTCAGCAGATTTCTTGCCATAATGTATGCTAAGCCCACTATACACAGAATATCATGTGTATAGAATTTCACAAGACTCATACCTCCTACACAAGAAGGCATTCTTTAGAAGAAGGTTGCACCTTATTCATCCACTCAAACTGGGTTCTAGAGAAGTGGGATAAGTGATTCCAGGGACAGGAGGGGTTATAAAGTTATCAAATATAGGAACCACTAGCCATCTGGGAGACAGCAGGAATACTCAGATTATTTGGGGGGAAGAAATATTGAAAGAACAAAGGCAACTATGGGAAAGACAAAGGTAGCACAAAGAAAGCTTCTCCACTCCTAAGGTGGAGGAGGCCCACTCGATTCCAGAACAACCTAGTTTTTGGAGATTTCCCACCTCTCCCATTGCTTTCTGAATTATTTTCTCCAAAATTGCCTCAACCTTGTCCTGTCTCCTTTATAAAGATCAGGTTGGGAATAAATGTCAAATTATTTTCAGCTGTTTAAAATGAAGACTCAGTAAAGAACATTATTTCTGGTGTTGCTAATATAATTCTACTGGGTTTTTTAAAGATTATCTTGAATCTGTCAACTAATTATGAATCACAGAGAAAAATGTGTCATGGCTTGGACAGCTTCTTCCTGCTTAAGTCCATCTTTTTAACTTTCAAAATCAATGTAAGTCTTTTAGATGGTCACATCTTTAAGCTAGCCATGCATTCATGGCTTGAAAGTCAGAGATTAAACCTGTTTACTTTTTTTTTTTTTAATACTAGAATGCCAATTTTTTTTTAAACATCCAACTGCTAGATACTCTGGTTAGCCTTAGGAGTACATTCTCTTTGTTCTCTTAGTTCTGAGACTAAGCTTGATTTCTAAAATGCACTCCATGTTTTGCCCCTAATGGTGTGAACTATAAATAATTCCTCACTCTGATTATAGCTGAACTAAAACACTTCTAGCCCTACTCTGTGTGTGGGCCATCGTACTTTCCTGAGCAAGTATATGTGCTTGTATCCCTATTGTTCCTATTGCCCTCGACCAAAGAGAGAGAAATGCAAGAAAGACTCCAGTCCAGATGACTACACATGTGCCAAACTGAACTCCAGGATATTCCAACCTTCCACCCGAACAGCCCCAATCTCCCACTCCATCAGTTCTTGGAGATGATTTCCACATAGTAAAGATCCACTCACCACTTCCTTCACACCCATCCCAACTAGTGCAAAATTCATAGGGGCTCAAAAGACTCAGTTCGGTCCTTAGGTTACTCCATTGCCTAAAACACCTGCCTCTAACCCACCAAACACTTACAGTAAGAAATACAAAAAAGAGTAAGACTATATTTATCTATTTCACTCCAGTTTTTTTCCTGAGAATAAATGGGGGCCTAGAGCAGAACAGTCATGTCATCTATCATTACTCAAGTACATTCACAGCTTACCCTTCACTCTTTCTGCAGTTTATAGGTTTTGATTTCTTAAACATGGCATTAGAAAACCTTTGCAACTAAAGGCAGATGTCTTTTAAAGCTGGACGCTCATTCCATAAATTGTTACATCTCCTGAAGAGCAGCCACAGCAATACATGACAAGGACAGAAACCAATCCCATCTCTTGAGTGTGGTGGTTTATGATTTTCTCAATTACTTGTTATCAAGCTGAGATATTTGTTGTTTACAGATGAAGAGTCTGCGTTATGCCTGTATACAAAACTCCCAATTCATTATCTATTAAATATGCCCCAGACATATATAAAATAAGTAGAGAGATTCTCATCTCAATCACTGTATCTCGTTGAAAATTGTTGATTATACTAAAAATATAGCAATGTCTGAAACAGAGTCTATTAGATCATTGAATCAGGCAGATGCAATTCTACTATCAATAAAAACTGCATTCTTTTGGACATAATACCATACCACTTAGACATAGTACATACTGTTATGTATCTTCTTAAATCATTTCAACACTATAATTATTTAATTGGTTAAAGTATAATGAGGAAAACATTTTATCTAAAATGTGTATTTCATTGTCTTACTCTCTGTGCTAGCTCTGAAACTTGCACCTGTTTATATTATAGGGCTTATTATATCAAATTCAAATTATTTTATATGGCTGAACCCAGCCATACTTTGAGCTCTAAATGATAGGTATCATGTCATAGTAATCTTTATACCCTCTAACCCAGAGCTCAGTATTATTGTATAAGTGAACTCAAATCATATTACCCTTATCTATGCAGAACTTTAATTTCATCTGTGGCTTCATTGAACCTAGTAGGAACCTATACTTATGAAGATGTATTCATTAACACAAATATCATGAGTATCTCATACTATACATATCTGCATTTCCATCATGAAAAAGAAATTCTGAATTTTCTATTTATGGTTCACTTTGAAATATACCAGTATATTTAAAAAGTCAGAAATATAGTTTGTATTTATGTTATACCAAAATAATGCCCTACACATTTATGATGTTTCACAATTGTCAAGATATTTTCATATACATTATCTCTTTCATACCTCATAACCTATAAGGAAGTTAATAAAGTTGAGGAAACAGGAAGTCAAAATTCTTAGAGACTTGGGCAAGGTCTCATGCTTAATGTGTGGAAGAGCTAGGATGAGGCTTTCCCAATCATATAACACCCTACGTACTATCTCAAAACCCTTTTGAGTTGGTAGCCAGAAAGACCAGTCATAGAACAGAGACATTACATTTTGCATAAAGGAATTCTACAGACTTCAAAAGCATTAAGTTTGATTGCTGCGGTTCTATTGTATGCAAGAAGACCAAACAAATTCACCTTAAAAAGAAAGAAACCCTTTTACAACTCCATTATACCTGAGTGCCGTACTATATTATTTGATTTTAAAATAACTTTTTTCTACTATTTAAACCAATATAAGAGGAAAGAACTCAATGTGAATGACACATTTTTGGCTTGAACATTCAGTCACAGTGAAAATTTTCTATCTTCTTCAAGATTGTATGTCATTGATGCTCAGTTAGAGAACCAAAACACAAGCAGGGAATCCCATCAGACCAAGAGATTTGTAGCTAAACACTGGATACCTTATACTCATCCTGAAAGATAAAGGTGGGATAGAAACCAGACACTCCACAATTCCCTGCTGCCTCAAACAACCACTTTGGGACATTTCATGAAGGCAGAGGAATGGAACTACTATGTTCCAACAATTTCTTCCACTTCCTTGACTCCATCACCTTAACGGCTCATACAGCAACAGTCAGACTTTTCAGTTACATAAAAAAATACTTATGTGTCTTTGAGATGTTAAAATGAAGAGGGAAATAGTTCAGTGCCTAGCTTTTTGTTTTTTGTCTGAATTCCCTGTCTGTTTTCAAATACCTTTCTCCCCCAGTGAAACAGAACCTTACCTCATACATTAAAACTTAAAAATATCAAGGGTTTATATCTGAGGGATATGTTGAGGATTATTCAACCAATGTTAAGTCCATATGGGTAAAAATGATTTCAGCCTTAATTTATCATTATGTCACTAACACCAACCCAAATGCCTGGAATTGGTTAGTTGTTCAGTAAATATGGAAGGAAGAAAGGAAAGAAAGGAGGAAGGAGGTAGGAAAGAAGGAAGGAAGGGAAAGGAGAAGGAACATAGGAAATGAATAACCTAATGAATTCAGCAACTCATTTATTTCAAGCTTGGAGAGCATAAAACATACTACTGTACAGAGTAAAAGAAACTGACAGACTAAAGTACTTTGCTCTTTGTTTCACAGCAAAATATTTGTATTTGCTCAAATAAAATTGTGTTTCACTTTCTTTACATCTTGATTATTAGCCATGGAATGGACATTAACTGTACTAAAATAAAACCTGTTTAAATAAAAAAAACTGTACTAAAATAAAAAGGTTGTGGTAGATCCTTAATGTGGTGATTCCAGTCTACCATCTTCTCTTCTAACCTATTTTATACTATTGCTAGAAGTCTTATACTTAAAAGATTATGCCCCTTGAGTATATTCTCCATTTGTTAGGATAATTTAAATTTGTATTCTGTAATTATGACTTCTACATGTGTTCAAAACAAGGAAGTAATTTACATGAACAGCAGTACTAAAAATTGCAAGCAAATAAAGGATTTGCTTAGTTAAGTTCACAGTTGCTGGTGATTCTGCTCTGCATTCTTTCTTTGTATGCTGTATTGAAAATAAATTCTGGCATCTAAAATGTGATTTCTTTCCTTTTTCACCAGATTTCAAATTTACTCACCTGAATAATGTGAATGAGCACAAAAGAACAGTTTGCATGATAAAATATCAATCTTCTAACCATTAGACTCCTTCGGAATCCTAGAGATAAATTCAAATTACATTTTCAGAGAAACAATTCAATAGGTTTCAGATATCCTCCTACTTGTTTCTCTTACTGCAGCCATATCCAAATTTTAATAGATTCTTTGATTTCCCATTCTCTACTTTTCCACAATAGACAATTCTCCTTTTGTGGGACTGACCAGCAATAGCAAATCACCAAGTCACTTTCCCACAGTCACTTGGAGCTCCTTGCTTTTCACTGGCGGACTAATTAACATGAGCCAGTACATTACGTGCATCGTATTTAATGATGATACTTCGGCCTATCCAATCTTCTTTCATGTTAGCACAACACTATTCCGTAATCACAACTTTTCCTTTTAAAGAAAGCTTCTGCCAAAGCAGTTTAATACAATGAGAAAGACTCACCCTCCTGATCCTAAGGGCACTAGTAAAATGTGATGACTGATACATCTCTTTCTTCCACATATACTAGTCCAGGCCGAAGATCAACTGTATACTTTATATTTTTATTCAACTCATACTTACCAAGTGAGGCCCATATAATCTAAATGAACAAGACCTTGAATTTCCTGGTGCTTTTTTTTTTTCTTGTGGTGCTATCAACTGCTGACTTCATGCCGAAATTTCTGTCCTGTTCATAACTTCAGCACAGGCAAAGCAGCAACCACATTTGTTCTGCTTTATCATAGACGGTAGTCCAACCAAAAAAATAATTGGATATATCTGTTTCCTGTTTCACAAAGCTGGCATTTTGCTTTTGGCGCTCTCTACTGCATAAACGCCTCTCAATTAGGCAGTGAGAAAAGAAGGAAAATATGCACATACTGCGCTGTGGCATTTCAACAGCAGTGACTCCAGTCAATTTCAACATAGCATCTTGCCGATTTAATCCCTGATTTAATCCCTCCTGTCAGTTGCTCATCAAAAACTATATAAGTATGCTGCATGTATTTTACAATTCATAATTCTGCAATGGGAAAGAGAGTGTATCTACTGATGTATAATGCAAGAGCAAAGCCTGAGCCATCAGAGAGCGACTTGCATGCTATTAAAAATTTTTATTTGAAATCACACAGTGCATGTTCACTCTAATTGCCAAAATACCATAATTGATACATTTTACATATATTACCACACACACACACACACATATATATATATACATATATATATATATATATATATAGAGAGAGAGAGAGAGAGAGAGAGAGAGAGAGAGAAAATGAGAGAGAGAGAGAGAGAGAGAGAAAATGAGAGAATATATGGAAAGGAGAGGAGAGAAAATATATGGGAGGGAGAGAAGAGAAAGAGGGAGAGAGATCAGTCATCCCTAAATTTACTTAATGATAACTAAGCAACTAAGCTTATCATAAAATGAGAACATGAACAATGGATTTGCAAGCCCCACACATAGGTTTCCCCACTATAGCTGAGAAAAACTAGATCTTGCTTAAGCAAATATAACTCAAAACTCCAGATCTGAGTATAAAAAATAGCATTTCTTTCCCTACATGAAATCATTTCTCTATCAGAATAGCAATGAGACTAATGACTTGAGATAATTGTCCCCTAATGTGATTTCTATTTTGAATCTATCATTCATCTTTCTGTTACAAAAATTAAAGATGAAGAGAAACCTAACATTTTGAACACAAACTCATGTTGAGGGCATATGGATCTTGCCCTTTGTCTCAATTCTCACTCACCTTCTGCAACTCCCCCTATGCTACTTACATCAAACTGCAGCCTGTGCTTTAACCCATTGTTCTTCACTTCCCATTAAAACCTTGTTCTTTCCCCTCCCACTAAAACTTCTATTTTACTGCCAATCTTCTTCATTTTCATTTCTCTCTGTCTTTCTACTCAAAATAAAAAGTTAGTTGATGGCACTCTGAATTAGGAGACAAAGATTAAACCCTGTTCTCCTCTTTCTTATTAGTATATTTACTTAGGTGTTAATACGAGGATTTATATCAAAGAGTTATTTTTTAACTCTATAGTGTACATTATTTGAAAGAATAGATTCTTTATGAATAAACTCAGATGTAACTAAGTATGATCTTACATCTCATAGCCATGAGAAGCCAGGATTCAAAAGCAAGAAAAAATTTCCTATATTAATGAGAAAGGACATCCTTCTTAGTAAAACCTACCATTCAGGACATGAGGCAAAAGAAGTACAAGTTTTGTGTACAGCAGCTGTGGGCATTTTCATCATCTTAGTGGAAATGAAATAGTCCGGATATAAAAATCAAAGTTATGATGTAGTCTCTGTCAACCAGGAGCCAACAATACAAAGAGGAGATAGAAAACATGATCAACACAAATAAAGACAAAAATTGTGAAAAGCAGGAGAGATTGCAAGATGGAGGTGGAGAGAACATAAAGTTTGCACTCTGTGCTGACAGATGGTAAAATAAATAATATGCCATATCTCCCTTTATCTTTCACCAATAAAAAGATGTCAGGCAGAATTGGAGCTCTATCAAAACCAGAAAATGGATGCCTTCATAACTGTTCCTATCTGAAATTTAGATGAGCACGATAGTGGATATTGGCTTATTCATTAACTCTGAAGGTGTTGTGCCTGTTCTGCAGCAGGTACTGTCCTAGGAATATGGAGTTAATTCGTGCTTGCCCTCAAGTTGCTTTCAATCTGTTAGGGAAGATGAACACCTAGAAAGACAACAATATAAATACTGAGAGAGATGCAGAGACTGTATGGGAGAATATATGAAAGCCCCTCAACCCTCCATGAGGTTTAGGGGAGGTTTCTATGAAGAGGAAGGGAAAGAAAGCTGAGGGGCAACATGGCCAAATCAAAAACCTTCCAAAAGATCTGGGGATTAGAACAGTCATAAATTAATGTCAAAAGTGCCATTCCTTTAGCCTGTCTACCCCCTTCTGGGGTCTGCCCCTCCATCCTTCAACCCTCATCACACCCTCCATGCCCCACTCCCATACTCTGTCTCTCATCCCATGTGTTCTCTTTCTCATTACAAAGCACCAATAAGTGTCAGGGATCCCAGCTTTGGCCTTAAATCTCTCCTCTAAAGAGATTCAAGTGTGTCTTGGCAGGTAGGATTGTTTAGTGGGGTCACCTTCCAGAAGATAATTTATGTAACAGTCTTGGAATGGGTAAAAGAAACCTTGAGAAAAACAATTTTGTGTGTCATGATTATTGGTTATCTCACCAACTCTCAATGACTCCTATCTGAGCCTAAGGGAAGGAAAGGCTATAAGCCAAAACTCAAACCCTTTTCCAGAAAACCTCCCATACTCAGAAGCACATAGGAAAAACCACTCTGGGGCCAGCTAACAACTAGAAGACACATCAGCTTCTCATGAACAAGGACATAACCAATAGATACCTTCCAACTTCTTCAAAGAAAAGGAAGGAGCACTTTTAAAGGGTTACTTATATTATCATATTCTGACAGAATTTTGCAGAACAAAGGCCTTTTCCACCTGATGGACTCTCTCCACCTTGACATTTCTACAGCAAGGTTTCTCAACCTCAGCATTATTGGACCAGATAATTCTTTGCTTGGGGTTGTGCTGTTCACTGTAGGATGCTACTCAACATCATACAAAGGTGACCCCAACTAGATGCCAGGAGAACCTCTCCCCTAGTTGTGACAATCAAAACATCTCCAGACAATGCCAATGCCTCTAAGAGGCAAAACCACCCTGGTTTGGATCCACTGTTCTATAGAAATGTATTGGCATTTGGTATTTTGATACCTACTGTCCTGTGTCTCTAATTTTTCCATGTCTGTCTCTCTAATACACTCCGACCCAGCAATGAGCATACAGTGGGCACTCGTTGATTGATTGAAATGAATAAACCTTCACAGAATGCATGTTTTTACTCTTTCTAAATTCTTTAAATTTGAGGCAACTGCATGCTTTCCCATGTAGATGACCTCCCTCTGTGAGCAAACAGAACAGGCCAACAAACCAAAGTCAGACTTTGGCTCCAAGAAAGAAAATAAGAAAATGTGGAGAATAGAGTTATTTATTAAGAACAACCCAATCTGAGAAACATCTTTAAAGATAATTTATCTTCCCTTCAGTTGCATCCATTTTCCTCCAGGGAAACTTTATACTGTGTATAAATGTTTGTAAACTCTTGCTTTCTCTATGGTTACAAACTATGAGATCCTATTTATTTATACTGAGAGGTCAAGACTGAGGTTATGACCAACCAGAGATGCATTAATATAGTGGTACTTTACTGATATTATTTTGGGTAAATATTTGTCAAAAATATAAATTGAAGCTCCCCTAAATGAGACAGACCTTATATTTCCTTTCCACAGCTCCAAATTCTGAAATATGTCTCAAAGGAGGAGAAAAACTACAGGCAAAATAACTTGATGATATGAAGCTGGGCAGGATAGGAAATGAATCATGGGCAAAAGCGAGCACAAACATCAGGGAATGAGATACTCTGAATGGTATGCAGCATATGAGTAGAAAAGTCAAGTTTTAAAGCTCTTTGCTCTAAAAAATCAGGGTCTGATAAATAGCACAATAAAGGAGGCAGGTATCATATACCTTGACTAAGTCTATTGACCAAATGTTTTGCATTTGAAGGTCTTGAGGCATTTATAAGAAGTTGACTGAACTTTTCACAGTCAACTCAGAAATGTCGGTGTCTTGAGGCCTTCTTGAATGCTTTCAACCTCATCATTTCCTAACTTGAAGACAAGAAACTGGAAAAGCTTCATGAAGTGTAGAGGAGACAGATTTCATGTTTAAATGTAACAGTATGTTTTTTCAAAATATTTAAACGAGTTGGGGAATAAATCTCTTAACTAGAAAGTTAATAAACCAAATGCATATGTTTTATCCATCTCAGAATCTAGTATTTTTCCTTAAATACTTTATGGCTTTAAAAGGGGAGAAAACCAAAAATAATAAAAGATTTTCATTTTTTTTTTCTTCTTTCACTCATGGATAGAGGAGGTTCTCAGAAGGAAAGAGGAAGGAAAGGGGACCTCATATTTACCAAGCATTTACTACATGACACTTATTGGATCATTCAAGAGTGGCATTTCAGTTAATCAGAATATTCCTGTGAGGTAAATACCAATAACCACACAGATGAAAAACTAATATTCAACCCATACAGCTAACAGTTTTTGTACCCAAAGAGTCTATGTTATTTCCCTATTCTACCTACTCAGTTATCAAAAAAAAAAAGTGCAAAAAGCATTTCCCTGAGATTTTCCTTTTCTGTTCTTAGAGAAGTTCAAGGTAAAAACAAAAGAAGAAAAAGAAAAAAAAAGACACTGCATTAGAACTCTTCAAAGATGGAATTTCTTTTTCTTTTTAAGTGCAGCCTAAGAGAAACACTTGGTCAATATATTTACACTTTTATCATATTATACTCAATTAAATTCAGCTTGAGGTAACAAAATATGCAGTTTTAGATTAGAATTATCATTTAACAGTGAAACAGAAAATAAAACACCTAACTGATCTCAGATGTAACTATACGTAATAACTTCTGGCAGAAGTATGCACAGTATTTACTACAGTTTCAGAGGGTTTATTTTTAGTTTAATAATAATAGTTTGAGGAACGTTTCTGAAGTATAAATCAACATATATTCTTTTTCCATTTTGCCTAATTATTTTTTATTTTGAGGCTATCATGATGATACTAAAAAAAGAAAAAGATTGTACATACTCTTCTGTGTTGAAATCTAAAGTAGGTTTACACATTTTTCTGTTACATACCCCACGACTATCCATATTGATGGGTTGATAGGACTATATAGTTGATGTAAAATACACCTGACATACAGAGAGAAAAAAATGCAAATGGTCCTATTCCAGTAGAAACAGGAATCAGCCAATATCATTACTCCAACACATTGACCCATACCCAGAATCTCCTTCCACATGTGAAGGTCTAAAAGATCTCAAAGATGCTCTCTCCCATTCATTGAGTGACACTGAAAGAGATTCTTTTGGTTGGTGCTCCATAGTGCTGAAACTCTCATTTCCTCTGGCAAAAAGGGAAGAGGTGAAACATTTGCTACTGAAAAATTTTACTTAAAGTAAAATCATGTTTCCCCTCATTGCTCACATTAATGTATGGCACATTAAAATTTAGTCCCATAAGTCTTCATTATTCAGGCATTTACTCATATGGAAAATGTGGTTATTTAATTAAAACAAGCAACACAGGTTAGATATCTCTTGGGAAACAAATGTAGGAAAATGATCTAATCCATCAGGTTTCCATTGTGAAAATGTATTAATATTAGACCGTAAGACCACAGCCGAGAAAAATGCTGCTCATTTGCAAGGCAGTATGATCTGATGCAGAAACAAGTTGAGTTTAGGAAGCCAAAGTGTGCACCATTCTTTCTGGAAAGGGTGGAGAATTTGTGAGAGACTTTGCTGCCTCTGCTTTCATGGTGGCTGGGAAAATGCTGCAGGAGATACATTTTACAGAGATAAAGACTCTGTTACATTTAAAATATAATTGCTGATGATTTACTTTATGATAAATAGTCTGTTGAATGAACTTTCAGGACTTGCAACCATCTTTTCAGATCATGATATTTCATCTTTAAAAACATATTATTTTTATGAGAAATAAATATTTACCAGTGTTACATGAAAACAAAATTAATCTCATTTACACCTGACTAGTTTCCAAAACTGTTATTGCTATTATAGAGGTTCTCCTTTTCTAATTCTAAAATCAAGTTTATTTCCATAGACTAGCCATATGCCAAAATTCCCTTGATTCTGAGAACCTAAAAAAAAAAAAGAATAAAGAATAAAAAAGAATCAACCTGGGAGTCCCAAGGTTCCATAATACTTTGTTTTTAATTACTGCCTCTATTAGTCTTGCCACAGAGAAAGAAATCCTCATATCATTTACCTTGCTGCTAGGCTTCCTTGCTATTAAGTCCTGAAAACAATAAAATTTAAGACTTTTACATGGTTGGGTTAATGTTTAGGTGTTTAACCATTATCCAGCCTGCAATAGCTTAGGTTGAACTATTTTACCAAGTTGTACAGCCCTTAAAAGTTTGCACTAGTAGTCACAGCTTACTTAAATGAGTAAGGAGAGCAAGAGAATTTGCCTGGCACATGGAACACTGATTTGGATAAGAAGATCATAAAAACCCTAAGGTACATTTCCTAAGAAAACATATTCTACTTATGACAGTTTTGGAACAGAAATTTAGCGGGTCACTTAAGGTCAAGATTTCTCAGGACTACTGAAACTCACTTGATACTATATGATTTCTACCCTAACTAACCTCAGACAAACAAATATAAATGGCAAAGAACATTCATAATATTAAAATAGCTCCTCAAAACCTCATTTACTCGTGTGCCTTTCCTTATACAATCCAACCCTACCCTACCAAAGGAAAGCCTCCACTACTGGGAAAGGGTCTGTCCATCTTGTCCCAGATGGACACATTCTCAGCATTTTATCCTCTTGACACACTTTAAGCATTCCCATGGGGTCAGAAGAATTTTAGAATGGTGGCCAAAAGCAGAGTGAAAACTGAAAGAAATGACATCCCAGAATCCAAAGAAAGAAAAGGTTTCAAGAAGGATGGGTTAAAAAAGAGTATCAAAGTACAAAAGGGATAAAAAAACAAAATAGAATCATAATCTTGATTTTTTGGAGGAGCAAAAAGTAGCTCAGAATGGTAGGTGCCAAGGATGCAAAAGAGGTAGTAGAACCTTACCCCTAAGAAACAGGAAAAAGTCAAATGATGTAGCATTATATACACTTGCAAGGAAGTAAGTGTGATGGGAATCCATTGTAAATAGGAATCCATCTACATTTTGAAAGCACATTCTGACTTCTCTATGGAGAAAAGACTAAATGGCAAGAACGAGAACAGGAAAACATTTTAGGAGACTATCACGTGGGTCTAGTTGAAAGGTGGTTTATACTAGGCTGATATATATATATATATATATATATGGTGTCATCAGGATATACATGATTTAAATGATGGGAACTGGTGAGATACACAACAGAGTGACTGTAAATAGAAAAGAAGAAGTGAGGACTAAGCAAGCTCCAGGGCATTCTGACATGTAGAGGTCAGGAAGAGGAAAAGGAACCTTCAAAGGACAATGGAAAAACTCAAGACCATGAGGAAGGAAGAAACACAGGAGACTGGATACCCCTGATACAAGAGAAATAATTATTTCAAGAGTTGTATCAGTTGTAGCTAAAAGGCTAATTAACAATGTTTGAGAAATTATCATTGAGTTTTATGACATGAATTCACAGGTAAACCTTGTAAGAACTGATTTAATGACATGACGGGGGCAAAATTTTGATATGAATGAATTAAGGCACTAATGAAAAGCAGGAAAAGTTGATACAATGAGGGTTGTGATGGTTTTGTACTATGGTGATATGAGTAAGATGAAAGTGTTTTATAAAATCCATTTTCTGGCTCTGGACAAAAGAGAAATCTGCACCCAGAATGAAGTAGTAACCATTAATCTCTGAAGGTTACCAGGGTTAGAAGTGGTGGGAGACAGACACAGAATTTGTCATCCTGTCCCATCTGGCCCTCTCATTCCACGTGTAGCTCATCTTCCCTACTGCCAGTCCTGCTGACCAACAGCAATCCCAGGACCTCCCCCAGGTCCATAGGCAACAGCCTTTCATTGACTTGTCCTTTTCTCTGCTTCATGGCTCCACTCTGGCATCTGGATATGCCTGGATTTCCATACGTCAGTGACTTGTTCACCCACACCAGTGTTTCAAGAAAGGGATTAGTGACTGTTCTATGATCCTCCAACTCCCGTTTATGTAGCTTTATTTCCCAGCCTCTCCCCCTGTAATTCTTATAATTAATCCCTTATTCCATTATACTCATTCTGTTTATACTTGAGTACAAGTACAAAATTGACACAAGCATAAAAGTTTTCAAGGAGCTTTGTTCTAAAGGTAAGGAGAGGAACATGAAACAGCTGGATGTCGATGTAGAGTCAAAGACAGGTTTAATTTTTAAGATCAGAATTGTTATGGCATATTGGTATGCTTATGAAATTGATTCAGTAAAAAAATGAAAAACTAATGATATAGGATAGATAATTCAGGAGAAAATTATTGAGTAACCATATGGGGATCAACAAAGGATTGGTCTTAAATAGATTCTGAGGCAGTTCATCCACAGCAGAAGATGGAGAATATGAACACAAATACAAAGGAACTGACAAATTAGAGGGTAATAAATTGAGATTTGTACTCTGCTTTATTAACTGATAATAAAGAATAAGAAATGGTTGTTGAAGGCTTCAGAAGAGGAGAAACCATAAAATAGATATTGAAACATAGGAGAAAAACGGACTAGGGAAATGAAGAACAATTGAACAGAGCTGAGGCAAAGTGACATTTGAGAAAAATAGGCCCAGTCAACTGAGTTTTCTGTTTGTTGTTTGGTTGTTCTTTCAATACGTCCCTCTGTCGGTTACAGCTAAGGAACAGAAGACTTGGATTTAACCAGAATAGGACTTTGGTAAATTTAAATGGAGAACTGCAGATGCATGTAAGGGAATTATTTCATTAATAGGATGTAAGCATGGTAAATGGAAAAATGAGTGCATGACAGACAGCATTACTGGGACAATAACATTAAACTTCTCAACTGGACCTAAAAATTCATCCATTGAGGATAATAGACAGAGTGAGTTGTAAAATTAGTAGAATTAATAAAAGATGGGATGATTGGCATCTATGTTTTATAAATGGTATATTTTTTGGTAGTAACAAGGTGTACAGTATAACTATACAAACAAGTGAGTGAAAAGAAAGATTATTGGAAAAGGTGTCTGTCAAGTCAAAGAACTGAGATGTTTCAGGTTCTGAGGAAGTTGATCCTGCCAAACAGTATAATAACAAAGAGGAAGAGAGCAGGGCTGGGACTAAGGTGAGGCAAGCATGGCATTCAGGGTTCAAACTTTAAGAAAGGACACATTCTCAGGTGTTGATACTGCATTTGTATTACATCGGTAATGTTAACCTGGACATTAAGAAGCATGAAAAGCAAAAGAAATGTTACTATCCATTGAAATAATAGAGTCACACAATTTTTCATAATTAAAATTTATATTCTTTAATGGAAATAATTGCATAGGACTAGTAAAGAATCTGCCCATAATAATCAATGTGCTATTCATATGAAAATACTCATAAATTACTTACGCCAGCATAACATCAGGATGTTTTTGACATATGGACCTGAAACAGTCTCACTCCCTCCCTTGAATTACCTCTCGCTGTTTAGGGAAGACTGAAGTTAGCAGCTTAAGTGTTAGGAAGTAAAATCATTTTCATTTTTATACCATAAAATAGACTTCTAATTTCACTGTTTCTTATTTCCTGACAACAGGTTTAGGAGTTGACTTTAGATAACTACAGAACTAAACCTGACTTCATGAATTCTTTCTGATCATTCTCTTTCTTGAACCTAATGAATCCTAAGGACTTTCCTAACCTTAAATGGCATTAAATATCCATTTACCCTATCACTTAGATTCATCACAGTATTTCTGACACACAAATATTAACCTGAGGGGAAAAAATAAACGAGGGCATTTCGCTGACATTGAGGAAAATATAAGTATCAAACATGAGAAAAAGTTAGTAGAACAGGGGCTTTGGTTTTTTATTTATTTATTTATTTATTCATTCATTCATTCATTCATTTATTCATTTATTCATTTTATTATCATTAATTTACAATTACATGAAGAACATTATGGTTACTAGACTCCCCACTTCACCAAGTCCCCCCCCCAAATCCCATCATAGTCACTGTCCATCAGCGTTGTAAGATGCTGTAGACTCACTACTTCTCATCTCTGTGTTGCACATCCCTCCCTATGCCCACCCATATTATACATGCTAATCATAAGGCCCCCTTTCTTTTTCCCCGCCCTTATCCCTCCCATCCCACCCCTCCTGCCAAATCCCTTTCCCTTTGGTAAACATTAGTCCATTCTTGGGTTCTGTGATTCTACTGCTGTTTTGTTCCTTTAGTTTTTCTTTGTTCTTATACTCCACATATGAGTGAAATCATTTGGTACTTGTCTTTCTCCGCCTAGCTTATTTCACTGAGCATAATACCCTCTAGCTCCATCCATGTTGTTGCGAATGGTAGGATTTGTTTTCTTCTTATGGCTGAATAATATTCCATTGTGTATATGTACCACATCTTCTTTATCCATTCATCTACTGATGGACATTTAGGTTGCTTCCATTTCTTGGCTATTGTAAATAGTGCTGCGATAAACATAGGGGTGCATCTGTCTTTTTCAAACTGGGCTGCTGCAATCTTAGGGTAAATTCCTAGGAGTGGAATTCCTGTGTCAAATGGTATTTCTATTTTGAGCTTTTTGAGGAACCTCCATACTGCTTTCCACAATGGTTGAACTAATTTGCATTCCCACCAACAGTGTAGAAGAGTTCCGCTTTCTCCACAACCATGCCAACATTTGTTGCTGTCTGTCTTTTGGATGGTGGCGATCCTTACTGGTATGAGGTGTTATCTCATTGTGGATTTAATTTGCATTTCTCTGATGACAAGCGATGTGGAGCACCTTTTCATGTGTTTGTTCGCCATCTGAATTTTTTCTTTGGAGAACTGTCTGTTCAGCTCCTCTGACCATTTCTTGATTGGATTATTTGCTTTCTGTTTGTTGAGGTGTGTGAGCTCTTTATATATTTTGGATGTCAACCCTTTTTCAGATCTGTTATTTATGAATATATTCTCCCATACTGTAGGATACCTTTTTGTTTTATTGATGGTGTCCTTTGCTGTACAGAAGCTTTTCAGCTTGACATAGTTCCACTTGATCATTTTTGCTTTTGTTTCCCTTGCCCAGGGAGATATGTTCATGAAGAAGTCACTCATGTTTATGTCCAAGAGATATTTGCCTATGTTTTTTTCTAAGAGTTTTATGGTTTCATGACTTATATTCAGGTCTTTGATCCATTTTGAATTTACTTTTGTGTATGGGGTTAGACAGTAATCCAGTTTCATTCTCTTACATGTAGCTGTCCAGTTTTGCCAGCACCATCTGTTGAAGAGACTGTCATTTCCCCATTGTATGTCCATGGCTCCTTTATCAAATATTAATTGACCATATATGTTTGAGTTAATATCTGGGGTCTCTATTCTGTTCCACTGGTCTGTGGCTCTGTTCTTGTGCCAGTACCAAACTGTCTTGATTACTGTGGCTTTGTAATAGAGCTTGAAGTTGGGGAGCGAGATCCCCCCAACTTTATTCTTCCTTCTCAGGATTGCTTTGGCTATTCGGGGTCTTTGGTGTTTCCATATGAATTTTTGAACTATTAGTTCTAGTTTGCTGAAGAATGTTGTTGGTAATTTTCTGGGGATTGCATCAAATCTGTATATTGCTTTGGCAGGATGGCCATTTTGACAATATTAATTCTTCCTAGCCAAGAGCATGGGATGAGTTTCCATTTGTTAGTGTCCTCTTTAATTTCTCTTAAGAGTGTCTTACAGTTTTCAGGGTATAAGTCTTTCACTTCCTTGGTAAGGCTTATTCCTAAGTATTTTATTCTTTTTGATGCAAATGTGAATGGAATTGTTTTCCTGATTTCTCTTTCTATTAGTTCATTGTTAGTGTATAGGAAAGCCACAGATTTCTGTGTGTTAATTTTGTATCCTGCAACTTAACTGTATTCCAATATCAGTTCTAGCAGTTTTGGAGTGGAGTCTTTAGGGTTTTTTATGTACAATATTATGTCATCTGCAAATAGTGACAGTTTAACTTATTCTTTACCAATTTGGATTCCTTGTATTTCTTTGTTTTGTCTAATTGCCATGGCTAGGACCTCCAGTACTATGTTAAATAACAGTGGGGAGAGTGGGCATCCCTGTCTTGTTCACAATCTCAGAGGAAAAGCTTTCTCCTTTTCACTCTTCAGTATGATGTTAGCTGTGGGTTTATCATATATGGCCTTTATTATGTTGAGGTACCTGCCCTCTATACCCATTTTGTTGAGAATTTTTATCATGAATGGATGTTGAATTTTGTCGAATGCTTTTTCAGCATTTATGGGGATGAGCATGTGGTTTTTGTCCTTCTTTTTGTTGATGTGGTGGATGATAGTGATGGATTTTTGAATGTTGTACCATCCTTGCATCCCTGGGATGAATCCCACTTGGTCATGGTCTATGATCCTCTTGATGTATTTTTGAATTCGGTTTGCTAAAATTTTGTTGGGTATTTTGGCATCTATGTTCATCAGGGATATTGGTCTGTAATTTTCTTTTCTGGTGGGGTCTTTGTCTGGTTTTGGTATTAGGGTGATGTTGGCTTCATAGAATGAGTTTGGGAGTATTCCCTCCTCTTCTATTTTATGGAAACTTTAAGGAGACTGGGTATTATATCTTCTCTGTATGTCTGATAAAATTCCAACGGAAATCCGTCTGGCCCTGGGTTTATTTTCTTGGGTAGTTTTTTGATTACTGCTTCAATTTCTTTGCTAGTAATTTGTTTGTTTAGATTTTGTGTTTCTTCCTTGGTCAGTCTTCAAAGGTTGTATTTTTCTAGGAAGTTGTCAATTTCTTCTAGGTTTTCCAGCTTCTTAGCATATAGGTTTTCACAGTAGTCTCTAACAATTCTTTGTATTTCTGTTGGGTCCGTCGTGATATTTCCTTTCTCATTTCTGATTCTGTTGATGTATGTTGATTCTCTTTTTCTCTTAATAAGTCTGGCAAGAGGATTATCTATTTTGTTTATTTTCTCAAAGAACCAGCTCTTGGTTTCATTGATTTTTTTCTATTGCTTTATTCTTCTCAATTTTGTTGATTTCTTCTCTGATCTTTATTATATTCCTCCTTCTGCTGACTTTAGGCCTCATTTGTTCTTCTTTTTCCAATTTTGATAATTGTGACGTCAGACTATTCATTTGGGTTTGTTCTTCCTTCTTTAAATACTCCTGGATTGCTATATACTTTCCACTTAAGACTGCTTTCACTGCGTCCCACAGAAGTGGGGGCTTTGTGTTGTTATCATTTATTTCCATATATTGCTGGATCTCCATTTTAATTTGGTCATTGGCCCATTGACTATTTAGAAGCATGCTGTTAAACCTCCATGTGTTTGTGAGCTTTTTTGCTTTCTTTGTACAATTTATTTCTAGTTTTATACCTTTGTGGTCTGAAAAGTTGGTTGGTAGAATTTCAATATTTTTTAATTTACTGAGGCTCTTTTTTCTATTCTGGAGAATGTTCCATGTGCACTTGAGTAGAATGTGTATCCTATTGCCATTGGGTGTAGAGTTCTCTGGATGTCTATTAGGTCCATCTGTTCTAGTGTGTTGTTCAGTGCCTCTGTGTCCTTACTTATTTTTTGTCTGGTGGATCTGTCCTTTGGAGTGAGTGGTGTGTTGAAGTCTCCTAAAATGAATGCATTGCATTCTATTTCCTCCTTTAGTTCTGTTAGTATTTGTTTCACATATGCTGGTGCTCCTGTGTTGGGTGCATATATATTTATAATGTTTATATCCTCTTGTTGGACTGAGCCCTTTATCATTATGTAATGTCCTTCTTTATCTCTTGTTACTTTCTTTGTTTTGAAGTCTATTTTGTCTGATACTAGTACTGCAACACCTGCTTTTTTCTCCCTATTGTTTGCATGATATATCTTTTTCCATCCCTTGACTTCTAGTCTGCGCATGTCTGGGTTTGAGGTGAGTCTCTTGTAAGCAGCATATAGATGGTTCTTGTTTTTTTTATCCATTAGGTAACTATATGTCTTTTGATTAATGCATTCAGTCCATTTACATTTAGGGTGATTATCAATAGTTATGTACTTATTGCCATTTCAAGCTTTAGATTCATGGTTACCAAAGGTTCCAGGTTACTTTCCTTACTAAGAGTCTAACTTAACTCACTTAGTATGCTGCTACAAACACAATCTAAAGGTTCTTTTCTATTTCTCCTCTTTTTTCTTCCTCCTTCATTCTTTATATATTAGGTATCAAGTTCTGTACTTTTTGTCTATCCCTTGATTGACTTTGGGGATATTTAATTTAATTTTGCATTTGCTTCATAATTAGCTGTTCTACTTTCTTTACTGTGGTTTTATTACCTCTGGTGACAGCTATTCAACCTTAGGAACAATTCCATCTATAGCAGTCCCTCCAAAATAGACTATAGAGATCATTTGTGGGAGGTAAATTCTCTCAGCTTTTGCTTATCTGGAAATTGTTTAATCCCTCCTTCAAATTTAAATGATAATCTTGCCAGATAAAGTAAGTAATCTTGGTTCCAGGCCCTTCTGCTTCATGGCATTAAATACATAATGCTGCTCCCGTCTGGCCTGTAAGGTTTCTGCTGAGAAGTCTGTTGTTAGTCTGATGGGCTTTCCTTTGTATGTGATCTTATTTCTGTCTCTGGCTGCTTTTAACAGTCTGTCCTTATCCTTGATCTTTCCCATTTTAATTACTATGTGTCTTGGTGTTGCTTTCCTTGGGTCCCTTGTGTAGGGGGATCTGTGGATCTCCATGGCCTGAGAGACTATCTCCTTCCCCAAATTGGGGAAGTTTTCAGCAACTATCTCCTCAAAGATACTTTCTACCCCTTTCTCTCTCTCTTCTTCTTCTGGTATCCCTATAATGCAAATATTGTTCTACTTGGATTGGTCACACAGTTCTCTCAATATTCTTTCATTCTTAGAGATCCTTTTTCTTCTTTGTGCCTCAGCTTCTTTGTATTCCTCTTCTCTAGTTCCTATTTCATTTATTGTCTCCTCCATCATATCCAACCTGCTTTTAATACCCTCCATTGTGCTCTTCAATGATTGGATCTCCAACCTGAGTTCTTTCCTTATTTCTTGGATGTCTTTCCGTACATCCATTAGAATGTTGATGATTTTCATTTTGAACTCCCTTTCAGGAAGAGTCATGAGGTCTGTATCATTTAAATCTTTCTCAGGAGTTGTATTAATAATTTTACTCTGGACAAGGTTCCTTTGGTGTTTCATTTTTGTATATGCCGCCCTCTAGTGTCCAGAAGCTCTATTCTGGAGCTGCTCAGCCCCTGAAGCAATGTCAGGGGTTGTAGAGGAGCGGTACTGGGGGGAGGAAAGAGCTGTTCCCTGCCTCCTAGCTGCTGTGCCTGTCTCCACTGCCTGAGCCAGTGGTCAGTCAGACATCTATAAGTTATCATCCCAGAGCAGCCGGATATGGATCCCTATTTTCCACAAGTGGCTGGAATCCCAGTCTCCCCAGGAACTCTGCCTGTATTAACTTTCCAACCCGGTAGTCATGCGAGTCTCATGAAAGCACCATGAAATGTAGGTTTGTGCTCCCAGAGCAGATCTCCGGAGCTAGGTGTTCATCAGTCCCAAGCCTTCCACTCCCTCTCTGCTCCATTTATGTTCCTCCCACTGGTGAGCTGGGGTGGTGGAGGGGCTCGGGTCCCGCGGAGCCACAGCTCTGGTACTTAACCCCGTTTGGTGAGGTCTGCTCTTTTCTCCAGGGTTGTACGGTCTGATGCCGTCCTCTTTCCTGTTGCTCTCTCAGGATTAGTTGCACCAACTATATTTTCTAATTGTATCCACTTTTAGGAGGAAGCCTCTGTCTCGCCTCTCACGCCGCCATCTTTAATCTTCAATCCTGGTTTTTAAAATATGTTCAAAATTCTCTTGAGAACTCTAGACAGACTAATAAAATGAAAAAAATTATTTTAATTCCCCAAAATAAGAGAAACTATTTTATTTGTAAGCATATCTATGTCGTTCAGGCTTTTATTTTTTATTAAATCCACAGTGATGGCTCCTGGCATCCTGTCCGATACAGTGCTGACCTGCACACTTCAAGAAAAATAATGACGTCTCATAACCCCATCTTCCATTTCAGAGCCATCATCATAACAACCTCCTAATAACCTCAACGAACTTAAAACTACATAAACTATAGTATATGTAATGAATTGTGATAACAGCTTTAGTAGTTAAGCAAAAAAGACATTTCCTCCAACATTTAGAAGAGACATAAAGGCAGAATCTCCTATACCAAGCCAAAACATGTAACCATAAGTGATATTTGCCATCCTAGGTATGTAATTAGGTCTCTTTTATGAACAAATGCTTAAAACTACCACCTGAAATACTTCCTTTAAAGGTCAAAGAAATTAAAACTACTTAAAAATTCTGTTTGTGTTAGACCTTTATGAGATGACTCTAAAATACAATTTCATTGAAATAAGGGGAGCTATTAGTCCAGGTCCTCCTAGAAGCAGATCTAAAATGGAATTAATCATATAAAGATTTTATTAAGGAAAATACCTTTGTGAAGAAATGGGAGAGAGCCAGGGAAATCTGGAACACACAGCAAGACCTGATACAGACCTGACTCCAAGTGAAGGAGAAACAAAGGAGGGAAGCACCCTAGGCTGCCCTGCAGGTCAAAAGAGCTTCAATAGGATTGTCGGAGCCCAGTCAGGTCACCCATCACGTTATCACGTGAGTCCTGTCTGCCAGAAACAGGCCTGCCTTTGTGTCCCTGCTGTGCGGTTACAGACTAGAAGTAGATGGGAAGCCTGCCCCCTGTGAAAATGTCTCGATAGACTTCAGAGCAGGGCTACTGGACCCTCTGTCAACTACCCTACAGCGGGGGGTCTGTGAGGCACATTCCTGCAGCTGCCAGAAGAGGGCATAGGACCAATAATCTACTCAAAATCTGACTTGTGCCTACATTTAAACTTCACAAGCATTTTTGTCTTTCTTAATAGGACTGATACTGTTAATAAGAATATTCACAAAAACAGCAACAGAATATGGACATTAGGCACGTGCATATGATGATGATGATTCTAATCAGGAATTCAAACTAGCATCTTGTTTGTTGTGTTCCTACCCAGATACCTAATTGTGATCCTGATTTAAAATGGTTTACTCTATTTTTTCTTTATTCCCACTTAAAAAAAGTTTTTCAGCCTTGTTTTAGATTACAATTTTATATATTACTGTGTTTTAGTATAGAGTGCTTCTATTTTTGTTCAAATGTCTACTTCAACCTAAACAATTTTAAAACTTATCTGTGCGCCCACTTGCTTTATAAATATTTAGTAAAACATCCTCGTCCTGAAATCAAATGTAATGATCTTTTGCCATTTTGAAATTAGTCATAGATAATAATAACTATTTATACAAATTAATCAAATTACAATATAAAGAGGGAAATAGAAGTATTTCTAATAAATTACTTCAGTGTATCAACATGAAAATGTTTGGGGATAACTATACTAAACAATCTCATGAAATAGTTACATGCTTATACCTATTTAAAATGAGTAATTTTAAAATTCAGGTGAAAAGCCATTCTGTATGAAAAATTGGGGAAAATTAAAGAGTACTGACATGGATGAACAGTAGAATAAAATTAATGTTAAGATAAATTGTGTGATACTATTTATTTATATGTGAGAAAGAAGGAAATAACAAATGAGATAGGGGTAACTTAATAAATCACTAGATTAAAGGAAACATCAAATTACTGAAAATCAAGTGGACCTCATTTATGAGTTTTTAACCAACTACTTTTCTATAGGATGGCATGTGTGGGATCTTTACCTTTAAATTTAACCACACATATTCATTGTCTAGCACTTAAAACCTTAGAAGAATGCATCTTTCAGTAGGTGACAGATGAATTAAGAATGGATTGGAAAAAGAACTAATAATGAAAGAATATATGGTAAACCTTTGAGGACACTAACAAAGTAAAATTAAAAAACAACAGATAAGTCATTGTTAAACAAATTATTTCCATACTTAATTTTCACAACATAAATTTCTTGCCATTGTGCTATAAAAAATTAAATATTATAAGCTGAAAAGACTAAATATTTTTAAACAACCTTCATTAATAAAATGCAATGAAATCCCAGTGTCATCACTTCTTGGTAATACTTTACTTGAATCCTATTTTTTGAAAGATTCAAATATTCTTTTGTATATTTCTAATCATTAATTGTTAGGAGCCTTAATGAACAAATCAGAAAAATATCCTTCATCCTGTGGCACTTATATTCTAGGAAGAAGAGAGAAAAGGTAAATGATAAACAGTAAATATTATATAGTATGTTACAGGGCAATAAATGCATGGAAAAAATAACTGTAAAAGAAATTGGAGGGAGGAGAGAGATTGATGTAATAAAATAAGGAGGTCTGGCTATACCTTATGAACCAAAGACTAGAAGGAGATGAGGGAGTAAGCTGAAACTTTACACAGAGATTTGATTTCCAGGTGAAGGCAATGGCTACAGCAGAGGCACTAAGGTAAGAGCCTAACAGGCCTACTGGAGAAACAATAAGGCTGGTGAACTGATCTGGAGTGATCAAGAGGAAAGACGAGGATGAAGGTGAAGAATGAACACTGAGAGGCCAGATTACATAGGGTCATTAAGGATTGTACTTAGAATTTTCCCTTGGGTGAAATTAGAAACCATTGTGGATTCTGAACAGACAGAAATGTGATCCAATTTACATGACTTACCACATGAGCCAGGTAACTGGCTCCTGTGTTGGAAAGAGTCAGGCAGCAAGAGTGGAAATAAGGAGGCCTGTTGGAAATATACTATAATCTTCCATAAACAGAACAGAGAGGTGGCAATGAAGGTGGTGAGAAGTGGTCAGATTCCGGATATAAAACTTACAAGCTTTCTTGGAGTAGCAGATTCAGGGTGTGAAAGAGAGGTGTGTATTGAGAATGGCTCCAAGGTTTTTGGCTCCTCCAACTAGATGGAATATCACTGAACTGGGAAAGGCCAACATAGAGATTTTAAAATCTAGCCCATTATACCTTTTTAAATGAGTATCCAGGTAAAATCAATACATTTGTAGATCAAAGTATTTAAATCTATCCTAAATAAGTTAAATAAATGGCTACAAATACAGAAATAGAAAATTCTTGATATCAAAGTTTGTTTTCAAAGCTTAATGTTGTTTTTGTAAATCACAGATTCCCTTCATTTAATAAAATTAATCTCATTTCCTTGAAGCTTTTCCAATACATTCAAAAGCTATCACATTTTTCACAATTTCCCTGATATCAATTATGATTCTTTTTATTTATTGAATTAAAAACATAAAATTATATGAATTTTTTTAAATGTTAAACAATTTACTTTGGAAATCCATCTACTATGTATAGTGAAATTGTTGTACAATATATGAAATAATCAATCAAGGAGTTAAATCATAGTTTTTAGCAGCATTCAAAATAACATTTAATAATATGTTGAATCTTTCATGTAGATTCCTTAGATTAAGAGTTGTCAAAATATGAGGCAATGAATTCCTAAAGTATCTGGTACTAGTTTTTAAAATGAACTGAAAACATATTTAATAAGCAATCATAACTTGTGCTATCCTCTTATATAAGCAATGACATTGGGAAAAATATTTTTTCTCTATGAAATAACTTTTAAATATTTTATATGTTAACACTTTATAGCCATAGTCAATAATTTTAAAAGTAACATTTAGTCTATGACTATTTCATTTTTATGAACCTTTTATATGCCAGCAATAAAACTTCACTATCAAGATGAAACTTGCTTAACTGTAGTTCACTACATAGATAAATTTTAACATTTTTCACTGTGATGACAATATTATTCAACCACTCATAAGTGAAATAGACCATATTACTGTATTTTTATTTCTGTCATTTAAAGGAAAGGTTGTTTTTCCATTTATATTGTATCACTAACAGCATCTTGCAATTCTTTGACCTATCCCATAAGAAACAATGTTCATCCTTCTGATTATAAGATATTTTTAAACATGGAAAGGACTACCTTTAATTCTCTCATAAATGAAATATCTTACATATCTTCCAACTGTGTTAACATGCTTCCTTCTAAACCTGTCACTTAATCTTGATTTTTTTCATTCCTTTGTTAGGAAAACAATGTACTGGCAATATAAGCATGTAAGTAACTGTTCCATTTTAGGAAAAGTTGTAAAATCCAATACCAATATTCAACTGAAATATTACCAATGTATTCTCTCTGTATTTGACATTCTTTTAAAAAATGGATAATTGGAGAGAGGTGTTTCAAGATGGCAATATAGGAAGAATATGAACTTGCCACCTCCAATGGACACACCAAATCTACAGCTCCATATTGAGCAAGTCACTCTGAAAAAGACCTGACAGTTAGTTTTACAGCTCCCAGAAAATGGCCACACTGAGATGAGTAGGAGAGGCTGAGACATAAACCCCACCCGTGGCACAGTGACCCACAACTGGGAAGGAACTCACAAATCCCAATTTTCTCCCTGAGGAGCAAAGGTTTGTTCTCTACATCAGGCACCCCAACACTTAAGACCTACACCTTAAGAGACAAGGCCACAAACATCTGCCTTTGAAAAACAACCGATCTCATGTCTATGATACACAAAGGGCTATAGCAAACCAAGACACTGCTCTTAAAGGGTTCATACACGGATTCACTTATCACAGGGCCCAGTGCAGAAGCAGTAGTTTGAAAAATACCCAGGCTATGTGAAAGAGATACATTTGTGAATCTGAAAGTGTTCACTGGAGGGGTAGGGGCATACTGAGATTTTCTCTGGAGACAGAGGGGCTGGCAGTCACTATGTTCACATTCTCCCTCTACCTTGCTAAAGCCATGGGCAGTGGGGACATTTTTCCTCTTCAGTGGGTGCCACCTTTACCCCCAGACAGAAAACACCATCTCGATACTCTTCCATTGCTTCACAAAACCAGCAGGTGCCATCTTCTCCTTTTGTTTCCCCTGTTTTTGTTTTTTTCCCTTTTTGTTTCCTGTTTTTGTTTTTGCCCCCTTTTTTCCCCCTTTTCCTTGGCAAATGCCATCTTTGCACCCTCCCTCTGCTACACTCCAGAGAGCCAGTATCTCCTGCAAGGGAGACTTTGCATGCATCTTGTGCCCCAGTTTTTGCAGCTGCAGCCCCTGAGGGGGCTTCAGTCTTGCCACACATCTAGAGGCCTGTGAAATGGCTCTCAGGGAATGTAAGCTGAGAGATGCTGTCCTCATGCTCTTCCTTTGCCTTGCAACAGCCTGCCAGTATCTCCGACAGAGGAGCTTATACATTCATCTTGAGCCCTTATTTTTTACAACTGTCACCCAGGGGACATCTTCAGATCATCTAGTGTGGAGGCAAGCAGGATTTACAACTGTGGTCTCATAGGAAAGTATACATTTGAATACTTTAAAAGCTGCTGCCTGAGGATCTGGCTTCTAATGAGCCTGAAACAGGTGCTGAGAAACCTCCATTTGGGAGGCTGACAGGTTTTGGCACACCCTTAACAACAGGAAACTATTAAAAGTAGGCTGCTTGGACAATCACAAAGGTTTGAGAAACAACCAAGAACTGAAGCAAAGGTGAACAATAAGTTTCATCTATGCAAGTCTACTTCTTCAAGACAATACATAGGAACCAATAGAGTCAGGAAAAATGAGGAAAACAGAGTAATATTTTCAAACAAAAGAACAAAATAAGACCTCAGAAAAAACCTTAAAAACATGGAGATACATAATTTATCTGGGAAAGAGTTCAAAACAATGGTCATAAAGATGCTTACCGAACTTGGGAGAAGAATGGATGAACACAGTGAAAACTTCAACAAAATCAGAAAATACGAGAAAGACCAAATAGAAGTCATAGAGCTCAACAATACAATAATTGAACTGAAAAATACAAAGGAGGAGTTCAGAGGAGTTCAACAGCAGACTAGATGAAGCAGAAAAAGAGATCAGCGATCCTGAAGACAGGAAAGTGGAACTCACCCAATCAGAGCAGCAAAAAGAAAGAAGAATTTTAAAAAGTCACAGAAGGAGAAGACTGAAAGGGGGAGAAAATGTTTTTGAGAAATAATGGCTGAAAACTTTCCTAACATGGGGAAGGAAGCATACATGAGATCCAAGAAGCCCAGAGGGTTACAAATAAGATGATCCTAGAGATCCACACCAAGACACATTACAATTAAAATGTCAAAAGTTAAAGATAAAGAAAGAATCTTACAAGCAGCAACAGAAAACTTATGTACAAGGGAACCCCCATAAAACCATCAGCAGATTTTTATCAGCAAAAATTTTGCAGGCCAGAAGAGCAAGCATAATATATTCAAAGTGCTGAAAGAGAAACACTTCCAAACAAGAATACTCCACCCAACAAAGTTATCATTCAGAATTGATGGAGAGGTAAGAAGTTTTCCAGACAAGGAAAAGCTAAAGAAGGTCATTATCACTAAACTGGCCTTACAAGAAATGTTAAAGAGACTCCTTTAAGCAGAAAAGAAGAAGCACTAATTAGTTAAAATAAAATGAAAGTATAAATCTCACCAGTAAAGGTAAATATATAGAAAAGGTAGGGTATTGATCATTACTTATAAAGTTAGCATAAAGGTAAAAAGGTAAAAGCAGTAACAACAGCCAAAACTACATATTACTTAAGAATATAGAAGATTAAGAAATGTACAATATGACATCAAAAACAAATGTGGGGGAGGTAAAAGTGAGCTTTAGAATATGATCAAATTTAATTTGCTATCAATTTAAAATGGGCTGTTATAAATATAGGTTTTTATATGTAAACCTCATGGTAACTACAAAGCAAAAATGCTTAGTTCATAAACAAAAGATAATGAGAAAGGAATCTAAGCATACCACTAAAAGTCATCAAATCACAAAAAACGAGAACAAGAGAAGAAAGGAACAGAGAAGATCTACAAAACAGCCAAAAAAAAAAAAAACCTGATAAAAAAAGGACAATAAGTATATACCTTTTAATATCTATTTTAAATATAAATGGACTAAATTCTCCAATCAAAAGATATATAGTGGCTAAGTGGGTAAAAAACACATGACCCCATCCATATGCAGTTTACAGGAGACTCACTTCAGACATAAAGACACACAGATTGAAACTGCAGTTATGGTAAAGGTGTTCCATTCAAATATAAAACAAAATAGAGCTGGGTAGCTAGAATTATATCAAAATAGATTTTAAAACAAAAATGGTAATAAAAAACAAAGAAAGGTATTACATATGATAAAGTGATCAATCCAAAAAAAAGGATATAACATTTGTAAATATTTACACACCCAACATATGAGTATCTAAATGTATAAAACAGATATTAACAAAACTAAAGGGAGAAATAAACATCAATACAATAATATGAGAATATAATACCACCACTTTTATCAATGGACAGACCACCCAGATGGAAAATTTGTAAGGAAACATCAGCCTGAAACAGCAAAGTTGACCAAACACGGACCTAACAGATATATAGAATATTCCAAGCAAATGCAGAAGAACACACATTCTTTTCAATTACACACAGAATGTTCTCAGGATAGACCACATAAGAGGCCACAGCGTAAGTCTTAAAAAATATAGGAAAATTGAAATCACATAAAATATCTACTCTGACCAAATGGTATGAAACTGGAAATCAGTTACACAAAGAAAACTAGAAAATGCAAATATATGGAAATTAAACAACATGCTACTAAACAACCAATGGATCAAATAAGAAATCAAGGAGAAATCAGAAAATAACTTGAGACAAATGAAAATGGAAAGATGTATTCCCAAAATTTATGGGATGCAGCAAAAGCAGTTCTATGAGGGATATAGGCCTCCCTCAAGAAACAAGAAAGACCTCAAACTAACTTTGCACCTCAAAAAACTAGAAAAGGAACAAATGAAGCTCAAAGTTAATAGGAAGAAGAAAAAAAGATCAGAACTGAAATAGATGAAAGACGAAAGACTAAAAATAGAAAATATTGATGAAACTAAGAGCTGGTTCTTTGAAAAGATAAGCAAAATTGACAAACCTTTTAGCTAGACTCACCAAGAAAAAAAAAGAGATAGATGGAGAGAGGCTCAAATAAATAAAATCAGGAATGAAAGAGGTGACATTACAACTGATACCACAAATACAAAGAATCATAAGAGACTACTATAAAATCTGTTGAATTTCTACACACAAATGATGAATTCAGTAGAAGCAATGAATAACATTTATAACTGCATTAAAAATACCTAAGGATAAACCAAGGATGTAAAAAATATGTACACTGAAAACCATAAGACATTAATGATAGAAATTGAGGAAGACGCAAATAAAAGATATTCCATGATCATGGATTAAAACAATTAGTATTGGGAAAATGTGCACACTACCCAATTGTCTTGTATACCTGAAATATGTTATATCTCAATTATACCTCAAAAAAATAAAATAATGGATAATTCATTTTAAAAATTCATATGCAGTATTTTCTGCTAATAAATTCAAAACCATAAATTGTGAGGTGACTTCCAATATGGTGAATAATTTCTTGAAAATTCTTTATAGACAGAATGTTACACATACTGCACACCATTTTTTCCAAATATTTTTATCTTTTCAATTTACAAGAGTCCTTTGAATACTAGAAATATTGACATTCAAACTGTCATAGACAACGTAGTTTTTCCCAGACAAGTTTGCCTTTTGATTTTGATATGGTCTTGTCATTCAAATTTTTCACTCTTCCTTCTCAAATATATTTATTTTTTCTGAGTTTCCTATCTCATTTAGAAAGACTGCCTTTATACTAGGATAAGAGTTATACAATTTATTATTGTTATTAATAGATTTTACCTTCGATCATCTCCATTCTCAGCTTTGTTAAATTCTTTGCCAGATAAGACAATTACATCAACAGCTTTCATTAAATAACATTCTTTTTCCACTATATTTTAATATCATTTTTCCATTATTTAAAGTCTCCTTATACCCTGATGTTAAGTCTGTATTTTTGTGTGTGTGTTCAATCAATCTGCCTTTCTAGTCTTTTGTCAATGCCATGCTGTTTTGATTACAATGGTTTGGTAGTAAGTTTCAGTATCAGGCAATGCAAGTCTCCACTTAATATTCTTCTGTTCATACCCTTCTTGTGTATTCTAAGCATATTTATTCTTTCATATAGATTTGTAAATAATTTTACCTGATTTTTGAAACAACTGCTGTTCTACCTGGAATTGTATTCAATATATAAATGAATTTGAAAGCATTGCTATCTTTATATCATTTTCCACACCCAGCACGGAAAGTATCTCTAAATTTGTCTGGGTTTTTATTTATGTCCCTTAGTATTAAATTGAAATTTTTAAAATTATGGAATATAAATAAATCAAGACAAAACTAAGTAATATGTAAACATATAATTAATAAATAGTGAACACCTTTGTAACTTTGTAGATCACAAAATAGCACATTATCATCACCCAAAAGTCTTTCAAACAATGCATCTCTTCCCAAATACACTGTAGTGAGCAGGCCTTTTAGGTTCCGTCAACATGCCGTCACCATCTCCAGCACACACACATTATCTGGTTTTTATTGAACTTGGGAGACAGTAAAAAGTGAAGGGTCCTTTAATCCCATCTATTTTTTCTTAATGAACATATAGAGGAATAAGCTTAAATGAAGTATTGCTAAAGCATCAAATTTATCTTTGATCTTCTGGCTTTCAAAATTAACTTTATAAAGTGAAATATTCCTAAAGCACTTTATATTTGCCTTTTAGCCTTATTATAAATTTTGTTTAATTTAATACTACTTCTTAAATGCAGTCACACATGATGTAAAATAACATATTGCAATATTTATATATACAAGAATTGAAAATTTTATCTAATATTAAAAACTGAAAATATTATCCAAATAATTGAGCCAACAGGTAAAAATATCAGAAAAAAATATGAACAGTTGATTAATTATCTACTTCCATTAACCTGTGTAGATCCTTGGTAAATAATCTCAAAACACGTCAACAGTTCCTTGAAACAAATGACAAAATTGATATTTGAATTGCCATTTTAATGGATCAGTTTCTCTATTCCAACAAAGCAACTGCACAAATTATAAAAACTATATATTTAAAATATGAGCCCATTAGTCATATGTGTATAATAATAACTGTCACACACATAAATACTAGTCAGATTAAAAAGGACCTCCAATCTCTTATAAAGGCACATTTAAAAATATACATAACATTGCCCCAAATACTTACATATAAGCTTTTAGTTCAGTATTTTATGTTTCAGGATAAAAATTCAAAATTCTAAGTTGAAACAACAAAGTTAACTCTATAATGTAATTTAGCTAAATGTTGTGTAGTTTTTAATCTCAAGTCTTCCTGTGATACAAATTTGATGTTGAGGTCCTTTAGAGATTCAAAGGCAATTTATATTTGAAGTAGTGTTATATTTTGTTTCCATCTGAAAAATCATCTTCTCAATTGTGTGTGTATGAAGAGAGAGATTGATAAAGTCAAAACTCTCAGATTATAGTAATTAGAAAGGGGTTTGGGGTAATGGAAGAGCCAGAATTTGGGGCCCCAGTGGTCTCAAACAGGCAAGTGAAGGAAAAAAAAGAAATAAAAATGAAAGAAATATATAAAAGCAAGAAACACTCAGGAATCTACAATATGAAAATGTTCTGGCAATACAATCCCCAAACTATGAAATCCTGTTGAAACTCAGATTTTTCTAATGAAAAGAATATAATAGGATGAAAATGAGAATAAAAAATTTCAGTTGTATGCAGTTCTTTTATTTTTCTAGTCTGAGAATCGATTTCACTCCTTTCAGCTTCTCCTTTTATCTCCTAATGCCTTTTCAAACCCACAGACACAAAGGGCACCAAAGAAGCCTTGCCCAGGATGTTCTCACTGAGGGAGTGTCAGGATAGGCTGTCTGGGAAGCACGCCTGGTACAACCAGTCTCAGATGTCCCTTCCCTGAAGTAAAGTGAAACAGTCATTTACATAGAGCTGTACCCCCAGTACCTGCCCTATACCTGACACATGATAGGTACACTGTAAATGTTAATAATAAATGTATCGTTGACAATGAACCAAATATATCCAGTTTTATTTTAGTAGCAATGTCTGAAAATCAGCATCACCTTGTGAATTGTGAGGTGTGAACATAACTGGCCAATGAACTGGTTGGTAGTCAAGGACAAGGCTGACTGGACTGATACTGCCTATGCCACCACTACTCATGTAACTTTCACAATTATATAAACTTCCCATGATTCAGTTTCTTCATTAGTAATACAGGTAATAGTAATTGTATCCTGATGTGGATAAAATGAAAGTTCCTGTGGTCAGGATTCTCACAGGTCCCTGGTTGACTGGCTCACTACATACGTGTGGGCAATACATTGCTATTGGCTCTATAAAAAGAGCTTCGCCCAGTGCTCTGGGTGACACGGTGGTATGGCTGCAGGCTGCAGGAGAGCAGAGCAGAGACTGGAGTGGTGGCAGTGCCAAGTACAGAGGCCCAGAGGACGGCTGTATAGGCAGAAAGGCCCAGAGGCAGAGACCCAGAGGGAGAGGCCCAGAGGCAGAGACCAGTTTGCTGAATGCAGAATGGCTCTGAGTGAACAGGATTTTAGTGACTGACCTGCCACCATGGAAATAAAGTTGGGTATAACCGTTTCACCCCAAGAACGTTCTACTGTCATTTTCTTTGGTCACACTGAATCCATAGTGAACTTGCCAGCGGCTAAAACCCACTGGTAAGACATTTGACTGTTCTGTCTCAATTAAAACGAATATCAGACAAGTTTTTTTATTATGGTATTATTGATATACACCCTTGTGAAGGTTTCACATGAAAAAACAATGTGGTTACTACATTCACCCATGTTATCGTGTTCCCCCCATACCCTATTGCAGTCACTGCCCAACAGTATAGTAAGATGCCACAGAGTCACTATTTGCTTTCTTTGTGCTACACTGTCTTCCCCATGATCCCCCTGACACCATGTGTGCCAATCATAATACCCCTCAAACCCCTTCTCCCTCCCTCCCCACCCACCCTCCCCCACCCCTTCCCCTTGGCAACCACTAGTCCCTTCTTGGAGTTTGTAAGTCTGTTGCTGTTTTGTTCCTTCAGTTTTGCTTCATTGTTATACTCTACAAATAAGGGAAATCATTTGATATTTGTGTTTCTCCACCTGGCTTATTTCACTGAGCAAAATATCCTCCAGCTCCATCCATGTTGTTGCAAATGGTAGGATTTCTTTCTTTTTTATGGCTGAATAGTATTCCACTGTATATATGTGCCACATCTTCTTTATCTAGTCATCTAGTGATGGACACTTAGGTTGCTTCCATATCTTGGCTATTGTAAATAGTGCTGCCATAAACATAGGGGTGCATATGTCTTTTTGAATCTGAGAAATTATATTATTTGGGTAAACTCCAAGGAGGGAATTCCTGGGTCAAATGGTATTTTCTATTTTTAGTTTTATGAGGAACCTCCATATTGCTTTCCACAATGGTTGAACTAGCTTATATTCCCTCAGACAAGTTTTTAATGCTTAATTTTAACAATTTTGTCATCATAATCATCCCTGAGTCCAAGATGGAAATATGATTTAGGATATGATTAGGTAGGTAACTTATCTTAACTAGCAACAGTATGTATATTAGTGCCTTATTAGAATTATCAAGCAACCATCCCAGGATTCCTAGTCAAATTTGTAGTGAATGGAAGCAGGCTTGAATAATCAAAGAACAGTTTTACTTAAATCAAAGGACTAGGATAATTCCTTTCCACAAGACTTATCACTGAAGAACTACTTAAAATTCATTGAAATCAAAATGATTTTAAAGCTTTTAGTTCAGTATTTTATGTTTCAGGATAAAAATTCAAAATTCTAAGTTGAAACAACAAAGTTAACTCTATGATACAAATGTACATAGACAGGTTAAGTCAAACCTCACAGGTTAAGGGCACAGTACCCCACAAGACTCCCCTCACATCAGACACTGGCTGCAGGCTCTGAGATTTCCAGGCTATCTGCTCTTCTGACCAACGAGCTACAATTGCAGGGGTTCCCACTACCTCCTCAGGTTCAATAATTGGCTATGACTCAGAGAACTCAGGAAAACACTCTACTTACAATTACTGTTTTATTATAAAGGACATAAATAAGGATCAGCAAAATGAAGAGAAGCATAGGGTGAGATCCGGGAGGGTTTCAAATGCAAAGCTTCTATGTATTCAGGAGACATCATCCTCCTGATACATCGATGTGTAGCACCAACTAGGAAGTTCATCCAAGCTTCAGGTGTCTGGAATTTCATTGGAATTTCACTGCTGAAGCCTGATTGACTGAATTATTGGCCACGTGTTGGAATTCAATCTCCAGTTCCTCTTCCTCCCCAGAGTCAGGAGGTCAGGCCTGGATCATGTGGTTCAAAGCCATAACCCTCAAGTCACATGGTTGGTCTTTCCAGCATGGTCTGCCCCTATGCTGAAACAATCTAGGGCCCACCATGAGTCAACTTGTTAGCATAAGCTCAGGCTTGGTCCCAGGTATCCACCATTAACACAAAGACACTCCTATTACTTGGGAAATTTCAGGAATCAGGGACAAAGTAAACCAAATGTTTTATTATATAACACTGGCATTAAATAAAATTGTCTAACATATCTTTGAAAGGCATCAAAATTAAGTTATTGATATGTTATGAAGTGAGACATCCTAGCCATTAACAAATATAGATTGTTTTTTATAAAATAATGTCCTATGTCCATGCACAAACTCTTACTGGAATTTAATCTATCAATTGCAAATCTATCCATTCACATGACTGTAATGAGTATCATAGTTTTCAAGGTTTCTGCTTCTCATGTCAGATATAAAAAGCAGGCGAATAGTTTGACTAAAATTACAGCTCTATTTAAAAAGCTGCACACCACACCGTATTATGTTAAAGATGAAAGTCACAATTGCAAAGCTCCACTGGGTGGTTAATCCTTAGGCTAGTGATGCCATGTGGTGTAACTCATTCAAGAAAACTAATCCGTCTCTGTGAAGGGCTAATAACTAGGAGGCATGTGCGACACTGTCTTGTTTTCCAGCTGTGCCAGCTTACCCTCTTGCTTGAATCTGAATAAGATTGTTCTTTATCAGATACAGACTTTGGTAAAGTTCATGTGACAATGTTCCCAGAAACCTTTCCAAGGAATTAAATCTGCCTGGTCTTAATAAAACTGCTTTCAGCATAACTACTGAGAGGGACCCAGGAAATAAGGGATGGCAGCTGTTACAGCCACAGTGGAATCAGGAAGTCACTACTACAGTCCTTAGCTGTCATGAAAACAGCAGTGAACCCAAACAATCCTGAATAAAGCAGATATAAGTGTGTAAACAAAAACAAAGAAAAAGAAAACAATGTAGTTCTTGAAACCAGTTTGTCAAAGAAAGAGATCAAAGCATCAGGATATTCTTACAGCTTAGCCCTCTCTATTGTTAAAAAAAAAATACATGCAAATGAATTTTTTTACCACAGTAAGTCTTCAAAGAGAAAATCTCGACTTTAGCTAGATGAGTAGCATTGCTCCCATTTCACAGATTAAAAAATAATTAAGAAATAATAAAAACCCTATTTGGATTCACTGCTATTTTCATGACAGCTAAAGGACTGTAGTAGAGACTTCCTGATTCCACTGTGGCTATAATAGTTAAAATATAAAAATAATAAGGCACAACCATGAACTGAGAGAAAGACCTTTATGTTCATTTAACAAATCAGGCCACACTGCTTCTAAAGGAAACTTTAAGGAGATAACAGCACAAATGTATACTATTCTCCAGGTGAGGATACAAATCTGCCAGATTTCTGTGGCATCAAACCCACAAAAAATCCAGTGAATCATATATCTGAAAGAACTGGAAGAGTAAACACATTTGTGAACCCTAAAGGAGAGAGAGAGTCCGTACAAATGCTTCTTACTCTTAACTTTCCTTTAGCAAGATCCTTCATTGCTCAGGTGTAGAAATCATTAAATTCTATTTATAATTGGAAATGTCATTATCTCCATTTCTAACTTGTGTTCACAGTGCTATAACAAAGTGCCATAAACTTAAAGAGGCCTAAAACAACACACTTTGTATCTCACTTACATTTCTGAAGGTCAGAGCGTTGAAACAGGCCACACTGAGCAAAAACCAAGGTATTTGCAGGGCTGCAATCTAGCTGAGGCTCTGGCAGAATCTGTTCTCTGGGCTTGGAGAAAGTGAAGGTTCCTGTGGCCAGGATTTTCACCTGGCCCTGGTTGGCTTATTCACCATACACGTGTGGGCAGCACGTTCTTATTGACTTTATATAAAGAGCTCTGCCCAGTGTCCTGGGCTGCAAGGCCACAGGAGAGCAGAGGTTGGAGTGGTGGCAGTGGCAAGGACAGAGACTGAGATGGCTGGGGGCACAGAGAGGGCCAGAGGCAGAGACTGGCTTGCTGCACGCAGACTTGCTCTGAATGGATGGGATTCTAGTGACTGACCTCAGTATAAATTCTATCACCCCCAATAATGTTCCATTGTCATTCTTCGGTCTCACTGAATCCATAGTGAACTTGCCCGGGACTGAACCTTGGCAAGAAATGGGCTTTCACCTGGCTAGTGGCTGTCTGCATTCCTTGACTTTGTGGCCCTCTTGGTCCTCTTGGTCCATATTCCAAGCCAGCAGTAGCCAGTGTCTTGCTAATGGGTTTCAGCCCTGGGCAAGTTCGCTACGGATTCAATGTGACCAAAGAAATTGACAGCCAAACGTTCTTTGGGGTGAAAGGGTTTATTACCTAACTTGTTTTCCCAGCAGTAGGTTGAGCACTAGCATCTCTGCCTCCACCCAGAGCACTAGACAGAGCTCTCTATATAGCGCAATAATAGTTTACTACCTAAAGGTGTGGAAGTGGTAGCCTAGCAACAGGCAGTTACATCATCAGGTGGTTTAAGTTCAGTGAGTATCCGGCCATAGGAACCCCAACTTCCCCATACCAGTCAAATCTGTTTTACATTATGTCACTCTGATTCTGACTCTCCTACGGGTCTCTTTCACATTTAAGAACTCGTAATTACACTGGGCACACCTGGATAAGCCAGGCATTCATTTGAAATTCAACTGATTAAAAACCTTAATTCCACCTGTAACTTTAATGCCTTTTGCCTTATAACCTAACACAATTTAAAAGTTCCATGGATGAAGATATAGGCATCTTTGGGCAGGGGGTGGCTTTCAAAAGTTTATGTACGTTAAAATACTGCAATCTAGTTTGGTATGAGAACACAATAGTAGGAGTACCAAAACCTCCTTTTTGGTTCTGGCCCCACAACAAATAAATTTTATAATCTTAATCAAATAATCATTCAGCCTTCCTGGGCCTCAGCTTCTTCATCTAATAACTTTTTTAAATAGTCATTAATTCTGAAGCAATTAATTAAATTGAGTTCATTTGAGTCATTTACACTATTAAATTATTTTAAATGAATCATAGAAAACAAGACAATTGCACAACATAGGACTTGTATTCAAGTAATTATAATCTTTGGAAATCTTGAAGTGATTGTTCAGTACATGATATTTCTAAAACACACTACATTGAACACAGCAAACAGCTTCCTGTTTATTAATACATCAGTCCTATCATTACAGGATCTGACCATCAAATGTTTGTCAGTAAAGGCATTAATATAATCTACACTGAATCAAAACATACAGAAAAGAAAAAAATAACAAGTACTACAAATAATGCTACAGATAAGATGTAGAGGTACATATACACATTTTACTATGAGGTATATTGAAACAGTTCAGTTGAAGTAATTAATTTTTATGAATTATATATGTGTGTCTGTATAAATTTAAAATTTCAAGTGACAAAATGATCTGGGTCTCAAACACAGAAAGTATTCAAATAGTGTCAAATTGGGTCTCTAGGTCTTAACCATAATTAAAATTATTTTTCTATTTTACCTGCCAATATCTTTTGAAAAACAAAAAGGTAAGACTGTTTGGAGGTTTCTTCTAATAAGAACATAAGCATATTGAACATGTAAGTAGGCATTGGTACCTCAGTAAGTCTTACCAACATAACAGGCTGTCCAGAAAGCAAGTGTGAATTGAGTCTGTCCAAAGCAATATTTAAAAAGCTAGGATGGAATATAACCTACCTAGTATTAGAAAATACAAAAAACTGGAGAAATTAATCTATTTTCTATTTCACATTTGTAAACTCTGATAAGGAGGTTTCAAAAGAATTACTAATTGTCAATTTAGTTGAACTAGTATTTTTTAAAGAAATAAGACGTAATAGTTCCCCACTTGTAAGGGCAAGCACAGAAAAGACATGTCACTTATTATGTAATGAATGATTCATGAGTTTTTAAATTTCAGTTCAGAACAGTGAAAAATTTTAAGAATGAAATCTCTTCTCAAGAATTAAAATATGTAAACTAGGCATAACCATGAGAAATTATTGTTCAAAGACTCCTATTAACTCTGTTTTAAAAAAATCATAGAATATTGAACTACCAGAAAAATTAAAATATAACTAAAACAAAGGTGAGAAAAAACTACACCTGTTGAATAACTAAAAATTTGGAATCATAAGAATATTATTTAAAGAGTCATTTATAAAATTAGATTATATAAGATATAAAAAAAAGTACATTTATGGAACCGTTCTAGAGAATTTCCCCACAGGAGCAGATTTAGCAAATAAGGGTAATAACCATTTTTTTCCTCTAAATAATTCAGTCTTTTTCATTACATTTTCATTTATATTTGCTTATTAACTCTTAGAAAATACAAAGAATGATATACAATGACTCAATTTCCAATTTACAAAATCCTATACATCTACTTTATACTTGTCAACTGAGAAGAGGAGGCAAAACTGAAAAAGAACAAAGGTCTTTTATTTGGGGGTCTCAGAATTGTAATTTGGGGAGCACAGATTCCAGAGCAGCCAGAAAAGTGTCCTGCTCATGTGGAGAAAGCAAGGCATTTTTATGAGAACTAAGAAGGTGAGTAATTACATGATTTAGATAAAGAAAAAAGAGAAAAGAAAAACCTGTTAATATGGTGCTAATTCATTGAGCAGCTTCTGATTACCTTGTGATCATTTATATTGGTGCTATTAAACAAAACCACTCTTGGTATACATTAGTTAACTATTCTGTCACCATAAAGTTCGTATCAACAGTTTTATGGTCCAAATGCCAGTTGTTCTGTTGGATTTTATGAGCAGCTACTTCTAAGACAATGACTGATTCTAGCCCAGTTCAAGAATTCATTAGTTATAAAGGAAAAGGGAGCTTCAGATGTGAGTCTCTCATTTCCAGAAACTATATGCAATCCCACACACTCACCCAATCAAGCATTTTGCTTCACAAGCCTGGACACTAAGGCATGCTGACTTAAACCCATTGACAAAACCAAGGGTGACCAGCCTCCACAGGGCCTGGCTCCCTGTAGAGAGTCTCTTTCTGCCAAAAGAGAAATTTGCACAGGAGAACCACATGACAAATATTCAATAGACACATTAGCTCCCTTAAGTTTCCTTTTATTTTTTGAATGTAAAATTAATAATCTAATTCCTATTTCTAGATACAGGAAGCATAGCCAAGGCCATAGCCATGCAGTTATAGCTTATGTTTGAATAAGAGCTATATAGATAACAATGAGATTTGCCCTATTACTCAACTTCATTCTAGCTGTGTTTTGGTTAACAAAGCCTATAGGCCAGAATTCAACCACTTCAGACTGACTGCATCAGCAGTTGAGCAGATTGGCTTCATGGAAATCTACAATGAGTTCCTTTTGTTCATTTTTAATACGCTGATCATACAGGCAACATAAAGAACCCTTACTTCAAACCACTTCTTTCACACCATCAGTTTTCTCAGCTCTCAGTCTTAACAATCTTTGTGATACATTTCAGTTTTCTTTAATTTTTATAGCCTTATACTTTCTTTTTTTTTTTTTTTCCTCGATAATTATTTTTTATTGAAGGGTAGTTGACACACAGTATTACATTAGTTTCAGTTATACAACACAGTGATTCAACATTTATATACATGATAATTCTAGGTACGAGCTATCACCATACCAAGTTGTTACAATATTTTGACTATATTCCTTATGCTATACATTACATCCCGGTTACTTATTAATTTTACAATTGGAAGTGTGTTTATATATATATATATATATTGTGTGTGTGTGTGTGTGTGTGTGTGTGTGTGTGTGTGTGAGGGCATCTCTCATATTTATTGATCAAATGGTTGTTAACAACAATAAAATTCTGTATAGGGGGGTCAATACTCAATGCACAATCATTAATCCACCCCAAGCCTAATTTTCGTCTGTCTCCAATCTTCTGATGCATAACGAACAAGTTCTTACATGGAGTACAAATTCTTACATAGTGAATAAGTTACATGGTGAACATTACAAGGGCAGTCATCACAGAAGCTTTCGGTTTTGTTCATGCATTATGAACTATAAACAGTCAGTTCGAATATGAATACTCATTTGATTTTTATACTTGATTTATATGTGTATACCACATTTCTCTCTTTATTATTATTATTTTTAATAAAATGCTGAAGTGGTAGGTAGATACGAGATAAAGGTAGGAAACATAGTTTAGTGTTGTAAGAGAGCAAATGCAGATGATCATGTGTGTGCCTGTAGACTATGTGTTAATCCGAACCTTATACTTTCAAAATAGTTGTAGAGGCCTTTAAACAAACAAAAAACTTTCTAATCCTCTTTCAAAACACTGAAGAGTCAAAGTAAACTACATGTATATCAAACAGACTATTAATTAATGATAAAAAGATACATTTTGAACACAGAAGTCCTAATGTTAAAATGGTATAAATTAGGTTAGAGAGCAGAAATGTCAGCAATTTTCCAAACTATTTTGTAATAGAATTATTATTTAAGAGCTAACTAGTTCACTTTCATGATATATTTCATGAATAAATTGGGGAGGTAGGTTATAAACATTTAGGTTTGGCTAATTTTCTAATTTTCTATATTATCCTGAAAATGCAAGCAGAAATAGAAACAGTATTTGATGGATTTAATCAAGAATTGTAGGATGACTGTGTGGGAAATGGAAGTTCCTATGGCCAGGATACTCACCTAACTACTTGGTGATGTAACTGGCCTACTGCTAGGCTACTGCTTCCACACCCACAGACAGTAAGCTATTACTGACTGAGTCACTATATAAAGAGCTCTGCTCAATGCTCTGGGCGGAGGCAGAGACAGATTATGTAGATGCAGATTGCTGGATGCAGGCATGATTCTAGTGCTCAACCTATTGTCAGCAGAATAAAGCTGGGTAATAAAATCTTTTACCCCAAGAACATTCAGTTGTCATTTCTTGGTCTCACTGAATCCATAGTGAACTTGCCCAGGTATGAAACCTTTAGGCAGGACAATTGGCATAGTTGTTAGGATTCATTGTAGACTGAAGAATGGAACAGGCTGCCCTCATGGGAGGGCTGCTTCAGGTAGCTGCCCCTATGGATGGAGAGACAGTCAGTGACCCATAATGGGCATGTGGTCTGAGTTGGCTCACCTCCTAGAGGACTAGGCCCTGCCCCAGGACTGGGGGCAGGTGGAGGGGATGCCTGAGGCAGTAGAGGGGGCCCTTGGCATAATAAAGAGGTCCTTTGAGAAAAAGTGCCCACAAGTTGATGGCAACTGTGGATTGACTGTTTCTCACAGTATTACAAAGGCCACAGATGATACAGATGCGCTTCTCCAAGAGACATGAGAAATGGCAGCATGAGAACACAAGCAGCAAAGTGCTGTGGATTTGAAAGAATGAAATGGTGTTGATGTGAAAGCATGAGCCACAGGCTGTGGAGGAAGTAAAAGATTTTTTAAAAAATGAAATGGCATTGCTGTGAGGCACTGTGGAAGAAGCAAAAAGGAGAAGGATGTACTTCTGTGAGGAGCACAAGAGGCAGTAGGAGAACGCCAGCTGTGAGGTATTGAGATGAAGTTAGCAAGAGGGCTGTTAAAGACTGAGACAAAATGGAAAGAAATGGAGAGGAGAAGAGCAGCCAGTTGGGAGAGTTGTGGGCAGCGTGGCTTGTGATCAGCCAGCAGCCCTCCCCAGTAGTTGTCTGCACTGAAAGCTGGGCCATCTAATGAGGACTGACTTTGTGACTACTGACATGGTACCATGCCAAATGGATGGTTGGTCACTGGCCCCTTTGGGGACAAGGGTTGTGACAAGACTTATGGACCTCTGGTCAGACTAAAACAGTTACAGTATATCATGTGACAGGCCATTTGCCACTGGCAACCCAGGAAACAATGAAGCAAATGAATTGGCCCAGGTACGCTGGCTAGAAGGAAAGCCTGCCTCTGATGTGGCCTAATCGTTGTATCAACATTTGTTGCATGTAGGGAAAAAGACAATGTGGGCTGTGGCCCATTGGTGGGGCCTGCCTTTGACCTTTGAAGAAGCCATCAAAGCAAGGCAGGAGTACACTGTATGCTCTAAAAGTCCCACAGAAACATGGGACAATAGCTATGGGGCTGATACTCCTCATTGGGGTAGCAGATAGACTACATTGGGTGTCTGCCTGTATCAAAAAGGTACCAACATGCCATGACTTTTGTGGACACAGCTACGGGACTTGGGGTTGCTTTTTTTTTTTTTTTTAATTTTATTTTGGTACCATTAATCTACAGTTTCATGAAGGATATTATGTTCACTAGGCTCCACCCCTCACCAAGTCCCCCCACATATAAACATTCACAGTCACTGTCCATTAACATAGTAAGATGCTGTAAAATCACTACTTGTCTTCTCTGTGTTGAACAGCCCTCCCCATGCCCCCCCACACTATACATGTTAATCATAATGCCCCCTTACTTTTTTCCTGCCCTTATCCCTCCCTTCCCACCCGTCCCCCCCAGTCCCTTTCCCTTTGGTAACTATTAGTCCATTATTGGGTTCTGTGATTCTGCTGCTGTTTTGTTCCTTCAGTATTCTTTTGTTCTTATACTCCACATATGATTGAAATCATTTGGTACTTGTCTTTCTCCACCTGGCTTATTTCACTGAGCATAATACCCTCCAGCTCCATTCATGCTGTTGCAAATGGTAGAATCTGTTTTTTCTTACAGCTGAATATATTCCATTGCATATATGTAGAACATCTTCTTTATCCATTCATCTACAGATGGACATTTAGGTTGCTTCCATATCTTGGCTATTGTAAATAGTGCAGCAATAAACATAGGGGTACATCTGTCTTTTTCAAACTGGAGTGCTGCATTCTTAGGGTAAATTCCTAGAAGTGGAATTCCTGGATCAAATGGTATTTATATTTTGAGCATTTTGAGGAACCTCCATACTGCTTTGCACAATGGTTGAACTAATTTACATTCCCACCAGCAGTGTAGGAGGGTTCCCCTTTCTCCGCAACTTCGCCAACATTTGTTGTTGTTTGTCTTTTGGATGGTAGCCATCCTTACTGGTGTGAGATGATATCTCATTGTGGTTTTAATTTGCATTTCTCTGATGATTAGTGATGTGGAGCATCTTTTCATGTGCCTGTTGGCCATCTGAATTTCTTCTTTAGAGAACTGTCTGTTCAGCTCCTCTGCCCATTTTTTAATTGGATTATTTGCTTTTTGTTTGTTGAGGTGTGTGAGCTCTTTATATATTTTGAATGTCAACCCTTTATCGGATCTGTCATTTATGAATATATTCTCCCATACTGCAGGATACTTTTTGTTCTATTGATGGTGTCCTTTGCTGTACAGAAGCTTTTCACCTTGATATACTCCCAATTGTTCATTTTTGCTTTTGTTTGCCTTGTCCAGGGAGGTATGTTCAAGAAGAGGTCACTCATGTTTATGTCTAAGAGATTTTTGCCTGTTTTTTCCTAAGAGTTTTATGGTTTCATGACTTACATTCAAGTCTTTGATCCATTTCCAATTTACTTTTGTGTATGGGGTTAGTCAGTGATCCAGTTTCATTCTCCAACATGTAGCCGTCCAGTATTGCCAGCACCATCTGTTGAAGAGACTGTCATTTCCCCATTGTATCTCCATGGCCCCTTTATCGAATATTAATTGACCATATATGTTTGGGTTAATGTTTGGAGTCTCTACTCTGTTCCATTAGTCTGTGGCTCTGTTCTTGTGCAGTACCAAATTGTCTTGATTACTGTGGCTTTGTAGTAGAGCTTGAAGTTGGGGAGTGAGATACCCCCCACTTTATTCTTCCTTCTCAGAATTGCTTTAGCTATTCGGGGTCTTTGGCGGTTTCCATATGAACTGGAACTATTGTTCCAGTTCATTGAAGAATGCTGTTGGTAATTTGATAGGAATTGCATCGAATGTGTATATTACTTTGGGCAGGATGGCCATTTTGATGATATTAATTCTTCCTAGCCAGGAGCATGGGATGAGTTTCCATTTGCTAGTGACCTCTTTGATTTCTCTTGAGAGTGTCTTATAGTTTTCAGAGTATAAGTCTTTCACTTCTTTGGTTAGGTTTATTCCTAGGTATTTTATTCTTTTTGATGCTATTGTTAATGGAATTGTCTTCCTGATTTCTCTTTCTATTAGTTTATTGTTAGTGTATAGGAAAGGCACAGATTTCTGAATGTTAATTTTGTATCCTGCAACTTTGCTGAATTCTGATATTAGCTCTAGTAATTTTGGAGTGGAGTCTTTAAGGTTTTTTATGTACAATATCATGTCATCTGCAAACAGTGACAGTTTAACTTCTTCTTCACCAATCTGGATTCCTTGTATTTCTTTGTTTTGTCTAACTGCTGTGGCTAGGACCTCCAGTACTATGTTGAATGACAGTGGGAAGAGTGGGCACCCTGTCTTGTTCCCGATCACAGAGGAAAAGCTTTCAGCTTTTCACTCTTCAGTATGATGTTGGCTGTGGGTTTATCATATATGGCTTTTATTATGTTGAGGTACTTGACCTCTATATCCATTTTGTTGAGAGTTTTTATCATGAATGGATGTTGAATTTTATCAAATGCTTTTTCAGCATCTATGGAGATGATCATGTGGTTTTTGTCTTTCTTTTTGTTGATGTGGTGGAAGATGTTGATGGATTTACGAATGTTGTAGCATCCTTGCATCCCTGGGATGAATCCCACTTGGACATGGTGTATGATCCTTTTGATGTATTTTTGAATTTGGTTTGCTAATATTTTGAGTATTTTTGCATCTACGTTCATCATGGATATTGGTCTGTAGTTTTCTTTTTTGGTGGGGTCTTTGCCTGGTTTTGGTATTAGGGTGATGTTGGCTTCATAGAATGAGTTTGGGAGTATTCCCTCCTCTTCTATTTTTTGGAAAACTTTAAGGAGAATGGGTATTATGTCTTCTCTGTATGTCTGATAAAATTCCGAGGTAAATCCATCTGACCTGGGGATTTTGTTCTTTGGTAGTTTTTTGATTACCGCTTCAATTTCGTTGCTGGTAATTAGTCTGTTTAGATTTTCTGTTTCTTTCTGGATCAGTCTTGGAAGGTTTTATTTTTCTAGGAAGTTGTCCATTTCTCCTAGGCTTCCCAGCTTGTTAGCATATAGGTTTTCATAGTACTCTAATAATTCTTTGTATTTCTTTGGGGTCCGTCGTGATTTTTTCTTTCTCGTTTCTGATTCTGTTGATGTGTGTTGACTCTCTTTTCCTCTTAATAAGTCTGGCTAGAGGCTTATCTATTTTGTTTATTTTCTCAAAGAACCTCCTCTTGGTTTCATTGATTTTTGCTATTGTTTTATTCTTCTCAATTTTATTTATTTCTTCTCTGATCTTTATTATGTCCCTCCTTCTGCTGACCTTAGGCCATATTTGTTCTTCTTTTTCCAATTTTGATAATTGTGACATTAGACCATTCATTTGGAATTGTTCTTCCTTCTTTAAATATGCCTGGATTGCTATATACTTTCCTCTTAAGACTGCTTTTGCTGTGTCCCACAGTAGTTGGGGCTTTGTGTTGTTGTTGTCGTTTGTTTCCATATATTGCTGGATCTCCATTTTAATTTGATCATTGATCCATTGATTATTTAGGAGCATGTTGTTAAGCCTCCATGTGTTTGTGAGCCTTTTTGCTTTCTTTGTACAAGTTATTTCTAGTTTTATGCCTTTGTGGTCTGAAAAGTTGGTTGGTAGGATTTCAATCTTTTGGAACTTACTGAGGCTCTTTTTGTGGCCTAGTATGTGGTCTATTCTGGAGAATGTTCCATGTGCATTTGAGAAGAATGTGCATCCTGTTGCTTTTGGATGTAGAGTTCTATAGATGTCTATTAGGTCCATCTGTTCTAGTGTGTTGTTCAGTGCCTCTGTGTCCTTACTTATTTGCTGTCTGGTGGATCTGTCCTTTGGAGTGAGTGGTGTGTTGAAGTCTCCCAAAATGAATGCATTGCATTCTATTTCCTCCTTTATTTCTGTTAGTATTTGTTTCACATATGTTGGTGATCCTTATTGGGTGCATATATATTTTGAATGGTTATATCCTCTTGTTGGACTGAGCCCTTTATCATTATGTAATGTCCTTCTTTATCTTTTGTTACTTTCTTTATTTTGAAGTCTATTTCGTCTAATACTAGTATTGCAACACCTGCTTTTTTCTCTCTGTTGTTTGCATGAAATATCTTTTTCCATCCCTTGACTTTAAGTCTGTGCATGTCTTTGGTTTTGAGGTGAGTCTCTTGTAAGCAGCATATGGATGTGTCTTGCTTTTTAATCCATTCTATTACTCTGTGTCTTTTGATTGATGCATTCAGTCCATTTACATTTAGGGTGATTATTGAAATATATGTACTTATTTCCGTTGCAGGATTTAAGTTTGTGGTTACCAAAGGTTCAAGGTTAGCTTGTTTACTCTCTTACTGTCTAACTTAACTCACTTATTGAGCTATTATAAACACGGTCTGATGATTCTTTATTTCTCTCCCTTCTTATTCCTCCTCCTCCCTTCTTCATATGTTGGGTGTTTTGTTCTGTGCTCTTTTTAGGAGTGCTCCCATTTAGAGCAGTCCCTGTAAGATGCCCTGTAGAGGTGGTTTGTGGGAGGCAAATTCCCTCAACTTTGGCTTGTCTGGGAATTGTTTAATCCCTCCTTCACATTTAAATGATAATCGTGCTGAGTACAGTATTCTTGGTTCCAGGCCCTTCTGTTTCATTGCATTAAGTATATCATGCCATTCTCTTCTGGCCTGTAAGGTTTCTGTTGAGAAGTCTGATGATAGCCTGATGGGTTTTCCTTTGTAGGTGACCTTTTTTTTCTCTGTGGCTGCCTTTAATTATCTGTCCTTGTCTTTGGTCTTTGCCATTTTAATTATTATATGTCTTGGTTTTGGATCCCTTGTCATGGGAGTTCTGTGTACCTCTGTGGTCTGAGAGGCCATTTCCTCCCCTAGTTTGGGGAAGTTTACAGCAATTATTTCTTCAAAGACACTTTCTATCCCTTTTTCTCTCTCTTCTTCTTCTGGTACCCCTATTATGTGGATATTGTTCTGTTTTGATTGGTCACTCAGTTCTCTTAATATTCTTTCATTCTTGGAGATCCTTTTATCTCTCTCTGCATCAGCTTCTCTGCATCCCTGTTCTCAGTTTTCTAGTCCATTAATGGTCTCTTGCATCTCATCCATTCTGCTTTGAAGTCCTTCCAGAGATTGTTTCATTTCTGTATTCTCCCTCCTTAGTTCTTGCATATTTTTCTGCAAGTCCATCAGCATGGTTATGACTTTTGTTTTGAATTCTTTTTCAGGAAGACTGGTTAAATCTATCTCCCCAAGTTCCTTCTCAGGGGAAGGTGTAGAAAATGTCGAAGCTGTCTAGGTTAGTCTTGTCTGGATCAATGTTTTTTGCCTTTTCATGTTGATAGGTGCAGTGGTGTGCTATTGATGCATCTGTCAGCTGGGAGAGCCTAGACTTTTTCCACTTGCTCCTGGCCTTTCTTTACTGAGACAACTGCGACCCCTAGTGGCTTGTGTTGGGCAATTGCGTGTAGACTGTGTCTCTGTATCTTGCTAGGCCGGTATGGAGGAAGCTCCCTTACTGTGGGTGTGGCCAGCCTCAGGCCGCTGCTCTGCTATGGTGGGGCCCCAGAGGGGTAATGGACGGGTGGCTGTTTGGCTGTCTACCTCTGTGAGGGGTCTCAGAGCTGTTGCCCAAGGGGTTAGTGCACCCGGAGTTCCCTAGAATTTCCAGCTGCTAGACTGTGACCCGGGATGCTTCCGTCCAGCTGTGGGGTCCCTGTCCCTTTAAGACTTTCAAAAGGACTCGCTTTTCTTGTCCCAGTGGCGCCAGCTGCGGAACCTTCTCACAGGTCTTACTGTCCTGCTTCCCTAGTTTCCAGCACCCCACTGTGTGTCTGCGCTCTGGTGTGGATGGCTGGGGCTGTGTGTTTAGCAGTCCTGGGCTCCCTTTCCCTCTCCCTCCCTGCTCCGACTCCTCTCCTCTCACTGGGAGCTTGGGTGAGAGGCCTTGGTTCCCACCGGGCTGCAGCTTGTATCTTACCCCTTTCACCAGGCGCTGGTTTCTTGCAGGTGTGGATGTAGTCTGCCTGTTGTCCTATGTCTTCTCATCTCTCTTTTAGGGATAGTTGTATTTGTTGTATTTTCAAAAATATATATGTTTTGGGGAGGAGATTCCCACTGTCCTACTCACACTGCCATCTTGGCCTGGTTGCTTTTTCTATACATTGTGCAGACCAGCAGATGACCAAAAGATCCCTGGAGCATCTCTTTGCAGCCTATGGCTGACCACAGGTAATTGAGAGTGATCAAGGCACCCATTTTACTCAAAATGCACTGCAAGAATGGGTGCAACAATCAGGGATCAAATGGAAGTTTCAACGACCTTATCATCCTACTGGAGAAGGCATGATAGAGAAATACGATGGTTTGTTCAGATCTGGCCTGAAGTCAGATACCAACAGTTTATGGGGATGGTCAGTCCGCTTATGGACAATGCTATGGCATTTGAATGAGAAGCCCTGGAATAGGGCATGGAGCCCTGTAGACATGCTAACACATATTTCTGCCTCCCCTATGCAACTGAAAGTACAAACCAAGGAGTAATAATTGAAGCCAAGGTTTGGCTACCAGAATAATATCTTTCTACCAGCACCAACTGCAAGAATCCCTGGAGATACATTTCAGTTGAAGTGGCCTTGGACATTTCAAGGACCACAGATGGCTGGCCCTCCTGGCACCTTGGGAACAAGGCCTGGAAGCTGGCCTCCTTTGTGTTCCTAGAGTAACAGCAGAGTCGCACCCCAAAGATCACAGGAGTATATCCTAAGTGGCCGGAAGGTAGGAGAGTTTATTTTACTGGGGAATTTTGTTTTATCATTATGGCCAGTGCATGCACCTCTAGTAGCTATATATAGACCCCCACCCCTATATATAGATCCCCACCCCCCAGTAACTCTCACAGGGAGAGGGGTGAAGGTATGGTTACTGGACCCAGAAGGGACCTCCTTCCTGCCATGGTCCTATCACAGGACTATTCTGTTGCACTCATCTACCTGATAGACAAGATATGCCTATGTTGGTGTCGTTAAACATGGGTCTTATTGCCCTTAAGGTTAATCTCTAACAGTGAATTGGGTACACACCCTAGCAAAAAATTGCTACTCACTGGAATGTATGGAGCTCCCTATCAGTACTTCTACTGGCCTCCCATGGAAAATGCAAATTGTGAACTGGGATTGGTTTGAATACAGCTGGGATGACCACTTGGTATCAATTAATCACTTTGAGCTTGAGGATGACTATTATCGTAATTTTTATTGTTACAAGGTTCCAGATTTCTCACACAGGAACTACTGCAGAAGATTGATTTCTCCTGTAGAAAGTGTGAGTCATGGACTCATCTGAGTAGAACTGGTTTGCATACAGCTGGAATAACCTCCTCAGGCTTAAGGATTATCATAATTTTTGTTACCTGTATCATAATTTTTGTTGTATCATAATTTTTGTTATATCTGTATGTTGTTATCCTCTGTTGCTGTTCTGGAATCTGGTTACAATGCTCTAGCTTTCTCCCAAAGAGACGATCGTGGAAGATTGAGGGAGTGTAGATTATGAAGCAAGAATCCTATAGGGGTGGAGTGTGAGGAAAATGGAAGTTCCTGTGGCCAGGATCCTACCTGACCCCAAACACCTTGATGATGTAATTGGCCTACAGCTAGGCTAATGCTCCCACACCCTTAGGCATTAAGCTATTGCTGATTAAGTCACTATATAAAGAGCTCTACCCAGTGCTCTGGGCCAAGGAAGAGATGAATGTGGATTATGGACCTGCAGATTGCTGGATGCAGCTGTGATTCTAGTGCTCAATGTATCACCAGGAGAATAAAGCCAGGTATACACCCTTTTACCCAGAGAACATTAAATTGTTATTTCTTGGTCTCACTGAATCCACAGTGAACTTGCCCAGGACTGAAACATTCAGTCAAGACAGAGAGGTAAGAAAGTTTTGAGTCACATTTTTTAGGCTTTAATATAATGTATGAACACCTTGTGATGCAAAAATAATAATTTAAAAGGCATCTGTGTTTTTAAAAGGGAAATCCCTCTGCCCCATGTAATCTTGTGAAAGTTGAATTCCAGCTAGGTATTTTTTTCTTTCCTTTCCAACTGCCATTCACTACTATTCGACTAGAGAGATAAAAGTGACTTAAAATAATTTAAAATAGAGTTGCTTTAGGAAAAAAATATACAATAATGATACAGGTATATTCAAATCTGGCATTTCCATGCATACTTTATTAGGGAAAAATGTGTGTTATAGAAAAATGTGGTTTATTCCTACATAATCAGGAACACTGTACCATTCTCTAAATGTCAATTTCTCCTCTTATTGTGATAAATTGAAAAAAATAAGTTATAAAGAATGTTAAAGAAGAATTTGAAATGACAAATGTTAATTCATTTGTGAAAATGAAGATTTTAAAGGCTTAAAACCATTTTAGGAGCTCAGGAGCAATGTCGTATTAAATCAAGATATATGTAGCCTAAATTTTATACTAGCTCTTTTCTAAGAACAACAGTGTTTAATGTATTTTCTATATCAAAGAAAAAAATAACAGTCACTATACTTCAAATTTAAATATTTGGATCCTTTCCAAAATACTCCAAATAACTAATTTATAAAACTTAATAAAATAATTAAACAATCAAAACTTAATCAAATAATTGGAAAGGTAAGACTTTTTGAAGCTTTGTTGTTTCTTCACAAATAAAAATTATATTTTAGAACAAACTGAACATAAAAGATAATTTAAGTTGGGAAATGTTTTTACTCACCAATATACTCACCAAGATCAGACAATGACATAGCAGTCACTCAAAAATTTTTATTAGGTTAATAACTAAATCAGACAAATGTTTATAAGTGTGCATGTAAGTTCATTAACCCAACTTTCATGAAACTTAATACATGATTTTTTCACTCAAAAAAATTTCAAATCAGCACCCAAAAATATATTATATCCCTCATTCACTATGTTGATAGAATTTGAAGTTGAAAACACTCCTGCAAAATAAATTTGTGATTTGCTATATATGTTATATATGCATAGTTAAAAGCTTTTACTTTTAAAAATAAGTTTTGTTTTTTGGTGTCAATGGAGGGAAAATGCCACTAGTAGTTTTGAACTGAATTTTATCTTGCACGTCTTACTTAAATCATATTTTCTTAGTTTCAGATGAATAAACACATTTCCCCCATGGCATTGGGCCAGTAGAATAATGCTCCTGGAATATGTTAATTTTCTTAATGACCTCACAGTCTGTCCTAATAAGCTAATCATATCCAGACAACAAGATAAGCATTTGTTCCTTTAGAAAAGAGTACTTCAATGCTAACTTAATCCTTACTGAAATTCATCTCCTTATTTATTAACTTAAGACCCAAATTTTGTATGACAGTGTTTTCTCCCAGACTTCTAATTGTTTCTTATTTTCTAATAATACTTCATCATCAGGTAGGTTTGACATACCCTCTTAAAATAACCTTTAGAATTATATGCCTTCATTTAAAATGCTGGAGAAAAGGGCCTATGCGCATGTTCAGTAATTTAAGTCCATCTAATAGCACAGTATATGTTTTCTTTAACGATATGATTATAATTTTACAGGTAGAATATGTGGAGTCTATGTATTTTTTCAACTCTATAGCCTGTAAAGTTTATACCCCCAATGCAATCTTAGGCTTAATACTACTTAAAGAATTGAGCCAAAATAATCAATTACCTTATTTTTGTCCCATCATAACCACTGGATATCATCTAGCAGCAGAATCTATAAATAGGTTAGAATTTTTTATACCTATATAAAGCAGTAAACAAAGTATCTATTCCCTGGTTTCTTTTCATCCAATGTGCTTTATATTATCATAAATAAGATATTAATAAATACATTCCCTGTGGCCATTATTAACATCTGTATGCAAAAACAGAAATGATTAAAATAGTTCAGGATTATAATTCAATAGATTTATCCATCTTAAAACCTAAGATGTACATACATGCAAATTAAATTTTATTTCTAATAGTTATAAACAGTTTATAATTGCTTCATTGTTTGAATCAGTCATCCAAGTAAAATCTATAATACTTAGGTGGGAAAATTGATGATAAAACTGACAATCTACAGATAGGTCATCCTTCAACATTTTGCAATTCTTAGAAAAGTCTGTTAATTTTCAGCTTGTTAAAAAGACCCAAAGAATTGTCACAAAAGACCTAAAGTAGTATAAATATATCTACAATTCTGGAGTTCTTGTGTCACTGCTGATTTTTCTATAAATGAAGTTAGGGTCAAGGACAAGAATAACAAAAATGAGTCTAGGAGGAGTTTGCCATTATAAAGAACCCCAAAGAGCCAGCATCAAAGGAGATGGCAAGCTTGGGGGTCATGCTGATTGACATACCCGGGACTTCACTGCGTCCTATAGTCTCAAAACCTTGTTGACTGTCCTGCCAGTTTGCTATCATTCCTTGTTTACAGGCTATTCCCCACTGATATTATCATATAAAAGTATTAGCCTTGGAAAAATAGTGGGCTAGACAGAAGTTAAGGAGAAATGATATCTCCCACATGTACTAAAGGGATAAAGTACATGTAGTCATGACTGAGGGTGTTTTAAGTCCTAGGCAGTCATTCTCTGTAAAACTTTGTTGGTTTCTTGAAGTGAGCATGATTCTGGTATCTTACTTACCCCTTATATGATGGCATTATATTAGACCTGCTCAATATCTTCTTCCCTATTGGGTTAATAAGGTACTGCAAGTAATTAATAACTTTTGAGACAGATACTAATGCTATTAAAAAAAAAAGATGACAAACCTCAAGTAGATTATTTTGGAGACACCATATATCTTGCTGTAATATACTAGGCAATGTGGTTTAGTATAAGAAGCATGGGCTTCGGAATTCTGCATACCTATATTCAAATGTCAGCTCTGCCACTTTGTAAGTTCTAATTTCAGTCATGCTGTTTAATCACACTGAATTTAATTTTCTCATCAATACAATGAAAATTGGGTGAAAGAGAATATAAGAAGTGAAATGTCTCCCTTGGAGCCTGGCATGCCTTCCCTGTGTTGCTACTAAGCCACTTTCTGGATTTTAACTGCCACCTGGGTTCAAGAACCTAGCATAGAGCTTGGATCACAGGAAGCAATCAACTGATTTTATTTCCCTTTCCTGAGAGGTCATTAAAATTAATGACTTAATAATATAAATATATCATTACCTACTAAGAGTATCAAAATACTAAATTAATCCAGAGTTGGACAACTTGTCACAGCAAGCTATAAAGTGTTTGAAATATATTTATTTATGCTTATTCAGTGACTCTGTAAAGTACATTAGGAGACCTTTATATGTCCTAATTTGCCCAAGACAATTACATGTTCAGGTACTGGAGAGAAACAAAAGGAACTCTGCCTTGACCATCATACTGGGAAGTTGCATAATGTTAAGTCATGCCATTTATGACCAGGGATCAGAAAACTTTTTCTGCAAAGACCAGATAGATGGTAATTACTGTAGGCTTTATATGCCACATGGTCTTCATTGCAACTACCGAACTCTGCCTTCATACAACAAAATCAGCCCCAGATGATAGGTTAAAAAAATGGGTGTGGCTACAGTACAAAAAATGTATTTACATAAATTGGTAGTGGATCAGATTTGATTCACAAATTATAGTTTTTCAACCCTGTTTAATACTGATGGTCTCTCAGGACTCCACCAATTATCATTTACATGACTTCTTATATTCCTGATATTTCCTATAAGCAAGATGACCACAACTACATGTAGAGGTTTAGAGAACATATTAAAAGAAAATTACATATTAAAAATTAGGTATAAATTCTAATCATAATCTTCTTTAAAACATTTAGTAGGAAAATGCAGAAGAATGGAGTAAGAAAGGAAGATGGCTAAATTTATAACCAACAGCATGTTTCCTAACTAGCATAAAAACCCAATATAATACATCTTCTATCACCAAAAGCTTCAGTTTTAAGGTTCCAGTCAATCATGAGGGCATTCCAAATATTAATTTGCCAGTAATTTGTATGCCAGTTACAAGTTATGCTAAGAACCAGTCATCAAAAACAGAAAGCTGTCTCTAGGTTACTACAGCAACTGGAAACAACATGAAAAACCAAAACAAAATATTTTTAATTTGTCCACCCACTTGCAATAGAATTAAGCCCAAGCATTGTAGATCACTGCTTATACAAATTCAAAATAATTTTTAGATGTTTGAACAAATGGAGAGTAAAGATACTGCAAAACAGTTGGCAAGCCTCCTCCACAAAGCTTGCTTCAAATCACAGAACTTGAAAATGAATTTAAAGAAATAAAAAATTGTTATGTGGAGATGGTTGAATAGTTTTCCTCCATTGCACCAAAGGTCTTTTCTAAAGATCAACATAAAAATCATCAAATCATTTTTCCCAATTAGTTAGTAAGATTTCTTATTAGATAACAAACTCATTGGCATAAACAATATTTTATTCATCATCTCTGTAAGTACAAGATTAAAGTAATATGGGTGCACTGGCCAAAAATAGTAGGTGTTAAGCAAATTATTGTTCAATTACATTTAGTAATCTACTAGCCCTAATGGAGTATAAAAATCACTCTTGCCCATTAAGTTACTAACTCAAAACCCACTCATCTAAATAGCAGGATACTCCCTGAAAGTGTACAACTCTATCTTCGGTTCCTCAGTGATAGGCTGCAAAGACCAGAGTCATTATACGATGAGAGAAATCAGAGCTGCACCAGTGAGCAATCCAAAGCAGGCTTCTGTCCCTCTTAATTCAATGAATCCCTTAGCACTGTGCAAGCAGGCTGTTTTCTGGGAAAGTAGAAATGTCATGCAGATATTTGTAGCAAAACTTCCAAAAGGTTTACCTTGCTGGGAAAGAATGACTGCATTCAAAATAAGAATTTTACCAATCCTGTAAGAATGAACATGAGTAGAAGCATTGGAATTTGTGTCTTTTTAAAGGAAAACACACACACAACGTACAACCAGACATGTATTCAGAATGTCCAGATGTCTTCACTGTGCCGGGGAACAATTTTTAAAACTCCACAGAAATAAGAAAAGGCAGTGAGAGAATGATGAGAAGGTGTTGCAAATCTGAGAAGTGAGAAAACACAGACCTCTCTTGGATTGCCAACTTGATTAGCTCTTCTCCTTTATGGAAAGATGCTTTAGCCATTGACATGCCAAAAGAAAGACCCCAAACTATGCCTGATTTCATGTCAAAGGTGAAAGAAAGAAATGCCAAGAAGACAAATGCTTACAGAAGAGACCTGTGAAACAAAGCAGTAAAGATAGGTTTTACAGATCTGCGGTAGAGAAGATGAAATCCAGCATGGAATAGATCATGTATGCTTGTGAATTTTAATGCAGATGACGGAACAAGAGGGCATACATAAAAATTAGGGAGAATCTGATTTAAAACATATGTCACACAGGCCTTCATTGCAAACAGTCGTTAGTGAATGTATGGAATATCAAGCAGAAAAACAAACTGTCCAGGTGAAGAATATGGAATCTGTTTTTAAAAAATGCATATCATCCCAGGTTAGATGGTAAAATATTATGAGGCTTTAATGAGTAACTACAACCAATTTCTTCAAATTCGAATGTTAATTTTTTTATCACTTCAGAACAACACAAAAAGGTGTTTATTACTATTAAATGATGATAATAAAGCTCAAAATTAGCATGTGTACAAGATTCTGGGTTTCTGATTTGGAATTTGTCATTTTACTGTTTGGGAAACATAGTCTCACATAGTGAATTTGAAGATTTCCAAGTAATAAAAAAATAGATTATTTTGAAGAATAGAGTTCTATAACATCTTGTTTTTAAGTGAGAAACGAAAATAGTTCCTCCATTGCTGCTGTAATATAAGTCTAACGCTGTAATTCTCCTGAGGGATTTTTCTGTTTTATTTAATGGATTCTTGAAATTGAGTAAGTGAGCTTTTCTTATTGGCTATGAGAAATTTTAGAGCCACATTTAGCACTCAATCAAAGCCACTAAGTAACTTTTGATGGAAGTATTTCTGTCCCATGCCCACTCCCTCTCCATTTTGTATCATTTCCCTACAAAGCTTGTACTTTCCTCTTTTGCAAATAGTCTTTTCATATTCTAATTGTTCTATTTTATAAAATTTTTAAGTCACTTTAAGTGATTTGAGACAAAAGAGAGGACATTCATTAATTAGTTGGATCTTTCCTGGATAATAGCACCATAAAATGTGACAGCACTGATCACTCCTTCAGTTTAACTATTCAACTCATACTGGACAAGATATTCAGAAAACATGATTTACACAGGGTGGCCAACATTGTTCTTTTGTCTCAAAGAAGACTATACAAAGAGTTTCAATGAAAAGAAAACAACAAAGCAGACATCAAATCTGTAGAATGAACACAGAAACAGAATTATCTGAAAAATCCCATTTTGTAATACACACATCCATGCATTCTTGCTTCGTGGGACTCTGAGCATCCCTGCTCCTGCAGCCCCAGCCCAATGTCTCAGCAGTGAATCCCACTTTCAACACCATGGGGCAAACCCCCACCCCTTGTCAGAATCCACAGCTTATGACACAACCTGATCACTGAAATTGGCTTAGGTATGCAGTATCCCGTTTGTCATGGGATGAATAGAAAGGAAATGCCTCTTGCTCCTTCCCCATAATCTTACTATATTTTCTTCTTTAATTTTTATTATTCTAGTTCCAGAATATCTTTTCTAAAACTCACAATCACAAAATTTACTCCACACAGCCCTGGTGGTACCTGGTGAATTATCTGCTTGTATACTACTTGCTTTTTGATTCCAAAAGATTTTTGGGATGGAAGGAAGTAAAAAAGGCACACTGGTATTTCAAGGATTCTGAAACTGTTATGGACAGTATCTTGCCCAAATCCATATTTCTTGTGTCTTGTTCTTAATAATCTTCTTTTAATAGCCTAGGCATTAGCATTTCTCATCTTTGACCCATCCCAGCAAAATAAAAACTACAAACATAGTTTAATAGAAAGAGCATTATTTACCTGCCATGTATCTTTGTACTAAACCAATGTTTCAATAATTTTTAGTTTCTTAAATGGTTATAATATTTCTCATTTGTTTCTCACTGGAAAGAATGTCCTTATCTATGATTATTTTTTTTTTTTTTTGCTGCCTGGGACTATTTTTTTTTTGGTATCATTAATCTACAATAACATGAAGAACATTATGTTTACTAGGCTCCCCCTTCACCAAGACCCCCCTACATACCCCTTCACAGTCACTGTCCATTTGTGTAGTAAGATGCTGTAGAATCACTACTTGTCTTCTCTGTGTTGCACAGCCCTCCCTGTACCACCCATGCACTATACATGCTAATCGTAATGCCCTCTTTCTTTTTCCCTGCCCTTATCCCTCCCTTCCCACCCATCCTCCCCAGTCCCTTTCCCTTTGGTAACTATTAGTCCATTCTTGGATTCTGTGATTCTGCTGCTGTTTTGTTCCTTCAGTTTTCCTCTGTTCTCAGACTCCACAGATGAGTGAAATCATTTGGTACTTGTCTTTCTCCGACTGGCTTATTTCACTGAGCATAATACCCTCTAGCTCCATCCATGTTGTTGCAAATGGTAGGATTTGTTTTCTTCTTATGGCTGAGCAATATTCCATTGTGCATATGCACCACATCTTCTTTATCCATTCATCTACTGATGGACATTTAGGTTGCTTCCATATCTTGGCTAATTAACTTTTTGAAATAGAAAGAAAACCACAGAACAGAGGAACAATAAAAAGGATAAGGGAAAAAGGACTTGATGTGAGGATCACTGGAACATCAGGGGAGCTTTTTCAAAATACTTACACATTTCTTCTCTCTCCTAACCCCCAAATTCTAAACTACAAATTTTTTACATGGAATAGACTAGGAAAGCAAGAGGAGTGTTCATAATTTTATCAAATCTTGTCAAGATTCTATAAAAGACTAATTAGTGTTTTGACCACTCTTTAACAAGGCTCTTAAGTACACTTTATCCTTGATACTTCAGAAGCTCAAATTTGAATGTTGCTATTATTTCAACCTACTATGTGAACAATCATTTTCTAGGAATGTTGTGTGAAGGACAGAGAAATAATATCATAAGGATCAAATGAAATTGACTTGGGGTTTTCCACAGTTATGACTTGGTTCTTATAGAGACAACAATATTGTCAGCATAACCCATCTGATCATAAAGTATTTCATTTTACCAGACTCCTAAGTACTCTGTGGTAGGAAAAATTTGCAGAAATTATTTTCTGGAAAGCAACAGAAAAAAAGCTTTTGCTGAAAACAAACAGTAAACCATTCACTCCTTGGACTAAAGTTTCCACTTTGTAACATTCTTAATCTAACAGATACAAATTTAACAGCAAGAACAGTAACTCCACATATAATGTAGCATTTCATAGTTCACAATACCCTGTAAGACAGATTATCTCATTTGATCCCACAAAAATCTATTTTATTATCTCAAGTTACAGAAAGGAAAAATGAAACTCAGAGAGATTAAGTGACTTTCTCTTGTCATTCAGGACCCTGCCAGGTTTCTGGTTCCTAATATATCCTTTGCTCTACCTCCTGGAGGTTAAAGTTAATTTCATTAAGTCAATACAATTTCAACAAGATGACTCTGACAACATTTAGTTATTTCTCTATAGGCTAGGTTTTCTTCATCTAAACATTATCTTCCTCCTAATATCTCTTTGACAATAAATTACTAGAACTTCAAAGTCATAGTTAGGTTGCACATAGAAACCTACAGAAGGGATGTGGAAGTCACAAAACACATTGTGAGGATGGTGTGTGTTGGTCTCCTGAGAGCATCAGAAGGAAATGCTGCTGAGGTTTCTATTAACAAAGAGGAATTGCCCGATGTTCTTATGGTTTGCATCTAAATTAGTGCAAACTATATCTGTGCTGCCAAAATGAAATTACTATATCTTTTTTAGAATGATGTACAATTAAATATTTTCTAAATGTTGTTAAGGACCTAAAAATAATATTAAGGGACCAATATTGTGATAATGTAGCAAACTGAGATTCAGTTGTAAGGCGGATTAGATGTTAAATTATAGGTCTTGCCAGAGCTGTGAAAGAGTGCTCTTTTCAGGAGCATCAACAATTTATTTTTACGAGCAGTTATTCACCAGAGAATAAGGAGCCATTAAAGTCAATATAAAGCTCCAGAAAGGGGCTTTTTCTCTGGTATATGCTATATTCCTCTTCAAGAATATAGTGGTTATTTAAACCTATAAAAATCAATTTCAAAACAAATTAGCTAAAATTAATATAATCTCTTATAAAAGACAGGAATGTTTGTGCCTATCTATTAGTACTTTAGAATAAGGTAGGGTTTCTGTGTATTTCAATTGTCTATGTACCTTGAACTGCATAGCCAATATCTTGCTCTTGATGCAAATACAGAAATTAGTAATTAAGAAATTAAAATATTTGCTCAAAATTAATAATAGGATCAAAATTAGAGAAAGAACTTCACTAGCCCATGCCATTACACAATCTAACAAAGCTGTTCCTTAAGTGTGTATATTTTAAAGAAGAAAAAGTGAAAATGTGGAGAAAAGGAAAAGAGAAGGTTGGGGGGAAGGAGGGAAGAAAAGAAGGCATCTGAAACTGTAACTTGATTAGCAATATTTTCTCTAAATACTTACTAAACTATTATTTAAAGAATAAAAGGGAGCATTTAGGCAAATAACTACAACTCTTCAACTATGAAACAATAGTAGATATCTCCAGACAATTTGTTTATTAATAATTCGGCTTTTATTACAAAGTTGCTCCATCACTTCAAGTGTGAAAATCATGAAATGTCGTTTCAATTCATTCTTAGAGTGTCTTCTTGGCAGTCAGTGGAGAGAATTACAGGATTAAGTGGTCTGGCTATATATAAAACAAGGCAGAAACATAAAAATACGCTCTCAAATGTTAGACTGATGTAATTATTTTAATGACTTGCATACTATTGTTCTTTATTCTTAGGAATGGATTATATTTCTGGAAACTGACTTGATTAGATTTCATTCCATCTCTCCGGATTTTGCTGCTGACTATGATCATTTCTATCACACAAACAGCATGATCCAAGCATTTGCCTCTTTATTGTAGCTTCCAGGGTATTACGGTTGAATGTGTGAGCCAGTCGGTGCTTGCTGGATGAAGTGCATAATTCAAATCATAAAATTTTTCATACACCAGAGGATGCTTTGGAGGCAACCCAAAGATGAAATACAATTTCTATCCCAATGAACTATTTGCTACAGACCCATGAGACACAAAAAAGTAAACTTTAAGAGCAATGTTTCTCAGAATAAAGTCTGTGGACCAACTGTTTCAGAATCACCTACAGTGATGAATAAAAAATGAAGATTGCTTGGCACCTTTTGAGGTTTATGCCACCATAATTTCTAGAGCCAAATTCCAAGCACCTGCACCAGTTCATCTGGTGATCCTAAAATTTTCAAAACTACTATACTTGAACCTGCCCTAAAAAAACTCTTATTTTTTAAAAGCCACTATTCTAATTTTTTTTCTCACTCTTTTAAAGTCTTAAGTCCACACAATTTTCAGTTTACAGTTATGTTCCATTGAAAAACACTTACAAAGCACTTTTTGAACTGGACCAATATAGGCTGTCATGTAACCTGAATGGGTAGAGTAAAACGATGCTGGAAATTGCCAAGCATAAAACTTGAATGAAATAGTTTCATTCTTATTGCATCGAGAGAAATAATGAGTCAGAGTTTTTCGAGAATATGTTACAACATAAAATATCAATTTAGTTTAAGATTTTTTATTGACATTTCTTTTCCAAACTAGATTATAGTGCTGAAGAGACAGTACTGAGACATACACATACAGCATATGGGTAGAAGCACATGGCAGAAAAACAGCTGCTTTCTTTGCCATATCCACACTTGCCACATATCCTGGAACTTATTAAAATTCTGTTGAAGTGGTCAGACTGTTCTTAGTGTGCTTGTTTTTTCTTGGGGAAATCCATTGCCTTTTCAATGAGGAAGCATTCAGTTACCAAGCAATTCCCAGTTTAAAAATAATTTGCAAACTCTGCCTTGTAAACACTTACAGATATACCACAGAAGTCCCTAGAGCTACCTTGGAAGTAACCCAAATGTATCTCAAACATATCTTACTCATGTAAAATAAATATTAAAACCATTATTCCAGAGAAACTATTTTTCTAAGCTGATTGCTTTTCAAACTGAAACTCAAAGGCATCACCATAGAGGTTAGAATGCAATGGTGTGTGTTTTTTGTGAAATCACCAGTGCAGGTTACAGATGGAAAGTACAGTTGCCTTGTTTCTTCCACTATCATAGGCTCTGCTGCTCATCTTACTTGTCATTGATAAAAACAGAAAAATGACTGTAAATACGGAGCTGGGCTCTAATATAGGCTTGCTCTAATAGACTTCCCACCTCCCTTCAATATTTCCTCTAGAGCTGGGGTTGCAGAACTATGGTCCATGGGCTGATATATCCCTCAACTAATTTTTGTAAACAAACTATTATTGGAACACAGTCATTGCCACTTATTTACATAGTGCTTATGACTGCTCTCCCACTACAAATCAGAGTTGACTAGTTGCAAGGAGACCCTAGGTCCCACAAAACTAAAAATATTTTCTATCTGGCGCTTTACAGATAGTTTGCCTACCACTCTCTAGAGAATATTTGCAGTTGCCTTAGTGGTGATTCTTATCAAACAGAGGTAGATAGGAACAGAGGTGGTAGATGACCAGAATGACAAAGGGGGAAATTTTACATGAATATTGTTTTGAGAAAAATAGATACTTTGTTCGTCAAAAACAATGTCTATTCTCCTTAGCAAAATGATTTCTTTTTTTTTTTTTTTTAATTGAAGGGTAGTTGACACACAGTATTACATTACATTAGTTTCAGATATACAACACAGTGATTCAACATTTATATACATGATAATTCTAGGTACCAGCTATCACCATACCAAGTTGTTACACTATTTTGACTATATTCCTTATGCTATACATTACATCCCGGTTACTTATTTATTTTACAATTGGAAGTCTGTTTATATATATATATATATATATATATATTTTGTGAGGGCATCTCTCATATTTATTGATCAAATAGTTGTTAACAATAATAAATTACTGTATAGGGGGGTCAATACTCAATGCACAATCATTAATCCACCCCAAGCCTAATTTTCGTCAGTCTCCAATCTTCTGATGCATAACGAACAAGTTCTTACATGGAGTACAAATTCTTACATAGTGAATAAGTTACATGGTGAACAGTGCAAGGGCAGTCATCACAGAAGCTTTCGGTTTTGTTCATGCATTATGAACTATAAACAGTCAGTTCAAATATGAATATTCATTTGATTTTTAAACTTGATTTATATGTGGATACCACATTTCTCTATTATTATTATTTTTTTTAATAAAATGCTGAAGTGGTAGGTAGATACGAGATAAAGGTAGAAAACAGAGTTTAGTGTTGTAAGAGAGCAAATGTAGATGATCAGGTGTGTGCCTGTAGACTATGTGTTAATCCGAGCTAGACGAGGGCAATAAACATCCATGTATGCAGAAGATTTCTCTCAGAACATGAGGGGGGAGGTTCTAAGCCTCACCTCTGCTGCTCCCCATTTTCTCACCAGATGGCCCCCTGCGACTGTGCCTGTCTTAGGTTGTTCCTCCCTTGAGGAATCTTACCCGTCTCTGGCTAACCAGTCATCTTCCGGGGCCATACAGGGAAATGTTAAGTTGGTAAGTGAGAGAGAAGCCTTATTGTTTGAAAAGGTTAGCTTTTTACTTCTTTGCATAATTATGCCCTGTGGCTTCTATGCCCAGCATTTGTCTTGAGGTATCTTTACCACTTGGAAGAATTATGATACTCGGTAAATTCGACATGTGGCACGAGTTCTATTTAAAGGTTGTGATTAGGTAGGAAGAAGAAAAGCTATAGAAGTAGCAGGCGGAAGAAAACATGGGAAGATTGATTATTTCTTTGACATATCTTCTTGTAGAGTAACTTCAGCATGGATAGGTTTTAAACTACTAATTAAATTGTGCACACACATTAACATAATAGGAATATAGTTACATAACCAAAGCATACCTGTAATTACCAGCAATCTCCAGTGAAACCAAGAAAACCAGTTAGGCACCTTAGGCATTTGTGAAAACTTATCTATGATATGGTGGATATTGTACAACTGAACATTGAACAGTCTGAGAGAATTCAGATAAATTAGAACAACACATTCCTGGGGACTGTTTACATCCCATATGTTCTTTTAACAGTAAATAGTCTGTGGTTGTAAGATTTTGGAGAGCTACAATTTGCACTTCTCCTAATTCTTGGTTGAGTTCCAACAGTATAGATCCAGTCCAATTTGTTGTTTTACTGCATGCACAGGCCAGCTTAGATATCTCCTTCTTCATTCCCATGGCAAGTCCAGGAACTGGTGGGATGAGTGCATCTACAGCTGTAGCAGTGCGTGGATCTTTGTTGGGGTTTTTTTTTTTTTTTATGCTGATCAACTTCTGTCATGAGTCTTCCCAAGAGTGCTGATGGTGGAAGTTCTTTTTCATATCGTATCTTAGTTCATTTTCGGGGTAGCCAAATTAGGCTTTGATCCTCTGTATAAACACAAACAGACCCATTGCCTACACTTTTATATGCCTCTTGTATCATTGTGTAGAACTCATTGGAGGTCACCACACAGGAACTGCTTTTTTTTTTTTTATCATTAATCTACACTTACATGATGAATACTTTGTTTACTAGGCTCTCCCCTATACCAGGTCCTCCCTATATACTCCTTTACAGTCACTGTCCATCAGCGTAGCAAACTGTTGTAGAATCACTACTTTTCTTCTCTGTGTTGTACAGTCCTCCCCTTTCTCCCACCCCGCTATGGATGCTAATCTTAATACCCCTCTTTTCCTCCCCCCCTTATCCCTCCCTACCCACCCATCCTCCCCAGTCCCTTTCCCTTTGGTACCTGTTAGTCCATTCTTGAGTTCTGTGATTCTGTTGCTGTTTTGTTCCTTTAGTTTTTCCTTTGTTCTTATATTCCACAGATGAGTGAAATCATTTGGTATTTCTCTTTCTCTGCTTGGCTTGTTTCACTGAGCATAATGCCCTCCAGCTCCATCCATGTTGCTGCAAATGGTTGGATTTGCCCTTTTCTTATGGCTGAGTAGTATTCCACTGTGTATATGTACCACATTTTCTTTATCCATTCATCTATCAATGGAAATTTAGGTTGCTTCCAATTCTTGGCTATTGTAAATAGTGCTGCGATAAACATAGGGGTACATTGGTCTTTCTCATACTTGATTGCTGCATTCTTAGGGTAAATTCCTAGGAGTGCAATTCCTGGGTCAAATGGTATGTCTGTTTTGAGCATTTTGATGTACCTCCATACTGCTTTCCACAATGGTTGAACAAGTTTACATTCCCACCAGCAGTGTAGGAGGGTTCCCCTTTCTCCACAGCCTCACCAACATTTGTTGTTGTTTGTCTTTTGGATGGCAGCCATCCTTACATTGTAGTTTTAACTTGCATTTCTCTGATAATTAGCGATGTGGAGCATCTTTTCATGTGTCTGTTGGCCATCTGTATTTCTTTTTTGGAGAACCGTCTTTTCAGTTCATTTGCCCATTTTTTAATTGGGTTATTTATTTTTTGTTTGTTGAGGCGTGTGAGCTCTTTATATATTCTGGATGTCAAGCCTTTATCAGATGTGTCATTTTCAAATATATTCTCCCATACTGTAGGGTTCCTTTTTGTTCTATTGATGGTGTCTTTTGCTGTACAGAAGCTTTTCAGCTTAATATAGTCCCACTTATGCATTTTTGCTGTTTTCCTTGCCCGGGGAGATATGTTCAAGAAGAGGTCACTCATGTTTATGTCTAAGAGGTTTTTGCCTATGTTTTCTTCCAAGAGTTTAATGGTTTCGTGACTTACATTCAGGTCTTTGATCCATTTTGAGTTTACTTTTGTATATGGGGTTAGACAATGGTCCAGTTTCTTTCTCCTACAGTAGCTGTCCAGTTTTGCCAGCAACATCTGTTGAAGAGACTGTCATTTCACCATTGTATGTCCATGGCTCCTTTATCAAATATTAATTGACCATATCTGTCTGGGTTAATGTCTGGATTGTCTAGTCTGTTCCATTGGTCTGTGGCTCTGTTCTTGTGCCAGTACCAAATTGTCTTGATTACTATGGCTTTATAATAGAGCTTGAAGTTGGGGAGTGAGATCCCCCCTACTTTATTCTTCTTTCTCAGGATTGCTTTGGCTATTCAGGGTCTTTGTTGGTTCCATATGAATTTTTGAATTATTTGTTCCAGTTCATTGAAGAATGTTGCTGGTAGTTTCATAGGGATTGCATCAAATCTGCATATTGCTTTGGGCAGGATGGCCATTTTGACGATATTAATTCTTCCTAGCCATGAGCATGGAATGCGTTTCCATCTGTTAGTGTCCCTTTAATTTCTTTTAAGAGTGACTTGTAGTTTGCAGAATATAAGTCTTTCACTTCTTTGGTTAGGTTTATACCTAGGTATTTTATTTTTCTTGATGCAATTGTGAATGGAGTTGTTTTCCTGATTTCTCTTTCTGTTGGTTCATTGTTGGTGTATAGGAAAGCCACAGATTTCTGTGTGTTGATTTTGTATCCTGCAACTTTGCTGTATTCCGATATCAGTTCTAGTAGTTCTGGTGTGGAGTCTTTAGGGTTTTTTATGTACAGTATCATGTCATCTGCAAATAGTGACAGTTTAACTTCTTCTTTGCCAATCTGGATTCCTTGTATTTTTTTGTTTTGTCTGATTGCCGTGGCTAGGACCTCCAGTACTATGTTAAATAACCGTGGGGAGAGTGGGCATCCCTGTCTAGTTTCCGATCTCAGCAGAAATGCTTTCAGCTTCTCGCTGTTCAATATAATGTTGGCTGTGGGTTTATCAGAGATGGCCTTTATTATGTTGAGGTACTTGCCCTCTTTTCCCATTTTGCTGAGAGTTTTTATCATAAATGGATGTTGAACTTTGTCAAATGCTTTTTCAGCATCTATGGAGATGATCATGTGGTTTTTGTTTTTCTTTTTATTGATGTGGTGGATGATATTGATGGACTTTCGAATGTTGTGCCATCCTTGCATCCCTGGGATGAATCCCACTTGGTCATGGTGTACGATCATTTTGATGTATTTTTGAATTCGGTTTGCTAAAATTTTGTTGAGTATCTTTGCGTCTACGTTCATCAGGGATATTGGTCTGTAATTTTCTTTTTTGGTGGTGTCTTTGCCTGGTTTTGGTATTAGGGTGATGTTAGCTTCATAGATGGAGTTTGGGAGTATCCCCTCCTCTTCTATTTCTTGGAAAACTTTAAGGAGAATGGGTATTATGTCTTCCCTTTATGTCTGATAAAATTCTGAGGTTAATCCATCTGGCCCGGGGGTTTTGTTCTTTGGTAGTTTTTTGATTACCGCTTCAATTTTGTTGCTGGTAATTGGTCTGTTTAGATTTTCTGTTTCTTTTTGGGTCAGTCTTGGAAGGTTGTATTTTTCTAGGAAGTTGTCCATTTCTCCTAGGTTTCCCAGCTTGTTAGCATATAGGTTTTCATAGTAGTCTCTAATAATTCTTTGTATTTCTGCGGGGTCCGTCGTGATTTTTCCTTTGTCATTTCTGATACTGTTGATTTGTGTTGACTCTCTTTTCCTCTTAATCAGTCTGGCTAGAGGCTTATCTATTTAGTTTATTTTCTCGAAGAACCAGCTCTTGGTTTCATTGATTTTTGCTATTGTTTTATTCTTCTCAATTTTATTTATTTCTTCTCTGATCTTTATTATGTCCCTCCTTCTGCTGACCTTAGGCCTCATTTGTTCTTCTTTTTCCAATTTCGATCATTGTGACATTAGACCGTTCATTTGGGCTTGTTCTTCCTTTTTTAAATATGCTTGGATTGCTATATACTTTCCTCTTAAGACTGCTTTTGCTGTGTCCCACAGAAGTTGGGGCTTAGTGTTGTTGTTGTCATTTGTTTCCATATATTGCTGGATCTCCATTTTGATTTTTTTCATTGATCCATTGATTATTTAGGAGCGTGTTGTTTAGCCTCCATGTGTTTGTGAGCCTTTTTGCTTTCTTTGAACAGTTTATTTCTAGTTTAATGCCTTTGTGGTCTGAAAAGTTGGTTGGTAGGATTTCAATCTTTTGGAATTTACTGAGGCTCTTTTTGTGTCCTAGTATGTGGTCTATTCTCGAGAATGTTCCATGTGCACTTGAGAAGAATGTGTATCCTGTTGCTTTTGGATGTAGAGTTCTGTAGATGTCTATTAGGTCCATCTGTTCTAGTGTGTTGTTCAGTGCCTCTGTGTCCTTACTTATTTTCTGTCTGGTGGATCTGTCCTTTGTAGTTAGTGGTGTGTTGAAGCCTCCTAGAATGAATGCATTGCATTCTATTTCCTCCTTTAATTCTGTTAATATTTGTTTCAGGTATGTTGGTGCTCCTGTATTGGGTGCATATATATTTATAATGGTTATATCCTCTTGATGGACTGAGCCCTTTATCATTATGTAATGTCCTTCTTTGTCTTTTGTTACTTTCCTTATTTTGAAGTCTGTTTTGTCTGATACCAGAATTGCAGCACCTACTTTTTTCTCTCTGTTATTTGCTTGAAATATCTTTATCCATCCCTTGACTTTAAGTCTGTGCGTGTCTTTGGGTTTGAGGTGAGTCTCTTGTAAGCAGCATATGGATGGATCTTGCTTTTTTATCCATTCTATTACACTGTGTCTTTTGATTGGTGCATTCAGTCCATTTACATTTAGGGTAATTATTGTAAGGTATGAATTTATTGCCATTGCAGGCTTTAAGTTTGTGGTTACCAAAGGTTTATGGTTAGCTTCTTTACTATCTTACTGTCTAACTTAACTCACTTGTTGAGCTATTATAAACACAGTCTGATGATTCTTTATTTCTCTCCCTTCTTATTCCTCCTCCTCCCTTCTTCATATGTTGGGTGTTTTGTTCTGTGCTCTTTTTAGGAGTGCTCCCATTTAGAGCAGTCCCTGTAAGATGCCCTGTAGAGGTGGTTTGTGGGAGGCAAATTCCCTCAACTTTTGCTTGTCTGGGAATTGTTTAATCCATCCTTCACATTTAAATGATAATCGTGCTGAGTACAGTATTCTTGGTTCCAGGCCCTTCTGTTTCATTGCATTAAGTATATCATGCCATTCTCTTCTGGCCTGTAAGGTTTCTGTTGAGAAGTCTGATGATAGCCTGATGGGTTTTCCTTTGTAGGTGACCTTTTTTTTCTCTGTGGCTGCCTTTAATTATCTGTCCTTGTCTTTGGTCTTTGCCATTTTAATTATTATATGTCTTGGTTTTGGATCCCTTGTCATGGGAGTTCTGTGTAACTCTGTGGTCTGAGAGGCCATTTCCTCCTCCCCTAGTTTGGGGAAGTTTACAGCAATTATTTCTTCAAAGACACTTTCTATCCCCTTTTCTCTCTCTACTTCTTCTGGAATAACTATAATTCGTATATTGTTCCTTTTCATTTGGTCACTCAGCTCTCTTAAAATTCTTTCATTCCTGGAGATCCTTTTATCTCTCTGCATCAGCTTCTCTGCGTTCCTGTTCTCTGTTTTCTAGTCCATTAATGGTCTCTTGCATCTCGTCCATTCTGTTTTGAAGTCCTTCCAGAGCTTGTTTTATTTCTGAATTCTCCTTCCTTAGTTCTTGCATATTTCTCTGCAAGTCCATCAGCATGGTTATGACTTTTGTTTTGAATTCTTTTTCAGGAAGACTGGCTAAATCTATCTCCCCAGATTCCTTCTCAGGGGAAGATGTAGCAGATGCCGAAGCTGTCTGGGTTAGTCTTGTCTGGATCATATTTTTTTGCCTTTTCATGTTGACAGGTGCTATTGACTGTCAGCTGGGAGGGCCAAAATTTTCACTTGCTACTGGCCTTTCTTTACTGGGACAACTGCGACCCCTAGTGGCTTGTGTTGGGTAATTGTGTGTAGACTGGGTCTTTGTGTCTTGCCTGGCCGGAAGGGAGAAATTTCCCTTTCTGTGGGCGGAGTTTGTCTCAGGCTGCTTCTCTGCTTTCGCAGCGCCCAGAGGGGTAATGGATGTGGGGACTGCTTGACTGTTTTCCTCCGTGAGGGGTCTCAGAGCTGTTGCCCAGGGGGTTAGTGCGCCCTGTTTTCCCTGTAATTTCCAGCTGCTGTACAGTGACCTGGGTTGTTTCCGTCAAGCTAAGTCCCTGTCCCTTTAAGACTTTCAAAAAGCCCCCGCTTTTCTTTGTCACAGGGGCATCAGCTTCGGCACCTGCTCAGAGGTCTTACTGCCCTCCGCCCACGCACTGTGTCTGTGCTCTGGCCCGGATGGCTGGGGCTGGGTGTTCAGCAGTCCTGGGCTCCGTCTCCCTCCCGCTCTGCCTTTTCTTCTCCCGCCGGGAGCTGGGGGGAGGGGCGCTCGGGTACCGCCGGGCCGGGGCTTGTATCTTACCCCCTTCACCAGTCCCTGGGTTCTCACTGGTGTAGCTGCAGTCTGGCCACTGTCCTGCGTCTTCTGGTCTCTCTTTTAGGGCTAGTTGTGTTTGTTGTATTTTCAAAAGTATGTATGTTTTTGGGAGGAGATTCCCACTGTCCTACTCACGCCGCCATGTTGGCTCCGCCCTCAATGATTTCTTTTAAAAGTGAAGAATTTGATGAATTGCTATTTTGAAAAGGAGATCAGGAATGAGCAAGATAAAATAATGATTGTGGAAGTGCTGTATCACCAAACCTTTCTCCATATGCTGCACCTGCCCTTTTTGCTTTACACTTGATCTTAATAAATATATAATAGTTCTCCTAATTTTTCCAGACAAACACCAATACCTAATTATTTCTTTTTGCTCCTCTGCATTCCCTCATTCATTCAGTCACTCAGTAATTATTTAATAATAAGTACCTATTATATGTCAAGCCCTGTGCTAGGCATTCGGTATAAAATGGTGAACATACAGACATGGATCAGCTTTCACAGAAATGTTTGTGAGGTGTAAATTTTCAACCATGTATTTTAACTTATAAATAAAGAAGAAAGAATAAAATCCATAAATGTCTTTTTACCATATTAAGTATATTATTATGTTATAATATGCAATCTGGTAATGCAGTTTACTGCAAAATATCAGTTTATAATACATAATATAGATTACCATCATTAGATTTTCCATATCATGACTTTTTAAACTTTTTTAAGTGCTCTAAACCATACTGTTAGTTAGTATTTTGATAACTCTAGTCACAGAGCTTAATGAAGAGGAGATTCAAATAACTAAAACTACAAGTATAACAGAGTTATAATGAGTTCTAGGAAGGGGGAATGTAGAACATTGAGAAGGCAGTGGTAGGGAGTTGGGGGAAAGCTGTTGCCTGATAGAGGTCATAGAAAATTTTTTTAAAGGAAATAAAAAGGGAATGGAGGAGAGATCAACAATTCAATAACAGTCCTGCTGACCACGTAAAGAATGCTGGTTGCTTTTTGTTTGTTTGTTTTTTAACTGAGATAAATAGAAAACAGTCAGAAGTCTTAAATAAGGAGTGGTGTGATCACATTTTTCTTCATGAAGAGAACTCTGCACTGAAGAAAATAAGAATGAAGACTGGGGGCAATGAAATCACTTGGGAAGCTGGTAGAGAAATTCAAGGAAGAGATGATGGAGCTTGATCTACAGGGACATTAGTGAAATGAAATGAAGTAGAGACATCCAAAGGGCATTAAATTAATAGAAAATAATAATTTATCATATCTGAGAGTTGAAGACATTAAAAATAATAAGAATGATGAAAATAAAAAGGAATGACTTTTAGTTTTTGTCTTAGGCAACTGCCTCATTGTGATGGCGTCTGCTATGACTGGGACCACAGAACAAGAGCAGGATAGGACAGAAGATGGTGGGTTTGATTTGGGACACTGAGTGTCTATTACCTGAGGAACATCCAGTTGACCTATAGATCATAGAGTTGGATAGGTATGCTTGAGGCACAGAAAATTTGAAATGAAGATGAATCATCAGTCTATCAATAATAATTAATGGAATTGGGATAGATGAGATTACCCAGGTTGCATATTTAGAGTGAAAGAGGAAGGGCCCAGAAGAGAATCCACCAAGTAGAGCATGAGAATTCTGCAAAAAGGTTAAGAAAATTTGGCTAAGTAAGTAGGAGAAAACATGTTAAGTTTTGAATCATAAGAGTCAAAACAGAGTATTTCAGGAAGAAAAGAATAATTGATCATTATCACACACTTCTAAGAAAAAATTATGGTAAGACCTAAAATCTGTTCCTTAGATTTACTATCATTGCCAAATATGGTGACAGCAGTTAGGAAAAAGAAGCCCTACTACAGAAGTTTGAGAAATTAATGAGGAAATGAAGTGGAACAAAAAATTAAATAACACTTTTCATATGTTTAGCTATGATGCAGAAGAGAGAAACTGGAGAATAACTAGAGAGAAATGTTAGGAAGAAGTTATGATCAGGAAAGCACAATAACCAGGCTCCTAGAGAGCTACCCATATTCTATTTCTTAATCTGGAAGATGGTCACATGGCTATTTGTATTTCAAATAATTAACCTGAACTTCATGTTTTATGCAGTTTTTAATTATAATTTTTGCTGATTTTACAATATGCTAATATATTTTTTAAACCACAAAAGAAACATAAAAGAGTAAATCTAACAAAAAGTCTTCAAAATGTGTGTGAAGATTACAAATCTTAATTGAACAATATTTCTTTACATCCTCTCTATTTAGAAAAGCATATCATGTTCTTTATAGGAATACCAAAAATAACTGAGATACAAATTCTCCAAACTGATGTAGAGGTTAAATGCAATTCCAGTCAAAAACCAAATAGGGTCTTTTTATGGACTATCCCAAGCTAATTCTAAGATCCATATGATATTACAAAGGTTTAGAAACAACAGAAATATGCCTGAAAAATAAAACAGTGAGATAATTTGCCTTGCCAAATATAAGATTTATAATAATCATAACTATGACAGTCATAAGGTATAGATAAAGAATATAAGTGAATAGAGGTAGAGAGAACAGAAATAAACCTGCATATATAAGGGATTTCTAACTCAGCTGACTCTGCAGACTGGTTGGGGGAGGGACTGTCTATTCAATAAAGATGCTGTGAAAGTTGCTATTCATTGGGAAAAAAGGAGAAGAAAATAGGATCCTATTTTCTATACACAAATCTTATTATACACAGATATTAAACTCCATATATATTGTCCTTTCTTTTTATAAAATAAAAATCTATAAACCTTTAAGTTGACAATTAGGATAGTATCTTAATGAACTTGGGGCAGAACAAGATCCATTGACAAGATACAAAAGATACAAGCAGAAAGAATATGAGAAATTCAGCAAAATTAAAATTTCTGATCCTTAAAATACACCAGAAAGAGAATAAAGAGACAAGCTATAAACTGGAAGAAAAAATTTGCAGCCTCTGTAAACAAGGATTGATGTTCAGGATATTGAAAAGTTCTTAGTAATAGAAAGGAAAAAGACAAAGATCCTAAAGTAAAAATTGCAGGCATAAACAGGCATTTTACAAAAGAGGAAACAAATGGGTCATAAACATGTGAAAACATGTTCACCCTTGTTAGTAATCACGAAATATATTTAAAGCCACAATAAGGAAGAATTTCATGTAAAAATTTAAAAGTGAGTCAATGTCAATTTTAGAAAGAATGTGAGACAAGAGTACTTGTCCACTTAGCCAGTGCTAGTTGCATGTGTAAAATGGTACAAACACTTTGGAAAACATCTGGCATTTAAAGTTGAACATCATATGAATATGCTTCAGCCCTGGAACTCTACTCCTAAGAGAAAATCTTACATCTGTGTACTGGGAGACTTGTACAAGAACATGTATAGCCGCACTGTTTCTAACAACATAATCACAAATATTTATCAAAACAAATGTTCAACAAATGTGTTAAGCTACTGTAAAGTGGTTACGTATGCTATGCAGAGTGGAGAAATAAATTTTGGAATATTTATACACTGAAATTTTCTACAGTGATGAAAACAAATGTTGTAGTACTATATACAGCAACAAAAGGGAATGTCAGATAGTGTTAAGCAAAAGATGTATGGTACGGAATACATACATCACTCATTATGATTCCATTTTCATAAAGTTCAATACCAATAAACTAAGCATACTTTTAGGGTATATACATGTGGTTGGACACTAAATACAGGAAGGGAAAGTAATGTGATCTGAGAGCAGTACTTTGGCATATTTTATTGCCTAAGTTGGATGATGGGTACATGGTGCTTCTTTTTTTATATACTATTACAGAACATATGAATTTATAAACTTCTTTGAATAATGTATATTCTAAATGTTTTTAAAAATAGCATATGCCTAATCCAACCATTTGCAGCAACATGGATGTAGCTGGAGGGCATTATGCTCAGTGAAACAAGCCAAGTTGTTTCTCTTACCTGTGGAAATTACCAAATGATTTCTCTTATCTGTGGAATATAAGAACAAAGGAAAAACTGAAGGAACAAAACAGCAGCAGAATCACAGAACTCAAGAATGGACTAATAGGTACAAAAGAGAAAGGGACTGGGGAGGATGGGTGGGTAGGGAGGGATAAGGGGGGGAGAAGTAGGGGGGTATTAAGATTACCATGCATGGGGGGGTAGGAGAAAAGGGAGGGCTGTACAACACAGAGAAGGCAAGTAGTGATTCTACAACATTTTGCTATGCTGATGGACAGTGACTGTAAAGGGGTTTATAGGGGAGACCTGGTATAGGGGAGAGCCTAGTAAACATAATATTCATCATGTAAGTGTACATTAGTGATACCAAAAACAAAACAACAACAACAAAAAAAAAGGGCAGTTCCTGTGTGGTAACCTCCAATGAGTTCTACACAAGGGTATAAAGGGCATATAAAAGTGTAGGCAAAGGGTCTGTTTGCGTTTATACAGAAGATCAAAGCCTAACTGGGCTACCCCGAAAATGAACTAAGATACAATATGAAAGAGAACTTCCAAAATCAGCACTCTCTGGAAGACTCATGCCAGAAGATGATCATCAAAAAACCCCAACAAAGATCTACGCACTGCTACAGCTGTAGATGCACTCATCCCACCAGTTCCTGGACTTGCCATAGGAATGAAGAAGGAGATATCTAAGCTGGCCTGTGCATACAGTAAAACAACAAATTGGACTGGATCTATACTGTTGGAACTCAATCAAGAATTAGGAGAAGTGCAAATTGTAGCACTCCAAAATTGTACAACTACAGACTATTTACTGTTAAAAGAACATAAGGGATGTGAACATTCCCCAGGAATGGGTTATTTTAATTTGTCTGATTTCTCTCAGACTGTTCAAGTTCAGTTGGACAATATCCACCATATCATAGATAAGTTTTCACAAATGCCTAAGGTGCCTAACTGGTTTTCTTGGTTTCACTGGAGATGGCTGGTAATTACAGATATGCTTTGGTTATGTAACTATACTCCTATTATGTTAATGTGTGTGCGCAATTTAAGTAGTAGCTTAAAACCTGTACATGCTGAAGTTACTCTACAAGAAGATATGTCAAAGAAATAATCAATCTTCCCATGTTTTCTTCCGCCTGCTACTTCTATAGCTTTTCTTCTTCCTTCCTAATTACAACCCTTAAATAGAATTCGTGCCTCATATCAAATTTACCGAGTATCATAATTCTTCCAAGTGGTAAAGATACCTCAAGACAAATGCTGGGCATGGAAGCTACAGGGCATAAATATGCAAAGAAATAAAAAGCTAACCATTTCAAACAATAAGGCTTCTCTCTCACTTACCAACTTTACATTTCCCTGTGTGGCCCTGGAAGATGACTGGTTAGCCAGAGACGGGTAAGATTCCTCAAGGGAGGAACAACCTAAGACAGGCACAGTCACAGGGGGGTCATCAGGTGAGAAATTGGGGATCGAGGTGAGGCTTAGAACCTCACCCCCCTGTTCTGAGAGAAATCTTCTGCATATGTGGATGTTTTATTGCCCTTGTCTAGCTTGGATTAACACATAGTCTACAGGCACACACCTGATCATCTACATTTGCTCTCTCACAACACTGAACTATGTTTTCTACCTTTATCTTGTATCTACCTACCACTTCAGCATTTTATTAAAAATAATAATAATAAAGAGAGAAATGTGGTATCCACATATAAATCAAGTATAAAAACCAAATGAGTATTCATATTTGAACTGATTGTTTATAGTTCATAATGCATGAGCAAAACCGAAAGTTTCTGTGATGACTGCCCTTGTAATGTTCACTATGTAACTTATTCATTATGTAAGAATTTGTTCTCCATGTAAGAACTTGTTTGTTATGCCTCAGAAGATTGGAGACTGACGAAAATTAGGCTTGTGGTGGATTAATGATTGTGCATTGAGCATTGACTCCCCTATACAGAATTTTATTGTCGTTAACAACCATTTGATCAATAAATATGAGAGATGCCCTCACAAAAAAAAAAAAAAAAAGGACAGAATTCCAATCGTAAAATAAATAAGTAACCGGGATGTAATGTATAGCATAAGGAATATAGTCAAGATATTGTTACAGCTTGGTAGGGTGATAGCTGGAACCTAGAATTATGTATATAAATGTTTTATCACTGTGTTGTACACTTGAAACTAATGTAATGTAATACTGTGCTTCAACTACCCTTCAATAAAAAGTAATTATCTAAAAAAAAATAAATAGCATATGCCTTAAAGATATGGTTTCTTTCATGAGAAAAAAAATTTAACCAATACACGTTTTCTGCCTGTTTGAACATTCTAAGATTTTTTTTCTAATTCCTCAACATAAGATAGAAAGTTTTAAATAATGAGCTAAGAAAAGAATAAAATAGGGGACTCTCTTGTCCCTTCCTGGCATGAGCTAGGAGCTCTGTTCTCTCACTATATCTCTAAATAAAAGCCTCTCACTTACTCTCCAAAAAAAAAAAAGAATAAATAGTTTAAAAAGAAATGGTCATGGAAGAATAAATTACCAAAAATAATGACTCTAAGTGTATTAAGGCAGAAGAGGGATAAAGGAGATTAGAAAATATAGAACAAAGTGTTAAAGAAAATTAGCACACTGTTTTCTGCATGCGACTTTATTTGTAAATCACCTCCAAAAATATAACACATTAAATATGCAAAAACCACAGTTAAAGATAAAATGACTATATTTTATAAAAAAGCAGAGGAAAATTACTGACTTCACTTTCTTAGTATTCATGAGAAAAAATTTACCCTCTGTTTTTATAAGTCATATTTCATCAGTGTGAAAATTTCAGGCAAGAGAAAAAGAATATATCAACATGAATATACTTAAAATTTTACTCATCTCTTTACTAATGTCATGTAACAAACACATACCTATGAGATGTACCATAATGAAAGAAGTATACTTACTTATTTGCTGTGTAAATAATCAACCTGCAAAAGAGCCCAAATCTCAGATGGTATGAGCATTACATTTAGGTGGTTTTACATATTTTATTCAGAGCAGGTAGCTGGACACTTGAGGAAACCAGAAATGAGTTTCCCCACTTTGAACCTAGTCCAAGTGGTGAGTCATGACCAAATATTTTTACAACATCCTAGACATTTAATGATCTTTGAGACACAAGCTGAGGGTCTTCCATCATTTTTGGTGGACAGGTGTCACCACCACTAATTAGACATTTGCTCAAAATCTGCTGGGATGGGTGGCAGGGGCCAGAAAGTAAGGAGGTCTGAAGACTAAAAAACTCATTCATAGCCTGAAGTAGTCTCAACAGGCTGGCACAGAGGATCCTGGCCAATGCCAGCTGCTAAATGCAGTATGTTTGGTATAACAGAGAGGAGGTTTTATCTTGTAGAACTGTCAGTCTGGTTTCTTTACCAGCATTCAGGTGGCAGGGCCAAATTTCAAAAATGGAGGTGCTTTGAAAAATAAGCCTTTACCTATCAGCCACTTTGAAAATGTTAGCCCCATAAACATTATAACTGACATCTCATGTGCACTGTGAGTGTATATATATGCACTGTGGTGCATTCTAGTAAAAATCTATTAGCCACCCATAACAAGAATCTCAGTATATATAGATAAGCAGGTAAATGTGCTTAATAAGTAGCTGGTAATACTACAGATGTAGTCCTAGAAAAAGGCCAGAAAATAACATTCTCAAGATAATAATACTCCTCAATTATACAGAATTTTATAATATTTCAATCATTTCACAGATCACAAAGGATGAAAAATTTTAATTTTAGAAGTAAAATGATTTTCCCAAGCTCAAACAGGTATTATAGGATTGAATCAAGACATATTCTGAGCATAACTTAAAGTCCAGTGTTGAATCCACTACACCACAGATGTCTAAAAATAATAACAAGAATAACAACATCAGGGGCCATCTTTAGTGAGCCGCTACTAAGTGTGAGGCATTGCATTATTCACTTCATACTTCTGTGTCTAAATTTAAAATATTGAATTATATTTAAATTCACAGCAAAAACTGATTATTGAATCTTTTGATTACAATAAAAATTTATCAGTTTTATAAGTTTAAGTGCCCATGTTTTGCTCTCATTAACTGGAGCATAACTATTGATATCTGCATATACATCAATACAGTTATAATAATTGTATATACATATGAAATATATTTGCATATTTCATATATAGTTATATACATGAAGGTTGCTATAAGGACAATATTATAGATTAAGGAACGATCATTTTACAAAGCTTTAAAAGAAATTCTTGCAAGATCAATATTTAAAACTAAATTTTCCTTGGCCACTATCTTTATTTTATTCTTTATCCTTAGTACCAGGGGAAAAAATGGTTTAAAAGTGAAAGTAGGCAAGATGCTCAACATCACAAATCATCACAGAAATGCAAATCAAAAGCACAGTGAGATACCCTTCATACCTGTCCAAATGGGTACTATAAAAAATAACAAGTGTTGATTCTGGGCAAAAGATGGTGGTGTAAGAAGGCAAGGCAAAAACCTCCTCCCCAAATCACATTAAACACGAAAATACAGCAAATACAACTAAACATGAAGACTACAGAACTGACTACCTACATATGGAGAAGAGATGGCCCTACAGGAAAGGTAAAGTGACAAAGCCTCAGTCCTCCAGGGGGACCCAAACCCTCCCCCAACCCAAGCCCACAGGTGAGAGGAAGAGGAACAGATGGGGAATGGAGTAGAAACCCAGGACTTCTGAACACCTAGTCCTGCAGATCTGCTCTGAGGACCTAACCCACATTTCATGGTGATCTGGTGATTAGTGGAGCTGGACAACAGAGGCAGGTGGAACACTTGGGGAGGCTGAGATCCCAGCCTCTTGTGGAGAACAGGCATGCTCTACTGGCCACCCAGGAAAAAAAGCAAAGCAGGCAGTTTAAAAGACTTTGCAGTGGTAAGAGGGTGCCAAAGGGACAAGGATTACATGGTACTCTCTGCTTAAGGAAAAAGTCAGGTGGGCAATACCACCCCAGCCCACCCTAAGCCCAAAGGGTTAGAACTCTCAGGAACCTCAGATGCTCCATCCACCTCACTGGCAATGCAGGCCAGAGGCTCCTTCCTGCAGTGCATAGTCTGCCATGAGAAGTAAAATAAAACTTCACTCCTAGGTAGGCAAAGGGAGCCCCTCCCAGCTTGCTCATGCCCATTTCAGGCCAGCTGGAAAGCTGCCTGCAGGAGACAACCCTGAGACCATTTTACTCCTGGCAGGCACCAGTCTTGCAACATTCCAGAAGGAGGGTGGCTGCTCCCACAGCATCTCCAGAAGTATTCTCCCTGTTCATAATCAGCCATGGTCCACACGGTCCACCTGAAATCAGAGGGCTACAAGCCAGACAGAAAGGTACCCTACCCACTGCATGCCAAGAACTGGGGCTCCTGCACAGGAAACTGAGCTTCTGGGCACTAGAGGGCATCTCCCTCATAAAGCTATTACTCCATAGGAAAAACTGAAAAAACGAGGAGTCAGAGGAATTTGGTCCAAACAAAACTAAAAGACAAACCACCAGAAAAAGGGCTGAGTGAAACCGAAATCACCAATCTCCTTGTTAAAGATTTCAAAGTAAGAGTCATAAAAATGCTCACAGATCTACAGAAAATTATTCAAGATCTCAGGGAGAACTGTAACAAAAAGACAGAAGACCTTCAAAAAAGTGACTCAGAACTGAACAATACAGTATCTGAAATGAAAAATACAATGGAGGCAATTAATAGAAGGTTTTCACATGTTGAAAAATTTGTAGGTGACCTGGAAATTAGGGGGCAAGAAAACAATGAAGCCAAAACACAGAGAGAAAAAAAGGTTATCTAGGAATGAAAGAATAATAAAAGAGCTGAGTTACCAATCAAAATGGAACAGTATTTACATTATAGGGGTACCAGAAGAAGAAGAGAGACACAAAGGTATAGAAAGTCTCTTTGAGGAAATAATTGTTGAAAACTTCCCCAATCTTGGGAAGGCAATAGACGCTCAGGTCATGGAAGTTCAGAGATCTCTCAACAAAAGGAATCCTAGGAAAACAACACCAAGACATATAATAATTAAAATGGCAAAGATCAAGGACAAGAAGAGACTACTGAAGCATCCAGAGACAGAAAAAAAGATTACTTATAAAGGAAACTCCATAAGGCTACCAGAAGACTTCCAAGCAGAAAACTTACAGGTCAGAAGGGAATGGAATGATATCGTTAATGTAATGAAACAGGAGGGCTCAAAACAAGAATACTCTACCCAGCAAAACTATCATTTAATATGAAGCAGGGATTTAAAAATTTTCATATAAACAAAAGTTGAAGGAATTTACCACAACTAAGCCAGCCCTACAGGATATGTTAAAAGAACTGCTCTGGATGAAAATGTTTCTTAAGTCTAAATAGCTGTCACCAGAGAAAACAGATGCACAGTAAAGGTAGTAGACCAATAAATTGCCAAGCAAGTACAAATTAAATCAACCACTCACAAAATCAGTCAAGGGATACACAAAAAGTTCAGAATATGACACTTAACTATAAAGTCTGAAGGAGGAAGAAGGAGAATGGGGGTGGGGGGGAGAACTTTAGATTGCATTTGAAATAGAGTAATCAGCAATTTAAGATAGACTGTTAGATAGTAAGGAAGCTATCCTTGAACCTTGGGTAACAACAAATCTAAAGCCTACAAAGGCAATTGGTACATATGTATCAATAATCACCTTACGTGTAAATAGACTGAATATACCAATCAAAACATAGAAAGTGATAGAATGGATTAAAAAAAAAACAAGAACCTGGATGGGCTTAAAGATGGCCACATGAGAGATGAAAGAGAAACATCCTCCAAAAAACACAGATAACATGAAAATACAGCAAATACAACTAATATTGAAAAAGCAAAAAGAAAGAAGGCTGCAGCAGACTACCTACAGCTGGGAAAAAAGAGCAGACCTCAAGGAAAAGGGTAAAGTACCAAAGGCATGATCTGGTGGGAACCAAGCCCTTCCCCCACCCCAGCTCAACTGTGGGAAGATGAGAAACAGAGCAGGGAGGAGGTGGACGCCTAGGACTGCTGAAAACTCAGCCCTGGAGATCTGTTCAAGTACCACAAACCTACATCACATAGTGCTCTGGATATTAGAGAGGTTGGAAAGCTAAGATAGGTAGAATACTAGGAGAGACTGAGATTCCACCTGCATATGGGGAACAGGTACCCACAACTGGCTGCTCTGGGACAAAAGAAAGGCAGATACTCTGAGAGACTTCCTAACACCAAGAGGGGTGTTTAAGGGGTAAGAATTGCACAGAGCTTACTGCTCAGGAGAAAGGACAGGTGGACAAAATGGTCCTGCCACACTCAGCCTAGCTATTTGGGAGCTTTCAGGAGCTTCAGGTGCTCCATCCCCCAGACTGGAAATACAGCTGTGAGGCCCCACACAGCGAAATGCAGCCTGCTGCTCCTTATTCTTGGCTGGCACCAGATTGAAAACAGGCTGCCCCTGCCACTGTGCCAGGCCAGCAAGAGGGTGGCCCTGCCTAAGGCACCTACATATGCATAGCATAGATGCTCCTCCCTGCATGCTCGACCAACTGGCCCTGGCAGTGGAGGCAGGCACTGCAGCAGGGAAGCAGGAAAGAGCTCTTCCCTCCTGTCAGACATGAGCGTCACTCACCTGTGACTCCCACCATCACTGCAGGGACTGAGCAGCTCCAGAGAGTATAGCTTCTGAGCTCTAGAGAGCACTACTACAAATAATGAAACCTCAAAGGAACCTGATTCAAAACAAAATCTCACAAATACCAGTAAGAGGGTCAAGTGAAACTGAACTCACCAATCTTCCTGAAAGAGATTTCAAAATAAAAATTATAAACATACTAACAGAGCTATAGAAAAATATACAAGACATCAGGGAGGAACTCAAGAATGAGACACAAACTTTGCAAATTACAGTATCCAAAAGAAAACATACAATGGAGGGATTTAAAAGCAGGTGAGATGAAGTAAAGAAGATGGCAAATGAAATATAAATTAAGAACAGGAATACAAAGAAGCTGAGCCACAGTGAGAAAAAAAGGATATCTAGGAATGAAAGAATATTGAGAGAACTCTGTGACTAATCAAAAAGGAACATCTAGAGACAGAAAAAAAGGCTAAAAAGCTGTCACTAAAGAAAATAAAACCACAGTAAAGAAAGTAGACTAACTAATTACCAAGTAAGTGCAAAATTAAATCAATTTCCCCAAGTAAGTCAAGGGATAGACAATGAGTATAGAATATGATACCTAGCATATAAAGAATGGAAGAGGAAGAATAAGGTGGAAAAAAAAAGAACCTTTGGATTGTGTTTCTAATAGCATAATAAGTGAGTTAAATTAGACTGTTAGATAGTAAAGATGAAAGATGTTACCCTTGAACCTATGGTAAACATGAATCTAAATCCTGCAGTGGCAATAAGTACATATCTATCAATAATCACAATAAATGTAAATGGTCTGAATGCACCAATCAAAAGACACAGAGTCACTGAATAGATAAAAAAACAAGACAGCCTATATGCTGCCTATAGAAGACTCACTTCAAAACCAAAGACATACACAGGCTAAAAGAAGTAAAGGGATAAAAAAGGATATTTCATGAAACTAATAGGGAAAATAAAGCAAGAGTTGCAGTACTTGTATCAGACAAAATAGACTTCAAAACAAAGAAAGTAACAAGAGACAAAGAAGGACATTGCATAATGATAAAAGGGTCAGTCCAACAAGAGGATATAACCATTAAAATATCTATGCACCCAACATAGAGGCATCGACACATGTGAGACAAATACAAACAGAATTAAAGGGGGAAATAGAATGCAATTCATTCATTTTAGGAGACTTCAAGACACCACTCACTTGAAAGCTCAGATCAACCAGACAGAAAATAAGTAAGGACACAGAGGCACTGAACAACACATTAGAACAGATGGACCTAACGGACATCTACAGAACACTCCACCCAAAAGCAGGATACACATTCTTCTCAAATGCACATGGAACACTTTCAAAAATAGATCATATACTAGGCCACAAAAAGAGCCTCCATAAATTCAAAAAGATTGAAATTGTAACAACCAGTTCCTCAGACCACAAAGGTATAAAACCAGAAATAAATTGCACAAAGAAAATGAAAAGGCCCACAAACACATAGAGGCTTAACAACATGTTCCTAAATAATCAATGGATCAATGACCAAATAAAAACAGAGATCAAGCAATATATGGAGACAAATGACAACAATAACACAACACTACAAAATCTTTAGGATGCAGCAAAGGCCATGCCAAGAGGGAAGTATATTGCAATATAGACTTACCTCAGGAAAGAACAACAATCCTATACAAATAGTCTAAACTCACAATTAAGGAATCTGGAAAAAGAAAAAATAAGGCCCAAAGTCAGTAGAAGGAGGGATATAATAAAGATTAAAGTGGAAATAAATAAAATTAAGAATAAAACAATAGAATCAATGAAAACAGGAGCTGGTTCTTTGAGAAATTAACAAAATAGATAGAACACATCACCAGACTTATCAAGAAAAAAAGAGAGTCTACACACATAAACAGAATCAGAAATGACAAAGGAAAATCACTACAAACACCACAGAAATACAAAGAATTATTAGAGAACACTATGAAAAATTATATGCTAACAAAGTGGATGACCTAGAAGAAATGGACAACTTTCTAGAAAAATATAACCTTCCAAGGCTGACCAAGAAAGAAACAGAAAATCTGAACAGACCAATTCCCAGCAATGAAATTGAATTGTTAATCAAAAAACTACCTAAGAACAAAACTCCTGGACCAGATGATTTCACTGCTGAATTTTATCAAACATTTAGAAAAGACATAATACCCACCCTCCTTAAGGTTTTCCAAAAAGTAGAAGTGGAGAGAATACTTCCAAACTCATTCTATGAGGCCAGCATCACTCTAATACCAAAACCAAGCAAAGACACCACAAAAAAAGAAAATTACAGACCAATATTCCTGATGAACATAGATGCAAAATATTCAACAAAATATTAGCAAACCGAATTCAAAAATACATCTAAAAGATCATCCATCATGATCAAGTAGAATATATTCCAGGGATGCAAGGATGGTACAACATTCGAAAATCCATCAACATCATCCACCACATCAACAAGAGGGACAAAAACCACATGATCATCTCCACAGACAGTGAAAAAGCATTTGACAAATTTCAACATCCATTCATAATAAAAACTCTCAAGAAAATGGGCACAGAAGACAAGTACCTCAACATAATAAAGGCCATATAGGACAAACCCATAGGCAACATAATACTTAACAGCAAGAAGCTGAAAGCTTTCCCTTTAAGATCAGGAACAAGACAAGGATGCCCACTCTCCCCACTTTTATTCAACATAGTTCTGGAGGTCCTAGCCGTAGCAGTAAGAAAACACAAAGAAATAAAAGGCATCCAGAGTGGTAAGGAAGAAGTTAAACTGTCATTTTTTGCAGAAGACATGATATTGTACATAAAAAACCCTGAAGAATCCATCGCAAAACTACTAGAACTATTGGCTAAATTCAGCAAAGTTGAAAGATACAAAATTAATACTCAGAAATCTATTGCATTCCTATATATTTATGATGAACTAGCAGAAAGATAAATGAGGAAAACAATTCCATTCACAATTGTACCTAAAAGAATAAAATATGGAGGAATAAACCTAACCAAAGAGGTCAAAGATCTATATCCTGAAAACTACAAGACACTCGTGGGAGAAATTGAAGACACCAATAAATGGAAATCTATACCATGCTTATAGGTAGGAAGAATTAATATTGTCAAAATGGCCATCCTGCCTAAAGCAATCTACAGATTTAGTGCAATCCCTGTCATAACACCAACAGCATACTTCAATGAACTAGAACAAATAATTCTAAAATTCATATTGAATCACAAAAGACTCCGAATAACCAAAGTATTCCTGAGAAAGAACAAAGCTGAGGAGATTACGATCCCTGACTTAAAGCTCTACTACAAAGCCACAGTACTCAAAACAATTTGGTACTGACACAAGAACAGACCCAAAGAACAATGGATCACAATAGAGAGTCCTGATATAAACCCACACATATATGGCCAATTAATACACGATAAAGGAGTCATGGATATATAATGGGGAAATGATAGGCTCTTCAACAACTGGTGTTGACAAACTGGACAGCTACATGTAAGAGAATGAAAATGGATTACTGTCTAACTCCATACACAAAAGTAAACTTGAAATGGATCAAAGACCTGAATGTAAATCATGAAACAGTAAAGCCCATAGAAGAAAACATAGGCAAAAATCTCTTGAATATAAACACGAGCAAGTTTTTCCTGAACACATCTCCTCAAGTAAGGGAAACAAAAGCAAAAATGAACAAATGGAACCATATTATACTAAAAAGCTTCTTTACAGCAAAGTACACCATCAGCAGAACAAAAGGCATCCTACAGTATAGGAGAATATATTCATAAATAATTTATCTGGTAAGAGGTTAACATCCAAAATATATAAAGAACTCATGTGTCTCAACAACCAAAAATCATATAGCCCAATTAAAAAATGGGTGGAGGACCTTAACAGACACTTCTCCAAAGATGAAATTCATATGGCCAACAGGCACATGGAAAGATGCTCTGCATGATTAATCATCAGGGAAATGCAAATTATAACCACAATGAGATATCATCGCACACCAGTTGGGATGGCTACTATCCAATAGACAAGAAACAACAAATGCTGGCAAGGAGTGGGAGTTAAGGGAACCCTCCTACAATATTGGTGAGAATGTAAATTGTTTCAACTGCTGTGGAAAGTAATATGGAGCTTCCTCAAAAAACTAAAAATAGAAATACCATTTGACCCAGTAATTCCACTCCTAGGAATTTACCCAAAGAAAACAAGATCCCTGATTTGAAAAGACATTTGCACTCCTATGTTTTTCACACTATTTACAATAGCCAAGATACGGAAGTAACCTAAATGTCCATCAATAGATGAGTGGTAAAGGAGATATGTTACATATGTGTAATATAATATTCAGCCATAAAAGGAAAAGAAATCCTGCTATTTTGCCACAACATTGATAGATTTAGAGGGTATTATGCTCAGTGAAATAAGTCAGGTGGAGAAAGACAAACACCAAATGATTTCACTCATTTGTGGAGTATAAAAACAAAGCAAAACAGAAGGAACAAAAAAAGCAGTAGACCCATAGGCATCGAGAAGGAACCAGTGGTTACCAAAGAGGAGGCATTGGGGAGGAGGCTGGGGAAGGAGAAGGTGATTAAGGGGAACTGCAATTCACAATGACAATATAGATGGTTCCCTGGGACAGCCGTACAGCATGGATAATAAAATTAATGACTCTATGATTCTAGACATCTTACTACATTGATAGACAGTAGCCGCAATGGAGGGGTGAGGACTTGATAATATGGGTGAATGTTGAAACACTCTGTTTTGTATGTGAAACCATCATAAGATTTTACATCAATGATACCTTAATAAAAAAAAAAAATGACAAGTGTTGTGTGAGGATGTTGAGTAAAGGGAACTCTAGGTCATTGTTGGTGGAAATGCGAAATGGTGCAGCCACTACAGAAAACCATATGGAAGTTCCTCAAAACATTAAAAATAGAACTACCATAAGATCCAACAATTACATTTCTGAATATTAATTCAAAGAAAATGAGAACACTAACTCAAAAAGATATATGCACTCTTATGTTCACTGAAGCATAATTTATGGGAGCCAAGATATGGAAGAAACTTAAGTGTCCATTGACAGATGAATGGACAATGATGATGTGGCATATATGTACAACAGACTATTACTCAGCAATAAAAAGAATGAAATCTTGCCATTAGTGACAACATGGATGGACCTAGAGGACATTATGCTAAAATGAAATAAATCAGACAAAGACTTCACTTATGATTTCACTTGTAAGTGGAATATAAAAAACAAAACACACAAACAAAACAAAACAGAAACAGACTCGTAGATACAGAGAACAATCTGGTGGTTGCCAGCGGGGAGGCAGATGGGGGCATGGGCTAAATAGGGCAATAGAATTGAAAAGAAAAAACTTCCAGTTATTAAAGAAACAAGACAGTAAGATGCCACAAGACAATGTACATCACAGTGAATATTGTTAATACTATTGTAAAAGCTTTGTGCGGTGACAGATAGTAGCTACATTTATCATGGTCATCACTTCATGATGTATATAAACACCAAATCATTTTGTTGTACATTTGAACCTAATATAATACTGTATGTCAGCACGCTTAAATATACTACAATTTTTTAAAAAATGAAAGTAGGCAAAGTCCTCTCTAAAAGTACTGTCTGCACACCTGTTGATATGTCATTTTATGAAAAACTTCACAGTTATACAGGTACAATCAATTAATTAATCACAATTGCAACTGTGATAACATGATTTTTTATCACAGTTGCAAATAAAGGGTTCTAATTTAACATGTATTTATTGAAAGTCTGCTATATTAAGAAAGCAGGAGATATGCAAAAGTGAGGTCAGACTATTTTTAAGGACTTTTATATTTTGGTAAGGAGGATAAGAAATACACAATTAGAAGATAATGAGCAAGCAGAATATTAACATAAAAATACTAAAATTAACATGTGAGCAATGGTAACCCTCTAGATCATCTAATTATATTTAAAGATTCAACTCAAAATCAATTCAGAGTGGTTTGAAATGGCATTATTTCATCACAAAACTGACCCTTAACAATAAAGAGGGATGAGGGACAGGTGGTGTCGTTTTGTTCTGACTTATTTCAACACAGTTAATTGCATGGGTCCTTGTTTCATTCCATATATAAGCCTTCAGATGAGCACTGAAAGGCAGAGGTAATAAACTAAAATCTCTAGTTTCGAGTGTAATATTTATGACAGAGAATATCAAAATCATTAACCAACATAAATATTTTCCTACCTCATTCCCTATCCCAACCTCCCTCCCTCCTACAACACACACATATGCACACCTGAATCAGGCATTCTAATACACAGCAACCTGATTATGTATCTAGTTACTTTTAAGTCCACTTTTAGTTTAACCTAAACCAGAACATTGTCACTGATAAATAGAATACAACTCATGGCAATTTAGTATGAATCCTTCAACACAGCCCCATATGCTAGAGAAGCAGAGAAAATAATATGATACAGATTTTTGAATCTCCTTCTAGCTCAGAAATCTTATCATGCAATAAGTAGAGGCATACTAAAAATCCAAATAAAGAGACCATTTGCTGTATAGATCTATAAACTGGATATTGGTGTTACAGATGCCAAAACACAGAAAGATTAGCTCTCACTCCATGCCCGCTGAGGAAGTTCCCTGGAGGATGAAAGAGCCTTGGAACAAAGTGAGATGCTTTAGCTGATCAAGCCCTATTTGGTCACTTTCATCTTTGCGATGCATGGAAATGGAGCCCCTTCCCTGCCAGCTCTTGGCACTGTGACCAGCCAGAGACATAAAGGGAGGCAAGGCAAGGCCAGTACAAAAGGGGAAGTGGTTAAAGGCAGCAGGCCAGTCCACAGAAACAAAAGTGCTGGCAGGAGATGTTAACAAGGAAGATGCTGTGCCTCCACGGTAAACAGAATGGCAATGGCCTAATAATAAACCTGAAAGACACAAGTGAGGATGGCTGCATGCAAAGTGGGGGAAAAGCTTCCAATTACTGCTTTAGACAGCCCTATTAATCCTTAGGAGCACTCCCTACAAAAAGTCTATTCAATTTTTCCTCAATGTGTTCTGTCTAATGGGAGCGGTATTATGTCTGACACTGAGGGTAATTACCTCATGAGAATTCACATACAGAGAAGTAAAGTCTTTAATTTTCTGCAGGTGTCTTGGACACATTCTGAATAATCTCTTGCCCCAAAATGAGGTGCACATTCCTCTTCTGCAGAGCTGCTTTTAGATTGGGATTCTGTGCATTTGAGAACTGAGAAATAGTCATTTATCTCAGCCATTATGGAAAGCAGCACATAGTACATTTTCCCTTCATAACATCACAAGTCTTATTAATTTCAGCAAAGCTGAGAAGTACATACACACACATACATGTATACAGTATGTGTGTGTGGATAGATAGATGATAGATAGATAGATAGATAGATAGATAGATAGATAGATAGATAGATAGATAGATAGATAGATCGATCTTGTTGAACACTCTTCTAGGTCACAATCATTTATTTTCATCAGATAAGTAGTTAGGAACCTTCTTATGCACATTCATTATGAGAGTTCCAATAAGACCATAACCCTGCAGGGAAGCACTTAACTGGTTCATGAAACTTAGAAACAGTTGAAATTGTACAGGAAAGAGAACAAATAGAAAAGATGGTATTTAAGACCACTTTGTTTCCTGAAATAATTTACACATGTAGCATGTCTTGTTGATTTATGCTAATGTAAAGACAGTTAAATATAAATGGATTACATTTTTTCCTGAATTATGCAAAGCAGTTTTATTATTTTAGCATCACCTGACAGCAGATTGATGTGACAAAGAGAATGTTTAATAAAATAGCTTAGTTGAATATATATCAGTAAAAGAAAAAAATTTTTTTTTAATTTGTTTTTCAATGGTGGAGCAGTCAGGGTATAGAAATAGGTTGCAATGTGGCAAACTTCACTCAATGGAAAAAATTATTAAACATTTCTTGGAGTTGATGACTTTACTACTGAGACATTCTCATGCAGTACAAGAACAAAGGTAATTGTATTGCTTTCTACTAGTGGGTAAACTACATGAACAAGACCATACCATTTGGTGTAATACATGTTCTTTATGATCCTGTGTTTTGTCAAAAATCCACATAATTAACAGGAGAAATATGGCACTGAAGGCATTATAGAATAGTTCACAGAAACCAACACAGCTGGATCCTTTTATTTCTCAATTGCTTCCACCTCTAAAATGCAATGATTTTTTATTTCAGAAGCTATGCCTGCATTAAGCAATCAGATTGTTGCCCACAGTACCCCTTCCACCAGTATTCTACTGTTTAGAGACTCATAAATAGCCTAAACTAAACTGCTGAGGTTTTCTTCTTATATGGGCATCTTAAACATTATAAAAAATTTTCCCAGCAAACTTGACAAAGTCTAATAAGAACTGTTTTATTGCAGCTTAACTTAGGCAAAAATTAACATCTTCTGGAGAGTAAGTTACCTTTAATTTTCATTTAGGAAGTTAGATGTAAAACTTTAACAAGTTATTCCTAGGAAGGGTTGTCTTCTTTTCAGAAGTCTGAGGCATCCTTTCAGAAAGAGAGGACTAAGGACATGTTCATGTTCTTCTCCCTCCTCTCTCACCCTGAAAACACCAGGACACAAAGCCATCAGTGCTTCTGGTATGTGCCGAGGAAATGCTCTCCTGGGCTTCCATTATTTCCCCATTACTCAGGCAGGCCAAGACATCTATCAAGGCTTCAAGGTTTCAACTTCCTGGGATTCTTTAAAAGTTTCCCCAAAAGTCTCCTGAAGCTAAATGGACTACGAAAACTGACCTGGAAACTTCCATAACAAAACATGTAGACAACACATCTTTAGTTAACTTATAACTCAGTAAGAAACATAAATGTGCTGATGCCCAGTTACCCTGCATGTTCATGGTTACACATTAAGGTCGCTCTTATTTCTTGATGCAGATGTCACAGGCAAAGGTGAAAAAGCTACCAATTGTCTACTGCAACTCTTTGCTTACAAGAGACCACCAAAGCATAATGCTTCTCTTTTATAGGAAGGCTGAAGGAAAACCTTAGTTAGATTATTTATATAAAATGGCTCTTTATGAATCCTTTGTGTAAAAAATTCAAATTTCTATCAACTTGTCATGGCCATCAAATACTGCACTGTCATATAATTCTCCTGTAAATTCATAAAGGGATATTGACTTCCAAATTAGATTAGCTTATTAAACACTATCTAAGACTACTTGAATCTAAACCTGAAAGATAATTCAGCATAAACTATTCAAAGTAGAATAATTTTCACTGATACCCATAAATGTTCATTGTTTTTGCATAAGAAGTTTTTCAAATACCCAAACCCCTGGCAATTCAAAACAGACTCAAGAAAGAACATTACTTCTTACTCAAGAATTAGTTCCAAACTAATACAGATGATGGAACAAGAAAGCATACATGAGAAATAAAATGTGAAACAGATGGCAGGAAGCCCTATGTGAGGAATTATACATGCATAGATGATCCAGCCAAAAAATGTTATTCTGGTATAAACACTAGGTCCATTCAAGAGATGGTCAAGAAGAAAGATGAAGTGAAATAGTTTGATTAGTAGGTGGTCATCAATAAGCAAAAAATATATTTAAAGTGTACTTTTTGTGGTGTAATTCATATTAAGATATTCTGGTCCATAACAAGAAATGAAAACAGAACATGTATTATTCATACTCATTTGCATGCAGTAATTCCCATAAAAATGAACCAAGTGGGACATGTGTTCAAAGGCTGTGTGGACTGCGATATGTTACAAGAAAAAGCTTTACAGAGCTATGCAGTTCGTGGGTTTCTGAAAGCCATAAGGAAGGATGAATGAAGGTTCAGAATATGTGTGTTGAGTATACAAAGGAGAATGAATTTATTAACACCCAGATTATTTTTCTATCTCTGGTCTATTTTTAGTGTCTCTGAGGTATAATGCATTCAGAAAATTCTAGTCAATGTCCTTTGTATTTACTTCAGTCTTCCTAGTGGTAGTTGTATATGCTTTGCATTTCATAAGCATTTAAACAAGAAGATGGATTAAGATCCTAAAATCAAAAATATGAAATTTCAACAGTTTACAAAACTCAGAATTAAGCACTAATATGGAGCACATTTTTTATTCTTCTGTTTCTCATTCTAGTCAATGTAGCACAATAATCATTTTTCACAAAGTTTGTGGTGACTGTCAGCTTCAGTCACACATTCTAAAAATACTAAGACAAAATTAAAATAACTTCTTCCCAGACTTTCTTAAAAGTTTGGTTTTTATTTCAAAAACTATTTGAAAATGAAAGAACTGGAGAATCATTATTTTATTGAGCATTTACTATGTGATAGCCACCATTCTATCAGCTTCATAGATGGTAGCTCCTTTACTTCTCAGAATACTCTAGAATTGCCTACTGTTAGTTACCCCAATTTTATAGATGAGAAAGTTAAATAATCGTGCCATAGTCGTCAAGTAGCAGAGCTGGATTCCAAACACAGTTTCAAAATACATTCACAGAACTGTCATTACTTTAGATTATTTTTCTCTACCTAACATACCCATAAACATTCTATTCAAATTCCTAACATAATTTGAGAAGATAAGCAAGGAATTTATGTCTGTAGTTCCCTACTGAAATGTTCTTTGTCTTGGATTAGTTTATTTCTCTGTTAGTCTCCATTATCTAAAAATAAAGAACATCTCTTTTGAAAACATTTCCCTTACTAGACCTAAATGAGTAAAATATACCTCAATTACCCACAGAACTAGGCTCTTTAAATTTACACACAAAACTGGATAAATAAATGAATATGTGTGTGTGTACAGATGTGTGTGTATGTGCATGTGATATTTTTCCCGCCAACTGGACTCAACAAGAATTGCTTTGAGATAAAATAATCAAATATTTAGTTCCTCTACCACAGCTATACCATAAATTTATAACATTTTATAGTACTATCTTGCAAAGTCATCTTATTACCAGATATTATATTTAATTCTCTGGTATCCAATTCATATTGTTTTCAAAATTTTTTTAATTTTAACACCTGTATGTATTACTGAGTCAAAATAGTAAATGGAAAGGTAGAAATTTTAAATAAATAAAAAGTTCCAGGTATTCCAAAGACCAATGTTTCCCAAACTTCTTCACAAGTTTTTCCGTATCTGTATATTCATCTGTATATAGTCTACTGATGTAAATGTCAATCACATTTTTTAGATATCTTTACAACAAAACCTAAACTGATGTTTGACCAAACAACTGAATACTGTAGCCTAGTCAGGTGACACATACAACTAAACAGCACAGCTGCTCACATGTCAATTTTAACATTGGAAACTTTTAACATCAGAGAAGACCAATATTACTAAAACCGGTTTGGCTATCCTAAATCCGAAATAGCATATCTTAAGGCTACAATGATTCTGTAATCTGAGCATATCAAATGTTAACTAATTGTATAAAAATGCTTTCCACATAATGAACACAATTTTACTGAGAAACACACTACTAATATAAGGAATATTTAAAGCTTGAGGTTGAATTTGTAGACCACACAAAATACTTCAGTGTCCTATACCAAATACCATTTCAGCAACTGGAAAGAGAGACTTGGCCTAACATCATAGTGTTGTGGTGGCTTCCTTCCAACAGACCAAGGGACAGGAAAAATGAAGAAAGTCACTACTGTACCCAGAAGCAACATATTACTGTCAAACATATATCTGATAGTACTGCCTATATTACATCAGTCATCACATTCACACCTAATTTCATTACAAAATTAAGATTGGAAACTCCTAGCATTCTGGAATGTAGTTTCAGGGCATAGTCAAAACTTCATGTCACCTGATGCACTCTGGGCAAAATTCCAGACTGCCAATAGCACTACCTAATTTGCCTATACAGTTGGATATTTTTGCTGCAAAGATTGAGTACAGGAGTGATATGTACTTCATTTGCATGTTACCTGAAGAGTGGCTTCCAAGGGTGTGTTTTTCCAACCCTCAAACAATAAAATTCTGAGATCATCAGATCTGTATTTGCTTTCCTGAGGAGGAAGTTGACCTTGGGTTGTATTTAAATGCTCTGTCCATAGCAATATAGGCTGTTTGGTAGAATATGCACTTTCCTTGAAATGTTTTCACTAGCATATTAACCCAAAATATTTAAAACAATTGTAACAAAACACTGATTGCTACAACTCTGCTGTTTAGTAACTTAAATGCAAAAGATTTATGATCAACCCTTTCAATAATTATAGATTAAACAATATCATATTTAACAACTATCCTTTAATTATTCTTAATATATGCATGCATTCAGCCAGCCATGCCATTATTCAATAAAAATTAGTGAGCATTATTTTGTTCTCAGCATGGACACACAGGACATTCATAGAAAAACATGACACAGTCCCTTAAGAAGCTCACAGTCTTCAAAGGAACAAAGAGAAGTACCAAATAAGTTACAGCACAGTAAGGGCTAGTGTTGAGTACCAGAGCAGTATGGGAAACAGCAAACCTCTAAGTATGACCAGGGCTCGGGTTTAACATGAAATAGAATAAAGCTATCTATGAAGCAGTATAAGAATTAAAAGACATTATTCAAAGCCAAGTTCTGAAGCATGATTTTAATGATATAAATCTTTATAATAAATATAGACTGCTCTGGTTTAATGTTACCATATCAAATCATTATGATTATAGTAAATGTAACTGGGGTTCAGAGGCATTTATCCAGCCAACTTGTTGAGTACTATGGTAAACAGAAGTGCTCCCCAAAGAGATCCACACCCTAACCCCTGGAACCTATGAATATGTCACCTAACATAGCAAGAGAGAGAATTTGCAAATGTTATTAAATTAACTGTCTTGAGATGGGGAGATTTTCCTGGTAAACCCAATAAGAGGAAGGCTGGAAAGTCACTTGAGAGAAGGAGATGTGACAACACTAGAGTTGTGACTTACCATAGGCTGAAAGAGCAAGGAAATGCATTCATCCACAGAAGCTATGGAAGGAACACAGACTGTGCACACCTAGACCTCCAGACTGTAAGGTAATAAATGTGTATTGTTGCAAGCCACTAATGTGTCTGACATTATTTTAAGTGCTTTCCATGAATTAAATCATTTCAACCTCACCACAGTGCCATGAGTCAGATATTGCTATGACATTTATATTTAATCATCAGAACAATCCAGATAACAGAAACCTAGTTTTATCCCCATTTTACAAGTGTGGAAACCAGGGTACAAAGAGTTAATTTGTCTAAAGTCATACACCTAGTCACTGACAAACATTGAGCCTGAACCTAAACAATCTAGGCTGCCTCTCGGTTTGAAATGAGTTTTGTGTGTGTGTGTGTGTGTGTGTGTGTGTGTGTGTGTGTGTGTGTGTGCGTGTATGAATTTTTATATCTACACACATAATAAATATCAAAAATTGTGTCTTAAACTGTGTTTTCCCAAAAAAGTAAAGCCTACGTGCAGGTAATTTATTTGGGGAATTGGTCCTAAGAAGCAGGTATGCAGACTTGGAATAATAAGAGGGAAGAAGGGAAAAAGGCAGTTCACAGATACCTTATCAAGCTGGTCTCACTGATAACGAATAGGGTTTCATCCCATTGGGTACTCTCTGAGGAGTATGGGAAATATTATCCAAGGGACAGCAGAAAGAAATATTTATCCACCATCTCACATTCCCCATTGATCAAAGATTTCCCATTTTGTCTCAACTTCTTACACTTTTCGGGCCTGTGCACCCACCAGAATATCTGAATGGGTTCCCATATCTCCCAGGTGGAGACAGCTGAGAAGCTGCATGGTGACAGATACTCAGCGCAGTGAAGGTGAGGTTCTATCAGGTTACACCTGCCCCAGCTGGTTGCTGTAGCAACAACTGGAGGTGGGGGGATGGATGTAGGACCAACGAATGTAGCTTTGGGCATAAGAGGAATCTGACATAGTTCATCTTTTGATTCCAAGTTCCAGATTCTTTCTACTGTGTCACACACTTCCTCAAGTAATCACTTGTTTTTGCATTGATATGATCTTGTAATTTGAAATATTAGATTTGAGAGAACAGTTGACCAATAGAATGTATTCTTACTATATGTCCCACAAAAGGTGGGTTATGCTATTTATTATGGATTACTTTTGCTTCACTAAATGGATGTTAAATTCTCAAAAGGTGGGTGTAATTACATATACCACTCTTATTTTATCCACAGTATCCAATTCAAAAATGGACTCAAAGTAGGAACACAAAAATATATGTACTAATTAATGTTCATTTGAATTTCAACTGGACAGTTGTATTAATAATTACTGCCAGAATTTAAAGAACCCCACCAAGGATTATTAAAGTACTTTTTTCATGTTTTCATCTTTTCAAATTTATTGCCATTCTTTCTTTTGTAATTTTAACAGCCTAAAGTTTTTCATCCAAATATAGTACATATTTTGCTTTCTATCATCTGTAGACTCACCAAAAAGCAAGCCTAAAATTCTTGAAAAATGGTTCTTTCAAGATGGATCACAACCCGAACTGAACAAATTAAGCTTCCTTAGCATAATTCCTGAGCATAATTCTATCTTTATACATTTGTCATTTTTATAAAGAACATTTTTTTTTCAATGGGACAAAATATACACTATAGCAAATCAAACAATGACAGCATTAGCACATAGGATAATATGGCCATGACTATTGTTTATTAATTTGAGTCCAATTACATAGGTATAGTGGAAGCTAGTCACTTGTAATATTTTATTAGGTAAAAATCTGGCCAGTAAGTGAGAAACATTCACGTGTTTTGTACATTCTCATGACAGGACCATTTTTTAGGATATAGCACTCGTTTTTTAGGAACCTTTACTTACCTCACTTCCAAGACAAAAATATTCCCATGAAGAAATATCTATGTTAACACAATCAAAGAAATACAGAAAATAAACTTTTTTTAATAAATATTTGAATTTGCTTGAGATTTTTCAGTCTCTTCTTGGTTACTAAACTTATCAGAATAGTGTTTGTTTTAGGATAAAATAAGGCCAAAAAATCTCACTGAGAATGACTCATTTGTTACAACTAATATTAAAATGAAATCATATACTAAAAATTCTTATCATTTGGAAGACATTAATCTGCATAATTTGCTAAGGGTACTTTGAAAATTTATTCTTGAGTATGATTTCATTTAGTGGATAGTTGAGTTAAAGTAATTTTCTATACATATATATCATACACATGATTTATGTCTGTATATTTATCATTTTAAAATAATTTAAAGCTATTCACATAAAAGAAGCATCCTTAATTTTATCTGCATTTAATAGAAACATTTTTAGGACATAACTGTATAGAAGTTTTAAAAATGAAGGTTAAGTTTTTCAAGTAATTAGCACTTGTTAAGTATCAACCATTATTTAGGATTTTGCAGGGTCTAGGATTTTGTGGGGCTCATTAATCATGATCAAGTACACCTTGAAAAAAACATCTTGTGCAAATAAAAAGAGCTATTCAACTATGGTAATTAATCATCAATTTACAAGGAAATGTGGGGCCTCTGTATTTTTGGGCTTATTGGTAAGACCTGCGTACCATAAACACATATACCTGGTATTTGGTGTTACAGCTTTTAAAATATGGGGAGACAAAAGAAATCCTATCTTCTAAGTAAGAAAACTAACCCAAGATTCCAAATTTTAAAATTATAGACTCTAAAGTTTCTTAAGAATAGGCATGGATCTTTAAGAAAGGCTGTTTGGAAGTCTAATGCAATTGGTCAGATAGCAGATAACAACCATCTGATCAAATAAATATGAGAGATTCCCTCTAAAAAAAAAAACAAAAACATCAGGGTAATTAAAGCTTTAGGTGCCCTAAAGCTTTTTTATGCAGTTGAAAATTAATAGTCTAAATGGAAATAGTATCACATTATACAAATACTAATTCTTTCTATTTCTGTTTGAATTCCTATTTGGTGAATGAATATTCTTGAATTTCAATTCTTTTATATTTGTTAGGATATTGTTATGTTACAGAATATAGCTTATGGTGGTGAATTGTCCATGTGCACTTAAGAAGAACGTGTGTTCTGTTTCTCTTAAGTGTGATCCCTGAAGATCCTTTTGGACAAGATAATTGTTAGTGCTATTCCAGCTTTCTATGTTTGTTCTAATTCTCTCTGTACATGTTCTTTCAATTCCAGAAAAACGGCTTTTGAAATATTCTGCATAAAAAAATTTTTTAAAAAATTTACAATGTTTTTTCAAAGTTAAGGATCCAGTCTTTGAAGAGCAATGTTTTTTAAAACTGAACAAATATTTTCTCATGTTTCAATAGAAGAGGCTATCACTTTGCAATTGCATGTTGCAATTTTGTATGAAGAATTTTTTTCATACTAATGTCTTTCTTCATCCACCTTTAATTAAAATGGTACTACAAATGGTTCTTTGTTTTCCCTGTTCATTTATCAGGATTTCAGAGAATGTCCTCCAATTTCTGAACATGTCAATGAGCAGGTACTACAGAATAAAACCTAGAACTTCTGGGAAACCATGGAACATATGTAAAACACAACGTATAGCAACCTACCCTTTACTGTCATTAAACTGTACTATGTATTAGTACTGTACTGGCCCACCTCTGGCTACTTGAAATTATAACTATAAATGCAATATTAGTTATATAGTTATGAGTATAAATGTAACTTGTCTTGCAGGAATATTGTTTCTACAATCTGTATCAAAAATTCACTTGTTTAACAGCACTAAAAGGCATGCAAATAATATCAAGAATGATACTAAACTCTGAAGAACATGAGGGCCACCATATTAGGAAAGTAGACCAACGGAAAAGATCAAAACCCAATGAAACGTGAAACAGAAACTTCATACAACATAGTTAGCCATCCAACATGCCATCCAATATTTAAAATAAAGTACCCATTGATCATATTACAGTGTCTGGAATTCTTAGGGGAATACTTTCTGAAAGTGTTTTGAGAAATTAACTTTGTTCACTCCCACTAAATAATCTCAAACCAGATGTATGACAACCAGCCATGTTTAGGTGGAAGAAGACTTTTAGTCTCATTAACCTGCGAACAGATAGGTACAGCAGCAATGCCATGTAGTGCCGTTTGACTGAAAGGAAGAGAGGCATATATTCCTCCCATTTCAATAGTTACCTAATACCTATTTGCTCTTCTTACAACTTCTTTTCATTTTAATACAGATATACTTTGATCATATACTTTTCTTCTAGAATCTACTTGTGTTCTTTGTTTTTAAAACTTTCTATAATAATTATATGTATCTTCAAGTGAGTGGTTTGCTAAAATCCCAGAAGGAAAAAAAAGGAGGGAAAACGGAAGAAACTAGGGAATGGCCAAGTGTAGGAGGTCAACTTTCCTTTAGTGTAGAGTGATAATTTCAATTAATGAAGACATATACCTCAAATGAAATAGATGAAAATACTTAATTTTTCTCTGACATTCAGATAATGTAAAATTCTGCAGTGATGTCATTAGTGACAAATTGATTACTGAAGATATAAAATCAAAAAGCATTTAAGATTAGACACTGCACCAAAAAAGAGTTACACTTTAAAAAGCTTTTATATAAAACTTGACAGAGGTTTTTGACAAAAAAAAGATGAGTTTAACAGCAATCTTAAAGACAAAAGATTACCAATAATGTATTATAAATATGAAAGGTGATTTTCTAAATTACCAGGAAATATATATATGTAAATATAGATATGTATATCAGCCAAGCTAGAGAAAGACTGAATACTACTTCTATTTTCCTCTATGAAATATATTACAAAATTATTTTCATTAGAAAAAGTAATCAAAGTATATACAAGTAAAAAAATGTAAGAAAACTGTCTTATAAAGGCATGACAGGCAGCTGATAAAAATGTTATATATATGAGTTTTGTGATGATTGTACTATTTGTAAGTTTTCTTAACCTATCAATTTCTGTGATTTTTTCTTTTATTTTGTAGTTTTTTTTTAATTTTTTTTTGAGAGGGCATCTCTCATATTTTCATATTTATTGATCATATGGTTGTTAACAACAATAAAATTCTGTATAAGGGAAACAATGCACAATCATTAATCAACCCAAAGCCTAATTCTCAACATTCTCCAACCTTCTGAAGCATAATGAACAAGTATTTACATGGTGAACAAGTTCTCACATAGTGAATAAGTTCTTACATAGTGAACAGTGCAAGGGCAGTCATATCACAGAAACTTTTGGTTTTGATCACGCATCATGAACTATAAACAATCAGGTCAATTATGATTATTCGTTTGATTTTTATACTTGATTTATATGTGAATCCCACATTTCTCCCTTATTATTATTATTATTATTATATTTTTTAATAAAATGCTGAAGTGGTAGGTAGATGCAAGATAAAGGTAGAAAACTTAGTTTATGGCCGTAAGAGGGCAAATGTAGATGATCAGGTGTGTGCCTATAGACTAAGTATTAATCCAAGCTAGACAAGGGCAACAAAACATCCACGGATGCAGAAGATTTCTCTCAAAACAGGGGGGGTGAGGTTCTAAGCCTCACCTCTGTTGATCCCCAATTTCTCACCTGATGGCCCCCCTGCGACTGTGCCTGTCTTAGGTTGTTCCTCCCTTGAGGAATCTTACCTGTCTCTGGCTAACCAGTCATCTTCTGGGGCCATACAGGGAAATGTAAAGTTGGCAAGTGAGAGAGAAGCAATATTGTTTGAGAAGGTTAGCTTTTTACTTTTTTGCAGATTTATGCCCTGTGGCTTTTATGCCCAGCATTTGTCTTGAGGTATCTTTACCACTTGGAAGAATTATGATACTCGGTAATTTCAATATGAGGCACGAATTCTATTTAGGGGTTGTAATTATGAAGGAAGAAGAAAAGCTATAGAGGTAGCAGATGGAAGAAAACATGGGAAGATTGATTATTTCTTTGACATATCTTCTTGTAGTATAACATAAGCGTGTATAGGTTTTAAACTACTAATTAAATTGCGTGCACACATTAACATAATAGGAATACAGCTACATAACCAAAGCAGACCTACAATTACCAGCCATATCCAGTGAAACCAAGAAAACCAGTTAGGCACCCTAGGCATTTGTGAAAACTTATCAATGATATGATGGATATTGTCTAACTGAATTTGAATATTTGGAGAAAAATCAGACAAATTAAAACAACCCATTCCTGGGAACTGTTCACATCCCATATGTTCTTTTAACAGTTCTTTGGAGCACTGCAACTTGCACTTCTAATTCTTGGTTGAGTTCCGACAGTATAGATGCAGTCAAATTTGTTGTTTTACTGTATGCACAGGCCAGCTTAGATATCTCCTTCTTCAATCCAATGGCAAGTCCAGGAACCAGTGGGATGAATGCAGCTACAACTGCAACAGCGACAGGATCTTTGTTGAAGTTTTTTGATGATCATCTTCTGGAATTACTCTTCCAGAGAATGTTGATGTTGGAAGTTCTTCTTCATATCATATCTTAATTCATTTTCTGGGTAGCCAAATTAGGCTTTGATTGCCTGTATAAACACAAACAAACCCCGTGCCTACACTTTGATATGCCCTTTATACCATTGTGAAGAACTTATTGGAGATTACCACACAGGAACTGCTTTTTTTTTTTTTAAGAGAAAGGAATATTATCACAAAAATGTACTTCCATAGCTGATCATCTGACACCCTTTAAATGATCAAAATGAAGGATATTTAAAGCATGCATTAATCGGTGATTTGCAGTTAGTTTTATTCTGTCAGGGAGTAATCCTCCTTTTCTTTCTTTCTTTGTTTTTTGTTATCATTAATCTACAATTACATGAAGAACATTATGTTTACTATGCTCTCCCCTATACCAGGTCCTCCCTACAAACCCCTTTACAGTCACTGTCCATCAGCATAGCAAAATGTTGTATAATCACTACTTGTCTTCTCTGTGTTGTACAGATCACCCATTTCTCCCACCCCCCCATTGTGCATGCTAATCATAATACCCTCTTTCTTGTTCTCCCCCTTATCCCTCCCTACCCACCCATCCTCCTCAGTCCCTTTCCCTTTGGTACCTGTTAGTCCATTCTTGAGTTCTGTGATTCTACTGCTGTTTTGTTCCGTCAGTTTTTCCTTTCCTCTTATATTCCACAGATGAGTGAAATCATTTGGTATTTCTCTTTCTCCACTTGGCTTATTTCACAGAGCATAATACCCTCTAGCTCCATCCGTGTTATTGCAAATGGTAGGATTTGTTTTCTTCTTATGGTTGAATAATATTCCATTGTGTATATGTACCACATCTTTATCCATTCATCTACTGATGGACACTTAGGTTGCTTCCAATTATTGGCAATTGTAAATAGTGCTGCGATAAACATAGGGGTGCATCTGTCTTTTTCAAACTGGAGGGTTGCATTCTTAGGGTAAATTCCCAGGAGTGGAATTCCTGGGTCAAATGGTAAGTCTATTTTGAGCGTTTTAAGGAACCTCCAAACTGCTTTCCACAATGGTTGAACTAATTTACATTCCCAGCAGCAGTGTCGGAGGGTTCCCCTTTCTCCACAACCTCGCCAACATTTGTTGTTGTTTGTCTTTTGGATGGTAGCCATCCTTACTGGTGTGAGGTGATATCTCATTGTAGTTTTAATTTGCATTTCTCTGATAATTAGTGATGTGGAGCATCTTTTCATGTGTCTGTCGGCCAACTGTATTTCTTTTTTAGAGAACTGCTTGTTCAGTTCCTCTGCCCATTTTTTAATTGGATTATTTGTTTTTTGTTTGTTGAGGTGGGTGAGCTATTTACGGATTTTCGACGTCAAGCCTTTATCGGATCTGTCATTTACGAATATATTCTCCCATACTGTAGGGTACCTCTTTGTTCTATTGATGGTGCCTTTTGCTGTATAGAAGCTTTTCAGCTTAATATAGTCCCACTTGTTCATTTTCGCTTTTGTTTTCCTTGCCCGGGGAGATATGTTCAAGAAGAGGTCACTCATGTTTATGTCTAAGAGGCTTTTGCCTATGCTTTTTTCTAAGAGTTTTATGGTTTCATGACTTACATTCAGGTATTTGATCCATTTTGAATTTCCTTTTGTATATGGGGTTAGACAATGGTCCAGTTTCATTTTCCTACATGTAGCTGTCCAGTTTTGCCAGCACCATCTGTTGAAGAGACTGTCATTTCGCCATTGTATGTCCATGGCTCCTTTATCAAATATTAATTGACCATGTATGTTTGGGTTAATGTCTGGAGTCTCTATTCTGTTCCACTGGTCTGTGGCTCTGTTCTTGTGCCAGTACCAAATTGTCTTGATTACTATGGCTTTGTAGTAGAGCTTGAAGTTGGGGAGGGAGATCTCCCCTACTTTATTCTTCTTTCTCAGGATTGCTTTGGCTATTCGGGGTCTTTGGTGTTTTCATATGAATTATTGAATTATTTGTTCCAGTTCATTGAAGAATGCTATTGGTAATTTGATAGGGATTGCATCAAATCTGTATATTGCTTTGGGCAGGATGGCCATTTTGACCATATTAATTCTTCCTAGCCACAAGCATGGGATGAGTTTCCATTTGTTAGTGTCCCCTTTAATTTCTCTTAAGAGTGGCTTGTAGTTTTCAGGTTATAGGTCTTTCACTTCTTTGGTTAGGTTTATTCCTAGGTATTTTATTCTTTTTGATGCAATTGTGAATGGAATTGTTTTCCTGATTTCTCTTTGTATTCGTTCATTGTTAGTGTATAGGAAAGCCACAGATTTCTAAGTGTTAATTTTGTATCCTGCAACTTTGCTGTATTCCAATATCAGTTCTAGTTGTTTCGGGGTGGAGTCTTTAGGGTTTTTTAATGTACAATATCATGTCATCTGCAAATAGTGACAGTTTAAGTTCTTCTTTACCAATCTGGATTCCTTGTATTTCTTTGTTTTGCCTGATTGCCGTGGCTAAAACCTCCAGTACTTTGTTAAATAACAGAGGGGAGAGTGGACATCCCTGTCTTGTTCCCGATCTCAGATGAAAAGCTTTCAGCTTCTCGCTGTTCAGTATGATGTTGGCTGTGGGTTTATCATATATGGCCTTTATTATGTTGAGCTACTTGCCCTCAATGCCCATTTTGTTGAGAGTTTTTATCATGAATGGATGTTGAATTTTATCGAATGCTTTTTCAGCATCCATGGAGATGATCATGTGGTTTTTGTCTTTCTTTTTGTTTATGTGGTGGATGATGTTGATGGATTTTTGAATGTTGTACCATCCTTGCATCCCTGGGATGAATCCCACATGGTCATGGTGTATGATCCTTTTGATATATTTTTGAATTCAGTTTGCTAATATTTTATTGAGTATTTTTGCATCTACATTCATCAGTGATATTGGTCTGTAATTTTCTTTTTTGGTGGGGTCTTTGCCTGGTTTTGATATTTGGGTGATGTTGGCTTCATAGAATGAGTTTGGGAGTATTCCCTCCTCTTCTATTTTTTGGAAAACTTTAAGGAGAATAGGTATTATGTCTTCTCTGTGTGTCTGATAAAATTCCGAGGTAAATCCATCTGGCCCGGGGGTTTTGTTCTTGGGTAGTTTTTTGATTACCGTTTCAATCTCCTTGCTTGTAATTGGTTTCTTTAACTTTTGTGTTTCTTCCTTGGTCAGTCTTAGGAGGTTGTATTTTTCTAGGAAGTTGTCCATTTCTTCTAGGTTTTCCAGCTTGTTGGCATATAGGTTTTCATAGTAGTCTTTAATAATTCTTTGTATTTCTGTGGAGTCTGTCATGATTTTTCCATTCTCATTTCTGATTCTGTTGATTTGTGTTGATTCTCTTTTTCTCTTAATAAGTCTGGCTAGAGGCTTATCTATTTTGCTTATTTTCTCAAAGAACCAGCTCTTGGTTTCATTGATTTTTGCTATTGCTTTACTCTTCTCAATTTTGTTTATTTCTTCTCTGATCTTTATTATGTCCCTCCTTCTGCTGACTTTAGGCCTCATTTGTTCTTCTTTTTCCAGTTTTGATAATTGTGATGTTAGATTATTCATTTGGGATGGATCTTCCTTCTTCAAGTGTGCCTGGATCACTATATACTTTCCTCTTAAGACTGCTTTCGCTACGTCCCACAGAAGTTGGGGCTTTGTGTTGTTGTTGTCATTTGTTTCCATATATTCCTTGATCTCTATTTTAATTTGTTCATTGATCCATTGATTATTTAGGAGCATGTTGTTAAGCCTCCATGTGTTTGTGAGCCTTTTTGTTTTCTTTGTAGAATTTATTTCTAGTTTTATACCTTTGTGGTCTGAAAAGTTGGTTGGTAGAATTTCAATCTTTTGGAATTTACTCAGGCTCTTTTTGTGGCCTAGTATGTAGTCTATTCTGGAGAATGTTCCATGTGCCCTTGAGAAGAATGTGTATTCTGTTGCTTTTGGATGTAGAGTTCTATAGATGTCTATTAGTTCCATCTGTTATAGTGTGTTGTTCAGTGCCTCCATGTCCTTGGTTATTTTCTGCCTGGTTGATCTATCCTTTGGGGTGAGTGGCATGTTGAAGTCTCCTAAAGTGAATGCATTGCAGTCTATTTCCCCCTTTAGTTCCGTTAGTATTTGTTTCACATATGCTGGTGCTCCCTTGTTGTGTGCATATATATTTAGAATGGTTATATCCTCTTGTTGGACTGAGCCCTTTATCATTATGTAGTGTCCTTCTTTATCTCTTGTTACTTTCTTTGTTTTGAAGTCTATTTTGTCTGATATTAGTACTGCAACCCCTGCTTTCTTCTCGCTGTTGCTTCCCTGAAATATGTTTTTTCATCCCTTGACTTTTCATCTGTGAATGTCTTTGGGTTTGAGGTGAGTTTCTTGTAAGCAGCATACAGATGGGTCTTGCTTTTTTATCCATTCTATTACTCTGTGTCTTTTGATTGGTGCATTAAGTCCATTTACATTTAGCGTGACTATTGAAAGATATGTACTTATTGCCATTGCAGGCTTTAGATTCATGGTTACCAAAGGTTCAAGGTTAGCCTCTTTAGTATCTTACTGCCTAACTTAGCTCGCTTATTGAGCTGTTATATACACTGTCTGGAGATTCTTTTCTTCTCTTCCTTCTTATTCCTCCTTCTCCATTCTTCATATGTTGGGTGTTTTGTTCTGTGCTCTTTTTAGGAGTGCTCCCATCTAGAGCATTCCCTGTAAGATGCCCTGTAGAGGTGGTTTGTGGGAAGCAAATTCCCTCAGCTTTCGCTTGTCTGGGAATTGTTTTATCCCTCCGTCATATTTAAATGATAATCGTGCTGGATACAGTATCCTTGGTTCAAGGCCCTTCTGTTTCATTGCATTAAATATATCATGCCATTCTCTTCTGGCCTCTAAGGTTTCTGTCAAGAAATCTGATGATAGCCTGATGGGTTTTCCTTTATAGGTGACCTTTTTCTCTCTAGCAGCCTTTAAAACTCTTTCCTTGTCTTGATCTTTGCCATTTTAATTATTATGTGTCTTGGTGTTGTCCTCCTTGGGTCCTTTCTGTTGGAAGTTCTGTGTATTTCTGTGGTCTGTTCGATTATTTCCTCCCCCATTTTGGGGAAGTTTTCAGCAATTATTTCTTCAAAGACACTTTCTGTCCCTTTTTCTCTCTCTTCTTCTTCTGGTACCCCTATAATATGGATATTGTTCCTTTTGGATTGGTCACACAGTTCTCCTAATATTGTTTCATTCCTGGAGATCCTTTTATCTCTCTCTATGTCAGCTTCTATGCATTCCTGTTCTCTGGTTTCTATTCCATCAATGGCCTCTTGCATCTTATCCATTCTGCTCATAAATCCTTCCAGAGTTTGTTTCACTTCTGTAATCTCCTTTCTGGCATCTGTGATCTCCCTCCAGACTTCATCCCTTAGTTTTTGTATATTTCTCTGCATCTCTGTCAGCATGTTTATGATTTTTATTTTGAATTTTGTCAGGAGGACTGGTTAGGTCTGTCTCCTTCTCTGGTTTTGTCTCTGTGATTGTTGTCTGCCTGTAATTTTGCCTTTTCATGGCGATAGGAATAGTTTGCAGAGCTGGCATAAGTGACAGCTGGAAGAACTTCCCTTCTTGTTGGTTTGTGGCCCTCCTCTCCTGGGAGAACAGCGACCTCTAGTGTCTTGTGCTAGGCAGCTGCGCGCAGACAGGGCTTCTGATTCCTGCCCGGCTGCTATGGATTTTATCTCCGCTGTTGGTGTGGGTGTGGCCTGGCTCAGGCCTCTGCTCCAATATGGTGGAGCCACATGGGAGGGGGAGCAGCTGAGAGGCTATCTCTGTGAGGGGCCTCCGTGCTCCCTGCTGCCCAGGGATTTAGAGTGCCCAGAGATCCCCAGATTCCCTGCTGCACTACTAAGTGTCCCATGACGCTTCCATCTTGTTTTGGGTTCCCTGTCCCTTTAAGACTTCCAAAAAGCACTCGCAAAAAATAAATAATAAATAATTAAACAAATAATTAAAAAAAAAAAAAGCTGCTCGCTTTTCTTTGTCCCCGGGCGCCGGCCTCAGGGACCTGCTCACAGGTCTTGCTGTCCTGTTTCCCTAGTATCCAGGTACCCCCGCATGCACTGTGTCTGTGCTCTGGTGCGGATGGCTGGGGCTGGGTGTTTAGCAGTCCTGGGTTCCCTCTCCCTCCCGGCTTCAACTCCTCTTCTCCCACCAGGAGCTGGGGGGAGGGGCGCTCGGGTCCCACTGGGCCTGATCTTGTATCTTACCCCCTTTGCGAGGCGCTGGGTTATCACAGGTGTGGATGTGGTCTGGATGTTGTCCTGTGTCCTCTGGTCTCTATTCTAGGAAGAGTTGTCTTCGTTATATTTTCATAAATATATGTGGTTTTGGGAGGAGATTTCCACTGCTCTACTCAAGCCGCCATCTTGGCTCCACCTCCCTGTGATATTTTTTATTCTAAATGAATTATCACTTTGTACCTAATTATTTGTAATTTAGAATTCCTTTTATTAAAGAGGATTCCCTAAATTGTGCTTTAGGCTCCACAGATCCTAGAACCATCTCTATTTTGAAATTATGTATCAATCAGCAACTTTCAATGATCGAAAAGGGCAGAGACACCAAGAAGCAGCAGCCAGCAAATGAGGCAAGAGTTACCAGGCTTAGCCAATGACTGATGCTTAGAATTCTAGAAATCTGAAGTGCAGCTCAGGAAATAAGATTCCTTCCTGTTTCTCAGACTGGCTATTAACTTGAGGAAAGCATGCATAACCTGTTGTGTAAAGGTATCAAGGTCACCATAGGCAGAAGGTATCCTATTTTTTTTAGGGTAGGAAGATTGTTTCCAAACTCTACTGTTGTCAAGCAGCTGCATCTGGGAAGGTCTCTCCCTGTGCACTAGGTGGAACCTCAACCTGGACAGGGGAAGGGTTCTTGATTCTGATTGAGAAAGAATTCTCAAACAAATCAGACAAGTGTAGGTAGGGAATTAATTCATTCAGGCAAGAGTAGTAGTGAATGGTAGCAGCCATACAGGCAGCAGAGAGCAAGGAAGAACAGAAAGAGGAAAAAGGAAGTTCACTGAACTCCTGCTCAGCATGGGGCAGATCCCTTGCCATCTCCTGAGGACAGAGTTACCTGGTGCTAAATATCTACTTGAATCTGCACAACATGGAAACTAAGTTCCTACCAACCCAGGGTTTAGGGGAGCCACAGAGCACTGGATGGAGTAAGATTATGTTCTGAGAACTCCCCAAAGGCAAAGTAATATTTTGGGGCTGACTATTAAAGAGCATAATTGTACATCTGCAGTCCTGTCTGGGTCACCCACATGGCAGGAACTTGTAAGCCCAAATCAGAGATCTGAGTAGCCCTTCCCCACTTGTCTGAAGTACAACAAAGAGAGTGAAGACTTCTGCTTAAGTCTAGAAAATTGAAGAAAAAGCATAGTGCCAAGACATTTACCACTAGAGAAAGGGGTCTCTTATTAATTTCCCAAGAGACTTGGAAGAGTGCACAGACAAAATGAAGTAAGTTGAGCAGCAAGAATTCTTTATTTAAGGCAAAAGTACACACTTAAAGAATGGGGAGTGTGGGCAACCTCAGAGATGAGGTGGGCTTAAGGGCTTAGAATTCTGCCTTTTAAGGCTTTCAATAATGGGGCAAAGGGTTGGGGGACAGGATGAAGGGGGCATTGACAATGTGGTCTCATGATGTCTCACTCCAGAGAGAGATATTATATCATTATGCATTTTTTTTTTAGGGTAGGAAGATTGTTTCCAAACTTCTTCAGTCCTCTAGATATTCTGTCAGATAAACTTGACACAGGAATTTCTTCATCCTGTTATCCAAGATAGTGGTTACCCTCAACCAGTAGGGACATATCATTTAGGACTGATGCCCTGCCTTAGTATAGGGAAGGTTATTGGCTTATTACCATGAAGTATGTTAGGAATCTTACCTCCTAACTCCCTGGTTTCTAAAATGGAATCTTAGCCTTAAGATGGAGTCCTGTGTTCCTACTATACTGTTTATATCTCAGCATTTTCATCATAAGCAGGAAAAATTAATAATGATGCTTGTCCTCTGTTCCTGCCCTACCTCAGAGCCAGATGGCTTGAGATGAGACTCAGTATCACTGAAGTCCTCTTCTCATCAAGAGGATTATGAATAGCAGTTGGTTGATTAATAAGAAAAAATAAGAAATGGTGGCAATCCATGGAAATGAAACACTTTTTCAACATTACATTTTAACTTGAAATGTCTAAGGACACAAACCCTGAGCAGTTGTTGATGTGGTGTCAATGGATTCCTCTGAGTATAGTACACTAAACCATATTTTTAAAAGAAAGCATACTCATACCACTGAGTCTCTAACTTTCAGCTTCATTTTCCATTAAATGAAATTAAAATTGAAAGACTCTTACAAAGTAACTTATTTACAGACTCCTTCTATACATCAGTGACATTTTCCAACCAATTGCATCAGTATTTTCTATACAAAAGTATCCATTTTTAACCATATATGACTTAAAAAATGGTCATTTCATAAGGGTCATTTATGACCTACAAAAACAGCAATATTTATACACTTTGTATCTGTGGGGAAATGGAAGTCCCTATGGCCAGGATCCTCATCTGACCCTAAACTACTTGATGATATAATTTGCTTACTACTAGGCTACTGCTTCCTTACCCATGGGCAATGAGCTATTATTGCCTGAGACACTATAAAAAGAGTTCCGTCCAGTGGTCTGGGTAGAGGCAAAAATGGAGGTAGATTATGAACCTACAAACTGCTGGATGCAGACATGAACCTAGTGCTCAACCTACTGTTGGGAGAATATAGCCAGTTATAAACCCTTTAACTCAAGAACATTCCATTATTATTTCTTGGTCTCACCGAATCCATAGTGAACTTGCCTGAGGCTGAAACCCTCAGGTGGGACATCTTATTTGATTTTTAACACCTCAATTTTGGAGTCTTTAAAACACAATTTACTTCCTATAAAAAATTTTTCTCCTTCTGAATGTACCTTATATAGATTTAAATAATGTTGAGCTAAATAAATAAGTATACTGGCAATAAGTACAATCTCTACAAAATAGGTTTAGTGGACTCTACAACGTGCTGCTCAGATCCCTCTTCGAGACTAGAGGACTTTCCCCCCCAATTTCTGGGAGCATTGCACAAGAGCCCTCTCCTGCCAGCTCCCCTTGGAAATTGGCTCTGCTGAAGGGAAGGCATTTTTTGGGGGCATCCCACAGCCATTAACTTGCCAACATGAGGCAAATAAGTCCCAGCCCCTTGGCTCACTACTTGAGACCTCTCTAAAGAGCCACCCCACAGTCAGAACTTTTTGTAGAGGTGGACCAAGGCTTATTTGAGACTTCATTGCAGCCCAACTTCTCTTGATTGTACCTTGCTTCTTTCCTTTACTTTCTACAGGTGTTGATTCAAGAGCACTCCCTAATAAACTTCCAGTAGGCTAATCTCCATCTCAGAATCTGTTTCCCAGAGAACTGTGAATAAAATTAATTGACTCTTTATTATAACTAAATAACTTAAAAACTTGTAGGAGCAAAGATGCACAAGAATATCACAGAGGAGCAAGCTTGCACAAAGCTTGTATGTGGTCTCAGCCATAACAAGTATGTTTTACAGAGAACATGATGAGTCAGTTAGTCAGTTAAGAAATCGGTGAAGAGATCTTCTGTCCTCTGGTGAGCTCGGTCAGGACTGCCTCCAGCACTGCCAGAGAAGGAGCCTGGAGGGCAAATGTTCTCTGCTTATAATTCATCCCAGGCAACGACAGGGATTGGCAGTTTCATATGAACAAAAAGGCCAAACAATGGACTCAATTGAACTTCCTTGGTAGGAGGGTCAGATCATCCACACTGTAACCTAATTCATCACTGAGATGTGTCCATTACGTGAGCAGAAAACGTTCAAGTGGCTCAAGAACAATTCATCCCATGGTGCTGTGAATCTCACCATTAGCTGTCTACACTGTCTGAGCAAAAAGTGTTTCAAATTTATTATATCCTTGACCCTTTTATTTTCCATAGTACTTCTCATTATAAGTGAGAGATTGAAAAAAATATCAGGAATATACTATAGTGGAAAACCACGATGATTCAAACAAGTGAAGAAGTTTGAGACGTTTATATCCAAGAAGAAATTCACAGAATTTTTATGAATAGTCCATTTAATTATGTGTGTACTAATTCCTCATAGTAAGGAAAAAAACCAGGGTTAAGACACAGTTTTGCTATTCTCACGCAGTTCTAGGCTCACCCCTTGTTAATGCTCTATGAAGAGAGAGCATAACCATCCCTATAGTATACTTCAGCTGTCTACTTGTATGGGAGTTAAAAAAAAAAAACTCAGGGCTGAAACTTCATTTTATGACAGACATTGTGCAATGAACAAATCAGTTAGACACATATTTTACTACAGGAGTTGTATCACCAAAATTGGAAGTCACTGCCACCAGATTCTCAGATCAGTTTCTTCTGTTTTTGCCAACACATAGGTGCATCTCTGGAGTCTTACCTACTGAGGTGCAAGCACATCACAATCTAAAAATATATCTGAATTTCTATTCTGTAAGTTAAAAATAAACCCCAGAAAACAAATTAATTTTCCCATAGTGTTACACATGTCTCTGACTTTGGTGCAGACTGCAGGCATTACCATCATGCTCTGTACATCAAATTAAAGTAGTAGTTCTAAAAAAACAGATAATCACCACATATCTTTACTTAGTTTAACAAGAGAGCCTACCTAAGCAAAATAATGAGATGCATAAGCACTGCATAAATTTGGAAAAGAAATTCTCAGAAGGTTCAGCTAATTACTATTTTAAAACAACTGCCTATATTCAAATGCCAACTAACTATTAAATCAGTGGCTATGGCCATATTTTTTGCCTTTTAACACCACAGACAATGTGTCTGTGGTCACTGTGCTCACAGCAGGGTACCAAGTATCCTGTCAAGCAGTCTGTAGAGGTTGAGGGTTTGAGGGGATACAACCACGTTCAGGGGAAAAACTGCAGATTAAAATTCCAGAGTATGTTTTCTTTCTGCTGTTTTGTATTGTGAATGGAAAGCCTACTCTCTTCTGCCCTGCTCCTACACACACACACACACACACACACACACACACACACACACACACACACTTACTTCACACTGATGCAATCATTGCCAAACCATGATCGTGGTTTCGGAAAGTCAAGTGTCACCTTGACTTACTTGAGACTAACTCATATGATTAAAATAAATTCAGACAAACACTTTACCTTATAAAAAGAAAAAGAAAAGCTTTATACATGTTTCTCCACCATGTACAAGTAAAGTGTATGTATGGAATATGCACAGGTCAGGTGAGAACTTTTCCACATAGTAACCTTTAATTTTTACTTTATTTCAAAATAAGAATGAGATTTCCTCATGTAGAAAATGGGGAGAAGGACATTTGAAGCAGATGAAACAGGGAATGTAATACACAGAAATTCAAAAGAGCAATGCACATCTAGGAATAGCAGAGGAGCTCTCCCAGATGACCCAGTGATCATGCATTCTCCTTCATCATACGTAGTCCACAACATAGGCACCCCTGCATTTGGCATGTGCCTCTGGGAATGCTTAGGCCAAACTTTTACCAAGACCAGCCTGTCATGTACGGCAGCTAAAACCTGATGCTGAACTCCAAAGACACTTAGAGGAATGTTTTAAAGATGGATTAAGCAACATATATCAAGTGTTCTAAATTAATGAGAACTACAGGCCATAACAAACTGGAAGAGCATTTCCATATTTTCTGTTCCTCGATTTGCATCTCTCCAACAAAACCCTGCTTTGTCACACCTCGATGCCTTTCTGCAACTTGTTCCCACTGAGGACATGTTCTTCTCCATGCTTCTACCCAAACAGGGCCAATTTCTTCGTGTTCCTACCTCAAAAGGTTACCTATTCCATAAAACCTTTCTCCACTCCTGCTCTTTATGTTTGAGCAACCTAGACGTATCCCTTTTGATTATTTTTTTGTAATTTTTAATACTAGTCTTCAAATTTCCCCTCATCCTGCCCCTCTTCCCTTCCTCCACCCCAGATTATGAGATCTTACAGGGAGTGTGATTTATTCATTTTCTATACCTGGTACTTAGGACAGTACCTGACAAACAGTAGGTTTCCAGTAGATGTATGACATATGAGTAAATAATTTCTAGGCCCATGCCAATTGTTCTTGGTTCCTTTCATTTAGATTTAGAAAAACAGGTACCTCATTTGGTGAGATGATGATACTTGCTGACATGTAGCACCTCACCCCCTGCTCCAACAAAGGTCAATTCATGAGTGATTGGGCTTAATTCTCTAGTGTACAACTGGCAAAAACTTCTGAAATTCCCCCACTAAGAGTGCCCTTGGAATAACATTTTTGCACTGTGTACATGGAGTCAAATTTTGTTCTCATCTCTAATTCTTACCATCTCTCTGAATGATAGGAGGGATTTGTAGCCTTAATTTCACTATATATTACTTCAGAAAATGCATCTATCATCTTAATGGTTGCTATAATTTTCTCTAAGAAGCATACAAACTCACACATTCTTTTAAAAATCTAAAAACACTATTTGTCCCTCAAGTTACTTAAAGAGCAACCTATCTCAACAGTAATTCAATCCCAGAACACAGGTTTGACTCCACAGAGCAAAGAAGAGTCTTTTCTTTCTCAATAAGGAAATCTTTCCCTATAACATGAAGAGAAACATTTTTATAGATTGTTTTCTTTGTGTTATATATCTTTCCTAGCAGTTTTATATGTTTCTTCTTTCAGTATAAAATTGTTATAATTTCATCTTCATTCACCTATTCCATAATTTAACAAATAATAGAAAGAAATAGTGAGTAAAATGGATTCTAGTCAAACCACCTGATCTACTGGCTTTCATTTATATTTTCATTAGTATCACATTCACACTAATTTTTAAAGTTTCCAGCCATCTTATGTTCAAGCTTTGACTACAGTATCCTGCTATGTTTACTTAGAGTGAACCTTGCTATCCAACTGCAAATCGCCCCTAAGTTTTGCATGCAGAGTATTAATATTTCAGATAAAAACTTGTCAAAAACACTCTCAGAATCTCTGGTCCCTGAGTTTGGATAGTGAGGAACATCATACACAAGAAAGGGTGAGAGTGCAGGAAACCCAGTGACCAAAAAGGAGGAAGAATAATATTTGGTGGTTAAGATCACAAAGTCAGGAGCCAGCCTACTAAGGTCCAAATTCTATGACTGGGGACAAGTTATTTAACATGTAGTTTCTTTTTATATAAAATGGTGATGATAACAATACTACTTCATAGTGTTATTGTGAGGATTAAATAAGAATAAATTAATATAGATACTTAAAATACTTAGACTGATACAGAACAGAAGGTAAGCACTAAGTATTTCCTATAATAAATATTATTACCAATAACATAGTCCAGGAAAAAATGTGAGTAGGTATCAAGCTTCAGAGTCAAAAATTATTTTAACTGAAATGTACTGATTGACCATTCTGTGATCAGTGGCATCACTGAATAGTCAGCTCACCAAAAGCAGTCCATACTTTACCTTTAAGGCAAGGTGCATGAATTTTAAGGTTAGAAGAAAAAAAAAATCATAGATGTATATCTTAAATTAATGTATCCTTTTTATTTTCATGCTTCTTAAATTGGAGCTAGTCCATCTCATAACCATTTGTTATATTACTTGCCATTATATCAAAAACTCTGAATAAAAGCAATACAGTATAATACCATAGTTGCTTTCTTCAGTAAATTTTGGTAAGAGAAAACCCAGCTCATAAAAAGGAACTAGTAATTTAGTGATAGACATTAATTAAAATGCAATTGCTATTCTGGAAAAAAAGAATAATCAGTCTGGAGGGGAAAGCTCTAAGGATAATGGAACAGGACTTAAGTTAAGATTTGAAAGTTGGAGAAAATTTAAGTAAGAAAGGAAAAATGGGCAGGTCTCCCAGGCAGAGAGGACAGTTTGGGCAATTAGTAAGCATGCACAGTATGTTCTTACTGGCTGGGAATGAGTGACAAAGTTAAAAGTAACATTGAGGAAACCAGTGGTGTGAATATATACCCAGGTCCTATGACTGAGGTTAGATTTTATGTTCCTCCATGTTTCCCTTAAAAATGGACATGCATTTTCATTTGATACAAAAGAGAAAGAGATGATTTGATAGATGAAACTCTTCAAGAGATGTCGAGGTTTCACGCAACAACTTCAAATACCATCCAAGTCTCTTGATACCTTGTAGGCTAGTTTCTTTTCTTCCTTCCTGTTAAATTACTATGGAGATTTGCATGAAAAGAGGATCTTTGTTTCTCAGAGTTCATCTGCTCCAGTAGCCATTTACTCCTCACTTCATTGTCACTCATCTTCTCAGCAAAAAGAGGGTGACAACTCAAAGTAGAGAACAGAGGCAGGGGCAGATACACTTCCAAGGACCAAAGACTGTGTTGTCATGTAAATTAGCTCAGAAATAAAAGGGAAGACAAGTAAAGAGAATAGGTTTTAGAAGCAACTAAATAAAATGGTTTCCATGGAGGCAACAGTGGCTCTTTAATATTTATCAGTGTCACTGAATTCTTTTTGCAACAGTAATTCATCATCATAAAGCCTAATTCTAGATAGCCTCTTGGGTACTGCACCACAGTGAGGGTACCCCCACCAAAGAAAAAGCCACAAGTAATAGCTCTCCTGGTTTCAAAATGCTAGAATCATGCTAATGGAGAAAATGAGGAATACAAAAGAAAATAGATGCAAATAGAAATGTAACATTTTCCACAAGGAAAACTTAATTGAACTGTGAATCATAATGAAGATCTTGAATCTTTAAAATGGAAACTGTCAACTAGCCCTATAGATCATGGATTTATGGGAAACCATTCGTGTATGAACAAAATGGTAAAGAATGAAATTTGATGCGTTTCACCAAAATTCTCTTTGCACAAAACGAATTTCATTATACTGAAACATGCAGCAGGAAACACGTACAAACGACTGTGAGAAAAAGTAGCTTACCTGTTTTCAAAGTGTTTAATGTGTTATGGTTAAGAGAAAAGAGTTTTTAAAAGTTGCTGTTAGCAGTTACTCATTTGACTGACAGATTCTTCAGCAAAGCTAAAGGAGTGAGTAACCCGGGAAGCAGTTTATGCATGCATGCAGCCTCAGCTTTAAGTGAGCCCTGGGTAAATTTCACCCAGTGAACTCCTTCTAATGGTAAACAATTCCACCATTGTATAGTAAAAGAATCACGAAGGAATCTAAAAACTATCAAAGGAACAAAGGAAGCTGAGAAGACAAGGAAAAGTGCTCGAAAATTATGTAAGTCACCCTCTGTTTCAGAAACCAGCTCGACTTCTCTCTGAGTCAAAGAATCTAGACAAGATGGAACTCAAAAGGCCGTTATCTTACCTTTAGAGTCAGTGAGAGAGCAACAAGATGAAAATTAAAAGCCAAGAGAAGTCTTTGTTTGCTGTTGTTTTGGTTCCCCACCATCTCCTACCACTACACAGCCTTATACAGTGTCTGATGGCACATGCTTGAAACGGTGTGACCCAATCATTTGTTTCCCAGTCACCTTGAAGGCAAAGAACTGCAAAATCAATAGGGATCTTTCAGGTATGACTCTTTCTGGGCTACCGTGAATTTATGCCAAGCACCACATAATCAGAGAATGGTAATTAAGAAAAACTAGAACAATATCAGATTCATTTGGAACCTGGAATGATTTGTTTCTGTATCATCTTGCTTTATATAAAGTCTTCCAGCATTAGTTTAGACCTCATACTCAAAAGACAATCACACGTTTTTATGCCTCAAATCCAAAAGACTGAAACTCAATTTATTATCGTCCTCCAGCAAATTTGTTTCTCTCCCATGTTTTCTTGCTCAAGAAATGTTATGTTCATCTGCCTTATCACCCAGACCAGAAACCCTGAGAGTTATCCCTGAGGGATCCCTCACACCCAATCACTTACCAACCCTTTTTCATTCTATTGTTTTAGAATCTGTTTAATAAGTACCCCCCATCCCCCCCCACACACACAGACACACACACACTGCTTCTGCTCTGAAGTTTTTATAGCTCATCTATACCATTGAAGTAACCCACTAATTTATCTTTTAACCCCCAGATTTACTATCTAATGAATCCTCCACACTGCTACCATGATTCTTGTTTGAAAATTACCATAGGCATTTTTCCCTGCCTATACTGTATAATGCAAAATCATCCTGATTTGGTCCTTATCTGACAGTCTGTGTTCATCAAACCCTTACAACACAGCTCCTCTGTACCAGCCATGCTAAACCACTAGTTATTCCCTGAACTTTACTTGTTATTTTTTGCCTTCCTATACTTGCACAAAAGGTCCTCTACCCCCATCTTGGCCTACCTTTGTGCCCTTCAAGACTTAGGTGAAGCACATTTTCCTCTAAGATGTTCTTGCTTAGCATTCCTCAGTCCCAAAGACCCAAACTAATGTTTCAACCCAAAATTTTATCCTGTTTGCCTTAAGCATTTGCCACCAAAGGCAAGAGCTAACTAAGTCCACATAAGTAGAGACTTCAGCAAACTGTGCTTGTGGGGAAGCACCCATGTACATATGATGCAGGGACACAGGAAAAACTACCACTCTAGGATATTCTTCTGTAATTCAGTGAATTGGTAATAGTCAGTAGGTTGACCATTGACATAGTATTCTACAACCAGTACCTGAATACACAGTTGTACAAATACACAGAGTTGTGAGCTCTCTCAACAGTCTCATGTAAGCTACTATCTGTACCTATGAAAGAGAGCATTATATAAAGTTCAATAAATGTTTTTTCCCAAATGAGTTTAGTTGTTTTGTAATTTAAAAAATACCAGATACCCAATTATTTTAAACCCATTGTTTTCCAGACTTTTAAATTACAAATTAGCAAGTTTCTGCTATACATATACTTGGCGTATCTGGTAATTGAGAACAGAGTTTGGAGGCTTACTAATAGCAAGCACATGAAAGGGAATATGAAATGTTGATTATAACCATGGATTAAAACAAGAATCTGTGGTGTGTGAAGCGTTTGATATTTAAAATAAGAGCTGATGAAGATCAACATCAAAAGAAAATTTAATGTAATTACTATGGATTATATGTTTGCAGAATCCAGAGTAAAAATTAGGGAAATGCAACTAAGAAATAAAAATGACCAAAACATTGGCCTACACTCTGTTTAAAAGGCATGCTGCATTTTTCTCTAATTTTACAGTTATTACTCTCTTAAATCACCAAGCTAAGAGCCAAATTTACACTACTTTTCACTACATGAATACATATATGTTTTAGGTATAAGTATACATGAATGCAAAGAAAATTATTAAATCAAGAAAAAGGAAACCCTAGACTCTCCCACTCACTCTTATTTGCACAGTTTTGGGAAATCCAGTACCATTCAAATCACCTTTGTTTCTCTAGAAAAGTACATGCAATAGAGAGCAGAGAAGAGAATTCGTTGATTATCAACTTGGTCATTTTCATTATTTCTGCTTCATTTTTTCACATCAGATTATCACTCTCAATACTCTTTTTCTTTGAATTTATCCTGGGACTGCTACTGTTTCTGGACACTGCATCTGACTTCTCTGAGGGAAACACTTATCCTCTAATACCCCGAGAAGATGATCCACAAACTATGCCTACTTGTACTAAGGTTTCCAGATAAAACACAGATTTATATTAAATCTAAATTTCAGATAAAAAGTGAATACTCTTTCAGTATAGGTATGTTCCATGCAGTATTTGGGACATACTTACACTTTTTAAATATCTGTTGTTTATCTGTAATTCAAATTTAACTGTGGAACCTGTACTTTTATTTGGCCAATCAGCAATCATAACTTGTAGCCCTCCCTCCTTTTCAAAGCTTCTGTTTCATTTTCTCCTGTTTCTTTCACTCTTGAGTAACAGTTTGGCCCTATGTTCCTTACTATTTTATATTTCTGGGAAGGATTTCCTATGCCAGATACAAATGTATATGCATGAGTACATAAGCATTCACATGCAATCAGAACAGTTTGATGTCAATAACCACAATAACATAGGGCTCATGGATAAGCCATTGACAAGCTTCCCTTAAGGATTTCCTGATAGTTTTCCATGTCATCCAACAGAAATTCTTCCAAAATGACCTTCATTCTCTAATTTACTCTACCACGACTCCTGAGAAAATTGTACGGGGAGAGGCCTTCTTTGGTAAGGCTTACTGTGCAATCAGAATTGGTAGCCATATCCAAACATATCAACACATAAATAGAAATTGCCCAGATTTTGGCTTGGCATAGAAAAGTCTCAAACTAATTACTCTGTTAGAACATTTTGACCTGTCTAAAACTGTACACATTTTTGTCAACACTCTAAGTGTACGAAAGAAGAGAAGACAATAATTCCTGTCTCTCTCAATTACCTTTAGTTTTCATTTGTGCTTTCTCCATTTTCCTGGGAGCTAAAAACAGATAAAAGATTAGGAAAAAAATGCTGTGTCATGCACATACATATACATTTCAATTTTTAAAATGTATGTATTGGGAAGTATACATTGAAATGCCAGTTTATCCAAAATAATCAGTATACCATGGATCCTCTTAGTGAATGTATGGATGAAAATGATTTCCTAAAAAACAAAATCCATTTCTCAGATATCCTGTTGATAATCAAAAGGCCAGACACCAAAAAGACCTAAAAAGAATGCCTGCTCTGTGGTCATTATTTCACAATCTTTGTGTAAGTATATATATAATTCATATGTATATCTCTATATAAGTTGTACACATCAAACATGCATATTTTATTTGCTAATAAAAAGAAAAAAAACAAGATTGCCTGCTTTCTTCTTTCTTATAAAGCGCCAAGATGCTCCCAGATGATGGTTCTGTGATGAGAGCTGCTTCTACTGTTGGGCCAGAATTGTAGGGAAGTTATCCGGGAAGTTCTTCAGGGAAGTTAAATAGGAGAGTTATTCTCTCCTATTTCCTCCTATAAGAACAAAAATACCTAACTGCCTAATGTGTAAAGAGGACACCCTTAAAATATGCCCCAGAGAGTGATCTCCTTTAAGACTCTGGGACATGGATTTTTAAAATTTAATCTAAATCTTCTTATTGGAGTAGTGACTTAAGAGAACAGTATTCATATATGTAGGGAATATCAACATCAGGCCACAAAATCAAGTATGTGAGAAATAATCAGTACTTCCAAAATGCAACTTAATTTATATTTCAAGCTGTCATCTCCACGAGTGGGTAGAAAACTTATTGCCAAGCACCAAGGAGTTCCATGGTTCATGCCAAAGTTTAGAGATGCTATAGGCAGCATGGGGGTTGGGGAGCTATGCTTACTGATTGTATCTATTAAACAAATTAGTGGGTCTGGTGCACTGATTAGCACTGAAATGTCTATTGACCCTCTCATCCTGGCCTCTCCATTTCCAGTAGCCCTCTGGTGATTTCTGCCATGCCTGGAAAGTTTTTGAAAGGTTGTCTATTGCCTTGCCAACCTAGATGGCCCATGAAGCTGGTACTTCTTTAGGATCCAGCCAATATGCTGCCAAATATCAGGGTGGGTCCACTGTGTTCTTGGAGCCATATGTCCCTCCTTCTCCAGGAAATATTAAAGATACATCAAAGGGAAATGTTTTCTATCTCATGATTATTTAAGATAATCATTTTACAGCTAGTAATTGTCATATATTGAGCCCTTAAGACTTGCTGATTATTTGTACTGTTCGTCCTCCCACAGGCCTCCCTGAAGTTAGGCATTATTCACCACCATCCATGAGAAGAAGTGGGTAATGGCATAAAGGAAGAAAAAAAAATGCAGGAGAAAAAACTTCACAGATTAATATCCCAAAATACCACAAAACCAGATTATCTAAGCTCAAATTCAACTAAGAAATCCTAATTTTAAAAGATAGAAAACAAACCATTAATTGTCTAAAGTTAAGGCATTAATTTCTATATCTTTTTTAAATGTTTGACCTCAAAACAGTCCACTTGCACAGAGCATTTTCATCATCAGTAGTTGACCCAAAGATAAGTTTCAGAATGCTCAAGAATAATACTGATATGTAAAAGACAAATGATACATCAAAATATAATCTTTCATAATTAAGCAAGATTCAATGCAGACCCTACTGTTGTTAAAGGTAATGTTGAGTTTAAGAGGCATTTTCTTTTCTGTTAAGGATGGAAATGACTATCAGTATGAAAGCAGCGCCTCACTTTTCATTCTCATGGATTTACAAACCAGTTAACATTCACCCGTGTTTTTTTTATTGCATATATACTGGTGAATTTTTATTCCAAGAGACATATCTCTTTTGAATCTAATATAAAAATTGCCTAATCAAATCAAGTTGGGCAGGATGAAGCTGTGGATTTTTAAGCGTGAGGTGTTTTATACTTACAAAACAAATGGATTGTGGACCTCACCTCATCAATAGCTTTATTTTGGCTCATGACAGAATAGCTTTCAGAAGTGGGGTTCTAAGGGACACAGTTACAAAGCGAGGAGTGTGACTGAATAGTCTTGTTCTGGCTGTACAAGTGGACAGCAGGGACATAGAAGGCTTCCAGCTAGCCCTGAAGCCTAGTGTAATACATGGATGCAATGGACCAGATCCTGTGACCACCTAACAAATAGAACATCTTGAAGGCAAACTTCCCTGATGTGCTTTGCTAAACATATTAATGGTTTGTTTTTGCCTAAGCTTCAGACATGCTGGAATATAAAGGGATGAGATTAAACTCTACATAAGGAATAGGAAAAGAAATCTGAAAAAGATAAAAACAAAAGAATAAAGAATGAAAAAAAGAAAAACGATTTCACAGGCCTCAAGATGAAGAGTGAGCCTAAAGGAAAGGAAACCTGTTTAGCATGAGCTGTTTAAATGTCAAGTAGTCCACGAGCTTAAAGCTCTTCGGTAAGGAACGAAGCAACCCTGGCAGAATGCTCCAATGACCTAGCGGGCCTCTCAGATTACTCTGTGATTCAAAAGTCATGTGCGTCTGGTGTGTGTCCGCCCAGGCTGGAGCCCACGTTACAGGACGACCCAGCAGAGCCCTGCCTGCTACCACATGTGAGTCAGGCAGAACACATGTGATGATAATCAATCTCTATTTTTAAAATGTGAGATTTACTATGACTCCTAATCCTGCATTGGAAGTCAGCTATTTTATTCAGACCAGCATGTTTATTTTATTTTTCAGCATATTTTAGAAACATGACATGACTCTATGGAAACAGAGCGAAAGAAAAGACTGAGTCAGAAGAGTTTCTGATCATTTGCTGAAACTTCTGGAGAGGAGAATACGGACACAGTTAGTGATGCATATGGTCATACATTGCCTGATTGGAATACAAGCATTTTGTTTTTTCCAAATATTGTCAAAATGCCTTTTGTACTAAACTACTCCATAGGGAAATCAAACATTTACTTAATGGCCTACAGTTCAATTCACACTCTCCTTGGTCAGAGGAAAGCAGGATGCTGTATGTGCTGGGCTCTGTCTTTCTGTGTAATCCCCTACATACCTACAGTGGCATTCCAGCCACCCTTTGGTTCCAGTTTTATCTCCCTCCAAACTTTTCTTCACACTGCAGCCAGAGTACTATTTCAAAAATACAAACAGATTAAACAAGAAAGCCATGATCATGAAAGAAACAGTTAACAAGGTGGACTTTATTAAAATTAAAAACTTTACTCTGCCAAAGATACTGTTGAAAGAATGGAAACACAAGACACAGGCTGGAGAAAATGTTTTTAAAAAGACGCATTTCGTAAAGGACTGTTATCCCAACTATACAAACAACTCTTAAATCTCAATGATAAAAAAATGAACAAGTAACCTGATTTAAAGATGGGCCAAAGACCTGAACAGACACCTTACCAAAACAGATATACAGATGGCAAATAAGCACATGAAAAGATGCTCCACACACTATGTCATCAGGGAAATACAAATTGAAATGATAATGAGATACAACTACACACTTATTAGAATGGCCAAAATCCAAAAAACTGACACCACCACATGATAGGGAGGACATGGAACAACAGCAAGTCTCATTCACTGCTGGAGAGAATGCAAAATAGTTTTGGCCATTTTGGAAATTAGTTTGGCCTTTCCTTACAAAACTAAACATGCTCTTACCATAGACTCCAGCTCCTTGGTATTTACCCAGAGAGGTGGAAAGCTTATGTCCACACATAAACCTGCACATGAATGTTCATAGCACCTTTATTCATAACTATCAAAACTTGGAAGCAATCAAGATGTCCTTCAGTAGGTGAATGGATAAATCAATGATGGTACTTCCAGACAATGGAATTACTCAGTGCTAAAAAGAAATGTGCTTTCAAGCTATGATATACCATGCAGGGTGTTTAAATGCATATTACTAAGTGAAGGAAGCAAATCTGAGATGGCTACATGCTTTATGATTCCAACTATATGACATTCTGGAAAAGGCAAGATTGTGGAGACAGTGAACGTATAAGCGGTTGCCAGAGGTTGGAAGTCAGGGAGGGATGAACAGGCGGAGCACAGAGGGTTTATATGATAAAGAAAATAATCTGTAATGCCATAATGATTGATTCATGCTATCACATATTTATCCAAACCCATAGAATATACAACATCAAGAATGAATCTTAATGTAAACTATGGACTTTGGATGATAATGATGTTCCAGTGTAAGTTCTTCAGTTCTAACAAATGCACACTCTGGAGGGAGGCTATACACTTGTGGGGGAAAGTGGTAAATAGGAAACCTCTGTACCTTTGCTCAGTTTTTCTGTGATCCTAAAACTCCTCAAAAAATAATAAAATTTAAGCAACAAATGAATGGAAACCTAAACAAAGCTTAAAAAGAAAACCTTTTCCATGACTCTTAGTATGAAACTCACTGTATATAACATGACTCTGGCCCATGGCCTACCTACTCAGTCTCAAACCCTGCCCTTCTCTGCTCACTGTGACTCAAACTTAACTTCTTCCTGTCCCTCAGACTTCCACATAATCCTAAATATGCATTTATCCAATAATGTATTATTTTAATATATATGTTTGCAACTATTCTTGGGATCCATGACAATAAAGATCCTATATTCTTATTTATTAAGTCACCTGGAAGCAGAACAAAAGTTTGATCCTAGTTTTCCTGTCTTCAGTGCTATCATACTTTTCACTCCATCCTCTCTCCTTCTTAAGTTTTCTAAACCAGTTCTGAAACCTTATGTGACTCTCAAGACATACTATCTAGAAAAATTTCCCTAGGTTCTAAGCCCTCTTTCCTAGTCACCCTGATCTGTTCACTTTTTCACAAGCCAGGGTCTGCCCCCTGTGATTGTCCATGGGATCAATTTGGAACATAATGGATTGTTCCAGCCTAAACTGATACTTCACTTCTCTTCCAAGCTTTCATTAGACTCTTCTCTGAATTTTTATAGCATGTTTACTCAATTGGACACAGTATTACATCAGAGTTTTGCATAAATATTTATTATTCTAACTTCTCATCTCTATTGGAAGCTCCTTAAAGATGGAGTCCCTCAAGGCTCAGGCTTCAGTACACCCCCAGCTCCTAGCACAGTGCTAAATAGGACATGAGGGACTGACCTCATCCAGTATTTCCAGAAGTGACCCAGATATTACCACGTCCTATCCCAAAGAGCAAAGCTTCATAAATCTCAGGCAAATCATCTACCTTCCTAAAAAAAATGGATGTGTCTTTTCACATTTCACTGTCAATGTGTATCTCCCTCTAAGTTCAAAGGAGAAGACACATTCAGCATGCTGGGCTTTCATAGGTTTCTTCTAAGCAAAAACATTCTAGATTTTGAGCTCTATAGTGTATCTTGCCTAGAGCTCAAATAATAGGAAAAAAAAAAAGAGAAGAAACAATACTGGTAATGAATCTATCAAAACTACACACAACAGCTTTGAAAACAGTATATACTGCTTTCCGAGGGATATGTATGTTGGTTCACTCCTTGGAATGATGCTGCATAATTATGATAATGTAATTTCATGACTGGTCCAAATACATCTGAAGTGTCTGTTGTACAGATTCTTAAAGGTGTAAATTCAAGTTGCTCTAGTTTTCATCAACAATGACCCTATAATTTCCAAGTGACTTGTCTCCATAAGAATTACTAAGTATTTTACATTTATTTTTTTCAACAATAAATTGACAGTTTAAAATTCCAAGTGTCTGGCTGCCATTATTTGGACCTTATGTTACCACTACACTACTAAAGGAGATGCATGTCACTGTCATCAACTTGAATAGTACATATGGAATATATATGTATATAAATAATAACCAAATATTAATCTGAAAAGGGCTGATTATCCAAGAAACTTCCTGGATAGTAACAATACAACCAAGAAAAGAAACAATAGTAGCAGTTATTTATTGGGCACTCCAATATACAGACATCTTAAATAATGCTTTTGTTAATCCTCACAGATAATCAAAGGAGTACAGATATCATTCTCGTTAATTCATAGCTAAGAAAATAAATTTGAAGAATTGAAAAAACAGGAAAAAAGCAAACAGAATTTGAATACTCAAAAACCAGTACTCTTTTCTACCATAAAAAGCAAGCAATTGATAGCTCTTGAGAATTCAGGAAATTTTTAAAGGCAAATGGATATTTGAAGGTTTTACTTTAATCCCCAAACATTCAATGTAAGTTTCAGCATGCTGCAATATGTGTTGTGATTACACAAAGGACCCTGAAAGTTGAAGTTGCTACACTATTAGATTGTTTTTCTCTTTTAGTCACAATAATAACCAACATTTTTTATACCAACTGACAGAATCTATGCAGAAGTGACACTGAATGCATTTAGCACAAGAATTAGGTGGGGTTTTTTTTTATTTTGTTTTTAACTTATTCTGTTATGACTCGATATGCCCTGTGGAAAGATTACACACTTCCACCTTACTGACCTTAGGAGAAGCTAGCTGACTTCCTGTGGCAATGAAATGTGAACAGAATTGTTGTTGGCTGCCTCTGTCTTGGAGCCTGGAGAATTAGCATATGCTTTACCATCCTCATTTTCCCCTTAGTCATAAAACTACCAATGCTCCAGACTGAAGCTACTCCATCAGCCTAAGTCAAATGAAGCCACAGCCAATCCTCAGTGGGAATGCAGCACAAGTCAAATATAAACTTGTGTGATAATAAACCACTGAGATATTATGATTGCTGTCACAGCATATCGTAGCCCATACCTTAGGTATAACACATAGAACTGTTAACTTCCCTTTCCAACCAATTCCAACTTTATAAATGATTTCTCTTGCAATAATGTTGCATAATGATCAATTCCAAAACTTAGGACCTTACAACAATAGCTCTCATTTCTCACTCATGGATCTGAAGGCTGGCTGGAGCTCTCAGTTCTTGGCTGGAACATTCTTGCCCCACAAGATTGCATGTTGGGTTCAAAGATCATTCCACATGACTTATTCCAGGACCAGTACCTACCTGAGGCACTTCCTTCTCATGCTACATGGAAAAAATGCAAGCAGCCATTGATACAGAGAAGGAGTGAAATTGAGAACAATTGTCCAATCTACTACAGCCAATTCACTTGGTCACAAATATTCACTTTCTCACACAGGAAAAACTCATCCCTCCAACACATCCCAAAAAGTTTCAATAACAGCATTAGGCATGAAGTCCCAGATCTTGTGATCTGCATTGGATTCATATGTAGTTGCTCTTAATCTAAAGGCCTGTGAAACTATAAAGATAAATTATCTGCTCTCCTAATCCTCCTAATACATGGCGGGACGAGAACAGAAAAGCCGCAATAAGCACTCCTGTTTCAAAAAGGGCAGGCAAATAGTAGTCACTGGTCTATAGTTATTTCTAATCACTCTGGGGAGATTCCCCCTTACCCTGGGATAGAAATTATCTCCTGACTAAGCCCAAGCTCTTCTTCTTAGAAAGAACTTCCCAGTCCATTGTTTTCATTGACTATTGGCTCCATTCTCTGCGATGTCCTTCCTCTTCCTTGGCCATATTTGAAGAAGGCATTGGGGAACATGCTAACACTGACTGATCAACAGATTCCTTAGCCAGCTTCCTGGCTATAGAAAGTTGGAGGATCAAAAGGCCCTTTTAAGTCTTGAACTGTCACTGTCTCTTTTAATTCATGCTGATGATACTTTGTAGCTCTCAAAAACTTTCTTTGGTCCCTTTCCGTATCTATGTGTATCAGGTTGCACTCAACTCCTTTGGCCAAAACACTACAATTCCCTTGGAGGCATGTCTCTCCCTCTAGACTCTACAAAGACAGTGGCAGGATTTTCTGCAGAGCTGTGTGGGCAATAAGGAAGGAAGGGAACAGCTGACAGACTCTGAGGAAGTTTGTAAGGTTTGAGTCAGATATATCAAATAATCTGATTTCTCTTTCTTTTTTAACCTAATCTGAATCCTTAACCTTTAAGTGAGAGAATTTAACCTTTTAATATGATTGTAGTTTAATGTGATTATGACTATATATTTTCATGTATTTGGATTTGTTCCTTCCATCTTACTTTTTGAATAAACCATGCCTCTGCATGCTTCTCATGTCCCTTTCTTACTGTTTTTTGGACTGATTAAATCTTCTCATTTAATTCTTTTCCTTGGGTGATTTGGAAGACCTATCTATTACATTTAGGTTTCTAATGTTTCTCCTTCCATTTGTAACATGGAAATTTAAATATTGTAACAATGAATAGTTCTAAAACAGTACCTGAAAAATAGTACATGCTAAATAAATCTTTGTTTCAGCAATTATGACTACAATTTTAACATTATTTAAGTAATATATTATTATTTATCATTATTTCTTAAACAGGCATATCTTGTTTTACTACACTTTGTAACTCCTGTGTTTTTTACAAATTGAAAGTTTGTGGCAACCCCACATGGAGCAAGTCTATCAGCCATTTTTGCAATAGATTTTGTTCATTTCATGTCTCTGTGTCACATTTTGGTAATCTCACAATATTCCAAACATTTTCATTATTTCATTTCATTTCATTATTTCAAACCATATTCATCAACATTTATATGGTGATCTGTGATCAGTGACCATTGATGTTACTATTATAATTGTTTTGGGGCACCACTAACCATACCCAACAAGACCAGATAATGTGTATGTTCTCTCTACTCTACCAACTGACTGATCCTCTGTCTCCCTCCCTTCAGGCCTCCCTGTTCCCTGAGAAACAGCAATATTGAAACTAGGCCAATTAATATAACCTACAATGGCAGCTAAGTGTTCAAGTGAAAAGAAAAGTCACACATCTCTTGCTTTAAATTGAAAGCTAGAGATGATTAACTTAATGAGGGAGGTATATTGAAAGTCAAGGTAGACTGAAATCTAGGCCTTTGGCACCATAAAATTATCCAAGCTGTGACTGCAAAGGAAAAGTTCTTGAAGGAAATTTAAAGTGCTGGTCCAGAGAACACACAAATGGAGTAAAGCTGCCTTATTGCTGATATGAGAAAGTTTTCATGGTCTGGTTAGGAGATCAAACCAGCTACAACATCCCCTTAATCCAAAACCTAATCCGGACCAAGGCTCAAACTCTCTTGAGAGTTATGTTTGTGTGTCCTGACTGCCCTATGAAAGCTGAGAGAGATGAGGAAGCTGCAGAGAAAAGGTGGAAGCTAGCAGAGGATGGCTCATGAGGTTTAAGAAAAGAGGCCATCTCCATAATAGAAAAGTGCAAGGTGTTGCAGCAGGTGCTGATGTAGAAGCTGCAATAAGGTATTCAGAAGATCTAGCTGAGGAAATTAATCAAGTAGCTACACTATATAACATTTTCAGTGTAGATGAAACAGTCTTCTACTACAAGAAGCTATCATCTAGGACTTTCAAAACTAGAAAGACATCAAATCCTGGTTCAAAGCTTCAAAGGATCGATTGACTTTCCTGTTAGGGGCTAATGCAGCTGGTGACTAGTTGAAGCCATTGCTCACTGACCATTCCAAAATATCCCTTAAGAATTATGCTACATCTACTTTGCTTGTGCTCTATCAATGGAACAACAAAGCCTGGATGAGAGTACATGGTTTGCTGAATATTTTAAACCTACTAATGAGACCTACTGCTCAGAAGAAAAAGACTCGTCTCAACATATGACTTCTCACTGACAATGTACCTTGTCACCCAAGAGCTCTGATGGAGATGGACAACAAGATTAATGTTGCTTTCATGCCTGCTGATACAATGTCCATTCTGCAGCTCATGGATGTGATCAAGGAGTCAGTTCAACTTTCAAGTCTTCTTATTTAGTAAATATATTTCATAAGTCTGTAGCTGCCATAGATATGATTCCTCTTGTGTTATTGGACAATATAAATCCAAAACCCTCTGGAAAGAATTCATCATTCTAGATGCCATTCAGGACATTTATTATTCATGGCAGAAGATCAAAATAGCAACATTAACAGGAATTTGGAAGAAGTTGATTCCAATTCTCATGGATGCCTTTGAGGGATTTAAGACTTCAGTGGACAAAGATACTGTTGATACGTTGTAGACGTAGCAAGAGAAACAGAATTATGAGTGGTTCTTGAAGATGTGACAGAATTACTATAATCTCATGACAAAACTTGAAGAGATGAGGTGTTCTTATTATCTATGAACAAAAAGGAAGGGGTGTCATGAGGATGGAATCTACACCTGGTAAAGATTTCTGAAATGAAAACAAAGGAGTTAGAATCTGACATAAACTTAGTTGATAAAACAGTGGCTGGTTTTAAGAGTATTGACTCCAATTTTGAAAGTTCTACTATGGGCAAAATGCTGTCAAACAGAATCACATGCTACAGAGAAACTGTTCATGAAAAGAAGAGTCAATCGATGTAGCAAACTTTATGATGGTCTATTTTAAGAAACTGCCACAGCCACCCCAACCATCAGCAGCCACCACCCTGCTCAGCCAGCAACCATCAACACAGAGGCAAGGCTCTTCACCAGCAGAACAAGATTACAACTTGCTGAAAACTCACACAATGATTATAAATTTTTAGCAGTAAAGTATTTTTTAGTTAAGGTATGTACATTGTGGTTTTTAGACTTAATTCTATTATAGTCTGTACAGTACAAACTGTATAGTGTAAAAATATAGTGTGAACTACTGTATAGTGTAAACACAACTTTTATATGCCCTATCACACCAAAAAATTTATTTGGTTCATTTTATTTCAGTATTTCTGAAGTCCATCTGTACCACACCTTTCCCATATTTGTGTTTTTCTTTCACATTGCTTAAACAACTTTTTAGAACTTTTTAAAGAATATTTCTGTAGTTAGTAAACATTCTGAATCTTTGCAAATCTAACAAAAAATTCAAATCCCTATCTCCATAAATTGTAAGCCAGTTTAGTAATGTACAGAATTAAAGATCTAAAATTATTTTCCCTATAAACTCTAAAGGTATTTCTTCATTTACTTCTAGTCTCCAGTGTTGCCAGTGACATCAATCTGACTTCCATTTCTCATAAGAAAAATTGATGTTTCCATTCTGCATCTTTAGAATTTTATCTTTCTCCTTAGTCCCAGTAATGACACCCAATTAACTGCTTTGATTTTGCCAGAGGACACTGGGTCCAAAGTCCTGCACACATTCTGCACACTATCCTATTGTGCACTTTTGGGGCTCTAGTTTCCACAGGTCAACTGATTTCATATGTTTTATTATAGCCATCTCTTTGTCTTATAATATTGTTATGGACTTATTTTAAAATATCTATTTTCTCCATTTAATGTATGGAAATAGGATGGAGGGGAAAATAGGATTATTGCTCATTTCTTCATTTTGATCCAATCTCCTCTACAGTCCCATTTAGTTTATCCTATTAGGATACTAATTTCATTGTCTTTAATGGATTTTACTAAGATAAACTTTAGATCCACCCAAGTCAAAATAACACAAATTATGAATCATTAGAGCTTAAATGGATGAAGTTTTACTGCTGATAAACAAGGCTTTGTCTATACAACACCCAAACAAACTTGTCAACTCAAGGGAAAACCAAAACCAGTTGAAGCGATTTTAAGAGACAATGCTTTGATTTAAATAGTTGCCAAGTTGCCACATAGACACAAACCAAGTTGCACTTAACCAATGAAGCAACTGAAGCAATTAGAGATTAATTTGTGATGTTCTTCAGATAAAATAGCCAAGTAGCCATTTAGTCAAAAATAGCCCCCAATGGGTTCTTGCCCTCTGAAACTTTTGGATATCTTTTTCAGCTATTCTATCAAATTGAGACTTTGTAGGGAGAGCCAAGAAAGCACATCATGCACCAGAGCCAGGAAAATGCACCATGTACCACCCTGTGAACTAAGGAACATTTAGTTCACATACCCTCCAGCCCTTGCACTAACAAGCGGCAGTAACACCATAGCAGAAATTATCTCCAGTCGAATTAATTCTCCTTAATATATAACATGTGGTCAAATAATGTGACCCTTCCAAAGCTGTGTTTTCTGGAACACTGTGCTTATTAAACTCTTCTCTAAGAACATGTTGTGAATAATCAATGACAATTTGCTTCTCATCCCCTTAAAAATGCGCAAAATGTAGTATACCATCTTTACTAGAAATGCCTCTTCATTTTTAAACTATTACACAAAGAGCTTTTATTATTTGTGATCATATCTTCTTCAGTTTGGATGTAAGAAAGTAAGAAAATATTTGAAAAATAATGCTTCTGATCTGGTGTCATAGGCATCTGTGCTGGAGGCAGATCTCAGCATAGACATGGACAGAAAGGGAATACCCTTGGAGTCAATTAGATACATCAAGATTTTTGATGAAAAGAGGCAATTACTTCAATAACAAAGGCTGCTATTCTTCTTTCAAATAACAGCATGAAAGCAATTCTTTTCACAGAGATTCTGGCCATATTGCTGTCAAAGCCACAAAATCTATTATTATCCAGTATCCAAAGAAGAGAGTTCCTTCCCTACCAAATAGTAAAACGATATGTGGATTCCATCTACAAAGGTTTCCAAATTAGAAATGATTTCTTCAGAGGAAATATAGGAAGAACTTTGGAATTCAAGAGAACACATTTCAGAGAAATGACACAGATCTATACCACATGGGAAGAGCCTTGTGGCACTAATAGCATCAAGCTTGTTTTCAGTAGAGGGAGCATGTTGCCACATGTTGCCACCCAACAGGATAGCAAAGCCCGGGAAAAATGTCAAAATGTTGTTTCAGGGGCTCTTTTTAAAAAATGTTCATATACTGAAACTTTAATCAAGTCTTATAGCCTAATTTTCTCATTTTTATCCCTGTGTGGCAATAAAAAACATGTGTGAACTAAACCTCTTTTTTTGTATATATCAACAGTATGAGTTTTCACAGACACACTCCTACTTGAAATTATTTTCCTTTTGTGAATGAACACCACCCCTCTGATTGGAAACCTATTTATTTCTAGTGTTAAACCTACTGGGGAGGGACCGTATCTAATGAGTGGTGAACTACACCCTCCATATTGATATATACTACAGGAACAAGAGGGGAAAATATGAACCAGATTCTCCCAGAACCTAAGTCCCCCCCTCATATAAGTTAACAACTACTGTCTACCAGACCTACTAGAAAAATACCAAGGTTTAAAAGTATTTATATATTCAGAAGTATTATGGTTACATCTATAGCTATCTTAGATACCCATTGACTAGGATAGGACTAGAGGAATCTATATCAGTAAATCATGTTCAACATTTAGGTGTCTAAAAATTCTAACTTCACATTTCATTTTTTGACATCTCTTAATGATCCCTCATGGAAATTGAATTGGTGGCATAGTATTGTTCCTTCTTAAACTGGACCTTCTCAAGGCCATCATTTTTTTCTGTTCATTTAAACTCCTTCATCACACAAAAGCTTTCTTTGAAGTTCTTATTTCTTCCTGTGCATAAACAGTTGAAACCTCATAGTGTGGCTTCTGGGTCTACAAGTACTTACAGTAGATATTAATTGTACTTTACAGAATCTAATAATATTGTCAACTAAAGTTAAATAACCACAATAGTCTCTAGGAAACTATCTTCTTTTGTCAATCTCCACTGACAAATATATACATAGATTTATATTTTGATACTAAGTTCATGTCAGTTTCCACTGCATTTCCCTCAATGATTAATTTAGTAAATACATCATTTTTAGCATTAAGTCATTTATTAATAAAGATTCTTGCTACTGCTATGACCACTCCTAGATAGGAGAATATTTGGCACTTAGGGGTTTCAGAAAAAGTACCCTGGATGACACTTTATTGTCTAACTTTACCCAAAGATATAAAGAAATTGAAATAAATACCAAAAAATGGACAAGTAAACATATCAAGCACAATATGTACAAGTAACACCTATAGCTCATTTCTTGAAAGTTTTATATGATAGAAGGTAAAATCACCACTATTTTGTCAGAAGGAAAAGGGAATGTGATTTAAGAATTGGTCTAAATGAAAAAAAGATGTACAGACGTACACTGAAAGACCAGAGATCAAGAAGAATAAGAGAACAAGAAGGAGTAGGAAGAGAGTTATGAAAACACCTGGCCTACAGGTGCAATTTTCTGCAAATTGGCTAGGTCCACTTTGGTGTCTGGACACCACTTGGCAGACACAGCAGGCAGCTGATGTTCTCTTCTTAGTTTTTAAAACACACTACATTAAGAACAGATTTTAAAACTCAGTTGAAGACACTGTATTCACTGAATATTTTTTCATTATTATTATCCACTAAATTGTATAAGCAAATGAAAGGGAGAGGGCCTACTTTTGTTCTGATGAGAAATATCTACCAATTATTTAAAATTACTGGTTCCTGGCTAGAGTGCTTCCAAAGTCATTTCTTTTTCACATTATTCAACAGTGAAGAGAAGCAACTATGTTTAGCTCCATGACTGCTTTAGTTTCTGGTGGCCAACTATTCTTACAGATAAGTATAAGTATGTTTAGATTATTGACTAAACACATTTTTTTACTGCTTATTACATACTACAGTATTTCATTTAAAACATGCAAAATACAGACATGACTTCCCCAGCCCAAATCTAAGCAATGTACTGGTGGTGGTCAGATTGGTTCTCAGAACATACAATGCTGACAGAACTGGCAACTGTAAAGCTTACTATGAAGGTGCTTTCTCAGATGTACATGTTTTCCAGGCTAAACAAGATTTCTGAAAAATCCTTCATTGTACATGAAGGTATCTCAAAGCGCAATGATCTACCAGGTAAAATGGATAAATTGCCGTAAGGCTGTGTTCTGGGGTATTGTAAGAACTCTGTAATTCCAAAACTAAGGGGGAACCTCCATGCATCAGGCAGCAAAACCAGTCTCAGAAAACTGGCAGCAGGTCATAGTCATTCTCACAGGCAGTCCAGCTTTAAGCACTACAGAGTCTAGACAGGCAGAAGAGGGAGAGAACACTTAAGCTAATGAAAATATGTCTCTTACATGAGAAAGCAAGGTTGGAAAAGTACCAAATTTTAGTTCTCCAGTGAGAATAAACACAGTTTGTCTCTTATATTTGCAAACCAATAAATACTTTGAAAAAGATACCCTATGGCTCTGATTGGAAAAGTAAAAAATATGAAACTTGCTCTAAGAGGTCCTAGATTCAAAGTCAGAAATATGCCAGGGACAGCCAGCTCATAACTGCCCACAGAGCAACTTCAAATGTGAAGAGAAAGAGTAGAGTGTGCAAAACACCTTTGTTGTTTTTAACATAGCAAATCAGGAACTATTTCTTATTGAGTCTTGGAATTTAGGAGAATATTTCTCTAGCACTTTCTCCTCTTCCTCTCATACCATGACATGGAGAAAATATGAACCCCATCTCACATCTCAGCAAAAATGGAAATTCTGACAAGGTGATAGTCCCATGATAACTTGATGACTCCCTCTATGTTGATGTAGAAACATACATATTCCCAAAGAGTGACCCCAAAAGGTATCACCTATGATACTGGCACAGAAGGTCTTACTGAAAGATTCTCTCTCTTCTGTTTACTACATTTAGTCAGATATCAATTCCTGTTTCTTCTCTCTACCAATGTCTCATTTTGGGTTTTTCCTTTCCTTTTGTTCTATAACAAACATCTCCTCATCTCAAAAGACAATTGGAATAGCTTCCTAAACATGCTTTCCTCACCAGTACCTCATTTTCAATCTAATCCTTCTTATCCTAGATTTGTCATTCTAGAGCTCGGCTCTGGTCACTTCATGCCTCTGCTCACAGACTTTCAAAAGTCCTCCATTGCTATGGAAATAAAGCTCAAACCATTTTGCTTAGTACTGAATATTACCATAATCTTGAGCACTACACACATTTCTTGTACCCTACATTCCAGCTACCCTGTCATGTACATATATCATGAACATGCATCATTTTTCCTTTAATTTTTTTCACAGTGGTAGGGCAAGAGGAAAGTTTGCATTGCCCACTAGCTCTTAAAGATTGCTGCTTAGAAATAATCTATTGGTTAAAGCAAGCCATATTGTTAAGGAAGCAGTGAAGGACAAGCTTGGCATAAGCCCAATAAATGGGTAATGGAGTACTGGTGAACATACCTAATGACCACCATACTCTAAAATCACCAGGCATTAAATGGAAATAGTTAATGTGAAATGCTTATAGATGAATTTAACAAAATAAGGGTAAGATTTATTTGCTGAATACCACAAAAGATTCTCAAAAGAAATTTTAAAAGCCCTAAATAAATGGAGAGACATATTGTGGTCATTAATTGGAAGACTCAATATTGTTGGGGTAAATTTTCTCCAAATTGATCTATAGATTTAACATATTCCAAAAAAAATTACAACAGATTTTTGTAGAAATTTACAAGCTGATTCAAAACTTTTTATAGAACAGCAGAGGGCATAGCATAGTTAAAACAATTTTGAAAAAGAAAAGCAAAGTGGGAGGTCACACACTGCCTGATTTTAATGCTTATATAAATCAAGGTTGTATGTTACTATCATATAGATTAGACTTATAGATCAACAAAATGGAATAAGAATCTAGATATAGATGCACACAGATATGGCCACCTTATTTGACAAATGGTGCCAAGGAAAGGACATTGTTTTATCAAATAGTGCTGTAACATTTGGACATTTTTATGTCAAAGGGGGCTAAATTTTTATGCATACCTTTCACCTTATACAAAATTTGACTCCAAATGAATTATAGACCCAAATGTAAGGGCTAAAATTATTTTTTAAAACCATGAACTATAAAAGAAAAGGTGATAAATTAGACCTCACAAAAATCGTAAATTTATGTTCTTCAAATGACAACTAAGAAATTAAAACATGGCCAACAGATGGGGAGAAAATATTTGCAATATCCATATTTGATAAAAGACCTGAATCTAGAATATATGAAAACACTTTGGAGTGGCATCACCAAAATGGTGACATGTGTCATTCCTGACTTAGCTTCCCCCTCAAGAAGACCAACTAACAACTACTCAAGAACACGACACAACCGAGAGAATCCTAGAACCCAGGGGAGAGGCTAAAGTATGTCGCTGCACCACAGAGACCAAGATGGACTGCACTAAAAAGGTAAAGCAGCAGCTATATGTTGACTGTACTACCCCTCCCCAAAGCTGGCACCTGAATTTCACCAAACATTAGAAGAATTAACACCAATCCTTTTCAAACTCTTCCAAAAAAATGAAACAGGAGAGAAAACTCCCTCATTTTATAAGGTCAGCATTATCCTGAAATCAAAACTAGAAAAGGACACTAATAGAAAATCACAGGCCAATACCCCTAATGAATATAGATGCAAATTTTCTCAGTAAAACTCAGCAGCACACTAAAAGGATCATTCACCATGATCAAGTGGGATTTATCCCCAGGACAAAAGGATGTTTCCACATTTGCAAATCAATCAATGTGATGTATCACATCAATATAAGGAAATAAAGAATCATATATCATCTCAGTAGATGCAGAAAAAGCATTTGGAAAAACTCAGTATCATTCATGATAAAAACTCTTAACCAATTAAACTTGGAGAAACATATCTTAATATAACAAAGGTCATATTTGACAAGCTCACAGCTAACATTATACTCAGTGCTGAGCGGTTGAAAGCTTTTCCTCTAAAATCTGGAACAAGACAAGCATGGCCACTCTCACCACTCCTATTCAACATACAACTAAAAGTCCTAGCTAGAGAAAAATAATTCTTTCCTTTTCTTTCAGGAAAGAAAAATAAATGAAAGCTATTAGAATTGGAAAGGAAGAAGTAAAATTGTCTCTACTTACAGATGACATGATTTTATATATAAAAAATCATAAGAACGCCACAGAAAAAGATTAGACATAATTAATATATCAGTAAAGTTCAAGTATACAAAATTAACATGCAGAGATCAGTAGTTTCTATACACTGATAACAAATTTTCTGAAAAAGAAATAAAGAAATGATACCATTTATAATAGCATTAAAAACAATAAAATACTGAGGAATAAACTTAACTAAGGAGGTGAAACACCTCTATTCTGAAAACTACAAGACATTCATAAAAGATATCAAAGAACATAAAATAAATAGAAAGGCATCCTACATTCATGGATCAGAAAAATTAATACTGTTAAAATGTCAATATTACCAAAAGCCATCTATAGATTCAATGCAATCTCTACCAAGATTCTAATGGCATTTTTTTTACAGAAGTAATAAAACACTCCTAAAAGTTATATTAAACCACAAAATATCCCCAAATAATCAATGAAATCCTGAGATAGAAAGACAAAGCAGAAACCAACACACTTCCTAACTTGAAGCTACACTATAAAGCTATAGTCATGAAAACTATGAATGTGCCAGCATAGAAACAGACAAACCAATGGAACAGAATCAAGAGCCCAGAAATAAACACAGGTATATGTGGTGAACTAATATTTGACAAGAGAACCAAAAATATTGAATGTGGAAAAGATAGTTCCCTTCATTAAGTGTTGGGATAATTGGATATTCACATGTAAAACAAATTATATGTAAAAATTTTCATATGTAAGCATTCACACTCACAAAAGTTAGCTCAAAAAGGATTAAAGACTTAAATGTTAGACCTGAAACCATGAACCCCTGGAAGAAAACAGTAATAAAGGTCCTTGACATGGGTCTGATAATGACTTTTTGGATATGACATCTAAAGCACAAGCAACAAAATAAAAAATTAATGGAACTATATCAAAGTAAAAAGCTTCTGCATAGCAAAAGAAACCAAAAACAAAATTAAAAGATAAACTATGAAATGGGAAAAAATATTTACAAATCATATATATGACAAGGAGTTAATATCCAAAATATATAAAGAACTCATACAACTCAAAAGCAAGAAAAAACAAATATCCTAGTTTAAAAATGAGAAAAGGCATGAACAGGTATTTCTCCAGAGAATATATTTGAAAGGCCAACAGGTACATCAAATAAGCTCAACATCCCTAGTTATTAGAAAAATGAAAATTAAAACCACAAAGATATATCACCTCACACCTGTTAGAGTTGCCATCATCAAAAAGATGAGAGATAACAAACACTGGTGTTGATGTGGAAAAAGGGAACACTTGTGCCCTATTGATGGGAATGTCAATTGGTATGGCCACTATGGAAAACAGTATAGAGGACCATCCAAAAATTAAAAATAAAATATGATCCAGCAATTCAGCTTCAGGGAATATATCTAAAAGGGACAAAAACACTAGCTCAAATAGATATCTGCACACCATGTTCATAGTAGCATTATTTACAATAGCCAAGACACAGAACAACATAAGTGTCCTCTGATGAATGGTTAAAGAAGTTGTGGTACCTAAATACAATGGAATATTATTCAGCCATAAAAAAGGAAATTCTACTATTTGTGACAATATGGACTGACCTATAATGCATTATGATAAGTGAAATAAGGCATATAGAGAAAGATAAATACCCTATGATCTCACTTAGATATGGAAGCTAAAAAGCAATAAACAAAAAACAAAAAAGCAAACTCATAGAAAAAAAAATTAGACTTGTGGTTGCCAAAAGCACAGTGTAGGGGAATAAGAGAATTGGGGGAAGGTGGTCAAAAGATACAAACATCCAGTTACAAGATAAATAAGTACTAGGGATGTAATGTACAATGTGATAACTATAGCCAGCAATGCTGTATGATTTATAGGAAAGTTTCTAACAGAGTGAATCCTAAGAGTTCTTCATCATAAGGAGAAATTTTTTTCCTTTTTTCTCCTTCTTTTTTTTTATATTGCGTATATATGATACAATGAATGTTAGCTAAATTACTGTGATCATTTCACAATATATGTAAAATAAACCACGATACTGTATGCCTTAAACTTACACAGTTATGTATGTCAATTATTTCTTGATAAAACTGAGAAATAAACTTTTACAACTTATTACTCAGACAAAGATAATAATATAAATGGGCAAAAGGTTTCAACAAAAAATTCACCAAGGAGGATATATGGAGGGAAAAGAAATATATAAAATAGTGCGCAACATAATTAGTTTTTAGGGAAATGTAAATTCAAAATCACAATAACATACCACTAATTTCTACTAGAATAGCTTTTTTAAAAAACTGACAAGACTAAGTACTGATATGGATGTGGAGCAATTGGGATTTCTAAGTATTACACTGCTGGTAGGAATACAAAATGGTACAGCCACTCTAGAAAACAATTTGACATTTTCTTACTAATTAAAACATATACTTTATCTCATGACCTAACAATTCTACTCTTAGGCATTTATCCAGAAAAAATGAAAACATATATAAATGAAAATGTATATGTCCACATAAATACCCATACATGATTGTTGATAATCACCAAATATTGGCCACAAACCAAAGCTGTACACCCATATAATGCAATACTACTCAGCAATAAGCAAGAATAAACTACTGATACATGCAATAACAACAAAGTCAGATCACAGATATATTATGCTAAGTGAAAGTAGCCAGATACCAAAACTGCATGCTATGTGATTATGTTTATATATTATGGAAAAATAAAAACTTTAGGGATAGGACATCCAATTGGTGGTTGCTGTGGATTGAGAGTGAGAGAAAGATTTTGTTCAAATAGTCACAAGGAAGATTTTTGGGGTAACGGGAATGGTCTGTATCTTGACTGAAATGGTGATGACATGACTGTAAGTTTGTTGAAACTCATTAAATTGGATAATTAAAAGCGGTTAAGTTTTATATGTAATTTACACCTCAACAAACCTGACTTTAAAAGTATAGAAATAGTTTGAAAATATAAAGTGCAAGGCATAGTTGTTTCACTCATTAATTCATTGCTCTTCCACACTTGAGGGTTTTGTCTTTAAGCTAAAATACCTAACCATTTTGCCTACCTATTGGAGAAAATATTATGATAAATTTTTTCACAATGTTAAGCATCCATATCATTCCCTCTCCCTTACTGACTGATTAATTTCACAGAAACTTAAATCGTTTTCTTTAAAATTCTACATGTCCTCTAAAAATCCTGACAGAAGCTACAAGAAAAGGATGTCTGCAAAACCTCTCTTACTCCTAATTTCTCAGAAATAATATGTATCCGATCCAAAGTTACATTAAATTTCTCTTACTTGTTTTTTCCTTATTTATAATTACTCTTTGATTCAATAGTTTGTTATACTAACTTTTCTGTGTAGTTAGACATAGCTATATTTCTGGAGGATGAAAGTAGACAGTGGAAACTCCAGCCACAGATTTTGGATTATGCTTCTAAGAATATAAAGAATGGACTCAAATAGGCTCACCAAAGATGCTCTCCAACTAAATGAAACCTAAATTCAATGGCTTTGCCAGTAAAGATTTATTTGTAAAATAAATAAGCAATTTTCTCCCACTCAATCCAATCCTCATAATTTTCATTATATGTTTATGTTTAGATTTTTATAGAACACATTCATTAAGAGCAAGTTACACCTTCATTCCTACAAAATGTGTTTTACTGGTTCATAAAGCAGGAACAACAGCTCACGATTTTGAGTGTTTATTGTGTGTTAGCCAAGCATTGTTCCAAGTACTTTACTTTACTCTTCATAACAATCTATGATGAGAATCTTATTGTTATCCTCATTTTACAGAAATTTAGGAACTGGAAGCACAGAGGATTTAGACCATTTGCCTGAAGTCACACAGCCGTTGAATGGAGGAGCTGAATGTGAACCCAGACAGTTATTGAACTTGAACTCTCACTCTTAATAACTTTAATCCAATAATGCCTCCGAAGGAGAAAGCTGTTAATAAAACAAAAACATGTTTGTTTAAAAAAATACTTAATAAACATATAGCATGTGTTGAACACCTTTCTATGGATTGAGGAGACAAACAGTATCATATTAAATGAATAATTTTTTAATTCACCAAATTCTAAATAACATTTTAAACAGTTGGAAAAAATAAGTGTGTTTTTCTGCCAACAACTAGTTTGTATCCTTAAGTAAATCACTGGATTATCAGAACTTCAGTGTCTTCTATACAAGAATTAAGTGGTTAGTTTAAGGTTGTATTTGTTTTATCCTGTGACATTACACATAAAGCCTAAATAGATTATAAAATTCCCAGAATTCATAGAAAATTTCTCACTTTTCAGTATTTCTCAATATTTCAGTATCTGTTGTGAATTCCCCATCACAGATAAATTATGGAGGAGTAAAGGAAGCTTTAAACTCAACTGATTTTATGTTATTTTATGCTATTGATTGTAGTTTTATCTTTAAGTATTTGAAGAGGAAAATATTTCAGTACAACTTTCCAACTTTTAAATCATATTTTTAATTATGGATTGTATTATTCTATTAGTTTAAACTAGAAACAAATATTTTTAAATGAAAGAAGGAAGGAATAGAAGGAAAGAGGGATGAAGAAAGAGGGAGAAAAAAGCGAAGGGAAGGAAGAAAGTAGGAGCTATGTCTAATTTTTTGTTTGTTTGTTTCTGGAGGCAGGTGAAGAAGCAGCTAGATTTGGACAGAAGGAGGATGTGATACTTTCCTCTAAAGCTTTCCACATGATTAAGTAAATTACATTTCTTCTCTTCAAACAGGGATGATTTCTTCCTAGAAGTGCCAACATCTGTTTAGAAAGAACATCTGTTAGGCAAGTGGAGATACTGGGAGATAAGCTGCTTACTCAGGCAGGACATAATGAAAAAATCATAATAAACTGGAAATTAAGATTAAGATCTTGGCATAATTAGCAGTTCTTAAGATGCCAAATGCTGTATTTTTGAACACACAATTAATGAGGTTGGAAGCTCCCAGTGATTGTCAGCAACTCCAGCTGATGGTAGGTTAACAATCTGTTCAGAAACATTTACTAGGTAATAGAGAACAGGTTTACTCAGGATTAGTGCTTACATGGAAACTTGTTAGCATGCATAATTTCCAGGCACAATCCACCTTAAGTCAGGTCACCATGAGCAAAATATGAGGATTTTATATTACTGAACCCAAACTATAGAACCACTATATTAAACAACCACTTTAAATATATGTAAATGTGTGTGTGTGTTGTGATGTGTGTGCATGTTAGTTGTAAGTGCAAAGATAGCAATGGTGACAAAAACATTGTTATTTAGACTTTCGTCATTTATTTAAGTTTCACATGCATGATCTTCCCCGTGTCCAACAATCCTGTGAGATACACTGACCATAGAATCTTCCATTTTAAAATGAGGAAATGTTTCCAAGTAGTTATGTGATTTGAGCCAGTTATAGAGCTTAAAAATAATAAATTTAGAAGTTTAAATACATATAATGCTTTGAATAAGTTCATTAAAATACAAAATGGGTTTCCTAGAATTCAAATTTTAACACAGAAGGGAACTGAGAGGCATTCAGTAGGATATCCAAATGTGTATCCAGTACATTTCCCAACCATACTTCCACCCAATACAGACACACACACTTATTCAAGGCCTATAGTAATTTACTATATTTTCTGGAACACCTCAAGTTACAATTTGTATTTCCAGTCTTTCCACTATACTAGCACTATAATTTCCTTCTTTCAATCAACCTGAAGAAAGATAAACATATAAAGTTTTCTTCCAAATAAATTTGTTGTTTTTAAGTTCCAAATTGAAAAAAGAGATATATTTTCTTATAATAGTAATAATATCAGATTTTTGTGTTCATAAAATTGATGCGTGTCTATAAAAGAGAATGAGCAAATTCCAAGACAGCAGGCTATAAAGTTTATGAAGTCTAAAATTCTAGGTTTTCAATAATTCCAAGAAACTGCTCCTCTCATTCTCTCCAGCAAAGAGTCTACCAGACCAGGACAAATGTCAATAGGAAAATATCCCATTTTCCCCTCAAGGTAGGCCTAATGTCACTACTGGAGAAAAGGATAATTTGTCCAACTTTAGGCATTTCTTCTTATATGAATAAAAATATCACGGTGGAATGTAAATCCACTGTTACCTGATTACTATTCCCCCTAAAATGATGGCAAACTAAAAAAGAATTTTGATTAGTCAGTAGGTTTATTAACCACTTAACAGGTATCCCCAACTGCTAACAGAAAGTCAAGGGTACAAAAGAAGTGTAAGATGAGGTGACTGTCCTTTAGGAAGTTTGCGCTATAGCAGAAAGACAACTGACATATGTCAATCAAGAAGTCAAGAGTAATTCAATTCTAAATGGATTGCAACTAACCACAATTAGAAGGTGGAAAGAGAATAAAGCCAGTAAAGCCCACTAAGAGAAGGACATAATCTAGATGTGTGTGTGTGTGACAACCCTCACTATTAACTAGAAATTTGTAGGCGTAGTGAGCACCACACTCAAACTTTACATCACTTTCTACCTGAACATTTTCAGAGTATACCTGGGTTTAGAGATTAATATTTACAAGCAGAAAAAGAAGAGTTCAAGCACATCTACTCCTCTCTCAACTGTGTTAGTTACACTTACTCTCATCTGGCGTCACAACTAGCTCAAATTTATGTAAGAACTGGAAGATTTAATTGATTTCCCCTAACTCTTTGATCATTTGTAGTATATTTTGTATGAGATCGATAAAAATTTTTGGTTATTGATGTCATGATTAAAAACCTGCTATGTAACATCACTGAGAGAATCAGAGCAGGTCACAAATTCTCCTGACGGATAGACACAATCTGGGGAGGCCCATATTTCTTTATGACTTTTGTATAATGTAGATACTTGGCTTATACTATAAAAAATAGGATAGGTATTCTTCAAGATTCTGACAACATAATGTTTACTGTCATAAACCAAGAATTACATCAAAAGAAAACTGAACTTGCTCTAGAAATACTGTCAGAAGAAAATACTTAGTGCCAAGTATTCTGTAATTAATATCAATATTTTGGCACAATTACCCAATTTTTAATTTGTTCATGTTAAATAGATAGGTCAATATACTTAGTCCTTGAGAATATACTTTGCAATGAATTCTTCTGAGAACTTGTAGTGAGAAGGCATGTTATGAAAACAATCGCTAATATGATGAAAGGGAGATTTTTCTTGTTAGTGAAGGTGGGAAACTGCTTACAAACTTCCTTGAAATATTTCCAGATCATGATCATTTTAACTCCAATTTAGCAGGTGGAACTTCAAAGATTTAAGCAAACCTTCATTAAAATTCTGAAATGCACGAATATTTCTTGAAAAAAATCCACATCATGCTCACAGATCTTGATGCAGTGTATTTTTCCATCTCGTGGACAAATATATGCAGAGACTTGTCTAGTGGCCTTAATTTTCACAAAGGAATATCAACTTAATCATGCATGTGTTGAATTCTGAAGTATTAGTAACCAAGCATTCATTTATCTTTGTGTAAAGGTAGGCAGATTTGACCCATAAAAATATAAAGTCTAAAATAATTAAAATTCAGTGAAAAAGTGAAATATTTATAACATATGATGAAGGATAGGGTAAGCAACTCTACCATTTAAACAAATTGTTAATGCTACATTAAGAATTTTTAATCTCAGGCAAGATAAGAGATATTTTTCCAAAGAACACATAACAGATGGCCAGCAAACACATGGAAAGATATTCAATATCACTAATCATAAGGGAAATGCAAATCAAACTATAATTAGATATACACCTCATACCTGTCAGAATGGCTAGTATCAAAAGATAAGAAATAATAAGTGTTGGTAAGGAAGTGGAGAAAAGGGAACCATGGTACACTGTTAATGGGAATATAAATTGGTGCAGCCACTATGGAAAGCAGTATGGAGGTTTCTCAAAAATTTTTTAAAGAACTACAATACAATTCATCAACTCCACTTTCAGGTATTTATCTGAAGAAAATGAAAACACTAACTCAAAAAGACATATACATCCCTATGTTCACTGCAGTATTATTTACAATAACCAAGATATAGAAGCAGCCTAAGTGCCCAATGATAGAAGAATGAATAAAGAAAATGTGGTAGGTATAGACAATGGAAAACTCAGCCATAAAAAGGTAAAATATTGCCATTTGCAACGTACTCTAAGTGAAATAAGTCAGATAAAGACAAATACCATATAATTTCACTTATATTTGGAATTAAAAAACAAAAGAAACAAAAAAAATCAATAGACTCATAAATACAGAGAACAAAGTGGTGACTGCCATATGGGAGGGTAGTGAAGGACAGGTAAAATAGGTAAAGGGGATGAAGAGGTACAAATTTCCAGTTATAAAATAAATAAATCATGGGGATATAAGTACAACATAGGGAATGTAATCAATAATATGTTACCAGTTCATATGGGTGACAGATGGTAATTAGATATAATGGTGATCATTTCATATTGCACATAAATGTCAAATCACTATATTGCACACCCAAAACTTTTATAATATTGTATTTCAACTACAATTAAAAAAGATTTTAAAATGTATTCTGCAAAATAAATGTTAAGAATTTAAAGTGACACCACATTTCTGAAGGGCAATTTGGAATATAGTGATCAGAATAACTGCTAACATTCATTAGATGCTGCAAGTAGTATTCAGTACACTTATTTAATATCAAATGCAATCCTCACAGCAAACCTATGAATAAAATGTTATGGTAGTACCTACTTTTCAGATCAAGAAACTGAAGCACAAAAATGTTGAATAACTATTTAAAGTCACATAGACATAATATGTGAGAGCCAATATTCAAATTTGTGCACTTGGACCTCAGAGTCTTAAAATTAGTTGTGACCTTTGCTCCAGTCAAAATTTCTATCTTCTGGAAAATTTTTCCAATACATTTGTAAGGATTCACAGAAAGATTTCTACACAAATATGTTGAGGGCAGTATTATTTATAATAGCAAAATATTGAAGACAACATACATGTCTAATGCTAGGACATTGGTTAAGTAATTATGGTTACCCATACAGTAGGCATGCAGCCAAAAAAATCATTTCTCAAAGAATTTTCAGGGTATGGAAAATGGTCAGATATACTGCAATGTGAAGAAAGCATTATGTGAAATATGAACCCAAATTTGTATACAAAAATTAGGCTTGTATTAATAGCAAAATTGTTGGAATTCTGTGTATCAAAATGTTAATAGTTACCCTAGCTAGAGAAATTATAGATTTTCATTTCCCATTTTATAGCTTTCTGTGTTTTAACATTTTCTATTAAAAAATTATTATATTTATTTTGTAAGCTGAAAAAATTGCATAATATTTATGGCATAACCATAACAACTCTGTAAGCCTAAACTATATTCATTCTATTTTTCTCCTTTGGTTTCTACTTTTTATTTAATTTTATCTTGGATATAATTTTTTTCAATTTCTTATTTGTAGTTTACCAAATACTGTTTGTCCTTTTATTGTAAAACATCTTAAATCCTAATGGAATCCAGTATAAAAATTCAAAATATAAATAGTCTAGGGCCTCTTCTGAAACTCCCATTACATCCATTACCAGATCTAAAACACATGACTAAAATAACACACAAACTTGAGTAAATGGTTCTCTTTAACCAAAAGCAAACCCATTATACTGTCCTTTCATGTTTAATCCAACATCAGCTGAACATTTTACATAAATTTTCACAAAAACATTATTTGATCTGAGAACATCTGCCAGAGCCTGGAACACATTTTTCCAGTCCTTGACTTGAAGTTTAGTATAAATATCATATATATGCTCTCCCAGAGACTTTGACATATCATAATATCCTTATATACAACTTTAATGCATGGCACTCATTTGCATAGAAATCTAATCCTTCTAAAAGCACTTTCATATGTATTATTTCAATTAATCCTCACAACAAGCCTACGAAAAAAGCATCACTGAACCAACAGATGAAAATGTCACAATAGATGCTTATATCCGATACTCAAGGCTATAATTTTTTTTAACATAAGCATGATACTTTCCTTAGCAGCACTAGCAGATTTGGCAATACTGACTCCACAGTGTATGTCATGAATCACTGATCTCAGAGAGGCATTTTGGGGATCACCAGAATTTTTGGTTCAATCCAACTCAATATTGCTTATTACAACCACAAACTAAGATTTTAAAAAAAAAGAAGCTCTGGGAACACACGTCTATGTCTACCAGATAGAACTTTACTGAAACGTGTGTTTCGTATATACGAAGCATACAAAAGACACACACACACACACACACAGAGGCTCTTCCTGTGGAGAATAATTACACTGAAGATGTGTTCTTCCTTTAAGACGAAATGCAGACTTCTTATTAAAAGTCAAATCTTTCCTTTCAAAATAGAAAATCAAATTTTCTTTTTTTAAAACCCCAGATGACTAAATGTATACTTTTGAAATTTTTCTGCGAAGAACATTCTTCTGCCTAACAATTCCCTTGAGACTCCTCTCAGTTCTTATAACAGACTCTGCTCAGTCCTCAAACACTCTGCTACATTTAACGTGGATGGTCACTTCCTTTTCCTTCGAAGTTCTTCCAGGACCTTCCCTCCTCTCTACTGGCTCCACTGACAGCTCACATTCTAGAACTACAATTGATTCAGCCCATCTTCTCTCTGCATTTGCGCCATCCACCTACCTTTGAAAACAGTTGTGATACAGCTTCTAATAATATCTCTTGCTCATGACAATATTTTCCTGAGTCCGGTTTTAGCTTCTCCCTTAATTTTTTTGCTCCCAGGTACAATCAGGAATTACAGACACAAAGGTGACCCTGCTCAGTGACCTAACCTGTACCTACCATACGGGAGTGGGCACTGCTGCACTTGAGTGTAGATGATTCATGTATAGCAACCACAGAACAAGAGAACTATTTCAGTGACAGGATAATAATCAGTATGATGAAAAATGAAGTGCTTGTGGAGAGGGGGAGACACAGACCTGTGTGATAACAGCCTCTTTAAAAATCCTAAAACCCGTAACAAAGGAAGTTTGTTCTCTACATACTTACAACCATTTTTCTTCCCCAATAAAATCATTTTATTTATAAATAAAATCATTATATTCTCCAATAAAAATAATTCTATTATAGGATTTCTACTAAAGACATCAAGTGAAAGATTCTTGAACAAATATACAAGCAGTAGGTGTTGGCATTATGGATGTATTCAAAACATAACATTTGAGCTCAGAGTTTCTGAGATAAGTAAAAATGTCTAAGTCTGCCTCTGTAAGTGCCTATCTTAGGAAAGTGGTCAGAAACGTTGATGCCTTCAACCATCACTTCAAATCTGTGTATAACATTTAACCATCATATTGAAAGATCCATAATTTAGCCTTCTTTGCTCTCACATGTGCATAGTTTTGGCTTTGCCAAAAAAGTGGGCATTTTGCCTCCAAAAACAAGTGATTGTATTCTGCATATTCTCATCTCCTCTTGATGACACCCATGATTGCATGGAACCTGCCAGCAGAACTGGACTGGAAAATAAGAGCTTTCATTTGGCTGTGAGAACAAAGAACAATTGTTTCTGTTAAGCAATGAAGTTTCTAATACAGCCAGAGGTTACAGAAAAGAATCCTCATAAGGGAAAGAGGAAAAAAATCCCCATCATGTCAGCACTGTCAGTGACCAAAGCCATACTCCACTGTATGACCTGTGGCCCTCAGAGCAGAGGAATATTTCTTCCTCTATAAAGTGAGTGTTATTTGATTAAATGAATGTTTCTCTAATAAATAGCATACTAAAGGTCTTTCAAAAAGCTCTGAACAATCCTCTTATCTGGAGCCAAATAAAAGATATATTGGCAAAACAAAACTTTCATCCAAATTAATATATTCCCTTCCAGATCTGCACTGGCTCAAGACTGGGAGGCATTTCCCCAGTAATCGTTCTCTAACCACTGAGTTTTCAAGCAAAGCCAGCGTCCTCTGTATTGAGGTTAATAGGCCCCATTTCTGAAGGTGCCTTTGTCTTCCAAGTCATTACCACTGTGTGATATTCATTAGTCAATCACAGGAGAGCAGATTATTTCACATGTCTGTACAAAGGCACTTCGGATCCCATTTAAAATTAAAAAGTAAAATACAGCCTCAGTACAGGATATATACTGTCCACTCTACACTCTCTTTTATTTATCTTCACTATTCTTTCCTTTTTGAAATCTGATTTGTTGGAAGAGGTAGAATATCTGCATATTTTGAAATGGCATTAGTGAAAAGAAAACTCCTAGCAATACTTCAGGAGCTTGAATGGGTTGATCATCTTGAACCATCACCATCAGAGCACCGTCCAAGACATAAAATCACTGCTCATTCGGGCCCTAGTTGGTATGCTTCTTAACGGATGTTGGAGAATTAAGCAGGCAGATCACTCTCACTTTCCTATGAAACATATTCATAGGAAACACATATTCCAAGATCTATACATAGTAAATGAGGTCATGTACTCCTTGAAATATATGCCACCATTTGAAAGACGAATACAAAATAAATAGCATAATCCTTTAATCTTCAAAATGAATTAATTTTTCTCTGAGAGCAAGATACAATGAAATTTGGATTCTGACATGACCTTTGTAACTTTATAAATTTACTTCCAAAACAATTAGGTCTCTTTGACTCAGACCATATTTCCACGTCTAGGATGGGCTTAGAGAGGCCCCTGGTTGACTCTTATTGGCATGGCTAAGATGATTTACTGGGGAAAACACACAAAGATGAACTCAGAAACCAATGAAAGAGTTTCAAATGTCAGTTCCAAAAGGTGCCAGGTACTCAGTAAATATTAAAATAATAATAGCTATTGTGTAGTCATTGCTTACTCTGTTTACCTGTTTCAATCATACAACAACCTCATGAGGATTCATTTTTGGAGGTATACTTGTTAGGTTATAAGCTAAGCAGCTGTAACAAAGAGAATAAAGTTCAATCGCTCAATGAAACAATTGATTTCTCTCTCACATAGAATCCCAGGATAGGTTATAGGCTCTGCTCTCTGAGGTTGCCCAGGGACTCTGCTGCTGGAGCAGCTTTGCCTATAAACTCATGGTTTCCATTTCTATGTCTAAAGTGACTGTGGAAGTTGTCACCATGATCCAGCTAGTGTGAAGCAGGAAATAGGAAGATCAGGAAAACATTAGGACTTTAAGAAGTGGCCAAGAAATTGCACACATCACTTTCGGCAAACAAGCAGGATCTGGAAAGATTTACTGACGTGTCTTGCATAGGGAGTGCCCTTAGTAATAGGCTACCCTGCATTGCTATGTGTGGAAAAATGTATGGTTGAGATCATTGCCATTTATCTTGGGTAAATGTGTGATCTGGGTAAAATACTGACACTCTCTGGATCTCTTATTCTTTATATGTAAAATTAAAAGTACAGTGATATCATTTCTAAGGATCCCTGCAGATCTGAAATTTTATGACTCTAAAAACACGTATATGGAAATATACAACCAATAATCTGCTAAAGGAACCATATTTTTGCCCAATCTGTCACAGGCTGAGTTTGGAGAAGTTGCCCCTTTCCCTGATATATATACCATTTGATAGACACATCATCCAAAATGACTTTTATGTGACATTAGTTCTATAAAATGTTTTGGGGAAAAGAGGCCTGATGGCATTTTAATTGGAATATTTTTGGTTGTAAGTGGAAAAAAAAGAACTAGATTAAGGCAAGGGACTAATGTTTATAAAGAATATGGAATGTCACATGGAACCTAAAGTCAGGAATGTGACTGGACTTAGAAGCAGCTAGATCCAAGGGCTCAAATGCTCTAAGGACTCTCTCTCCTCCCTGCTTCATTCTTCTCTTTCTTGGTAAAAACAAGTCTCCTTTGACTTTATTTATATAATAATTAAAATGGCAAAGATTGAGGACAAAGAGAAAGTATTGAAAGCAGCCAGAGAGAGAAAAAAAGACTTGTAAAGGAAACCCCATATCAAGCTATCAGCAGAATTCTCAGCAGAAACTTTAAAGGCCAGAAGGGAATGGCATGATATATTTAATGCAATGAAACAGAAGGGACTGCAACCAAGAATACTCTAACTGTTAAGATTATCAATTAAATTTGAAGCAGGGATTAAACAATTTTCAGATAAATAAAAGTTGAAGGGGACATTCACCATCACAAAACCAGCCCTACAGGATATGTTAAAGGGACTGATCTACATGGAAAAGTTCCTAAGGCTAAATAGCTGTCACCAGAAAAAATAATCCCACAGTAAAGGTAGTAGACCAATTAATTACCAAAAAAGTACAAAATTAAATCGACCACTCACAAAATCAGTCAAGGGATACACAAAAAGTGCAGAATATGACTACTAATATATAAAGTTTGGAGGAGGAAGAAGGGGGGAAAAGTACCTTTAGATTGTGTTTGAAATAGAGTAATCAGTGATTTAAGATAGACTGTTAGATAATAAGGAAGCTATCCTTGAATCTTGAGTAAACACAAATCTAAAGCCTACAACGGCAATAAGTACATATCTATCAATAATCACCTCAAATGTAAATGGACTGAATGCACCAATCAAAAGACACAGAGTGTGAGAATGAATAAAAAAACAAAAAAGATCCATCTATATGCTGCCTATAAGAGATTCATTTCAGATCCAAAGACATACACGTACTAAAAGTGAAGGGATGGAAAAAGACATTTCATGCAAATAATAGGGAGAAAAAAGCAGGAGTAGCAGTACTTATATCAGACAAAATATATTTCAAAACAGAGAAAGTAACAAGAGACAAAGAAGGACATTACATAATGATAAAGGGGTCAGTCCAACAAGAGGATATAACCATTATAAATATCTATGAACCTAATATAGGAGCATCTAAACATGTAAAACAAAGATAAAAAAAATGAAGGGGGGAAATACACTGAAACACATTCATTTTAGGAGACTTTAACAAACCACTTACACCAAAAGACAGATCAACCAGACAGAAAATAAGTAAGGAAACAAAGGCACTGAACAATACATTAGAACAGATGGACCCAACAGACATATACAGAACATTCCACCCAAAAACAGCAGGATACACATTCTTCTCAAGTGTACATGAAACGTTTTCCAAACTAGATCACATACTAGGCTCAAAAAGAGCCTCAATAAATTCAAAGAGATTGATATTATATCAAGCAGATTCTCAGACCACAATGGTATGAAACTAGAAATAAATCACAGAAAGAAAAAAAAAAGCCTACAGATACATGGAGGCTTAACAACAAGCTACTAATCTATGGATCAATAACCAAATTGAAACAGAGATCAAGCAATATACGGAGACAAATAAAAACAAAAATACAACAGCCCAAAATTAGTGGGACATTTTAAAGGCAGTTCTAAGCAATACAGACCTACATCAAGAAACAAGAACAAAACCAAAGAAACCATCTAAACTCACAACTGAAGAAACTAGAAAAAGAAGAATGAATGAAATGCAAAGTTAGTAGAAGAAGGAACATAGTAAAGATCAGATAAAAAATAAATAAAAGAGAATTAAACAACAGAAAAAAAATCAATGAAACTAAGAGCTGATTCTTTGAAAAAATAAACAAAATAGATAAACCCCTAGCTAGACTTATCAAGAGAAAAGGAGAGTGTACACACATAAACAGAATCAGAAACGAAAAAGGAATAATCACAATGGACACCACAGAAATATAAATTGTTAGAGAATACTATGAAAAATTATATGCCAATAAATTGGACAACCTAGAAGAAATGGACAACTTTCTAGAAAAATACAGCCTTTCAAGACTGACCCAGGAAGAAACAGAAACTATGAACAGACCAATTACCAGCAATGCAATCAAAAGACTACTTAAGAACAAAACCCCTGGCCCAGATGGCAACACAGCTGAATTATATCACACTCTTAAAGAAGAGCTAATATGCATCCTTCTTAAAGTTTTCCAAAAATTAGAAGAGGGAAGAATACTTGTAAACTCATTCTGAGGCCAGCATCACTCTAATACCAAAACCAGACAAAGACACCACAGAAAAAGAAAATTACAAGCCAATATCCCTGATGAACATAGATGCAAAAATACTCAACAAAACATTAGCAAACTGAATTCAAAAATCCATCCAAAAGATCATGCATCATGATCAAGTGGGATTTATTCCAGGGATGCAAGGATGGTAAAATATTTGTAAATCAATCAATATCATACATCACATCAACAAAAAAAGGACAAAAATCACATGATCATTTCAACAGATGCTGAAAAAGCACTTGATAAAGTTCAACATCCATTCATGATAAAAACTCTTAACAAAATGGGTATAGAGGGTACGTACCCCAACATAATAAAGGCCATATACAACAAACCCACAGCCAACATCATACTTAACAGCGAAAAAGTGAAAGCTTTTGCTCTAAGACTGGGAACAAGACAAGAAAGCCTGCTCTCACCACTTTTACTCTACATAGTACAGGAGGTCCTACCTATAGGATTCAGACAACATAAAGAGATAAAAGGCATCTATATTGGTAAGAAAGAAGTTAAACTGTCATAGTTTGCAGATGACAAGATATTATACATAGAAAACCCTAATGAATCCACCAAAATACTATTAGAACTAATAACTGAATTCACCAAGGTTGCAGGATCCAAAATTAATACAGAGATATCTGTTGTATTCCTATATACCAACAACGAATTAGCAGAAAGAGAACTCAGGAAAACAACTCCATTTACAATTGTAACAAAAGGAATACAATACCTAGGAATAAAGCTATCCAATGAGGTGAAAGACCTTTATTCTGAAAACTGCAAGACACTCACGAAAGAAATTAAAGAAGACATCAATAAATGGAAATACATTCCATGCTCATGGATAGGAAGAATTAATATTGTCAAAATGGCCATTCTCCCTAAAGCAATCTACAGATTCAATGCAATCCCCATCAAAATACTAACAGCATTCTTCAATGAACTAGAACAAAGAGTTCTAAAATTCATATGGAACAAAAATAGACCCCAAATAGCCAAAGCAATCCTGAGAAAGAAGAACAAATCTGGGGGGATTACACTCCCAGACTTCAAGTTCTACTACGAAGTCACAGTAATCAAAACAATTTGGTACTGGTACAAGAAAAGACCCATAGAATAGAGAGCCCAGATATAAACCCATGCATCTTTGGTCAATTAATATATGATAAAGGAGCCATAAATACACAATGGGGAAAAGAGAGCCTCTTCAACAACTGGTGTTGGGAAAACTGGACAGCTATATGCAAGAGAATGAATGTGGATTATTGTCTAACTCTATACACAAAAGTAAACTTGAAATGGATCCATGACCTGAATGTGAGTCATGAAACCATAAAACTCTTAGAAGAAAATATAGGCAAAACTCTCTTGCATATAAACATGAGCAACTTTTTCCTGAACACATCTCCTCAGGCATAGGAAACAAAATGAAAAATGAACAAATGGGACTACATCAAATTAAAAAGCTTCTGTACAGCAAAGGACACCATCAGTAGAACAAAAAGGCATCCTACAGTATGGGAGAATATATTCATAAATGACATATCCAACAAGGCATTAACATCCAAGATATATGAAGAACTCACAAACCTCAACACTTAAAAATAAATAAATAACCTGATCAATAAATGGTCAGGGGACCTGAACAGACACTTCTCCAAAGAAAGAAATACAGATGTCTAACTGGCCCATGAAAAGATGCTTCACATTGCTAATCATCAGGGAAATGCAAATAAAAACCACAATAAGATTACCACCTCACACCAGTTAGGATGGCCTCTTTCCAAAAGTCAGGAAACAACAAATACTGGTGAGGATGTGGAGAAAAGGGAACCCTCCTACACTGTTGGTGGGAATGTAAATTGGTTCAACCACTGTGGAAAGCAATATGGAGGTTCCTCAGAAAACTAAAAATAGAAATACCATTTGACCCAGTAACTCCACTCCTAGAAATTTACCCAAAGAAAACAAGATCCCTGTTTTAAAAAGATATATGCACCCCTATGTTTACTGCAGCACTGTTTACAATAGCCAAGATATGGAAGCAACCTAAGGGTCCATCAATAGATGAATGGATAAAGAAATGTGGTACATATGCACAATGGAATATTATTCAGCCATAAAAAGAAAACAAATCCTGCCATTTGCAGCAACATGGATGTGGATCTGGAGGGTATTATGCTCAGTGAAATAAGCCAGGCAGAGAAATACAAATACCAGATGATTTCACTCATTTGTGAAGCATAAAAACAAAGTGAAACAGAAGGAACAAAATAAGCAGTAGACTCAGACTCCAAAAAGGGACTAGTGGTTACCAAAGGGGAAAGGTTGGGGAGGGTGAGTCGGAAAGGAGAAGGTGATTAAGGGGTTCTAAAATTCACAACCACAACATAGGCAGCTCACTGGGACAGTAGTACAGCATGGAGAATACAATTAATGACTCTATAACATCTTACTGCTTTGATGAACAGTGACCACAATGGAGGAGGTGAGGTCTTGATAATATGGTTGAACGTTGAGCCACTGTTTTGTGTTTGTGAAACCATCATAAGATTGTATATCAATGAAACTTTGATAAAAAAAGAAGAAGAATGTAGGGGAAAACTCTAGAATCTACTGCATCCTACCCCTTGCACTGCTCAGATTGATTCCTTCTCATAGTAAGTTCACCCCACTTGAAAGGAGTTTCTATCATGTTCTGACTGGTCTTATTTTCTGGGAAAACTTTCAAGAGAAGTGTTATTGGAATGAACTATAGCCCCTACTGGTGCAGCTCTTTGAAGCTGTAACTGTTAGTCAGCATCCCCCTTTCCACTGCCCTTTCCAGATTCCTCTCATCCGAGGCTAGCAGTTCTAAATCATGCCAATTCTAATGACAAACGACAATCCTCTGCTTTCCAAAGAGTGAACACATGGCACAAACATCCTGTCCTCTTGCCTCTAAAATGAAGAATGAAATCACATTTTTTTCTCCATATTCACCTGGCCATTCCCCTTGAGATACTAGGAACGACTAGGAAATGGTCTGGTAGAATGACGCAGACTTTCATCTCCGTGGGTTTGAGTCCCCACATACAGGCTCTTGCCAGGCTATAGCTGAGAGGCATGGGAGCACCAAGAGATGTTCAAATGGATTACCTAAACACCATGCCATCTGGTCGCAGTCCTACCTCCCCCTGAGATCAGGGTCAGTTACCTCTGCCTGTGTGATGGCTCCATTCTTGCTTACTGCCTCCTTGCCACAGGAGCCTAAACTGATGACATTTGCCAGGCATTGTGCTTTCTTCTTTGGGGAATATAAGATGCCAATGATCTTTTACTTTGGAGGGGATGTCACAGCATGCCCCCGTCAGTCAGATCCCAGGAAACTTCACTGCTGGGGGTACCTGAGTCTTCATGGGTTTCATCTCCTTTCTTCTACCTAACAAGCTTTCCAATATGCTTGTTTTTTCTTGCTTAGTTGGTTCAATTATCATGATATTATTAATATCATAGAACACTAAGATGTACTAAGATGTTCTGTGAAATGTCCAGACAATCCAGATCGTTTGGACTATGTTATGACAAGGGCAGGAGAGTTAACATATCCCTGGGGAAGAATTAGAAAAGTATGTGGTTGTCCATAAATGCATATTGCCTCTGATCTTCCTTCTTAATAAGTTTATGACCTTGGGATGTTTTTGAGCTTCAGTTTTGTCTTCTATAAAATAAGGATTGCATATAGTACCTGTTTCCTAAGTTGTTATGCAGGTTTTAATATAAATTTAATGGACATGAAGTGGCTAGCTATCTTGTGATAACAAGTACAGTAAATATTAACTTTGCAAATTAGCTAATAACAGACATTGTCACTGTTTTTCATTGTCTTCTACTCACATATCTTTGCTTTTTTATTTACAAAGAGGTTAATGTCAGTCTGGAGAGAGGTTTTCACTCTATTTGAAGTAATCAAAATAAAGAGCTCTGAGAAGAAGGGACTATACCTCTTAAGAGTCCAAAAAGCCCAAGAGCATATCATATGACCACTCATAACTCATTCTTTCCATCCACCAATCCACCTTAACTCTTGGACCTTTGGAAGAAACTCTTTTCAAAAACACTAGTCATTATTCATATATTTCACATTCAGAGTCTATTGAGAGTTTTATTGCTCAATAGGCAGTTATACAATCTACCTCAATCCTGAAATGACTCTGTTTAAGAATTTGTAATAATCCTCCAACATTTCATTACTAAATACATTTGACAAGTCAAGTTTCTACTTTATACATTATTCAGGTCATAGAAACTAAGCAGCCAGCTTCTAATATAAGTACAGAGCATTCAGTATTTCTCAGCTACTAAAACTGATGAGGGGGAGTCATCTGTTCTACATCCTCCCAGGAACATAGAAAAAGTTTACAAAAATTTGTCCAGTTCAGAAAAGAACACTATCTAAAGGGATGTGATATTATGTGTGTTTGGCTAAGTCCCAACTCTACCAGTTAGGTATGAGACCTTGGGAAAGTTAACCACTAATACCTTCAGTTTCCTCAAATGTACAGAGAGAAAGACAGGTTTGGTTTAATTGAGTGAAATAACTCCTCTAAGGTTATGAACAATAGCTAATCTATAGTAACTACAATCATAAATGCCAGCTATTATTATGACAGTGCATAATATTAAAGTTACTGTTTATTTTCATTTCTACAATTTTAAACTACCTGGATTTGGGGGTCTTTAAATGACTGCCTCACTAAAGATTTGTTCTTCTTATTAGTTTATAGCATTTAACATAGCAACTTTCTGTCTAAGGAGGAAAAGCTTGTTTTTAAAAACCTACTTTATGAACTGAGACAATCATGACATACCTATTTAATGCTATATTTTGAAAGAAAAAACAGCACATCACTACCATTCACACAGAAAACCCACATATTCTACTTATTAAAGATTTTTCCTCCCTGTGTTTCTCATCACAGAAAGTGCCACAACTGAACTGCACACTGGCAGAGATGAAAGTCTCCCTCATTCTCATAAACTTTGCTATTTTACCCATTTACATTTTTCAAATGGTAGGTCTATAGCTCCTCTAGAATATTTGCCCAGCTTTCTTGGGACTTAGTTTTGTTCTGCATTGTCTTGATATCATGAGGGCTCTGAGGGGAAGTAAGCAACACTAATTCATGTTAATATTAATGACAAACAGACTATGCTTTGCTTTCCAAGGAGTGAACACATGAAACAAACATTCTCTCCTCCTGTCTCTAAAACTCAGAATGAAATCTCATTTCTCCTCCATATTCCCTTGGCCATTCTATTGAGATGCTATTAGATGAATTGAATGTATTTGTGGAAACTCTAAAACAGAGAAGCAATGTTCTAACTTCCTTTGTAGAGTTCTTGATCTTGGAAGGCTAATCTAAAGCTGATATATACCCAGGGAGAAAAAAAAAAAAAACTTTGTATTTTCTCTCCATGCCAAAAAAGAAAGGAAAGAAGGGAGGAAGGGAGGGAAGGAAGGAAGGAAGGAAGGAAGGAAGGAAGGAAGGAAGGAAGGAAGGAAGGAAGGAAGGAAGGAAGGAAGGAAGGAAGGAAGGAAGGAAGGAAGGAAGGAAGGAAGGAAGGAAGGAAGGAAGGAAGGAAGGAAGGAAGGAAGGAAGGAAGGAAGGAAGGAAGGAAGGAAGGAAGGAAGGAAGGAAGGAAGGAAGGAAGGAAGGAAGGAAGGAAGGAAGGAAGGAAGGAAGGAAGGAAGGAAGACAAAAAAAAGAAAGAAAATAAAAAGAAAGAAAATAAAAAGAAAATCAAGCTCTTTAATCTCTTGCCTAGTTCCAATGAAACCTAGCCAAGAAAATACTTCAGTCAGTAAAAATTAGTATGTGAAGGTGGTACACAGAAAAAAATAACCTTGTTTCCAGTTATACTTTTCAAGGTCTGATCAACAATTAGTGGAAAAGTCACAACTGCTTTATAGGAACTTCTAACTGAAAGTTAAGTCACCTTTTCTCCTTAATAGATCTGGAAAAATTTTTGGAATAAAAATCATTGCAGAGTGAGGAAGTTTTATTAAAATACTTGAAGAATTTTTCAACTGTAGAAATACTGTGTCCAAGAATAAAGTTTACTGGATTTGTTAAAAATAATAAAACCAAAGTAAAAGATGGATATAACACATGCACAATAAGGTTATGCACTGAAGCATAATAAGGAAATACTTGCTTCATTATCCCATGAGTACCTTAGTGATTTCTAAGTGATTCTAAGATCAATTTGTACCTGACCAACATTTGAGTGTCCATCTAATGACAGATACTTTAATAAGTATTTCTCCCATAAATGATCTTACTTAACCTAGAGTTAATAGAGGGTTGTATTTAACAGCATGGTCTCTAGATCCAGTGTTTATAATCTCAGGCCTGTTAGTTACTAATTGTGTCAGTCACCTTGAACACACATTAACCTCACTGTGCCTCAGGTTCTCACCAAAAAAAATGGGGATAATAGTTTTAACTACTTCATAAGGTGGTACGGAGGTTAAATGCAAATGTACAAATGTAAATTCTCAGAACAGTGTTCAGAAAATATTACCTATTATTATCCATTAGGTGAATATTATTTTTGATCTCTTATATAAGGAATTCAAAGCTCAGTCACTGGCTTGTCAAAGTTTTCTCAGGTAGTATGAAGGAATAAGCGATTTTACATTTTTCCATTCAGAGCAATAAGTATTCAGATACTTGTAAATTGATCTAATTTGGTAATTCACAATTATTGGATTATTTTGGGTAAACATTGGTAGCTTTGATAGGTCTGTTCATCTGCAGCCTTGATGTTGAGTATAATAATGCCATAAATGAATGTCTCAAACCAGAATCTTCCACACAAACTTTAAACAGTGGGAGGCCACAAAAATACTAATGCAACTACATTAGTTCTATAGGCTCAATGAAGTACCAGCTCTATTGTTTCAGGTATTCAACAGTATCCAGCATAAAGATTTAATGCAAGACAGAAGTATAGTACCCTAGAGGCAGCATTCAGCTACCCTAGTAGGAATCAGGCAAAAAAAAAAAAAACCCTCCCAGATGAGTGCACTCAACACCAGATGGGTTTGGAATCCTAAACTGAGGGACCATTCTCAAGGGATGTAAGCTATCAATTTCATTATATTCTGAAATCCTGTCCATGCAGAAGCCCCAGACCAATATACCTAGCCAATTACATATACACATCTTGAACATAACTAATTTCACCAATGCAAAAACATTTCTACATCCAATGTGTTAATTACCAAGCCATATGGTGATCTGAGGAAGAGAGTTGAAAGCTTGCATTAGACACCTCCGATGTGTGGGGATTTGATTAGAGCCTTTCAAGTGCTAGCCAACCCTCTCCCCATTCCCAGCATGCGTATTCTATATTTGGTTATTTTAAATTTTAACTAACCGCATCCCACCCCCATTCCACAGATTAAAACTGAGTACATACATACACACAACACTGCTTATGCTGAAGAGTTTTAAATTATGGACAATCAAACATTATTATTTAATTCTCTAGAAATTTCTTCTTCTAAACTGACATCTTTAGAGTTTACCAGCCTGTTTCAACTAGCCACAACTACACAGATCTTCAAATTCTTAACTTCTATTAAGTAATATTCCTGTGCCTGGTACTAGTTTCAGTCAACATTCAAACTATTCCATCAGATATTAGCATTAGATGTTACCAAAATGCATGGTCTGCCCTTCCATTCCTCTGTCTCTTAATGCCAGTATATTTATTATTTAACCTCTTTGAGGCCTACAACCTCTGACCCCATTTTCTGTATTTATTATTTAACCTCACTGTTATCTACAGTCTCTGACCCCATTTTCTGCCTTCTCTAAGACAGTAGGAAAAGATGGAGTGTGCAGAAGCTAGAAAAGATAACCCCAGCTAAAGCTATTCAAAATAAGAACTGTTGAAAAACACTATCAATATTTTCCCACAGACCCCCCACCACTCCTAACCCTACTCTTACCACTCATTCAAGTTGCCCTAATGAGCATAAAATATATCAGTTCAAAGGGGCTTCTTCCACTTTTGACTCGGTTGCAACTTCCTCCTTCTGGGTTCTCCGACTCTGCTCTTTCATGGATATCTACTGTCTTCTACTGACATCCTTCTCAGTTTACTTTATGGGTTTTGCATTTTTTATGGACCCCAAATATTCATACCACCCATGATTTGTACTCTGTCTTGGTCTGTATTTTTTTTTTGATGATCTCATCCATTACTACCTATATCTGAAAATTACTGTATATCTACCTCCAGATTGACTTCTCCCCTTAATTCTAAACCTATGCCATCTAACTACTGATTGTAGTCTCCACTCAGATGTCCCACTGATGGCCATACTGATGGTCAGGACTGAAACATCTCTCTGACCCCATACTTCTCCACCATTATAACTCAAGCATCTTCCTGTCTTCACGCTGTTTCTAAAACTGATGTCACCATTCTCTAATCATCCAAATCAGAAGCATAACATTACAATATAGTTTCCTCATTCTCCCCATACAATCAGTAAAATAATTCCTCTCAAACTTACCTGCTAAATGTGTTTTGGTTCTACCTTCCATTTTTATTGTCATTACCTTAGTTTTAAGTTTTCCTCATTTCTTTATCTGGATTACTGCAATATCCTCTAAGTAGCTTCCCTGTTTCTATACTTACCTTCCTGCTCCAGTCCTTCCTACACACAACATGCAATTTAAATGGAGTTGTACTTTAGCATTTAGTAATTTAATGGATACTATAGCTTTCCTGATAAACTACACACCTCTTAGAATGCATATGAGGTATTACATGAACTGACCAACTGACTTAATTCACATCTCTCACTTAATACATTGATTTCCTTGAAGAAAGTAAAATATGCTTTATTCTCTACACCTTACCTATGTGATATTATACACACAGGATATCCATTCCTCCCACCCTGCTTAATCCTGTTCCACTTTCACTATTTAGGTCAGATTTCACCTTCTCTAGAAAGCTTTTCCTTACTTCCCCAATGGATTTAGAGACCCTCCAAAAAAGGCAGTCCATATTTTGGCTCTTACTAAATTGTTGATTTATTTGTCTGTCTTTCCCATCAGATGAGTTAAGGAATGGCTTCAAACTAGAATGCAATAAATAGTTGCCTGATGAGTGACTGCCACATAACCAGAGAGATAAAGAGGACTTCTGGGTTACTTGCTGCTCAGCATCCTGTAGATGGGCCCACAAAAAAGTCTGATTAGTCCCTTTATTTAATACATGTCCTTCAAGGATTTGGCTCCATAAAAGTTGCATTTACTGTAATTTCATCCCCAGTGATTATTAAACACCATCTATGTTTTGTAATTGATTGATTTAGAGTATTATTGAATGGACTGACTCATCAAGTTAACCTACAAGTATAAGCCAGTTAACTATGAAATGTTCTTTTTGGGTTCCTATCCCAAATAAAGGTCCCTAAATCAGGTAACTTGGATAACTGAGAATTTCTGATGAGGTCTTTAATATTAAAGCTTGTGAGTGATTGCTGAACTGAAAAGTAATAATAGTTACCATTTTTTGAGTGTTTACTCAGTTTTGTGAAGTGTATTATATATCAATAGTTCTTAACTTAGGAGAAATTTTGCCCTCTAGGGGATATTTGGCAATGTCTAGAAGTACTTTTGGTTGTCAGAATTGTGGGAGAGGTGCTACTGGCATCCAGTAAGTAGAAGGCAGGAATGTTGTGTATAATGCATTGGAGAACCCCACAGCAAAGAATTACTCAGCCCCAACTGTCAATAATGCTGAGGTGCTGAGGTTGAAAAATCCTCTTTAACCTATAGCAAACTTGTATGATAAGATAGCTTTAATTTCATGTTACAAATAAGAAAATAAACCTTGAGAATTAAGTATTCAAGATTACTTAGTTAATAAGTGGTGGGATCAGAATTTGAACCCATGTCTATGGAACACTTAAGTCATGTTCTCATCAATATAATGGGATACCTCTACCCTAAATAGTTAACAACTATCACTTTTACATATAGTTATAACTATGTTGCATATGACTGTATGATATATTATGTGGTCATATCTTCCAAAATAAAATACAGAACAGTTTAAAGTAATTGCAATTCAATTTGTATTTACATATGACTATCAGACATATGTGGACTCTCTAAACCTCTTTTTAAAATTTTGATTGGAAATATTGTGATATTGTGTTTCTGCTTTTTTATTTCTTTCTCAATTACCTAATTCAGCAACAAAGTTGTTAATCTGTGAAGCCTGAGGTTATTCAGATATATTCATTTACATGCACAATCTTTAATTCTCAAAGCAACCCTTCAGGGTAGATATTAATGTGCCTCATATTACTGATAAGAAAACAACATTTTGGCCCAGTGAACTCAATTTGTTTATGGAAAAGCCTGAGGAACAACATGTTAAAACTATTTCTTTACCTTTAAGTTATTAGTAATTATCCAAAAGTCTTTCTCAAACAGTCAAATAATCCATATCTATTTTTTAAAAAGTGAGAATCTATTTACTCTTTGACAGTCATGCTAGCATTCTCTAGAGAACTATTTTTCAGCATGACCAACTGTAAGCTTCCTTTTTGTAGTTTTGCCCCACTAAATTTGAAAAAATGTTCAACAGCAAACCATTGACTGGCACGTGTTTTTACATGTATAATGCTCCCAATCAGTGAATAAAATTTTTATAATTATGACTAATAATACTTGTACTGTGTAACCAGTGCCAGCTTTGAGTCCCAAATATTCAGTATTTTCTTAATATACCTTTCTGTTCATATCTCATCATTTTTCCATTGAAAGAATGAATAACAGATTAATTCATTGTTTAATAAGCACATATATGGAACTTCTTGGAAATACACACAGGCTAAAGAAAAAAAACAGAAATTACATTAACACTAGTTCCTATCCTTAGATGTTTTTTCTTAGAAAAGTATTTCTCATAATTCAGCTCTGTTTAGTTACTTACATAGTCGAAACAATATATAGAATCACAACTATTTACTGTAGTGTGCATTAGCTTTTGAGTTTCCTGAAACAGCACATCCTAAAGATTTTTAATTTTAATTCATCCTAAAGATAACACATACACATATATAAATACATATAAACATATATGTTATATGTATTATTATTATACATACAGTATGTATGTGTGTTTTCTGTGATGAATTAGAGAAAAAAAAAGTGAGACACTACTCAACCAGTAATTTTTAAGGGTTTGCTTTCAAGCTAGAAAGGAGAATTTTACTTTTTATCACCCAATTCTGAAAAATCCCAAGGATAAAGCTAAAAACAATAGGAAAGTTAGTAGAAAAGAACATAAAAGAGTATCTTTAAACGTTGCTCTTTTTAACCCTATGAATTCTTTAAAAACACATGAAGTTTGAGAGCTGGTCTCTCTCTGGTCTATTTACACCTCTCCTGTGCCATCTAGTGTTTTTAGGTGATTACTAAGAATCCAGAGTTTAGAATAACCTGTTAACACTTTAGCTGACCACTCAACTTGTCTGCACAGTCAGCCTCAGGCAAGCAAAAAGTATCTTAAACTTGGGCTGCAAAAGGGTGGTTTTACTGGGTTATGATAATATTGCAAATGAACAGGACTTTAATAGCAAAGGAGAAAGCTTTAAAGTTAAGTTCATGAACTGCGGTTACCAGATGTTGAAAAAATAATGCATAATGGAGCTATTGAGTCTCATTAGAGTCACATACAATATAATAGAAGTAGAATTTTGATCTGAGGCTGCACATCTGTATGAGAGAAAGTAATATGAAAAGGATAGAGTGAAACAGAACTATCCTTCCTTATTCATAGTTGAACATTTTTGCCTCTCTTGTGGTCTGGCTACTGTACCAGATTCGGTCATAATACCCACTATTAGAAGTGGCTGCCATGGCTACTTCATCCTCCTGGAGGAAAATACCACTTTCCTATTTTTATCCAAATATTCCATAAGCCCAGGCTCTCTGTGTGAAGTCAGATAGAGATCTTTTCCTTCAAGATTCTGGATTTTAACTTTTTCTCTGTGGGACACGGTACCATCAGACATAAATTGTTCAGTTTATCAATATACAGAAATATTTCTCTATTTATTTCTGAAATTCCTGACTCGAGAAACAACTCAGATAACTGGGCCCTATTTAATATACCCCTATTTAAATGGAATTAAGGGTGAATAAACAAAGCCTAATGAATTGACTCCATGTTGAGTCAGTTTAGGATCATACACATAAATCAGCTGTGATCTGTATGTTCAGGTCTAGTTAAAACATACTTAACCAGAATCAATTGATTATTTCTCAAAAAGCTGTATATATGCTGCTGTTTTTCATTTGAATTCCACTTCAGGTGTTTTTTTTTATTTTTATTTTAAAGGAATCTTTCTATAGGAAAAGAGGGGAAAAACTATACTGACTTTCATTCCCTGGCCTTCTGAGAAAGAGTCAAGATTCATGGATGACCTTTAGTAGGAGGAAAGGAAGAATTAGCTATCACAACACAGTAATGCAGTTTGTGGAATAAAACTGGATTTAATAGTGGTTTTTAAACTCTTTCCAAGAATGGATGATCAATCACTGCATTGATGAATTATCAGTCTGATCATAATAGCTATCATTTGCAGATCTTTAAAATGTGCCATATCCTATACTTAGCTCTTTCTTTATACTATCTCAGCCACTCCTCACAAGCACCAAGTTAGGAGACTAAGCCTTAGTTAGATAAATTCATTTTACTTGCAAGGCTACAAAAGCTCATAAATGGCAGAGCCAGATTGTTCCTGAACTGTCTGACACTAGGTTCATTACCTAAACCACTCCCTCTCCAGTGGTGGACACTGGGAGTATGTCACAGAGTAAGAACCCCTGATGTGCATTTCTCAGGCTGATGCCTTCCCAATCTTACAAAAAAATATATCCATAAAGAAAAAAAACTGCTAGGATTGCATCAGAACTTAACACCATTCTTCTGAAATGCAATGGACCATCTCACGTTGGATCAACCCAGTGTGCTTTTTCAGTTTGCCATTCTCAGGAGCTCAACATCCACACTGCTGCTGCAGATCTTGTCTGTGAAGGCATATAAATTTGAATCCCCTCCATAATCTTAGAAGCAACTATTATCATTGATAAACTTTCTGCCTAGGGCAACGGGGATGAGTGAACCTTCAGACAAGGCTGTGAGGACGTGTGGTGGAAGGGTGAGGCACGTTTAGGAAATGAGGTAGAGCTAACCTTCAAAACCTTTAGCAGTGGTTTCTGGTGCTTTTGTGCTCTTAGCATTTTCTAAGGAAATAACATCCTACTTGATGTATTTCAAACTCATCCATTTTGCTAGAACTTTACTATTTAGATCTAGCAATAAATTCCAAGTCTTCAAAGGTAAACCTCAATGCAGTTTATCAATGAGATGGTAATTCTAAACCAAGTTTAATTAATAGTATGTCAGAGAGTCTTTTCCATTTACTAGAATTGAAGAGTAGAATTTTAATTATAACTAAGCCAACATTCTCTTCCAAACAAGAGGAATATCTTCAATTCCAAAAGGACATTAAAAAAGGGGGAAAAAAACAGCATGCAGCTTTTATGGTTGATTCCTCACAATTTTTGCATTAACAGTTTCACTGTAGATGGTCTTCATTACTCTAGAGACAAAGGGTAGCACCAAAGAACATAAAGCTTTACTTTGAATGTAGCCCGAAACACATTCATTCAAAAGTATCCATGTTTTATCGTTTTAAAAACTATATAAATTGTACTTGCTTGTGTAACTTCATTTTCCAAATGTGTGAACACAGATATCTATTGTCTTTGAGGAAAGCTCTTGCTGAGCTACAAGTGAATTACACAATCAAGCTCTCAGCTAAGCAGTAGCCTCTGCCAAACTAGCCATTTTGGTAAGTGGTCCTAAATTTGATACAGGGGCAAATAATTTTTTATTGTTTTCCCAGGAGGAGAAAGCTCTTTTCGCTGAGTGCAGGCCAGTAACACTTTTTTTTACTCTTGCTGACACTGCCAGTTTTCTTTTTTACACAAAAGAATCTGAGGCTGTAATTCTTAACTTCCTTTTGTTAAAACTGTGCAAAAGACCTACTAACCTATGTCCTTAAAACCCTTCTTTATTTTTTTGTTCCAGATATCATTAAAATCTTTCTCCACTCTGTGCTCAGCAATTTTTCCCTTCTAAATCAGCATAATTTATTGTTTTTATTCCCAGAGAACTCCACAGCGAGACTAACTTCCACAATTTCAGCGTTTTGTTTGGAATTAGTATGAAGGTTAACTTCTGCCTTCTTAGTCACTGTCTTTCAAAACTATTTTAGATACAAAATAAACTCAGAGAATCTATTCAAATTGGTTGATAAATATTTTGAGTACATCCCCATTAAAAACTAATAGTTAGCACTATTAATCCTTGTAATGGAACTGTTTTGTGTCTTGACTGTGATGGTGATTCACACGAATCTGCACACATAGTGAAGTTGAACAGAACTAAATACACACATACATTTAAATAAGTCCTTGTAAAACTGATGAATCTAAGTAAGACTGATGGATCAGATCAATGTCAATTTCCTGGTTATGATACTGTATTACACAAGATGTTACCATTGGGGGAAACTGAGTGAAGGATATATGGATCTCTCTGTATTATCTCTTAAACTACATGTGAATCTAAAAAATCTCAAAGTAAAAAGTTTTTAAAAATCATTAATAAATTTTATATTAATATATTAATGTTTCATAGTAACACAATATATGTATATATTAATAATTTCATATTACTATATTATTAATTATTAACATATTACTAATATGTTAATTATATTACTTATTGATTGATATATTATGTGATTATATTATACAATAACATATTGTATGTATTAATATATTCATTAACATACTGTGCAAATTAATAAATTGTACATTTTTTCACCTAAAAAAAGGTTACTTCTGAAATATCTAAAAGGCAATTAAATATACAATAGAACTAGCAACAAACACCTTTGCTCTGTCCCTCTGTGATGCATTGTCATGATTATGAATTGCCACTACTAAGAGGAGGAACCTCAAACCCTTCAGCAGAGCCAGTACATGTCATTTCTAATTTTCTGATTTAAAAAAGGTAACCTGGTTTTGATTATGTGCCTGAATTTGGCTGCAACAGGATCTCCAGTTGGCTTCTGAATTTTCCAAGGTAGACTCCCCAGTCATTCTAATTTCAGTTGTGTTTTCAGATGTGCCAGATCACAGCCATGATGGAAGGAGATCCTACATTAGTGTCATAGACTCACAAACACAGTCCCAGAAAAACATCTTAGAAGTGGATGTCATCCTAAGATACTAAAAGAGAGATTTCCTTTAAGGTTTTTTCTTTTATATTTTTCCAAAACTATTTCTTGCAGCCTGTATCATATGAATAGGAAAAGTGGATGAGTTGAACTAGAAAAATAAAGTTGTCATCTAAATTTTCTCATGTTGCAGTTAGATTCTAGTTTAATACTGTGAAATTAAATTGCTTTTAAAAATGTATACCTTAATTTCTTCTATCCTGCCTCTACAGTCTCTAAAGCTATGCAAATAACAGACAGTCTCACTCCATCTTCAAATTTGAAACATAAAGAAGCTTAGTTTCCTTAAAATTAATCTCCCCTCCCACAAATTTCATTCCTTTTAAAAGCAGGGTTGTGAAGGTTTGGTGTCAAATTTCTAAACTAATGTTGATCAGACTTGCTCAGTCAGAATTGTCTAGGCCTTGGGAAAAAAAGGCAGTCGGTCTAAATTTTTACAAAATCATGCATGCCAGAAACCATCACAGAGCTATAAATTCAAGCAAAATATCCAGGATTTGCAGCTACAGGACAGCTAGCATTTTTTCAAACGCAGTTCATAAATACCGTTATCCAAACAGACACCTATGTAAAGTACCAATTCTAATAAGGAAAGAAAAAAACGTGAGGCTGGAATGTGGCTATTCATTTTCTTCAGTGGGTTCTACTTTCAAACACCATTTTCATCCAATTGTTCAAAGCAGCCCTTATGTTAGGCAGAAAAATTGACATGAGCAGGTGAAAAGAGAACAAAGCCAGTAAAGACCACTAAAAAGGGACTCAAAAAGTTAACCAGATAAAACCAGAGAGCCAGAAAGGACAAACACAGTTCACGAGTTAATTAGTTGAAGTTCCAAAGGCCAGGAGTAAGTTAGAGTGTCCAGATACTCCCAAGATAAAGAAAAGTATCTGAACACAGCCCATGTCTTCATTGTACCAATAAGATCATTTCATTGTAAAATCTACTTAGCCTGCAAAAAGGACCAGCTTATTCCTTAACTTAACCTATATGCTGTTTTTCCCTCTTCATCCAGCCTTAATAAAGTAACTTCGTAACCAGGGCAGGAGACAGACCTCTGAAGTGTAACTAAATCTGTGGACAAAGATTGCTGAAGTCCAAATAAACAGAGTCATCTAAATATCCCCATTCTTAACACAAAACTTCAAAGGAATTATGAATCACCTGTGTACTTCATGCCTTACACTGAACCTTACCCAAAAAACCCTATAAAATCCCAGACCCTAAGTCCTTAAGTGTGCCTCCTCTCTGAGGTTGTTCACAGTCCCCTTTCTTGGAGTGAGTCACTCTCTCTGTCCTACTCGAGAGAAGTAGGGAGGGGCTGCTAAGAGCTCTGATTTGGGCTTGCAAGTTCCTGTCACCTGAGTGACACAAGCAGAACTGCAACTGCACAATCGTGCTCTTTAGTAGTCAGCCTGAAAATCTCCTTCCTTTGCCTTTGGGAAGTTCTCAGAACATACACTTTTTCTATCCAGTGCTCTGCAGCTCCTCCTAATCCTGGCAGGGCCTCAGGTCACATGTCATGCAGATCTAAGCAGAAAATGGATGCCAGGTGACACTGGCTTTAGGAATTGGGAGGAGATGTGCCCTATGCTGAGCGGGAGTTAGGTGAGCTTCCCCTTCCTCTCTGCTTTACTCAAGTAAAGCAGCCTTTGTCCACCTGACTCTGGCCCCTCCTCCCTTGGAGTGTGCTCAAACGAGCCTCTCACCCACCCACACTGAAGTTTTGTGCAAGAGTAAAAGCAACAGCAGGACCTCAAACACTATAAATGTTGAGTATTAAAAGTATCAGCCTAGTAAGCCTTCTATAATGTGAAGTAATTAGAGGGAAAGTTACATAAATTACTTGAAGGTCCAAAGTACAAGCTATTTGAAAAAAGTAAACTATTATTACTTTTATTCATATAAAATTATATTTTTGCGAGGTGGAGCCAAGATGGTGGCGTGAGTAGAGCAGCGGAAATCTCCTCCCAAAACCACACATATCTATGAAAATATAACAAAGACAACTCTTCCTAGAATAAAGACCAGAGGACACAGGACAACATCCAGACCACATCCACACCTGCGAGAACCCAGCGCCTCGATAAGGGGGTAAGATACAAGCCCCGGCCCCATGGGAACTGAGCGCCCCTCCCCCCAGCTCCCAGCAGGAGAAGAGGAGGCAGAGCGGGAGGGAGAGGGAGCCCAGGACGGCTGAACACCCAGCCCCAACCATCCAGACCAGAGCGCAGACACAGAGCGTGCACGGGGGGCCCTGGATACTAGGGAAACACGGCAGCAAGAACGGTGAGCGGGTACCGGAGGCCTGGCTCCGGAAGACATAAGACCTAACCAGTCTTCCTGACAAAGAATTCAAAATAAAAATCATAAACATGCTGACAGAGATGCAGAGAAATATGCAAGAGATATGGGATGAAGTCCGGAGGGAGATCACAGATGCCAGAAAGGAGATTACAGAAATGAAACAAACTCTGGAAGGGTTTATAAGCAGAATGGATAAGATTCAAGAGGCCATTCATGGAATTGAAACCAGAGAACAGGAATGCATAGAAGCTGACATAGAGAGAGATAAAAGAATCTCCAGGAATGAAACAATATTAAGAGAACTGTGTGACCAATCAAAAAGGAACAATATCCATATTATAGGGGTACCAGAAGAAGAAGAGAAAAATGGATAGAAAGTGTCTTTGAAGAAATAATTGCTGAAAACGTCCTCAAATCTGGGGGAGGAAATAATCAAACAGACCATGGAAATACACAGAACCCCCAACAGAAAGGATTCAAGGAGGACAACACCAAGACACATAATAATTAAAATGGCAAAGATCAAGGACAAGGAAAGAGTTTTAAAGTCAGCTAGACAGAAAAAGGTCACCTATAAAGGAAAACCCATCAGGCTAACATCAGACTTCTCGACAGAAACCCTACAGGCCAGAAGAGAATGGCATGATATATTTAATGCAATGAAACAGAAGGGCCTTGAACCCAGGATACTGTATCCAGCACGACTATAATTTAAATATGATGGAGGGATTAAACAATTCCCAGACAAGCAAAAGCTGAGGGAATTTGCTTCCCACAAACCACCTCTACAGGACATCTTACAGGGACTGCTCTAGATGGGAGCACTCCTAGAAAGAGCACAGAACAAAACACCCAACATATGAAGAATTGAGGAGGAGGAATAAGAAGGGAGAGAAGAAAAGAATCTCCAGACAGTGTATATAAGAGCTCAATAAGTGAGCTAAGTTAGGCAGTAAGATCCTCAAGAGGCTAAACTTGAACCTTTGGTAACCATGAATTGAAAGCCTGCAATGGCAATAAGTACATATCTTTCAATAGTCACCCTAAATGTAAGTGGACTAAATGCACCAACCAAAAGACACAGAGTAATAGAATGGATAAAAAGCAGGACCCATCTATATGCTGCTTACAAGAAACTCACCTCAAACCCAAAGACATGTACAGACTAAAAGTCAAGGGATGGAAAAACATATTTCAGGCAAACAACAGCGAGAAGAAAGCAGGGGTTGCAGTACTAATATCAGACAAAATAGACTTCAAAACAAAGAAAGTAACAAGAGATAAAGAAGGACACTACATAATGATAAAAGGCTTAGTACAACAAGAGGATACAACCATTCTAAATATATATGCACCCAACACAGGAGCACCAGCATATGTGAAACAAATACTAACAGAACTAAAGGGGGAAATAGACTGCAATGCATTCATTATAGGAGAATTCAACACACCACTCACCCCAAAGGATAGATCCACCGGGCAGAAAATAAGTAAGGACACGGAAGCACTGAACAACTCAGTAGAGCAGATGGACCCAATAGACATCTATAGAACTCTCCATCCAAAAGCAACAGGATACAAATTCTTCTCAAGTGCACATGGAACATTCTCCAGAATAGACCACATACTAGCCCACAAAAAGAGCCTCAGCAAAATCCAAAATATTGAAATTCTACCAAACATCTTTTCAGACCACAAAGGTATAAAACTAGAAATAAATTCTACAAAGAAAGCAAAAAGGCTCACAAACACATAGAGGCTTAACAACATGCTCCTAAATAATCAATGGATCAACGAACAAATTAAAATAGAGATCAAGGAATATACAGAAACAAATGACAACAACACAAAGCCCCAACTTCTGTGGGACGCAGTGAAAGCAGTCTTAAGAGGAAAGTATATAGCAATCCAGGCACACTTGAAGAAGCAAGAACAATCCCAAATGAATAGTCTAACATCACAATTATTGAAATTGGAAAAAGAAGAACAAATGAGGCCTAAAGTCAGCAGAAAGAGGGACATAATAAAGATCAGAGAAGAAATGAACAAAATTGAAAAGAATAAAACAATAGCAAAAATCAATGAAACCAAGAGCTGGTTCTATGAGAAAATTAACAAAATAGGTAAGCCTCTAGCCAGACTTATTAAGAGAAAAAGAGAATCAACACACATCAACAGAATCAGAAATGAGAAAGGAAACATCAGACCCAACAGAAATACAAAGAATTATCAGAGACTACTATGAAAACCTATATGCTAAGAAGCTGGAAAACCAAGAAGAAATGGACAACTTCCTAGAAAAATACAACCTTCCAAGACTGACCAAGGAAGAAACACAAAAGTTAAACAAACCAATTAGGAGCAAAGAAATTGAAACGGTAATCAAAAAACTACCCAAGAACAAAACCCTCAGCCTGGACGGATTTACCTCAGAATTTTATCAGACACACAGAGAAGACATAACACCCATTCTCCTTAAAGTTTTCCAAAAAATAGAAGAGGAGGGAATACTCCCAAACTCATTCTATGAAGCCAACATCACCCTAATACCAAAACCAGGCAAAGACCCCACCAAGAAAGAAAACTACAGACCAATATTCCTGATGAATGTAGATGCAAAAATACTTAATAAAATATTAGCAAACCGAATACAAAAGTATATCAAAAGGATCATACATCATGACCAAGTGGGATTCATCCCAGGGATGCAAGGATGGTACAACATTCCAAAATCCATCAACATCATCCACCACATCAACAAAAAGAAAGACAAAAATGACATGATCATCTCCATAGATGCTGAAAAAGGATTTGACAAAATTCAACATCCATTCATGATAAAAACTCTCAGCAAAATGGGAATAGAGGGAAAGTAACTCAACATAATAAAGGCCATATATCATAAACCCACAGCCAACATTATACTGAACAGCGAGAAGCTGAAAGCTTTTCCTCTGAGATCGGGAACTAGACAGGGATGCCCACTCTTGCCACTGTTATTTAACATAGTACTGGAGGTCCTAGCCATGGCAATTAGACAAAACAAAGAAATACAAGGAATCCTGATTGGTAAAGAAGAAGTTAAATTGTCACTATTTGCAGATTACATGATATTGTACATAAAAAACCCTAAAGACTCCACCCCAAAACTACTAGAACTGATATCAGAATACAGCAAGGTTGCAGGATACAAAATTAACACACAGAAATCTGTAGCTTTCCTATACACTAACAGTGAACCAATAGAAAGAGAAATCAGGAAAGGGGGATTACTCGCTGATAGGATAAAACTAACTGTAAATCAACGATTAATGCATGCTTTAAATATCCTTAATTTTGATCACTTAAAGTGTGTCAGATGATCGGCTATGGAGGTACACTTTTCTGATAATATTCCTTTCTCTTAAAAAAAAAAAAAAAAGGCAGTTCCTGTGTGGTGACCTCCAATGAGTTCTACAGAATTGTATAAAGGGCAGCTCAAAGTGTGGGCAAAGGGTCTGTTTGTGTTTATACAGAGGATCAAAGCCTAATTTGGCTACCCAGAAAATGAACTAAGATACGATATGAAGAAGAACTTCCAACATCAGCACTCTCTGGAAGAGTCATACCAGAAGATGATCATCAAAAAACCTCAACAAAGATCCAGGCGATGCTGCAGTTGTAGCTGCATTCATCCCTCTGGTTCCTGGACTTGCCATTGGAATGAAGAAGGAGATATCTAAGCTGTCCTGTGCATACAGTAAAACAACAAATTTGACTGGATCTACACTATTGGAACTCAACCAAGAATTAGGAGAAGTGCAAGTTCTAGTGCTCCAAAATCTTACAACTACAGAGTATCTACTGTTAAAAGAACATATGGGATGTGAACAGTTCCCAGGAATGGGCTGTTTTAATTTGTCTGATTTCTCTCGGACTGTTCAAGTACAGTTGGACAATATCCATCATATCATAGACAAATTTTCACAAATGCTTAGGGTGCCTAACTGGTTTTCTTGGCCTCACTGGAGATGGCTGGTAATTATAGATCTGCTTTGGTTATGTAACTGTATTCCTATTATGTTAATGTGTGTGTGCAATTTAATTAGTAGTTTAAAACCTATACATGCTTAAATTACTCTACAAGAAGATATGTCAAAGAAATAATCAATCTTCCCATGTTTTCTTCCATCTGCTACCTCTATAGCTTTTCTTCTTCCTTCCTAATTACAACCCTTAAATAGAATTTGTGCCTCATATCGAATTTACCGAGTATCATAATTCCTCCAAGTGGTAAAGATACCTCAAGACAAATGCTAGGCATAGAAGCCACGGGGCATAAATCTGCAAAGAAGTAAAAAGCTAACCTTTTCAAACAATATGGCTTCTCTCTCACTTACCAACTTTACATCTCCCTGTATGGCCCCGGAAGATGACTGGTTAGCCAGAGACGGGTAAGATTCCTCAAGGGAGGAACAACCTAAGACAGGCACAGTCGCAGGGGGGCCATCAGGTGAGAAATTGGGGATCAACAGAGGTGAGGCTTAGAACCTCTCCTCCCCTGTTTTGAGAGAAATCTTCTGCATACGTGGATGTTTTGTTGCCCTTGTCTAGCTTGGATTAACACATAGTCTACAGGCATACACCTGATCATCTACATTTGCTCTCTTACAACACTAAACTAAGTTTTCTACCTTTATCTTACATCTACCTACCACTTCAGCATTTTATTAAAAATAATAATAATAGTAATAATAATAAAGGGAGAAACGTGGGATCCCCATATAAATCAAGTATGAAACTCAAACGAATATTCATATTTGACCTGATTGTTTATAGTTCATAATGCGTGATCAAAACCGAAAGTTTCTGTGATGACTTCCCTTGCACTGTTCACCATGTAAGAACTTATTCACTATGTAAGAATTTGTTCACCATGTAAGCACTTGTTCATTATACTTTAGAAGATTGGACACTGTTGAGAATTAGGCTTGGGGTTGATTAATGATTGTGCATTGAGTCCCCTATACAGAATTTTATTGTTGTTAACAAGCATTTGATCAATAAATATAAGATATGCCCTCTCAAAAAAAATTATATCTTTGCCTACATTTATATGTACATAAACACATATGTTACAGGAAAGTATATAATACAGACAATGTGAAATATCCTTAGCCAATTCCTAGCACCTTCTCTGTCATCATTCTAAACTGCTTAGACTTGATTTAATACTGTAGAGTATGCAAAGACTAAAGCATAATTTGTTTTAATAACTGTGTAGAGGCAATTTTACTCTACCATTGTTTTTTATTTTATTTGTTTCCTTTATGTCAAAGGAAAGCTAATAATGGATAAACTAGATAACTATTTGCAAAGGAAAACATGAATACATTTTGTTCCTTCAAGTAGTTTTAGCATTTCTCTCTGCAATTTTGTTTATACTAGTAGTTTGAAAAAATGTTGCCTTAATGGAACTTCCACATAGAAAGCCCATTTCCACTCTCACTCCCTCCTAAATTTCAAATTATCATACAATCTCAGAAACGATCTTAGATTGTGTTCTAAACAAGACAATAATGCTGATTTTCCATCATTTCCATCACCTGGGGCATTCAAGGAAAGCACTTGGTTTCCTATCCTTATTTCCTGAAGAGGTTCAGTGACTTGTGCATCTAACGCCAAGGCCCTGTCAGCAAAAACTGGCTCCTCTTCAGGCTCATTTAGAGAGATGTTCAAGAAGGTGTGGTCAACATCTGCCTACAAGATGGCTTGTTTGGAAAGGGTTAAAGGCAGACTATCAGTCTCCTGCCACTGTTCCTAGCATTTTGCATCAGTGACAGGTAGTGATGTCACCCACCTGAATGCATATGCAAACTGTAAACACTTCACCAGCATTGAATTTGAGTCTCCCACCCAAAATCATGCCCAGCTGCCTCACACTGAATTCCTCAGCTGTGGAGTTTGCTAATCTCCATAGTGTTGAAAAAATGGATGGTCTTATGCTAACAACAGTTAAGTAGTCCAAGTTTCATACCACCAAGCTGTGTACAGTTTTGTTTTCTATTGATTACTTCTAGCTGTTTCTAGACTCACAGAGGAGGAATTGGAAGAAATATTAAATATTATGCAACACAGCATTCTCATTTTACAAATAATTAAATCATACCTCTGTTATAGCTTTTATTAATTGTTCCCATATCTTTCCATCAGACTTAAGAATAGGGACCAAGATTGAACACACTTTTCTACCCCTAGAGCTTAATACCTAGCAGATATTCAAGTCTGGTAAACAAATGGGCAGATGAACAGGTTAGTTTTTTGAAAATCATTTCATAGAGCTATCCTGAGTGACTTGAAACAGTAGACTTGAGCAATTTACCCAATTTTTCTAAAATTGTGTTAATTTACCCATAAAACGGGAATAATAATAGTATCCTCCTTGAAGGATTATGTGGGGATTCCTTGAGATAATTTTTTTCAAAAGCTCCATACAAAGTCAAGTACATAAAAAGTATTCCATAAATATTAGGTTGCTGTTATCTTGATAGTAGTGTAAATCACCTTCCATTTCTATTTGTTATTATCATTCACCAAACTCTTGGTTACCCCACGTAGGTATCAAAGGCTTTACTACCTGACTTAAGGTCTTTCTCTCTTTCCCTAAATTTACCATCAGTCTGGGGTGGTATCAATATCCATGTAAACAATTCATCAAGCCCTATCTTCACACTTTACTGGTCTTCTCATCTTCAATGATGTAAACTTTTTTCTTTCAGCTATGTATGTCCCATGCCCATACACAAACATTCTCTCTGGAATCAGTCTACTTAAATACAAATGTTAGCTCCATCAACAGTTATAGCTATATAACAAGCTACACATGTTTTAGGTTAACGACTTTGGTAACCACATTTGCTAAGTAGGATGGTAGGGTACTTAACTCACAGTGCTTGGTATACAGCGATACTCTATTATTATCAGCTCTTATTTTTCTTATTACCCAAACCACATCACCTCTGAAATACTGAACCTAACACTAATATGTAATGTTTAAACACATGTTATTTCAACTCTTTTACCACTATATATAATCCATAGCAGAAATTATAGGCTGAAAATAAATTAGAAACAAAAGGAGAAAAAAAACAGGAAAATACAAAAGAATTTAAAGACAATGAAATAGTTTGAAAATGTAATCATTTGGCACCCAAGAAATAACAATGATTATAATAACAACAGTTTATATTTATTGATAATATATGTAATGTACTTACAGTAATACCTGCCTCAAAAGTGTACCAAAATAAGCACAATATGTGATTTTATGAGTGTTTACTATGTATAGCATAATTCTAAGTACTTTCCATGATGTGTTGTGAACATACAGAAGAGAAAACTGAGGTTCAGAGAAGCTCGGTAACTTTCAAGTTACACATCTAGTGTGCTGCAGAGCTGGAATTCAGACCACAGAGTCAGTGCTGCACTGGCGTTCACACACAGTGGAGCAGGGATTTAGAGCCAGCCTGTCTGATACCAGAGCTGATGCTCTTGATTATGTTGTGTCTCCCTAAATTACTATTACCCCAGAATATGGTGACAGCTTATCTTAAAAATTATGTACATACATACATCAGTTCAATCAAATTTTCATATCAAACTATTTCATTCCAAACAATTTGCTTTTAGCTAAAGCTCAAGCAATTTTTAGCCTCGAGAGACCTTATCCTCCTGGTCAGTGTCAGCCTTCATATGTGGAGCCTTCCAGGTTTTCCCCAGGCTGCACAAATGGGGACCAAGCCCTTGGTCTCAGCATGTCTTCCCTGTCCTCCAGGATCTATCTCACTGATGGCTGAAGACCTGTACCCAAATGCAACTGGGTGAAAACACTGGTGACAAGCATTTTTCTGAAGGCCATTCTGTGTCCACTGAGTCAGCTCATTTCCAGTACAAAGGTTAGTTTGGTGACAACTATGGAAGAACAGGTTTTTCTACTACCATGGAGTAGAGACCTGGTCTATAGAAGTCCCAGCTGACAGACAATCAACTTCAAACACATTCTTTCTGGATTTCCTGGGCAGCAGTACACACCAGGCACATCTTTTCTAAAGCCATCTTCACACATTTTTTAGGTTTGCCTCCTGAGTTCCCACATGGTCACAAAGTAAAGAGAGTGGTAATTCTCTGACCACCACACTTCCAAAAGTGGAGTCATCTGATAGTTCTCACTCTCAGAACAAAGTGATGGTTTCCTGCCTGGGCTAAAAGTCTTTTAGTGGAGGTGTGTGATAGGTTCTGGAGTGAGAAGTCAGGCAATGTATGAGAAACAATGCAGCCATTCAGTAGTGCTATTTATGGTTCTTTGATTTTCTGGAACAGGAATTTGAGAGTTGGGATGAAGGGAGGTAAAATAAAATAAAAAGTAAAATTCTTATCCTGTAATTCAGCAGTAACCATCAATGATAATCTTACTAAACATAACATCATTCTTTATCAGCTTTTTCCACTATTTCAGCACAGCACCATCATAGAAAGGCAATAATTACTGAAGCAAAACATTTTGTTCTTCTTAAACTGCCTTCTCAAAGTTTTTCCCACAATTATAAATCATAAAGAAGAAAATATACCTCTCTATGTAACAGAATACTCTCATCAATACATCATTTAAAGGAAAGAGAAGCAAAGGTTCAGTTTTAAATTTCTAAATGTGCTGTTGTAAATGGCATCAAAGAACTTTAAATATTTACAGGAATTATTGAATGAAATTGGTTAGTCTTTAGATACATAAAGATCTGTCTCAACTTCTTGACAATTTAAAAATATTATTGGCACTCAAGCTTGATAGCAATAAAATGTCATTGGAAACTAAATCAGTACTTCCTTACCCCACCTCATTCTTGTCCTCAGTCTCTTACCTCTCAGACACATGTTTCTCCTCTGTGTTTGGGGCAGTTTGGGATGTATGACTCCAATAACAACAACAATAAAAGCAATAAAAGAGAAAAGATCAAAAGTAATAAAAAGTATATATCATAAGGTAGTAAGTCATTCATTTTTCACCACAATTATTTATTGAATTGTAGTCATAGCAAATTTTTTCTTTATTAAAATATAAATTTTTGTCATTAACTAACTCAGTATTCTTTAGCAATTCTTTCAATCTTTTTGATTTTCGGTTTGCTGATCTGTAGAGTTAGACAATTGCTCTACCTCATCTCAAAAACCACGCAGCTCTCTTGAGAGGTGTTCAATAAATTTATCTTGGTTTTACCTTAGTTCAACTTAACCTAAAATCTGTTTCGATTATTTGGAATCAAGTCCTACATCAAACTGATCAAAATTTGCATCAGATAGCACAAGAACACTAGAGACCAGTAAGATATTAAAACATCAAAGTAATTCTTTCTTCAGAATTAATTTTGCTTCATGGAGAATGATAAACAACAGCTAAAAACAAAAAAAACTAGGACCTGCCAGCTCCCATTCTTTCACTCCCAAGTTGAAACCCAGCTCTGCCCACCAATATTTAAGGTCTGCCCAGAGAGAGAGAGAGAGACAGAGAGAGAGAGAGAGAAAGGCTGTTGAAACACACACACACACACACACACACACACACACACACACACACAGTAATTCCGCCCTGTTCTTAAACAAATACAAGTTTTTATTCTATTTTTACTTCTTTTATAATATCCTGTTTAACAGAGCATGGCACAAAAAATCATGCATCAACTCCTGACAATGCTTGTTATATGCCAGCCCAAGGCACATATTCAGATAAAGGACATTTCACAAATTCTCTGAGTTGAATGTTCTCCTTTTGGCTTTTCTACCATAGGCACTATTTCTAATTCTTCTTGGTCCACAGATCTGCTACACTGCAACACAAAACCACAGAAATGTTGAAAACAAGTGTTGGAAATAAGAACTGTAAAGTCCAAACTGCACATATGAAAGAAAAAACATGTGCATAAAATTGCTTCCAAGCATTTAAAATATATTTATCCTCAATTTGTAATATTTGGATTCCAGGGGAATTAAAGACTGTGAATTAAAATAATGTATCAACTACAGAGCAAAAATGCATCATTTTTGGCTCAGCCTGTCATATGTAGTTAATCAGAATTTTTTTGTAGATTAACCCAATGTAAGCATAAAAATGAAAAAGCACAGAAAAGCAGAAGACAGCAATAATTTTCTGGCTTATTAAGTATTACTAGGACACACAGCCTCCTGTAACTTTACACAACTATCCTAACAATTTTTTAAAAGTTAGTACTCCTACTTGAAATTTCTAAAATAGTATCTTATAAACTGTGTGTGTTGAGAAGAATGCACATTTACATTAACAGGCAATCAATAGCCAGGTAAAAGTGGTACTTTTCTATTTTGATTATATTCCAGACGAGTGAGGACTAACATTTCCTCTTTAATGGTTCATGATCTATGTAGTTCTCTACATTCTCCTCCTTACATCCACTTTAATTTCATTTAAATCTTTGCAGAAATAGAGCAAAGTAAGTATTGTTATTTTCAGTTTATAACTGGAAAAAAAGCAAGTGAGGTTAAGGGAGCTAAGAAACTTGTTCAAAGTCTCACTACTGTTATGTGACAATTAATAACCAAACAAAGGCCAACATGACTCCAGCATATGGAAGACTACATTGAAAAAAAATAGCAAGTCACCTAAGAATCACCGCTACTATAAAAATAAAGCTGATCCGACTTCACCAGAACTCATCCATTAGACAGACTGCCTAGTGCCAGGGTTTGTATCATAGGATATGTTATTAAATGTCCCCTATAAAATTTCAGACTGAAAGAAAATCTGAACAAACTATATAAGCCAAAAAAGCCACCCTTCCTTCCAAAGGAATCTGTAGTGTACAACAGATCCTGAAAACTTATATTCATAAATATGACATTCAATGTCTCTCAAAACTTATTTTCATTATTAAAAATTTTTTTCAAAATCTTAAATTTCATTCAATCTAAGGTTTAGATATAAAATGATATACTTTTCTTAACACTCTACCCTTTATTCTTTCCTCTTCATTTTTCTGAACTTTATAATGCCTATTTTTCAGTATTTTATATGTACTAACTATTCAATACCACTAAAAGCTATTAGAGTTTTACATAACAAAAAACATTAGTCTCTGGGCTTAAAGATTTCATTGTGTGGTAAGGGTAGGGAAGCAAAAAATAGACCTTTAGAATTGCTTAGTATATATGTATGCGATCCTCTGTAAGCAGCAGTATTAGCTACTAATTACTGCCTATTATATGCCAGGCAGTTATCAAGTGTTTTATGTATCTGAGGCACCCTAAACATTTTGCTGAAAATGGCATCAAAGGAATTTAAATATTTACAAGAATTACTGAATAAAATTTGTCTTTAGACATATAAGAATGTGCCCAGACTTCTTAACAAATAAAAGGGATTAATAAATAAGGGATAATAAATTAATTAATAAAAAGGGGGGGAAAAAAGCACAAAGACATTTTGATTAACAACAACATGTCATTGGAAACTAAAGCAATTTGTCAATAATAACCACATTTTATACTTCCTTCCCCCACTTCCTGCTTGTCCTAAGTCTCTTTCCTTTGGACACATGTCTCAGTGGCAAGCTTTCCAGCTATTATTGCAAATAAATTTAAAGAAAGAAAGAGCAGCTTCTGAACGGTTAAATAACTTGAGCAAACGGATACAACTTAACTAGTATCAGGACAGGATGACTAACTCAAGGCTGACTTGTAGATTTTATTTATTTAGCCTGACCAAGTCAGACAGATCTAGGTTCAAATCCCAGTTCTGTCACTTGAAGCAGTGCTCACATTGTTTGGAAACGCAATAAACTAATTCAAAAAGGTTTGCTGTGGATAACTGAGTGTAGCCTGTCCAGAGACACGCGGAAAATACCTACCTGCTAGAGCAGAGGCGTCTCATTGGAAGATGACTGCCCATTCTCCATGGTGCAGTTAGGTTGGAAGAAAATGGTACCAAATTGGGTAAGTGCCAACATTAGAAACCATATGTACTAAATCACCCGTTAACATAGCAATTATGTAATTGTCAGAAAGAGACAGTTAATGTACTCTAAATCTGTGCAAATTCCATTAGTAAAGAACTTCTACAAGAGTAGGCTATACATTTCATTCAAGCAAACATTGGACCTTTTAAATTCCATGCAGTATTTGTACAATCCAGCAGCTACAGCATCCTCTGTAGCATCACTGAATTGTCAAGGAATCAATAAAATTATCGCTATCAAATAAAAATGGGTGGTGCCCTGCCCTGCCCTGAAACTCTAATTAGAACTGCATGTGCAGAGGGTTTATGCTTGTCCCAGTAGGTGAGCACAGTGATCTTTCATGTCTGCAGATTTGGTAATACATCTTGGATTGGGACACACTGGAAATTATGTTTGATGTCTCCAGCCAAAAACTGCTGTATCTTACTCAAATGTCAATATAGTCTCCTCCTCCCTGCATTTCCTGTGTGTGCATTCTCTTCCTAAGATGTTGCTACTAAGTTACCTGCAATACATATGTACCCACACCCCTTTTCCAATGACTTGACTCAGCTCTTTAAAAGTATCTTCTCAAGGGAGGCCTAGAAGTAGAAAAGCAGGCCACTGATGTAAGATTCCATGTTCAATGGCAGGAGCAAATGGAAAAGTTTACATGGCACCTACACAGATAGTGGTTCAAACCAGTTACTATTCCCTCACTTTCCAAAAAGTAAATGTATTCCATTTTCCACTTTTAATTTACTTGTACTTCTTTATTTTTTTTTAAATATATGAATGATAATTTCAGACAAATCCTTGTTAGTGTAAACCACCACACTTTGTATTTCTCATTCTCAAACCCAGCCCTATTCATCTTATCACAATAGCTATTGTCTATAGGAAGGAAAGTGCCTGTGGATCTATCTATACCTCCCTGTCCACATGGCAGCTTAGTTTTAAGTTGGCTTAAACAATTATTTTAAATAAATTAGATTTATTAGGGATCTAAATATTTCCCTCACCTAACAAATCAATCCTAGCTTTATCATTGTATCAAGATAAATCCATACATGGGAGGATATTGGAGTCATTTGGAAAAGAGGAGGAAAAAAATAGGCTTCTTTATCTAGTCAAGCCAATACAGATGTTTCAAAGCTATCCTTTCAGGTTTGCTTGATAAAACTTTATTCATATGTCAATCTCAGATGGATACAAAGGATAAAGCCAAAGATAACTGTAAAGAATCAATTGACCTAGGGTTGGAAAAGGACACAAAACAGCTCCAATCTAAGTTTGGGTGGCACAGGATTTGTGCCTTCACTTTCTTAAAATGGAAAGAGAAAATGAAAGAATTTAGTTATAATAGATTATAGATATATGGATATAGATATGTATGTCTATATAATATAGATATAATGGATAGATATCCATTATGTAATTTAGATATAATGCATAGAAAGTCAGAATAAATGCTCAAAGAATATTCTACAGCATGACTTTGAAGAGGTGCCCAGAGCATTAATTCAAAGTAAAAATGGCAGAGACGACTAGCTGTATTATGTTTCTAGGTTCTGTCATGCCTGTCAGTGGGCTTAATAACCACAATACAGCGAGGGCCCAAAAGTTGCCTAAACTATGAAAATGTTCATGGCACAACTTACAGTAATTGTGGCTTAGGAAAGAAATATATCCCAGTCAAAAAAACAAGTAAATAAATAAGGCTACCACAACAGATTTTCAGAGATCTCTTGTTCATCTTAGAATCTCTCAGCAAAATTTGAGAAAGGGCTATCTGTACAAAAATGTGAAGAATGGAATAAATAACAGTGTGACACTTGTCTCTCATCAAAAAAAACCTTAGATTCTGAAAGAGCAGCAGTCATTCTGTATACAAGTAAACATGCATAATCAAGCCACTAATACCACAGTTATTTGAGAGCATTTGGCAAGACATATTCACTAGGACTTGATCCTAACACACTGGAATTCTCCTCAAGTTTAAAAGAATTATTCCAAATCAAGGATTCTTAGCCTAGGGTCTGTGAACAGGTTTCAGGACAGAGCATAAATTTATATAATAAATTGTATGAGGATACGTATTTTCCAATGTGTACATAGATTTTATTAGATTTGCAAAGGGGTTTGTGGATTTTAAAAAAGGTAAGAACAACTATTTTTGGTACTGAATACATGAAACCATATTATTTGTTCTGGTTTTTCTGTCTTAAGGGTCTCCCTTTAATAAATCCAACAAGACCACATGAGATAAGAAATTTGAACAACATTCTACTACTTACTCAGTCACTCATGACCAATGACTTTCTCTTTAGCTTACAAAATGATCCTCAACAGAGTACAATTTATAAAACCATCTTCACACTTAAGTTGATAGTTGGGGTTGTGACTATTTTTATCTATTGCAGTGATTAAATCTCAGTATTTGATTAAAGTGGATCATTCTACACTCTCCTCATTCATTTAGCATCTAACATACTGACTACAAAATATATTTCTGAAAAAGATATGTTCTTCCATCTCTTACTGTCTCTCTTTCAGACATAGGATAATTTCTAAAAAACTCAAAACAGCATCTCTTTGGTATTTGTGGTAGAACTGATGAGAACCAAGATGGAAAATCTAGTTTTAATACCACTAATAATAGTTTGTGTTTTCAGATCAACTTTCTTCCAGTTTCTTCCACATGTTCTCTTATACTATTTCTTTTATTATCAACATATAATACTTAATAACTCAGGTTCTGGAGTTATTGGTTTAGAATCCCAAATTTCCCACTTATCAACTGTGTGACCTTGGAAAATTTTCTTAACCTCTCTGAGCCTTAGTTTTTTAATCTGAAAACTGAGCTTAACAATATAGTGCCTACATTCGTTGTTAGTAAGATTAAATAAGAAAATGGGCATAAAGCACAGTTTCTGGTACATGGAAATAGTTAGTGTTAGCTAAGTGTTAGTTTTTAAATTAATACATCATGGATACCATAACTGAAGAAATATTTAATCTGCAGTAGGATGGGTCTCATCAAGAAAATGAAGCTCAAGAGACCAATTAGATCAAAAGGAAACGGCCAGCATAACCAGACAGTTGAAATGACTAAGCAATAGGTGGCAGTTCTGGCATTGGACTGGGTTGGACGCAGACAATAGACAGAGCCCCATGACAGAGAAGGTGCAGTTTCACTTCAGAGGAAGACAACTTCAGGCAGTGAGGACTTATTTTATTAACAAGAATTCAGGTTTAGCCTCCATTCTGACCACTCTCAAGGAAATTTATGGAATCTCAAGAAATTAATGTACTGAAGGCTTTGTTTAGTAAAACAAAGGACATCATCAGATTGTATCTACCTAAATGAATGACTTGATACTACTTGACTAGTTAGTGGGCTCCTATGAATCTCCTCGTCAAGGGCCAAAATTGCCACAGCAACTGGAGATGACGTCGGACCTGCAGGTTAAGCAGTTCCAGTGGGCAGAGGTAAAAGCCAAGGAGATCATTACTCCACAAACATTTGCAACTGGATCCCCACTGCCAAAATGAAACAATAATAAGGTATCTACACCATTGCCTTAGGTATTTCTACTAGTCTCCCATCTCCAAATACTATCACTATCCTACCTGATCTCCATTACAGAGCATACATTTTAGAATTGATTCTTGTTCTCTGGCTTCCCCTCTGGGCCTTAAGCTTTTGGACAGTTTCTTTGGATCATGCTCCATCTTTGCATCAATCCCACAGAGGCTGCCCTCTCACTTTTGGCCCTGACTCTCAAGCCCTCAACTTGGCTAGAGGCCCAAATTCTAATTCATCTGGAAGGAAAGGTTAAAAAGTTGTCCAGGGAAAGGCACTGGATTTGAAGGCAGAAAAAGATAGACTTGAACCCAAACTGTGCCGTTAATGAGAAGCGTGGCTTTTGATAATAACAGCTAACATCAACTGGACTATTAATAATTACACAATGTTTAATCCTTACAAAGCTCTGAAATAAATTGTATTGTCTCCCCCTACAATTAAGAGACTGAGGCATAGACAGGTTAAATATGTTGCCCAAGGTAGCTAGACTAGGATGTTGAGTTACTACTCAGTCTCCGGCAGTTCAGATGCCTAACAAATATTCCACATTGCTTCCTCATCACAACTTCTTTCAGAGATGGAAACACTTGTAAAACCAACCCTCAGGAGGTGAGGGATTGTGAGCCTAAAACACCATAAAGTATTAAAAGGAAAATGTGATTTGGACCCCACCTGCTATACAAATACAATGTATTTCTCTTTATTATTATGTTCTCTTTGTCAATTTTTAACTTCCCAGTATTTTTGCTACCCAGAAACCAGTTCTTTATTCTTCCCTTTCCTACCCTTAAAGAAATAGTTTCTTTGCAATTAAAATTTACCTATTTTCCTCTGAAATCACTTGTTCTGGCACATTTAGAGAGCATGGGTCAGTCTACTTCTCCCTACACCTGCTACTGGGGGAACATTCTTTCCTGACTTACAGCTTTATGCTTGTTTGAAACAGCAATTTGTTATCATAGAACATCCTTTACAAACTCTCTCTTTATCCCATTCTTTAATTTTCCATGTTACTAAAGCTTTCTTTTGATACCTTAATTAATAATTGTTCTTATTGTACAAGCTGTCAACCTCTTTTGACACCTCTCTGGCTGTACATTCCTGCTTTCCAGCATTAGGTCTTTAGACTGCAACCTTCACTGCTTCACCTTCCTTATTCCATTCTTCCCACTGATTGATGTTTCTAATTTTTGGAACTCTTCACTTCAGGAGATCATTCTCTTCCCACCAGTTTTTAAAAGCAGACCAGTGCAACTGAAAACTGCTACTGCAGAGAGATTTCTGTAAGGCTCTATTCCTGTTGATATGAGTTCTATACAATCTGAGAATCCTCAAAATTGCAAATTAGACAACAGTGACCAGTGGACCCTGAAATGGAGTGATTATACTCCTGGAAAGAGAAATATCAGGGAAGACAAGTCCAAACAGTTTACAAGGGCCAGGGTTCTAAGGGAAATGGGATGTTCAAAGACACAAACTGGGCTAATAGTCTTAAAAATTATAACCACTATAAGCAGAAACCAAAAAGATACCCCCAAATAGTACCACCTACTCTGCTTGTCAGACTCAATCACAACCGAAGTAAAAAGAAAAAAGAACTGGCACTAGGTTGATACTATTAACTTTCCCTCACAGAGAATACACCAAAAAATCTTACTACCCTAACTTCTAACTCTACTTTATGTTTTTAATATTATGTTCTTCCCTTTCTGACATATTTAGAAACTTTTTGGTGATAGTTGCTATAGGTTTATCTGACCAATTTATGTATTTTAAGCATTCAGTCCTTTTCTCCCATTACTATCAGAAGAAAATATCTAAATAATGGCATGCAACCATTATGAATGTAAACTATGACCATATTTTTTCTACTTGACAAATCCCTTCATTTAAACTTCTTTTTCTGGTAGGGAACATCAGAGTACTCACAAAATGACAGCATATATCAGCAATGTCCTTTAAATTTTTCCTCTCCCATCCCCATGAGCATGGGAATGTTGTTACAGGGTCCTTTAAATAATTAAATTTTTATTAAAATATAACATAGCACTAAATGTACAAGCATCACAAGTATAAATAACAATGAATTATCACAATGTTATTTCTTCCAGGTCATTACCCACTGGCTCACGGAAAAGAATTTCCGGCACTCTGGAAGGCCCAGTTCTTCCCAATTCCCACCCTCTCCTCTCCTTCAAGGAAGTCTGTCCTCACTTCTAATACCATAAATTAGCAGTTGTCTGCTATTGAAATTTTATGTGGATTCGTTTATATATTCTTTTCATAATTTCTTCTTTCACTTACATTTTTAAAATTTACCTATGTTGGTATCTGTAGCAGTAGTTATTCACTTTTAATGCTGTATACTAATCCATTGCATGAATATACAATATCATCTTTTAATTTACTTTTCTTTATCTATTCTGAACATTTGTGTTTTTTCCAAGTCTTTTTTATGAATAATACTGCTATAGAAAATCCTAACTTGTCTTTTGGATTATATATGTCCACAATTCTATTGAATATATACCTAGTAGGGGGATCTGCTAGGTTACAGGAATGTGTCTTTAATTTTAATAGATACCTCCAGTATCCCAAAAAGTTGCCCCAACATAAAGGACAGTTCCCATAGTTCAACATCCTCAACAAGACTAGATACTGTCAGCTTTATGTATGTTTTGTTGGCATCCTGGTAGGTGTTAGAGGTATCAATTTGTGTATAAGAAAAAGCTTTTGTGGAGACATGCCTTGAATAAATGATATGTCTGACTACCTGCTGAAAACATAAAAGTCTTACAAATCAGCATAGTCAGTAGTGGGGACACAGGGAAGGCAGTATAGCATAGAGATGACAAGTAGTGATTGTGTAGCATCTTACTATGCTGATGGACAGTGACTGTAATGGGGTATGTGGTGGGGACTTGATAATGGGGGGAATCTAGTAACCACAATGTTGCTCATGTAATTGTATATTAATGATACCAAAAGAAAAAAAATTGATAGATATTGACAATTTGATTCCAAAATTCACATAGAAATTCAAAGACTTTCAGTTTGCATTTCCCTGTTTACTGAATGAGTTGAACAACATTTCATATGTTCTTTAGCCAGTTGGATATCTTCTTTGTGAAGTTCCCTTTCAAAATCTTGCCCATTTTTCTGTTCAATTACTTGATTTTATTGATTTATGAGAGTTCTTTATATATTCTTTGTCAGTTATATGCACAGCAAATACCTACGCCTTGGTCAGTTATGTGTATAACAACTTTGTCAATTGTATTGCATATATCTTCTCCCACTATGAGCTTGCCTTTTCACTTCTTATTGATATCTTTTAATAAACAAACATTCTTAATTTAACATAGTCCAGTTTACCAATCTTTTCCTTTATGATAAGTGCTTCTGTGTCCTGTTTAAGAAATTTTTTGCCTAATTTAATATCATGAGTATATGTCCTATGTTATCTTTTTGAAGCCCTATTGATTTCCCTTCTATTTTTAGCAATTGACATGTAACTGATTTTTTTAATACGGTTGACACAGGGGTCCAGTTTGTTTTTTCCATCTGGGTATCCAATTGACCCAACATCACTTAATGAAGAACTGTCCTTTCCCCCGTCCTCTGCGATGCCAGCTTTGTCATGAATTAAGTGTGGTTTTCTCTGGCCTCTCTATCCTATTCAATTGGTTTATTGGTCTATCCTAGCCAATGTCATAGTATATGAATAATCTTGCAGAATAATTGGAGACTTTTCTCTTTTTCTGTGATATTTCTTAGTTCTTCTTAATTCTTTGCATTTCTATACAAATTTTGGAATCAGTATATCAATATTTACCCAACTGTGGTAAAATTGACTATGTTGATGTGTAAGGTTTTGATATTTTCAGCAGGCAATCAGGCACATATTTCTTCATGGCCTGACTCAAAAGCTTTTACTTATTTACAACTGAACATACGTCCAGCACCTTTAGGTTGTACATAGTTAGCAAAGCACCTGTTTGGACCTCTTTAGATTACAGAGCAGTTCTTTACATATTCCTCCTCAAGGCTCTAGTGCTCTGTTCTCTCTGCTTGGCTCCAAAACCCTAGAGAAATCAGGATTAGTGTTTGATAATGCTCTTGTCCTCTAGTTCTTTTAAAAATATATTTGGTTAATTCACTTCATTTTGTTGCTTATTTCACCTTTCTCCCATATGTCAATGAAAACAGCAGGCAAATAATTGTTTAGACAAATGTCAAAAGTCTTTCTAAACTCAGAAATAAGAACATCAGAGCCAAAATCAAATTCCCCTCTTTCACATGACTGTGCTGTTCACTGCATGAACTTAAAATGCCTACTGTTTAATTATTTTTATCTGTAGCCTCTGACTGAAACTTCAGCGTAAGTTCACATTCTTCCTCCAAGAGAAGGGAAAGACTGGCTTTGAGGAATCAGAAAAACTTGGGGTTAAATCCAGTTTTACCATTTAGTAGCTATGCATAGGGCAAAAAAATGGTTTGATGAGAAGACTACAAAAAAATATATTTCAAGCATGTGTGTCTTTTCAACAGCTTACTTTTCATTCTTCTATTTCAGTACAGATCTCCTTAAAATAGATTCTATAGACACTATAATTTTTGTCTTCTGATGCTATGATTAACTGTCTTTCTTCATTCTTAATCCTATTATCTCTCTCACCTCTTTTCTACTGCCACACTATAAAAATATCACTACATAATATTTTTATTATTGCTTAATAATCTTGTTCTTCTGTAATACTTTTAGTTCTAACTATGTCTACTTTATTATTTGTTTATAAATTTTCTGTATTTTATTTTACCCTTGTTTCCTTTTTAAGTGAAACTATAGTTGGTATACAATATTATATTGGTTCCAGATGCAAAATATAATGATTTGACAATTATAAACACCATTAAATGATCATCACAATAAGTGCAGTTACTTACTGTCTATCAGCATACAAAGATATTACAATAGTATGGACTATATTTTCTGTGCTGCATTTTCATCACCATGACTAGTTTATTTTATAATTGTAGGTTTGTACCTCTTTCTCCCCTTCACCAATTGCCCATCTCCCCACTCTCCTCCCCTATAGCAGCCAGCAAGCAGTCTGTTCCCTATGAGTGTATTTCTGGCTTATTTGTTTTGTTTTTTAGATTCAACATATAAGTGAAATCATATGGTATTTGTCTTTGACTTATTTCACTTAGCATAATACCTTCTAGGTCCATCCATGTTGTCAAAAATGGCAAGATTTCACACTTTTTTATGACTGAGTCTATTCTATTGTCTGTATGTGCCACATCTTCTTTAGCCATTCATCTATTGATGGATACTTAGGTTGCTTCCATATCTTGGCTTATCATAAGCAAGCTGTGATAAACCTAAGAGTTCATGTCTTTCCAAATTATTATGTTTTCTTCAGGTGAACTCCCAAAGTGGAATTACTGGGTCATGTGGCATCTCTATTTTAGTTTTTTGAAAAACCTCCACACTGCTTTTCATAATGGCTGCACCAATTTACATTCCCACCAGTAGTGTACAAGGGTTCCCTTTTCTGCAAATCCTTGCCAACACTTATAATTTCTTGCATTTTTTGATAGAGCCATTCTGATTGGTATGAGGTGATGTCTCAGTGTAATTTTGATTTGCATTTCCCTGATGATGAGTAGTGTTGAATGGCCTTTCATGCATCTAATGGCCATCTGTTATGTCTTCTTTGGAAAAATTACTAAGGTCTCTGTACATTTTTTAATTGAATTATTTGTTTCTTTGGTGTTGAGTTGTATGATATCTTCATATATTTTGAATACTAGTCCCTTATCAGATATATCATTTGCAAATATAGTCTCCCACTCAACTGGTTCCTTTTCATTCTGTTGATGGTTTCCTTTGTTGAGCAGAAGCTTTTTAGTTTGATGTAGTCCCACTCTTCGTTTTTGCTTTTGTTTCCCTTGCCTGAAGAGACAAATCCACAAAAAATTTCTTATGTTCATGTTCAAAAGTTTAATGTCTATGTATTATTCTTGGAGTTTTATTGTTTCAGGTCTTATATTTATATCTTTAATCCATTTTTAGTTTATTTTTGCATATGGTGTAAGACAATGATCTGGTTCATTCTTTTGTGCATAATTGTCAGGTTTTCCCAACACTATTTGTTGAAGAGACTGACTTTTCAACATTGTACATTCTTGCCTCCTCTGTCATATATTAATTGGCCATATAAGTGTGGGTTTATTTCTAGGCTATTATATTTCATTGATCTATGTGTCTATATTTTGCACATGGTCATATTGTTTTGATGACTGTAGCTTTGTAATACAGTTTGGAGTCAGGGTGTGTAATACCTCCACATTTGATCTTTCTCAAGATTGATTTGGCTAGTTTGGGTCTTTTGGGGTTCAATACAAATATAGAATTACTTGCTCTAATTCAGTGAAAATTGCCATTGGATTTTGATAGGCATCACACTGAATCTGTAGATTGCTCTGGGTATTAATACCATTTTAAGAATGTTAACTCTTTCCATCCATTAGTATGGAATAGCTTTCCATTTATTTGTGTCATCTTCAATTTCTTGCATCAATGTCTTATAGTTTCCTGAGTATAAGTTTTTTATTGACTTGGCTAGATTTAGTTCTAGGTATTTTAATCTTTTTGATGCACTTATAAATGAGATTGTTTTCTTTTTTTTTTCTTTTTTTTTGAGAGAGCATCTGTCATATTTATTAATCAAACGGTTGCTAACAATAATAAAATTCTGTATAGGGGACTCAATGCTCAATGCACAATCATTAATCCACCCCAAGCCTAATTCTTGTCAGTCTCCAATCTTCTGAAGCATAACGAACAAGTTCTTACAAGTGAACAAATTCTTACATAGTGAAAAAGTTCCTACATAGTGAACAGTACAAGGGCAGTCATCACAGAAACTTTTGGTTTTGATCACGCATTATGAACTATAAACAATCAGGTCAAATATGAATATTTGTTTCATTTTTATACTTGATTTATATGTGAATCCCACATTTCTTCCTTATTATTATTTTTTTTTTTTAAATAAATGCTGAAGTGGTAGGTAGATGCAAGATAAAGGTAGAAAACCTAGTTTAGTGTTGTAAGAGAGCAAATGTAGATGATCAGATGTGTGTCTATAGACTAAGTATTAATCCAAGCCAGACAAGGGCAACAAAACATCCATGGATGCAGAAGATTTCTCTCAAAACAGGGGGGGAGAGGTTCTAAGCCTCACCTCTGTTGATCCCCAATTTCTCACCTGATGGCCCCCCTGCGACTGTGCCTGTCTTAGGTTGTTCCTCCCTTGAGGAATCTTACCCGTCTCTGGCTAACCAGTCATCATACGGGGCCATACAGGGAAATGTAAAGTTGGTAAGTGAGAGAGAAGCCATATTGTTTGAAAAGGTTAGCTTTTTACTTCTTTGCAGATTTAGCCCTGTGGCTTCTATGCCCAGCATTTGTCTTGAGGTATCTTTACCACTTGGAGGAATTATGATACTCGGTAAATTCGATATGAGGCATGAATTCTATTTAACGGTTGTAATTAGGAAGGAAGAAGAAAAGCTATAAAAGTAGCAGACGGAAGAAAACCTGGGAAGATTGATTATTTCTTTGACATATCTTCTTGTAGAGTAACTTAGGCATGCATAGGTATTAAACTACTAATTAAATTGCACAAACACATTAACATAATATGAATACGGTTACATAACCAAAGCAGACCTATACTTACCAGCCATCTCCAGTGAAATCAAGAAAACCAGTTACACACCCTAGGCATTTGTGAAAATTTATCTATGATATGATGGATATTGTCCAACTGAACTTGAACAGTCTGAGAGAAATGAGACAAATTAAAATAACCCATTCCTGGGAACTGTTCACATCCTATATGTTCTTTTAACTAAGTAGATAGTCTACTTCTTTTAACTTAGTAGATAGACTAAGTAGATAGTCTGTAGTTGTAAGATTTTGGAGCGCTATAACTTGCACTCCTCCTAATTCTTGGTTGAGTTCAAACAGTCTAGATCCAGTCAAATTTGTTGTTTTACTGTATGCACAGGACAGCTTAGATATCTCCTTCTTCATTCCAATGGCAAGTCCAGGAACCAGTGGGATGAATGCAGCTACAACTGCAGCATCGCCTGGATCTTTGTTGAGGTTTTTGATGATCATCTTCTGGTATGACTCTTCCAGAGAGTGCTGATGTTGGAAGTTCTTCTTCATATCGTATCTTAGTTCATTTTCTGGGTAGCCAAATTAGGCTTTGATCCTCTGTATAAACACAAACAGACCCTTTGCCCACACTTTGAGCTGCCCTTTATACAATTCTGTAGAACTCATTGGAGGTCACCACACAGGAACTGCCTTTTTTTTTTTTTTTTAAGAGAAAGGAATATTATCAGAAAAGTGTACCTCCATAGCCGATCATCTGACACACTTTAAGTGATCAAAATTAAGGATATTTAAAGCATGCATTAATCATTGATTTACAGTTAGTTTTATCCTATCAGCGAGTAATCCCCCTTTTCTTTATTTCTTTTTTTTTTCTTGTTATCATTCATCTACACTTACATGAAGAATATAATGTTTACTAGGCTCTCCCCTATACCAGGTCTCCCATATAAACCCCTTTACAGTCACTGTCCATCAGCATAACAAAATGTTGTAGAATCACTACTTGTCTTCTCTGTGTTGTAGAGCCCTCCCCTTTCTCCCACCCTCCCATTATGCATGCTAATCTTAAAACCTCCCTTCTTCTTCCCCCCCTCATCCCTCCCTACCCACCCAACCTCCCGAGTCCCTTTCCCTTTGGTACCTGTTAGTTCATCCTTGGGTTCTGTGATTCCGCTGCTGTTTTGTTCCTTCAGTTTTTCCTTTGTTCTTATACTCCACAGATGAGTGAAATCATTTGGTATTACTCTTTCTCCACTTGGCTTGTTTCACTGAGCATAACACCCTCCAGCTACATCCATGTTGCTGCAGATGGTAGGATTTTCCCTTTTCTTACGGCTGAGTAGTATTCCATTGTGTATATGTACCACATCTTCTTTATCCATTCATCTCTCGATGGACATTTAGGTTGCTTCCAATTCTTGGCTATTGTAAATAGTGCTGCGATAAACATAGGGGTGCATCTGTCTTTTTCAAATTGGGCTGCTGCATTCGTTGGGTAAATTCCTAGGAGTGGGATTCCTGGGTCAAAAGGTATTTCTATTTTGAGCTTTTTGAGCACCCTCCATACTGCTCACCACAATGGTTGAACTAATTTACATTCCCACCAGCAGAGTAGAGGGTTCCCATTTCACCACAACCTCACCAACATTTGTTGTTGTTTGTCTTTTGGATGGCAGCCATCCTTACTGGTGTGAGGTGATACCTCATTGTAGTTTTAATTTGCATTTCTCTGATAATTAGCGATGTGGAGCATCTATTCATGTGTCTGTTGGCCATCTGTATTTCTTTTTTGGAGAACTGTCTGTTCAGTTCCTCTGCCCATTTTGTAATTGGATTATTTGTTTTTTGTTTGTTGAGGCGTGTGAACACTTTATATATTTTGGACGTCAAGCCTTTATCGGATCTGTCATTTACAAATATATTCTCCCATACTGTAGGGTTCCTTTTTGTTCTATTGATGGTGTCTTTTGCTGTACAGAAGCTTGTCAGCTTGATATAGTACCACTTGTTCATTCTTGCTGTTGTTTTCCTTGCCCGGGGAGATATGTTCAAGAAGAGGTCACTCATGTTTATGTCTAAGAGGTTTTTGCTTATGTTCTTTTCCAAGAGTTTAATGGTTTCATGAATTACATTCAGGTCTTTGGTTCATTTTGAATTTACTTTTGTATATGGGGTTAGACAATGGTCCAGTTTCATTCTCCTACATGTAGCTGTCCAGTTTTGCCAGCAACATCTGTTGAAGAGACTGTCATTTTGCCAATGTATGTCCATGGCTCCTTTATCAAATATTAATTGACCATATATGTTTGGGTTAATGTCTGGAGTCTCTAGTCTGCTCCACTGGTCTGTGGCTCTGTTCCTGTGCCAGTACCAAATTGTCTTGATTACTATGGCTTTATAGTAGAGCTTGAAGTTGGGGAGTGAGATCTCCCCTACTTTATTCTTCTTTCTCAGGATTGCTTTGGCTATTCGGGGTCTTTGGTGTTTCCATATGAATTTTTGAACTATTTGTTTCAGTTCATTGAGGAATGCTGCTGGGAATTTGATAGGGTTTGCATCAAATCTGTATATTGCTTTGGGCAGGATGGCCATTTTGAAATTATTAATTCTTCCTAGTCAAGAGCATGGGATGAGTTCCCATTCGTTAGTGTCCCCTTTAATTTCTCTTAAGAGTGACTTGTAGTTTTCAGAGTATAAGTCTTTCACTTCTTTGGTTAGGTTTATTCCTAGGTATTTTATTCTTTTTGATGCAATTGTGAATGGAATTGTTTTCCTGATTTCTCTTTCTATTGGTTCATTGTTAGTGTATACTAAAGCTACATATTTCTGTGTGTTAATTTTGTATCCTGCAAATTTGCTGTATTCCGGTATCAGTGCTAGTAGTTTTGGGGCTAGTAGTCTTTAGGGTTTTTTATGTACAATATCATGTCATCAGCAAATAGTGACAGTTTAACTTCTTCTTTACCAATCTGAATTCCTTGTATTTCTTTGTTTTGTCTGACTGCCATGGCTAGGACCTCCAGTACTATGTTAAATAACAGTGGCAAGAGTGGGCATCCCTGTCTAGTTCCTGATCTAAGAGGAAAAGCTTTCAGCTTCTCGCTGTTCAGTATAATGTTGGCTGTGGGTTTATGATATATGGCCTTTATTACGTTGAGGTACTTGCCCTCTATTCCCATTTTGCTGAGAGTTTTTATCATGAATGGATGTCGAATTTTGTCAAATGCTTTTTCAGCCTCTATGGAGATGATCATGTGGTTTTTGTCTTTCTTTTTTTTGATGTGGTGGATGATGTTGATGGACTTTCGAATGTTGTACCATCCTTGCATCCCTGGGATGAATCCCACTTGGTCATGGTGTATGGTCCTTTTGATGTATTTTTGAATTTGGTTTGCTAATATTTTGTTGAGTATTTTTGCATCTACATTTATCAGGGATACTGGTCTGTAGTTTTCTTTTTTGGTGGAGTCTTTGCCTGGTTTTGGTATTAGGGGGATGTTGGCTTCATAGAATGAGTTTGGGAGTATTCCCTCCTTTTCTATTTTTTGGAAAACTTTAAGGAGAATGGGTATTATGTCTCCCCTGTATGTCTGATAAAATTCTGAGGTAAATCTGTCTTGCCCGGGGGTTTTGTTCTTTGGTAGTTTTTTGTTTACCGCTTCAATTTCATTGCTGGTAAGTGGTCTGTTTAGATTTTCTGTTTCTTTCTGGGTCAATCTTGGAAGGTTGTATTTTTCTAGGAAGTTTTCCATTTCTCCTAGGTTTCCCAGCTTGTTAGCATATAGGATTTCATAGTATTCTCTAATAATTCTTTGTATTTCTGCGGGGTCTGTCGTGATTTTTCCTTTCTCGTTTCTGATACTGTTGATTTGTGTTGACTCTCTTTTCTTCTTAATAAGTCTGGCTAGAGGCTTATCTATTTTGTTTATTTTCTCGAAGAACCAGCTCTTGGTTTCATTGATTTTTGCTATTGTTTTATTCTTCTCAATTTTATTTATTTCTTCTCTGATCTTTTTTATGTCCCTCCTTCTGCTGACCTTAGGCCTCATTTGTTCTTCTTTTTCCAATTTCAATAATTGTGACATTACACCATTCATTTGGGATTGTTCCACCTTCTTGAAATACGCCTGGATTGCTATATACTTTCATCTTAAGACTTCTTTTTCTGTATCCCACAGTAGTTGGGGCTTTGTGTTGTTGTTTTCGTTTGTTTCCATGTATTGCTGAATCTCCATTTTGATTTGGTCATTGATCCATTGATTATTTAGGAGCATGTTGTTAAACCTCCATGTGTTTGTGAGCCTTTTTGTTTTCTTTGTACGGTTTATTTCTAGTCTTATGCCTTTGTGGTCTGAAAAGTTGGTTGGTAGGATTTCAATCTTTTGGAATTTACTGAGGCTCTTTTTGTGGCCTAGTATGTGGTATATTCTGGATTATATTCCATGTGCACTTGAGAAGAATGTGTATCCTGTTGCTTTTGGATGTAGAGTTCTGTAGATGTCTATTAGGTCCATCTGTTCTAGTGTGTTGTTCAGTGCCTCTGTGTCCTTACTTATTTTCTGTCTGGTGGATGTGTCCTTTGGAGTGAGTGGTGTGTTGCAGTCTCCCAGAATGAATGCATTGCATTCTATTTCCTCCTTTAGTTCTGTTAGTATTTGTTTCACATATGTTGGTGCTCCTGTATTGGGTGCACATATATTTATAATGGTTATTTCCTCTTGTTGGGCTGAGCCCTTTATCATTATGTAATGTCATTTTTTATCTTTTGTTACTTTCTTTATTTTGAAGTCTGTTTTGTCTGATACTGGTATTGCAACACCTGCTTTTTTCTCTCTGTTGTTTGCATGAAATATCTTTTTCCATCCCTTGACTTTAAGTCTGTGCATGTCTTTGGGTTTGAGGTGAGTCTCTTGTAAGCAGCATATGGATGGATCTTGCTGTTTTATCCATTCTATTACTCTGTGTCTTTTGATTGGTGCATTCAGTCCATTTACATTTAGGGTGATTATTGAAAGGTATGTACTTATTGCCATTACAGGCTTTAAGTTTGTTGTTACCAAAGGTTCAGGGTTAGGTTCTTTACTATCTTACTGTCTAACTTAACTCGCTTGTTGAGCTGTTATAAACATGGTCTGATGATTCTTTATTTCTCTCCCTTCTTATTCCTCCTCCTCCCTTCTTCATATGTTGGGTGTTTTGATCTGTGCTTTTTTTAGGAGTGATCCCATATAGAGCAGTCCCTGTAAGATGCCCTCTGGAGGTGGTTTGTGGAAGGCAAATTCCCTCAACTTTTGCTTGTCTGGGAATTGTTTAATCCCTCCTTCATATTTAAATGATAATTGTGCTGGATACAGTGGTCTTGGTTCGAGGCCCTTCTGTTTCATTGCATTAAGTATATCATGCCATTCTCTTCTGTCCTTTAGGGTTTCTGTTGAGTAGTCTGATGATAGCCTGATGGGTTTTCCTTTGTAGGTGACCTTTTTTTTCGCTCTGGCTGCCTTTAATACTTTGTCCGTGTCTTTGATCTTTGCCATTTTAATTATTATGTGTCTTGGTGTTGCCCTCCTTGGTTCCCTTGTCATGGAAGTTCTGTGTACCTCTGTGGTCTGAGAGGCCATTTCCTCCCCTAGTTTGGGGAAGTTTTCAGCAATTATTTCTTCAAAGACACTTTCTATCCCTTTTTCTCTCTCTTCTTCTGGTACCCCTATAATGCGGATATTGTTCCGTTTTGATTGGTCACTCAGCTCTCTTAGAATTTTTTCATTCCTGGAGATCCTTTTATCTCTCTCTGCATCAGCTTCTCTGCATTCCTGTTCTCTGTTTTCTAGTCCATTAATGGTCTCTTGCATCTCATCCATTCTGTTTTGAAGTTCTTCCAGAGCTTGTTTAATTTCTGTGTTCTCCCTCCTTAGTTCTTGCATATTTCTCTGCAAGTCCATCAGCATGGTTATGACTTTTGTTTTGAATTGTTTTTCAGGATGACTGGTTAAATCTATCTCCCCAGGTTCCTTCTCAGGGGAAGATGTAGCAGATGCCAAAGCTGTCTGGGTTAGTCTTCTCTGGATCAAATTTTTTTGCCTTTTCATGTTGACAGGTGCTATTGACGTTCAGCTGGGAGAGCCAAACTTTCCACTTGCCACTGTCCTTTCTTTACTGGGACAACTGCGACCCCTAGTGGCTTGTGTTAGGCAATTGCGTGTAGACTGGGTTTTTGTGTCTTGCCCTGCCGGTATGGAGAAAGCTCCCTTGCTGAGGGGGTGGCCAGGCTCAGGCTGCTTCTCTGCTATGGCTGCGCCCCAGAGGGGTAATGGACGGGGGGCTGTTTGGCTGTTTACCTCCGTGAGGGGTCTCAGAGCTGTTGCCCAGAGGGTTAGTGCGCCTAGGTTTCCTTGGAGTTTCCAGCTGCTGGACTGTGACCTGGGTTGTTTCCATCCAGCTGTTGCGTCCCTGTCCCTTTAAGACTTTTAAAGAGCACTCGCTTTTCTTTGTCACAGGGGCCTCGGCTTCGGGACCCGTTCAGAGGTCTTGCTGCCCTGTTTCCCTAGTTTCCAGCCCTCCACACGTGCACTGTGTCTGCACTCTGGTGCGGATGGCTAGGGCTGGGTGTTTAGCAGTCCTGGGCTCCCTCTCCCTCCCCGCTCTGACTCCTCTCCTCCCGCCAGGAGCTGGGGTTAGGTGCGCTCAGGTCCCACTGGGCCAGGGCTTGTATCTTACCCCTTTCACCAGGTGCTGGGCTCTCGCACGTGTGGATGGAGTCTGGCTGTTGTCTTGTGTCTTCTGGTTTCTCTTTTAGGTTTAGTTGTATTTTTTGTATTTTCAAAAATATATATGTTTTTGGGAGAAGATTCCCACTGTCCTACTCACGTCGCCATCTTGGCTCCAAAAAACCGAGATTGTTTTCTTAATTTTCCTTTCTGCTAGTTCATTATTTGTTTATAGAAATCTAATGGATTTCTGTACACTGACTATGTATCCTGTGACTTTACTGAATTCATTTAATTCTAATAGTAGTGTGGTGGAGTCTTTATGGTCTTCTATATTTAGTATAATTTCATGTACAAAAAGTGACAGTTTTACTTCTTCCTTATCAATTTGGTTGCCTTTTATCTCTTTATCTTGTCTGATTGCCATAGCTAAGAATTCTCGGACTATGTTGAATAAAAGTGGTGAGAGTGGGTATCCCCATCTTGTTCCAGATCTTAGAGGAAGAGCTTTCAGCTTTTTTACATTTAAAATAATGTTAGATGTGGGTTTGTCATTTATGGCATTTGTTATGTTGAGATATGTGCCCTCTATAGCCCCTTTGTTGAAAGTTTTTATCACAAATGCATGTTGAACTTTGTCAAATGCTTTATCAACGTCTATTGATATGATCATATGGTTTTTAATCATTCCTTTTGTTAATATGTTGGATCACATTGATTGATTTGTGGATAGTGAACCAACCTTGCATCCCTAGAGTAAATCTTAAATGTATTTTTTTGAATTCAGTTTGCTAACATTTTGTTGAGGATTTTTGCATCTGTGTTCATCAGAGATATAGGTCTCTAATTTTCTTTTTTCGTAGTGTCTTTGTCTGGTTTTGGTAATGTTAGCCCCACAGAATAAATTTTGAAGCTTTCCTTCCTCTTCAAATTTTTTGAATAGTTTGAGTAGGAAGGGTATTCATTCTTCTTTAAATGTTTGGTAGAATACACCTGTAAAGTCATCTGGTATTGGATTGTTTTGTTGGGAATTTTTGATTACCAATTCCATTTCATTACTCATGCTTGGTCTTTACAAATTTTCTATTTCTTCCTGGTTCGGTCTTGGAAGATTCTACGTTTCTAAGAATTTATCCATTTCTTCTAAATTGGCAATTTGTTGACATATAATTTCTCATACTAATTTCTTGTAGTCATTTGTATTTCTGGGGTGTCAGTTGTAAATTCTCCTTTATCATTTCTGACTTGGTTTATTGAGTCCTAGCTTATTTTTGCTTGGTAGTCTAGCTAAAGGATTATCAGTATTGTTTATCTTTTCAAATAACTGGCTCTTAGCTTCATTGATCTTTTATATTGCTTCTTTTAGTCTCTATTTCATTTATTTCTGCTCTAATCTTTATTGTCTCCTTCCTTCTCCCAACATTGGGCTTTGTTTGTTCCCCTTTTCCTAGTTCCTTCAGGTACATGGCAAGATTGTTTATTTGAGATATTTCTTATTTCTTCAGATAGCCTTGTATCACTATAAATTCACTCTTAGCACTGCTTTTGCCATTCTCCAAATTTTTGAACTATTGTATTCTATTTTCATTCTTTAAATATTTTTTTATTTCCCCTTTGATTTCTTCACTGACACACTAGTTGTTTAGTAGCATGCTGTACATTATCCAATACAAGCAAAGAGGGAAAACGTATGACTCATATTAAGTAACCCTTAGACCAGAAAGATGGCATAATCTAGTGGAATGAACTAAAAGTCCAATGTTTAAAAACTACCTCCACTGCAATCACTTTATCAGTATGAGCAATTCTCTTAACCTCCTCAATCAGTGAAGAACTCAAAAATTAATTGGTGCTAAATAATTGTCAGTAACCTGATTGGGCCCAGCTGCTAGATGGAATTAATGAAAGTACCCATGAAATAATTTGAGAAATAGTGACATAAATTGCAGTTTAGATTACAGAAGTTGGAAGCACAGGAATACACAAGCAACAACTCTCCAAGTAACAAATTGAAAAGTAGGAAAAGATGAGTGGCTCTCTAAATTCCTTTGAGTTTTTGCTATTTGTCATATGGTTCATAACTAATGGATATCAATATGCTCCAGGCCCAAATGGTTCTATCAAACACCTGTCTTAGTTGTTTGAATTCTGTCAAACACCTAAGAAAAAAATATTATCACTTATGCACAGATTCTTCCAGAAAATAGAAAAAATATTTATAACTCATTTTAAAAAGAAGTATTACACTGATCAAAACTAGACAAATATATTACAATAGACTATTAACCATTATCCATCATGATCATAGATATAAGAAAAACATAATAAAATACTAGCAAATCAAACCCAACAACATACGTCATACATCATAATCAAGTGGAGTTTATACTGATAGTGTAAGGTTGGTTCAACATTGGAAAACTAATCAATGTCATTTATCATATAAACAGATAAAATTAAAAAACAAATGATGATCTCAATAAAAGCAGAAAAAGTACTTTCACAAAATACATCTAATTAGGAATAAAGAGAACTTCCTCAACTTGATGAAGGGTGCCTACATAAAACCTACAGCTAACATGATACTTAATGGAAAACACAGAATGGTTTATAAAAGACCTAAAAATAAAGGAAAGAAGAAAACATTAAGAGAAAATCTTTGTGAGCTTGGATTAAGCAAAAACTTGTTAGAACACAGAAGGCATAAATAAAAGAAAAAATCAATAAACTGGAATTCATAAAAATTAAAAGCTTCTACTCTTTAAAAGATTGCTAAAGAGGAGGGGGCAGAAGATGGCGGCATGAGTAGAGCAGCGGAAATCTCCTCCCAAAACCACATATATCTATGAAAATATAACAAAGACAACCCTTCCTAGAATAAAGAACAGAGGACACAGGACAATATCCAGACCACATCCGCACCTGAGAGAACCCAGCGCCTCACGAATGGGGTAAGATACAAGCCCCGGCCCCGCGGGAGCCGAGCGCCCCTCCCCCCAGCTCCCGGCGGGAGAAGAGCAGGCAGAGCGGGAGGGAGACGGAGCCCAGGGCTGCCGAGCACCCAGCCCCAGCCATCCGGGCCAGAGTGCAGACACAGGACGTGCGCAGGGGGTTCTGGATACTAGGAAAACAGGGCAGCAAGAACAGTGAGCGGACACCGGAGGCCAGGCGCCAGAGGACATAAGAAAAGCGAGCAACCATTTTTTTTTTTTTTTTTTTGCTGTTTTGTTTTGGCGAGCACCTTTTGGAAGTCTTAATGGGATAGGGACCCAATACTAGGGAAACAGGGCAGTAAGACCAGTGAGCAGATGCCTAAGGCTGGCGCTGGAGAATAAGGAAAAACAAGCAGACACCTTTATTAATTTATTTAATTTTTTAATTAATTTAAAAATTTTTTTTTTAGTTCAAAATTTTATTTTTTTTTTGGTGGTCATTGTTTTGTGTTGGCAGGTGATTTTTGGAAGTCTTAAAGGGTCAGGGCAGGACACTTAATCCAGAGGTAGGGAATCTGGGGATCTCTGGGCACCCAAACCCCAGGGCTGCAGGGAGCAGGGAGGCCCCTTACGGAGATAAATAGCCTCCCAGCTGCTCCCCCTCCAAAGCGACTCCACCACTTTGGAGCAGCTGCCCGAGCCAGGCCACGCCCACAGCAATAGCGGAGACTAGCTCCATAGCAGCCGGGCAGGAAGCAGAAACCCTGTCTGCGCACAGAAGCCCACCACAAGCCACTATAGGTCGCTGTTCTCCCAGGAGAGGAGGGCCACAAACCAACAAGATGGGAAGTTCTTCCAGCCGTCACTCGTCCCAGCTCTGCAAACTATTCCTATCACCATGAAAAGGCAAAGCTACAGGCAGACAAAGATCACAGAGACAACACCAGAGAAGGAGACAGACCTAATCAGTCTTCCTGAAAAAGAATTCAAAATAAGAATGATAAACATGCTGACAGAGATGCAGAGAAATACGCAAGAGAAATGGGATGAAGTCCGGAGGGAGATCACAGATGCCAGAAAGGAGATTACAGAAGTGAAACAAACTCTGGAAGGGTTTATAAGCAGAATGGATAGGATGCAAGAGGCCATTGATGGAATTGAAACCAGAGAACAGGAATGCATAGAAGCTGACATAGAGAGAGACAAAGGGATCTCCAGAAATGAAACAATATTAAGAGAACTGTGTGACCAATCCAAAAGGAAAAATATCCGTATTATAGGGGTTCCAGAAGAAGAAGAAAGAGGAAAAGAGATGGAAAGTATCTGAGAAGAAATAATTGCTAAAAACTTCCCCAAACTGGGGGAGGAAATAATCGAACAGACCACGGAAATACACAGAACCCCCAACAGAAAGGATACAAGGAGGACAACACCAAGACACATAATAATTAAAATGGCAAAGATCAAGGACAAGGAAAGAGTTTTAAAGGCAGCTAGAGAGAAAAAGGTCACCTATAAAGGAAAACCCATCAGGTTAACATCAGACTTCTCGACAGAAACCCTACAGGCCAGAAGAGAATGGCATGATATATTTAATACAATGAAACAGAAGGGCCTTGAACCAAGGATACTGTATCCAGCATGACTATCATTCAAATATGACGGTGGGATTAAACAATTTCCAGACAAACAAAAGCTGAGGGAATTTGCTTCCCACAAACCACCTCTACAGGACATCTTATAGGGACTGCTCTAGATGGGAGCACTCCTAGAAAGAGCACAGCACAAAACACCCAACATATGAAGAATCGAGGAGGAGGAATAAGAAGGGAGAGAAGAAAAGAATCTCCAGACAGTGTATATAACAGCTCAATAAGCGAGCTAAGTTAGGCAGTAAGATACTAAAGAGGCTAACCTTGAAACTTTGGTAACCACGAATTTAAAGCCTGCAATGGCAATACGTACATATCTTTCAATAGTCACCCTAAATGTTAATGGGCTGGATGCACCAATCAAAAGACACAGAGTAATAGAATGGATAAAAAAGCAAGACCCATCTATATGCTGCTTACAAGAAACTCACCTCAAACCCCAAGACATGTACAGACTAAAAGTCAAGGGATGGAAAAACATATTTCAAGCAAACAACAGCGAGAAGAAAGCAGGGGTTGCAGTACTAATATCAGACAATACACTTAAACAAAGAAAGTAACAAGAGATAAAGAAGGACACTACATAATGATAAAGGGCTCAGTCCAACAAGAGTATATAACCATTCTAAATATATATGCACCCAACACAGGAGCACCAGCATATGTGAAACAAATACTAACAGAACTAAAGGGGGAAATAGACTGCAATGCATTCATTCTAGGAGACTTCAACACACCACTCACCCTAAAGGATAGATCCACCAGGCAGAAAATAAGTAAGGACACGGAAGCACTGAACAACACAGTAGAGCAGATAGACCTAGTAGACATCTATAGAACTCTACATCCAAAAGCAACAGGATATACATTTTTCTCAAGTGCACATGGAACATTCTCCAGAATAGACCACATACTAGGCCACAAAAAGAGCCTCAGAAAATTCCAAAAGATTGAAATCCTACCAACCAACTTTTCAGACCACAAAGGCATAAAACTAGAAATAAACTGTACAAAGAAAGCAAAGAGGCTCACAAACACATGGAGGCTTAACAACATTCTCCTAAATAATCAATGGATCAATGACCAAATCAAAATGGAAATCCAGTAATATATGGAAACAAATGACAACAACAACACTAAGCCCCAACTTCTGTGGGACACAGCAAAAGCAGTCTTAAGAGGAAAGTATATAGCAATCCAAGCATATATAAAAAAGGAAGAACAATCCCAAATGAATGGTTTAATGTCACAATTATCGAAATTGGAAAAAGTAGAACAGAAGAGGCCTAAGGTCAGCAGAAAGAGGGACATAATAAAGATCAGAGAAGAAATAAATAAAATTGAGAAGAATAAAACAATAGCAAAAATTAATGAAACCAAGAGATGGTTCTTCGAGAAAATAAAAAAAATAGATAAGCCTCTAGTCAGACTTATTAAGAAGAAAAGAGAGTCAACACAAATCAACAGTATCAGAAATGAGAAAGGAAAAATCACGACGGACCCCACAGAAATACAAAGAATTATTAGAGAATACTATGAAATCCTATATGCTTACAAGCTGGGAAACCCAGGAGAAATGGACAACTTCCTAGAAAAATACAACCTTCCAAGATTGACCCAGAAAGAAACAGAAAATCTAAACAGACCAATTACCAGCAACGAAATTGAAGCGGTAATCAAAAAACGACCAAAGAACAAAACCCCCGGGCAAGACAGATTTACCTCAGAATTTTATCAGACATACAGGGGAGACATAATACCCATTCTCCTTAAAGTTTTCCAAAAAATAGAAAAGGAGGGAATACTCCCAAACTCATTCTATGAAGCCAACATCCCCCTAATACCAAAACCAGGCAAAGACTCCACCAAAAAAGAAAACTACAGACCAATATCCCTGATAAATGTAGATGCAAAAATACTCAACAAAATATTAGCAAACCAAATTCAAAAATACATCAAAAGGACCATACACCATGACAAAGTGGGATTCATCCCAGGGATGCAAGGATGGTACAACATTCGAAAGTCCATCAACATCATCCACCACATCAACAAAAAGAAAGACAAAAACCACATGATCATCTCCATAGATGCTGAAAAAGCATTTGACAAAGTTCAACATCCCTTCATGATAAAAACTCGCACTAAAATGAGAATAGAGGGCAAGTACCTCAACATAATAAAGGCCATCTATGATAAACCCACAGCCAACATTATATTGAACAGCGAGAAGCTGAAAGCATTTCCTCTGAGATCGGGAACTAGACAGGGATGCCCACTCTCTCCACTGTTATTTAACATAGTTCTGGAGTTCCTAGCCACGGCAATCAGACAAAACAAAGAAATACAAGGAATCCAGATTGGTAAAGAAGAAGTTAAACTGTCACTATTTGCAGTTGACATGATACTGTACATAAAAAACCCTAAAGACTCCACACCAGAACTACTAGAACTGATATTGGAGTACAGCAAAGTTGCAGGATACAAAATCAACACACAGAAATCTGTGGCTTTCCTATACACTAACAATGAACCAACAGAAAGAGAAATCAGGAAAACAACTCCATTCACAATTCTATCCAAAAAAATAAAATACCTAGGAAAAAACCTAACCAAAGAAGTGAAAGACTTATACTCTGAAAACTACAAGTCACTCTTAAGAGAAATTAAAGGGGACACTAACAGATGGAAACACATCCCATGCTCGTGGCTAGGAAGAATTAATAATTTCAAAATGACCATCCTGCCCAAAGCAATATGCAGATTTGATGCAATCCCTATGAAACTACCAGCAACATTCTTCAATGAACTGGAACAAATAATTCAAAAATTCATATGGAAACACCAAAGACCCCGAATAGCCAAAGCAATCCTGAGAAAGAAGAATAAAGTAGGGGAGGATCTCACTCCCCAACTTCAAGCTCTACTATAAAGCCATAGTAATCAAGACAATTTGGTACTGGCACAAGAACAGAGCCACAGACCAATGGAACAGACTAGAGAATCCAGACATTAACCCAGACAGATATGGTCAATTAATATTTGATAAAGGAGCCATGGACATACAATGGCGAAATGACAGTCTCTTCAACAGATGGTGCTGGCAAAACTGGACAGTTACATGTAGGAGAATGAAACGGGACCATTGTCTAACCCCATATACCAAAGTAAACTCAAAATGGATCAAAGACCTGAATGTAATTCATGAAACCATTAAACTCTTGGAAAAGAACATAGGCAAAAACCACTTAGACATAAACATGAGTGACCTCTTCTTGAACATATCTCCCCGGGCAAGGAAAACAACTGCAAAAATGAATAAGTGGGACTATATTAAGCTGAAAAGCTTCTGTACAGCAAAAGACACCATCAATAGAACAAAAAGGAACCCTAGAGTATGGGAGAATATATTTGAAAATGACACATCCGATAAAGGCTTGACATCCAGAATATATAAAGAGCTCACACGCCTCAACAAACAAAAAACAAATAACCCAATTAAAAAATGGGCAGAGGAACTGAACAGACAGTTCTCCAAAAAAGAAATACAGATGGCCAACAGACACATGAAAAGATGCTCCACATCGCTAATTATCAGAAATGCAAATTAAAACTACAATGAGGTATCACCTCACACCAGTAAGGATGGCTGCCATCCAAAAGACAAACAACAGCAAATGTTGGCGAGGCTGTGGAGAAAGGGGAACCCTCCTACACTGCTGGTGGGAATGTAAACTTGTTCAACCATTGTGGAAAGCAGTATGGAGGTACATCAAAATGCTCAAAACAGACTTACCATTTGACCCAGGAATTGCACTCCTAGGAATTTACCCTAAGAATGCAGCAGTCAAGTATGAGAAAGATCAGTGCACCCCTATGTTTATCGCAGCACTATTTACAATAGCCAAGAATTGGAAGCAACCTAAATGTCCATCGATAGATGAATGGATAAAGAAGATGTGGTACATATACACAATGGAATACTACTCAGCCATAAAAAAAGGGCTAATCCAACCATTTGCAGCAATATGGATGGAGCTGGAGGGTATTATGCTCAGTGAAACAAGCCAAGTGGAGAAAGAGAAATACCAAATGATTTCATTTATCTGTGGAATATAAGAACAAAGGAAAAACTGAAGGAACAAAGCAGCAGCAGAATCACAGAACCCAAGGATGGACTAACAGGTACCAAAGGGAAAGGGACTGGGGAGGATGGGTGGGTAGGGAGGGATAAGGCGGAGGAGAAGAAGGGGGGTATTAAGATTAGCATGCATGGGGGGTAGGAGAAAAGGGAGTGCTGTACAACACAGAGAAGGCAAGTAGTGATTCTACAACATTTTGCTATGCTGATGGACAGTGCCTGTAAAGGGGTTTATAGGGGGCACCTGGTATAGGGGAGAGCCTAGTAAACATAATATTCGTCATGTAAGTGTAGATTAGTGATAACAAAAAAAAAAGGCAATTCCTGTGTGGTAACCTCCAATGAGTTCTACACAAGGGTATAAAGGGCATAGAAAAGTGTAGGCAAAGGGTCTGTTTGTGTTTATACAGAGAATCAAAGCCTAATTGGGCTACCCCGAAAATGAACTAAGATATGATATGAAAAAGAACTTCCAACATCTGCACCCTCTGGAAGACTCATGCCAGAAGATGATCATCAAAAATCCCCAACAAAGATCCACGCACTGCTACAGCTGTAGATGCACTCATCCCACCAGTTCCTGGACCTGCCATGGGAATGAGGAAGGAGATATCTAAGCTGGCCTGTGCATACAGTAAAACAACAAATTTGACTGGATCTATACTGTTGGAACTCAACCAAGAATTTGGAGAAGTGCAAATTGTAGCGCTCCAAAGTCTTACAACTACAGACTATTTACTGTTAAAAGAACATATGGCATGTGAACAGTCCCCAGGAATGGGTTGTTTTAATTTGTCTGATTTCTCTCAGACTGTTCAAGTTCAGTTGGACAATATCCACCATGTCATAGATAAGTTTTCACAAATGCCTAATAAGGTGCCTAACTGGTTTTCTTGGTTTCACTGGAGATGGCTGGTAATTACAGATATGCTTTGGTTATGTAACTATACTCCTATTATGTTAATGTGTGTGCGCAATTTAAGTAGTAGCTTAAAACCTATTCATGCTGAAGTTACTCTACAAGAAGATATGCCAAAGAAATAATCAATCTTCCCATGTTTTCTTCCGCCTGCTACTTCTACAGCTTTTCTTCTTCCTTCCTAATTACAACCCTTAAATAGAATTCGTGCCTCGTATCAAATTTATCGAGTATCATAATTCTTCCAAGTGGTAAAGATACCTCAAGACAATTGCTGATCATAGAAGCCGCAGGGCATAAATATGCAAAGAAGTAAAAAGCTAACCTTTTCAAACAATAAGGCTTCTCTCTCACTTACCAGCTTTACATTTCCCTGTGTGGCCCCGGAAGATGACTGGTTAGCCAGAGACGGGTAAGATTCCTCAAGGGAGGAACAACCTAAGACAGGCACAGTCGCAGGGGGGCCATCAGGTGAGAAATTGGGGATCAACAGAGGTGAGGCTTAGAACCTCACCCCCCCTGTTCTGAGAGAAATCTTCTGCAGACGTGGATGTTTTATTGCCCTTGTCTAGCTTGGATTAACACATAGTCTACAGGCACACACCTGATCATCTACATTTGCTCTCTCACAACACTAAACTATGTTTTCTACCTTTATCTTGTATCTACCTACCACTTCAGCATTTTATTAAAAATAATAATAATAAAGAGATAAATGTGGTATCTACATATAAATCAAGTATAATAATCAAATGAGTATTCATATTTGAACTAACTGTTTATAGTTCATAATGCATGAGCAAAAACGAAAGTTTCTGTGATGACTGCCCTTTTACTGTTCACTATGTAACTTATTCACTATGTAAGAATTTGTTCTCCATGTAAGAACTTGTTTGTTATGCCTCAGAAGATTGGAGACTGATGAAGATTAGGCTTGGGGTGGATTAATGATTGTGCATTGAGCATTGACTCTCCTATACAGAATTTTATTGTTTTTAACAACCATTTGATCAATAAATATTAGAGATGCCCTCACAAAAAAAAAAAAAAAAAAAGTACACACTTCCAATTGTAAAATAAATAAGTAACCGGGATGTAATGTATAGCATAAGGAATATAGTCAAGCTATTGTAACAGCTTGGTATGGTGAAAGCTGGTACCTAGAATTGTCATGTACATAAATGTTGAATCACTATGTTGTACATCTGAAACTAATGTATTGTAATACTGTGTGTCAACTACTCTTCAATAAAAAGTAATTATCTACAAAAAAAAAAAAAAAGATTGCTAAAGAAATGAAAAGACAACACAGGCTATGAGAAAATACTTGCAGAACATATATCTGAGAACTAATATCTAGAATTGTTTTTTAAATCTCTCACAACTCAGTATTAAGAAAATATAAAACCCAATAAAGAATGGGCAAAAGATTTTAACAGACACTTCACCAAAGAATATATACAGATGGCAAATAAACACATGAAAAGATGCTCGACATCATTAATCATTAGAGAATTGAAATTTAAAACTACAATATAATACCACTAGGCAACTATTAGAATGACTAATCTTTTAAAATGACAATGTCAGATACTGGCAAAGATGAAGAGAAACTGGAAGTCTTTTATACTTTGTTGGTATAAATGCAAAATTACACAGCCACCCTGAGTAACAGTTTGCCAGTTTCTTAAAAGATTATTCATACACTTACTGTATGACCAGAAATCTCACTATTTGATATTTATCTGAGAGGAATGCAACCATAAATCCATAGAAAAACCTGTATACAAGTGTTTACAGCTGTTTTATTCATAATTTCCAAAACATGTTAACAAGAAAAGGAATATCAACTGGTAAATAGACAAACAGAGGTATGTTCACATAATGAAATACTATTAATCAAAAGAATGAACTACTGATATATGCAACAGCATGGATAAATATCAAACGCAACATGTGGAGTGAAAGAAGACAGACTGAAATGGCTATATACTATATGAGTCCACTTATATGATGTTCTGGCAAAGACAAAACCATAGTGACAGAAAACACATTGCCAAGGTACAAGGTGGAATGAGAAGGGTTGACTACAAATGAGCATGAGACAGCTTTCAGGAGTGACAGAAATGCTCTATATCTTAATTGTGGTGGTGGTTATATGACCAGAGTATTAAAATAAATGAAGGGGTCATAGATCATTGATTAAAATAGGAATGCAAAGTTCATACTGATGAGAGAAAGAGCAAGAAGAGAGAAGAAGAACAGAGAAAGAAAAGAAGGAAGGAAGAGACAGTAAGTTCTACTTTCCAGTGAATTCCACCTAATATTATAGAAGGAATTATAGAATTAGAAAAATCATCATTTGGCAACCATCTTACAATAACTGATTCAAACAAAAGTCAGCAAAAATGATAAACTAGACTCCCAAATCTCTCATGAAATGCTTAGTAATTAGTTATTAATAATTACAAAATACTGATTAATGAATGTAGAGTGAAGAAACCAGATAGAAACTAAGTTAACGTTACTGGTAATGGCACATCGATATTATGTGTTTCCTGTTACAAAGTAAACAGCATCTCTTCTGTAACATTTCTGCCAAAAATGTATACTCTGACTCTAAGCATGAGGAAACACTAGAGAAATCCAAACTGAGAGTTATTCTACAAAATAATTGGTTTGTACACTTCTAAAATGTCTAGTCAAGGAACAAGAAAAAATATAGCTGAAGAATTGCTCCCATTGAAGGAACTTAAAGAGAGATGGCAATTAAATGAAATTCTTGATCCTGAATTGTTCCTCCACCGGAAGTACTGCTTTTGCTGTTGTATGTTTTCTTTCCCACCTCTCCTCTTCTTCTCATCTATTGCTATAAATGATATTATTGTGAGAATCATTGATATTTTAGTGGAGTTTGTGGGTTACATAGTATTCTTGTACCAATATTAATTTTCTGATTTTGATATATACACACATACACTATATATATGGAAGAAGAGGAAATAGGCACTGAGGTATTTAGGGATAACAGAATCTGCAACATACTCTCAAGTGGAAAGAAAAGATAAATGACATAGATGATAGATGCATACACACATGTACACATACATAGGTAGAGATATAGATAGAGACAGAAAGACATAGAAGAGGCAAGTGTGGTAAAAATGTTAACAACTGAGGAATTAGGATGAAGGCTAAGTAGGATTTCATTGTACTGTCCTGGTAACTTTTCTAAGTGTGAAAACACTTCAAAATAAGTTTTAAAAAAAATTCAATTCCACAAAGATATAAATGACCAATTAGGCAAACTCATTACTGTAGTTTTCCCTTACATTCTCCTAACATTTTCAAATTTAAAACAAAGGCGTAAGAGTGGCAGTATTAGGGAATAGACACTTTTATGAAAACCATGAAGATTGTACAATCATGTTTTCTCACTTATTTGATCATTACCAGCTCTTTCCTTAAACTTGGTCACACTTCAGGGTTGTAAATACATCTGGCTTTGTGACTTCTCATAAAATCTATTTATTAAGGTTTTCCTTAAATAAAACAATCCTGAATGAAATCTTTTGACCTGACACCATGCAGCACTGGAATAAGAAATACTTCTCTGGTGAAACATTTGAAAACCCACAGTCATTTAGTGACACATATGTGCATTCTTGAGCTTAAAGTATGAGCCTCATTCATATTAGGTTTGTGGGCATATAATTACCAGTATTAAATTATGTGTTTGACATTGACTTATTGCCATATTTATTATTGCTATTAAAAATGCTGACTGCAATATGTGACATGTTCTTCTTACAATAACATGTAGTCCTTATCTAAAATAAAGCACTCTATTTTCTCTTTACATGACCCTTGTGAATGAAGTCTAATAAACTTCATAGACTTTTTAGTGGTGGAAGCATTTTGGAAAGAAAACTCTAAAGCTGATTTCCTCTAAAATTAGCACAGTACACAAAGTTGAAATGTGATTTAAAATCCACAGAAGCTGATTAAAACAAACAAAAAATAGCTCTAGCTGTAAAACCCAGAGTGCTGTTTTATTCTAAATAACTAGACATACCCACAACCCATCACAACAGTCCCAACCAAAAATAGAAAAGAAAACTGAGAAAGTCGAGTTGTTAATTTTGAGTTTAGTTTACCTAATCCATTCAAGTGTGAAATATCTCACACAATGGGTGATAAATACAGGGTATCTATAAAACTAACAGTTTCTTATGTTTATATAATCAGAAATAAATGAATTGGACTTGATGAACATCTTTCTTTAAATTTAGTGAGTCTTCTGGACAAATGCTGGGTAGATTCTTAGGGATGAAATAAGAGTTGACTATCAGGGTGAGCATGTCCTAACCCCAGTCAGGCCTGCAGCAGGCCTTCTCCCACCACAGTCCCAACAATTTCACTGCTAAAAAGACCTTGATATGCCTGTTAAAGAAAAGACCATGGGGTAGTTTTTTGAGGTACTACTTTTTAAGATACTCTAATTTTGTTGTAGTCGCCTAAGTAGACATGTGAAAGAGGAGGGCTGTGGTGCTCATCTCTGCTTTGCTCTTTATTCCACTATGGTAAAAAAAAAATGTTAAGACAAAAATGGCAACATGTACTTGCGAAGGCATATCCACCACCAACAGGCCAAATAATGCCCAGCAGTTTTGTAGAAAGAGGATTTATACATTTTCACAATAAGATTACAAACAATGAGTCAACAGAATGTTCTTTAAGGCCAGAAAACGTAATACTTTTTATTTCCAGTCTAGCCTAAAGCAGGCCCCTCAGGGTCCCCAGGCTATATTTCTCCATGAAGGAGGCTTTGCCATCTCACTGCAAATTGAGTTTTCATTCATTTGGAAAGTATGTCTACAGTCTAACTGTACATCAAGAGAAAAAGCACAGTCCTGTCAGAAAGAAACAAATGTGTGATTTATACAATTTTTTTAAAATTAAAACTAATGCCCTATCTCCTAGGATCCCTGTCAGACCATCAATCAATCAATGTTACTGGGCAATAATTGGCCTTTGTGCATAAGGTTTTAAATTAAAACTTAACTCTAAAGGCTGAGGTTTATGAGTAATGCCAAACCCATGAGCTGATCCTGTCGAAGTCACGTGCTCTATTTAAAAACTCAATCTAAACTACCATTTCTAGTTGATCTGTGTATAGAGATATTGTGCTCTGGTGTAGAGGCATAAGATGAAAATTATACCTTTCAGGAGAATAAGTAAAACAATACATTTTTATAGTATGATTTTGGTTTTCTGATAGCATGAAAATACTCTAATACAAGTTCAACTGCATAACATTATATAATTTTTACATTAGAAGTTTTATTTCTCTATGCCACAATGAGCTATGTGGCCCTTGAAACCTAGATGACACTGCTGTGAACTAACCTATTAATTTGGTCTTGTACAGTCTTAGGTTCTTTTTGGTAGAAAACAGAAGTCAGTGAAGGAGAAGAGGGTTAGCTACTTCCCACAATATCATTAGTTCTAACAGAAGAAAGTTTTGAACCAGATTCTCACCCACACATATAGATAGTTATTACTTAAGCAGACACAAGAGTTCCTTTAACATGCGGCAAAAACTTCAAGTCCCAGCTCTGTCCTTTTAGGTGTCCTTGAATGACAGGCTAATTCAGCCAGGATTGGCTAAATGATTTGTGGAGCCCAACACAAAATAAAGATAGACAGACCCTTCTTCAAAAATTATAAGAATTTCAGGATGGCAACAGCAGAAAATTAAACCAATAGAGTCCCTTCCAAGCCCAGAGCCCTGTAGGCCTGCACAAGTCACATGACCACACAGCCAGTCGTGCACTCAGCACAGACACAAGATTCCACAAACAAAATTCTGTTATTTTACAGTCAGCATCAGGTAACAAGAGATTTTTCCAAAACTGATGGCTGGGAAAATACCTGGTATGAAATCAAGGCTGAGGTGTCATCTTTAACTATAAAATCTTTAAATCTCACTGGGTTCTTATATCCTATTAAGATTAAGTATAGGGAATGTCTCTAAAACATTTTAGCCAATCCACATATACTAAATACTTCTAATTTTACCATCAAGAGCCAAGTTGTAGGATTCTTCATGCTGGCTAGCATGCCACAATTTACAAAGGGAAACTCATTTCTAATAGTCAGTGTGCTCATTAGCAAAACCAGATACTGATGCAAATTAAAATTCCTACAGTAACTACTTCTGTATAAGTGGCTTCTTGCTTAAACTCTAGAAAACAGTCCTGGAGTGGTGCCTCACTGACTAGTGCAATAAGCTGCCCCCTTGGAGTGAAGCTTAAACCAACTGGTGCATGATCAGTGTGACTAAATCACAGTCATTATTAAAGACACTGACTTCCAAAGAACATGTGCTGCAAACAAAAGAAGGTACTCAAGGGTGGTGTGACTTTTAATCAAAACTTGGAATTCTTAAACAGGTACAAGAAAATAAAAATGTTAACACTACAGCAGGTGAATGAATAAATATAATTTGTGGGGAGGAAAATAATGGGATGGTACCTAAATTTATAGTGTTCGTCCCTGATTGATGAAATATAATATCCTCTCACCTTAGGAATGAAGTTATCATCCATGAATGACACTACAACTCTAGATCTTCAGAACTTGAATGTTGTCAACACAACCCTCCTGTGGGATCCAGGACACAAAATTTAAAAAGAAACTTCCCCTTACTTCCCCCTTACCTTCCCCTCCTATTCTCACAGATACATCCCTCCGATCAGACATTCCTTAAAAGATTTGGCAATTAAACAAAGTTTCCAGAAACCCCTAGCCAAGAATAAAGACAAAGTAAAAATTCCAAACCCTGAGGATGAATGCCTTACTCTTTGAAAAAAGAGAAGAGTGATACACTCGAAAGAAAAATAAAACCCCATTGATAGCAAGATTCAAAGAGATCTGGAAAGTGCAGGTTAAAGGATGGTCTTAAAAAATTTAAGATCTTAAAACCGCCCTTCTCATCACAGAGGGTCAAGTTTTTAAATACATTACCCCACATAACAACCTGCAGAGGCACTTAATGACCAGATAAGGGTTTTACTGTGGGTAAGTAAAATCACAATATTTCCAGAATCTCTCACCTGGCTTTAGTGCATCTGCATATCAATAGGTGTCTCAAAGGGTGGAGAGTGGTAGTTCATTTACATATCAATAGGCAATTACAAGAGTGTGTGAGGATTTATCTGGACTAGAAAGGTTGGGTGGAGCTCTCTTCTAATGCAGCCTGTTCATGAGAGAGAGACCTGTTCAAGAAAGATGACTGCTTCTAAGAAATAAATGGGTATGTTAACTTTACTTCTTCCTTTGACTGATTTCAGTTTGGTATTTTCCCCCCAGAATTACATCTGGCGTAGTCAGCAGGATCTCTGAATGTTAAACATGTCTAAATGGGTGCAACCTTAGGCAGACTGCATGTAGGGATGATGGGGAGGCCCCAGTGGCTGCAGTGGTAGAGAATGCAGCTTTACTCAGGAACCCCGTATATGTGGGGCTTCCAACTGGGGAGCCCCTAGTAGTGAATTGGTCTAGGGTAAAGCACATCCTAGAGAGCTAGGGCCTTCGCCAGAACGGAGGAAGAGTGGAGACACCAGAAGCTGCAGAATTAGTCCTCCGTCAGATAGAGGACTGCTTAGAGGCCCTGAGTGGCCATGTAGCAGCTGGCACTGTAGGATCTCTTTTCTCATGGAGATAGTAGAAAATGTTATTGAGGAGAGAGATATGTTTATTGAGAGAGGGAAACTTTGGAAGGAGAAGGACACACTTCAGCATCGCTTGGAGAAGCTGAGTGATGACCTATAGGATTCCCTTTAGGAAGAGAGACAGTCTCATTGAGAAGATGGGTCGCACTCCTGGAAAATTCCTTTCCAGCAGTGAGGGGGGAGGCAGCAGGAGAGTCCAAGTTCCTGAAGGTCATGGGGGAGGGGGAGGAGAGAGCAGTGCCTTCAGCTCCGGAGATGGTAGAGGAGGTGTCGGGAGAATATGGGGGTGGTGCAGCTGAAGGCCAATCTATTGCAGAGGCCACTGTCTGAGGCACCAGCATCTACTGTATTAAAGGCACACCCAGTTGTAATTAAGAAAGTAAAAACACAACAACTGCGGGCTCCTGAGGGGAGGAGCTGCCCCCTACCCAGGTGGTGGAGCACTCTGTGCTCCACCCCCCATACCCAGGATGAGCTGGTGGACATGAGCGTCCAGTATCGGCAGAGGCCATTGGAACCACCGCCTACATGGCTTTTGCATCTCTGGGATATGGCGGTGGAAAACATTTGTTATGTTGGGTTCTGAATTGAGTAGATTGGCTTTTCTGACAACTCACCCTTCTCTCCAGCAGCAGCTGCAAAGTGCCCATCACACTTCAGGGAAATCGGGTGTTTCTGGATTGGCTGACAGCAACCATCAGAGCAGTTTGGCCTAATCAGGCTGATTTACCAGACTTATCCACTAACTGAAAAATGTGTGCAGAACTCCAACAGGTGTTGTGAGAACTGAGCATAAAAAATGTCATCGATAACATGGACCCCCAGGGCCCTGATGAGGAGTTGTTCACTGTAGGAATGAGAAATCTGGTACTCCATACAGCTCCCCCATCTCTCTTTGGGTCCCTATTGACTATTCTCGCCCCCCACGTAGGGCAACCTGTAAGTGAGGCTACTCATACTTTAGAAGATCCGGGGAGGTTGAAACAATAAAAGCCCAGAAGGAAGTACAGGCTATGACTGAAGGGAGAGGTGCAAAAGGCCCTGTGAAAGTCTAGAGAACACAAATGTGGGTTGATTTGATAAAAGCCAGAGTAATGAAAGAAAAACTTGATGGACAGCCCAATAGGAACTTATTAGAACTGTGGCACCAATTTAAGCCAGAGCAGCAGTTCCAGCCACTGAGGTCCAGGACATGGAAGCTAGAGGCAAAGCCCTATGTCCACCCTGTGTCCCTGCAAGACTTCATGGGGGACAGTACTCAGGCTTCGCCTGGGCCCTTACCCCAACAGAAGAACAACTGGATGTTGCAGTTTGACTGAGGTGGGGGACATGGTGGGGACTGGAGTCCACATGTAGAATTAGCAATCCATTGGTACCCTGTGAATGTACAATGTGACCTGGTACTGGTGGACACAGGAGCTGAATGTTCTCTGCTTTATGACTACCCTGAGTGTTTTCCTGGGACCCCTGCTGTGATAGTTGGCTGTGGGGGAAAGGCAATCAAAGTGAAGAAAGCCCAAATCCCATTGTGGATATGGCATTTACCCCCAAAGGAATATACTATATGCATTTCTCCCCATCCCTGAATATATTTTGGGGGTCGATACCCTGCAGGACATGTGGTTATAGACCACAGCAGGTGAGTTCAGACTGAGGGAACATGTGGTAAACACCTGCCTGTAGTTCTTCCTGTACCTTGGCGGGTAACATATACAAAGTATTTCCTGGGGGAGCACAAGTAAACTGGAGAAACTCTACAGGAGTTGGAGAAGGTGGGTATCATAAAGCCCACTCATAGTCCTTTTAATTCCCCACTGTGGCCAGTGAAAAAGCCAGATGACTCTTGGAGTATGACTGTGGACTATAGGAAATTGAATAAAGTCACACCCCCTTTGCACGCTGCTGTCCCCTTGATAGTAGCCCTTATGGACACACTATGTCATGAACTTGGGATGTATCATTATGTTGAGGACATTTCTAATGCTTTCTTCTCTATTGACATAGTACAGGAAAGTCAGGAAGAGTTTGCCTTCACGTGGGAAGACCAACAGTGGACATTAACTGTCCTTCCACAGGGATACCTCCACAGTCCCACAATTTGTCATGGACTTGTAGCCCAGGATTTGGCCACATGGAAGAAATTGCAAATGGTGTGGCTGTATCACTACATTGATGATATTCTGCTCACGTCTGATTCTCTTGCAGAATTTGAAGGGGCAGTTCCTAGACTGCTGCAACATCTACAGAAGAAAGAATGGGCTGTGAACAGCACCAAGGTTCAGGGACTTGGATTGTCTGTAAAGTTCTTGGTTGTCTAGTCAGGTAAAACTAAAGTTATTCCTGAAGCAGTCACAGACAAGGTTCAGGCTTTCCCTACCACTACCATTGTAGCAGTCGTACAAGAGTTTTTGTGTTTTTTGGGCTACTGGAGAGTGTTTATCCTGCACTTGGCACAAATTCTGAAGCCCTTATTCAGGTTGGTATGAAAGGGCTTAAGGTTGGACTGGGATAAGATATGTGCAGCTGCTTTTACTGCTGTTGAGCAAGCAGTCAAGACTGTAAAGACATTGAATAAAATGGACTCATCAAGGACCTGTGAGCTAGATATTCATGTAACTGAAGATGGTTATGGATGGGGTCTATGGCAGTTGCTTGAATGGACATGCCAACCCATTGGATTCTGGTCATTACTATGGAAAGGAGCAGAAGTCTGTTACACCTTGAAAGAGAAGCAACTGGCTTGTGTGTGCCATGCCTTGCTGGCTATAAAGCCCATCACTGGAACAGCTCTGACCAAAGTAATAACCACCTATCTCATCACATGGTGGGTACGAGACTGGACCCAAAGGCCATGGAGTGGCATGGCACAGACGCCTACACTGGCCAAATGGGGCACACATTTACAGCAGTGTAGCGCCCTCTCTACTAGGCCCTTAAGAAGAGAACTCCAACGCTTACTGGGGCCAGTGACGTACACCAGTGGAAAGCAGGAAGAACTTGCTTCTGAACCATTGGTAGCTGAGAGTCCTTATCAGGAGGGAAAAGCCCCTATGCCTGAAGATGCTTGGTATATGAACAGCTCTAGTCATGGGCAGCCCCAAAGTGGAGGGCTATGGCTTTCCATCCTAAGACTGAGAAATTATGGATGGAGGATGGGGAGAAGAAGAGCAGTTGGTGGGCTGAGTTGCAGGCAGTATGGCTTGCAATCACCCAGGAGCTTTCCCCTATAGTTGTCTCACTGACAGGTGAGCCATCTATTTGGCCTTGACCCTATGTCTTCCAACATGGTACCATGCCAACTGGAAGGTTGGTCACTAGCCCCTTTGGGAGCAAGAGTTATGGCAAGACCTATGGGCCTCTGGTCAGACTAAGACTGTTACCATATATCATGTGACTGGCCATTTGCCTTTGGCATCCCCAGGGAATGATGAAGCAGACACACTGGCCCATGTGCATTGGCTTGAAGGAAAGCCTGGCTCTGATGTAGCCCAATGGTTACATCAGCCTTTGCTGCACATGGGGCAAAAGACAATGTGGGCTGTAGCCTGTAGGTGGAGCTTGCCGTTGATCTTTGAAGAAGTCAGCAGAGCCCAGAGGGAGTACCTTGTGTGCTCTAAGAGGAACTTTCACTGAGTCCCACAGCAACATGGGACAATAGAAAGAGCGCCAATACCCCTTGTCAGGCACATAGACTATATTGAGCCTCTGCCCATATCAGAAGGATATGAGTATGCCATGACTTGTGTGGACACAGCTACTGGCCTATTGGTTGCTTTTCCTGCATGTCATGCAGATCAGAAAACCACTAAGAGGGGCCTAGAGCATCTCTTTGCAGCCTATGGCCCACCTCAGGTGACTGAGAGTGATCAAGGCACCCACTTCACTGGAATGCATTATAAGAACAGGTGCAGCAATTAGGAATAAAGTGAAAGTTTCATGTACCATATAACCCCACTGGGGCAGGAATGATAGAGATAAAATGGTTTGTTGAAATCTGGCCTGAAGTCAGACACCAGCAGTCTACAGGGCTGGTCACTTATGGACAGTGCTATGGCATTTGAATGAGAATCCCCAAAAAGGAACCTTGAGGCCTGTGGATATGCTAACACACATTGCTGCCTCTCCTATACAGCTGTATGTGCAAACCAAAGAGGAGTTATTAAAGCCAGGATATGGCCAGCAGAGCAACATCTTGCTGCCAGCCCCAACTGCATTAAATCCTGGATACTCTGTTGAATGGATGTGGCCCTGGACATTTTGACACATGGACCAGCAAGGCTGGCCCTCTGGCACCTTGGGGAAAAGGCCTGGAAGCTGGCCTCTTGTGTATTCCTGGAGAAATGCAGAGTGGTCCCCAAAGGTCATGGTAGTGTACCCTAAACTTCCAGGAGGTAAGAGCATCTTACGGGGAAGTTTTGTTTTATCTTTATGGTCAGTGCATGTACCTCCCATAGCCCTATATATTGACCCATCTGTAACTCCCACATGGCAGGGGGTTGAAAGTCTGGTATACTAGACCACGATGAGATCCCATTCCTGCCACTGTCCTATCACAGGACCACTCTTTTGCATGTATCCTACCTGATGGGCAAGATTTGCCATGCTGGTGTCATTAAAACATGTATCTTATCACCCTCAAAGTTATTTTTTCCTACAGTCCCAGTGTCTTAGATATGCCCCCTGGCTGCAGCTGCCACATGATTGTTGCTTTGAACTCCCTACCTGTTCAGCTACTGACTGCCTGTGGAATGGTCAAACTGTGGACTTAATCTGCATTGAACTTTGAACCTAGCTGAATCCTCCACCTTGAGAATTATCATGATTTTATTGCTGTTGCTAATGTATGTTATTAGTCTGGTTACAGTGCTCCAGTTTTCTTGCACAAGGGCCATTGTGGAAAATGGGGAACATGTAGATTGTGAGGTGAGATTTCTGGAGGGGTGGGCTGTGATTAAATTGCAATGTTTCCAGAATCTCTCACTTGGCTTTTAGTGCATCTGATTATCAATAGGTGTTTCAAAGGGGTGGAGATAAGTAGTTCATTTACATATCAATAGGTAATTACAAGGGCATGTAGGGTTTATCTGGACCAGAGAGGTTGGGTGGGGCTCTCTTCTGCTGCAGCCTGGTCAAAAGAGACCAGATAACTGCTTGTAAGAAATCAATGGGTTTCTTAACTTTGCTTCTCTTTTTGACTGATTTCAGTTTTAGAGGTATTTAGTCCTGGAATTTTCCCCCCAAGAGTTGCAGAGACTAAGAAATTAACTGATTTACCCATGATTTTAAAGCAAACGAATGGCATTCGTCAGTTAAAACTCAAGTTTAACTCCATTATCTCTACTCTTAACACTTTTATATTGTCTTGCATTGTGAATAAATGTCCTATTCTTTCTTTCTCTCTCACTCTTTTTTCTTTCTTTCTCTCTGTCTCTCTCCTCTCTCTCTCTCTCTCTCTCTCTCTCTCTCTCTCTCTCTCTCTCTCTCTCTCTCTCTCTCTCTCTCTCCCTCTCCCTCCTTCCCTCCTTGCTTTCTTTCTTACCAGCATGAATGGAGAGAGAACTTCAGGGAGGGATGACAGGTAGATGATTCAGACATACATATACACGTACACAGACACAGGCCCAACGAGGTGTCACTTCTGCTTGGCTAAGTCACCAAACCAGGGCTTAATATCTAACTTAATTGTAGTTTCAACCTCCCCCAGAAATGTAGTCAATCAGGAATTTTCTGGTCAACATCAATAACATAATGTCACATGTGTCCTCTCCATCCCCCAAAGGAATCCACCTAATAAAACCTTTTTGTTCCTGGATGAAGATAACCTCACCAAAATAATGCTTTTTTTTTTCTGTTTATAATTTCCTTGTCCTGCCTTTAAAAACTTCTGCCTTTCTGTAGCCAATTGAAGCATTGCTCTGCTTGCTAGAGGGGATGCTGTCCGATTCATGAATCACTTAATAAGGGCAATTAGCTCTTCAAATTTACTTCCATGAATTTTTTGGTTTTTTGACAACACATACATACATACATAATCACATTTCACTGAATATATTCTAAATTCTTTATCTTAGAGTAATGGAAAAGCAACTTTTCTCACCTCAGTTGATAGCACAATAAAAAAGCCAACCCAATAGTTCTGCATGTAGGAAATATGAATGTGTCAGCAAGTCAAGATTGGAGTCTTTCCATGATACTTGGAACCAGAAACACAGAAACTTAATTCTATTGTCAAAGGCCTATAAAAAATTTACAAAATTAAGTTATTTATATAATATCCAATCATTCCTTCTGAAAAGTTCATAAAATACTTCATGATTTGTTGGCATATAGATATACCTAACATAACTTTGACAAAAATAAACAGGAATAAGACACAGGACAAAGGAAACAGACTGTAGTAAAAGTTGGTCAATATTTCCCAGGTGTCATCTTAAAAGAGACCATAATTTAAGGAAATTGCAAACTGTGGGAGCTCTTTCTATGCTTTAATTACATTTTCTAAAATGCACATTTGGTTAGAAATTCAAAATAGTACCATTTAAAATTAGTAGTATTAAATACCCAGTGCAAATGGGGAAATATGTCTTTTACAGAAATAAATAATTTGCAAATTAGCAGAAGAACATGTAAAGCGATTATATAAATGAGGTTTTCATTCTGAGCAAATGGCTTAACTGAGGTACAAAGTGGTTGTGTGCAGATAAAAGAAAAACAGAAAAAGGAACTCTGTGTCTCTTGTTGTACGTCCTGATCCAGAGTCCATATGACTTTACACAGATAAATTACTTGATGCTGTTGTTTAACCAAATAACCTTTGCAAAGATGTCCAGAGGCTCTATTACAGCTATATATAGCACTCCTGTCTTTATTTTTACATTCTAAGCTGTACATCTTTCTTTGGACTTTTTGAGGCTTCTTACCCTGCTGGTCTAACACTAAATGTCCCACTGGAGGATGGAAAAATAAAATATTTCCACTGTGTAGCATTTCCATTTAATCAGAAGTCATATGAGGCATGAAGCTTATTAGCATAATTTAGTGGATTCCATGTAAACTTTAAAATTGTATCTCGAAAAAACAAAATATATATATATATATATATATATTCTGCAGATGCCAGATTATATATCATGTGACATAATACAATAATAGTTGACCTTAGAAATAAGATCCTGAAATAAATTGGTATAGTACTAGAATGGAAATAACAATAATAACAGAAAAGATTTATTGAGCACTACTATAGTAGTCACTCAGAGAATGCAGCACACATTATGTTTTAATCTTTAAAATTATCTTATAAAATATATGCTAAAAATATTACCATCCCCAAATTATAAGTGAGGAAACTGAGGCACAGAGTTTAAGAAAATTGCACAAAGTCACACAGCCAGTTTTTGGTAAAGCCCTAACTTGAACTCAGGTAGTCTGCATTTAGCACACTGCCCCTCAGTCTAGATAGAAAGACCAAGAAATGCGGGTTAGAATTCACCCAATGGCAACAAACTAGATAAGAAAAGTCGAGAAAGGTCAAATATGAATCCAAAGATAGACAGTAAGAATAATGCTAATATCAAAGGAAATAAAGAGTTTGTGGAATGCTAAGATTAAGTTCCAGCAGACCTACCTGGTAGAAATGTCAAACAAACATTTAGAAATACAGGTCCAGAGGTCAGGGAAGGAGACCTCAAATACACATTTGGGAGTTATCTTCACAGAGGTAATGTTTAGAATATTAGAAGCAGATAAGATACTCAAGGAAAATAATAGAAAAAAGAATAATGGTCAGAAGATGTACAACCTTAGTGAATGCTTCCATTTAGGAGGTAGGAATAATGATAGAAAAGCAGGACAGACAGTGCTCTAGTGGAGAGAAAATTTTAGGAGGAAGAGGTCAATACTGCATAATATAGAAAAATAAGAACTGAGATTAGTCTACTATTTTTATATTTAGAAGATAAATAAAGAACTTCAAGCCAGTCATTTTAAATTTCATTTTAGTGGCAAATATTTTATAAACACTTTGGATAAAATTAAATAGATGGGTTAATCAAATCTATATCATGATAAGAAAAAAGTTATCATCAATAAGTGATTCAACATGGAAAAACAATGTAATATGCTATAAGGATAAACAAAAACTAGCATGATGAAATTTAGTAGGGGCAAATAAAATATATTGTACATAGTCCAAAAAATAAATTCCCCACCAAGTCTACCATTAATGAATTAGTTATCAGTAATTCATATAAAAATTATGTGATTATTTTTTAATTAAAAATTTCCTATTATAAAGTGAATATAATCACATAATGAGAGATTTATTCAAATAAATTAAGATTTTCAAAACCTTATGTAATCTCATTACCCTAATCAGATCAGTGTCAGCCCTGGTATATTTACTTAAAATCCTTCTATTTGTTTTACATATAAATATTTACATATTTACTTAAAATTCCATATATGTTTTACACAGGGAAGAAATGTTGGGTAAATAGTTTTATACCCTGTTGCTTTTAACTTAACATTATATAATTAGCAATTTACATACTTTACGATTATATTAATTTTTATATTATTTATTAATTACATAATAGTTCTCTATCTAGTTAATGCAAAACATAATTTACTTACTAAACCCTCAAAAGATTAAGTTGTTTTCAATTTTTTGTTTTGGATTCAGTATTATTCTGGCTTTGAAACAAACTGGTATAATTTTAATATTTTCTATTCACCAGCATATTTCATTTTTATACTTACATTTTGTATATGTTATATTTTTTATGTCTTATGGCAGGAAAACTACCTGATTCATCAAATGTTAAGTTGAGTCATCTGTAATACAGTAAAGATCCAGAGCCTTATTTAGAAATCATTTCTTGACAATATGAGTAAATTTATTCTATTTTTGTTGGTCTTATATTTGAAGACTCATATTACTTATTTAAATTTTGGTGTTTCATATTTCCCCAGAATATTTTTCCATTTCACTTTTATTTTCCAGGTGAATTAGACTATAATTGCATATTGCAGGAGGTGGTAAACTTTTTCTGTAGAAGGCCAAAAAATAATTTTTGTAGGTTTTGTGAACCATACCATCTGTGTCATAACTACTCAACTCTGCTGTTTTAGTATAGAAGCAACCATGGAGATTACACAAACAAATGGATATAGCTGTATTCCAATAAAACTTTATTTATGGACACAATTTTGCATTTTACATAATTTTCATTTCACAAAATATTACTTTATTAACCATTTGTAACTATAAAGATCATTCTTATTCTGAATCCCATCCAATGTAAAGGTCAAATTGTTATATCTGACACGCACTACCACTCAAAAAGAAGCTCAGTGCCTAATGGGCATCCTTAGATAACGGAGAGAACACAAATCTCATTTGGGCATGCTGCTCTGATCCTTTTCCTAAGTAAGCCAGGAAGCTGCCAGTTCTGAATGACACCCTGAGAAAGATAAGGTACTGCAACTTTTCTAGGATTACGTGAAAATGGCTCGGAGACGTGAATTATATGGTCCAGCTAACCCACTGGTCTTCAGGGTATCTTTGGCAGATGGGAATGGCATACAGAACTTTGGTCAGGCCCTTATAGGTAAGTCACGGTACAAACCTATTGTATTTTAAGCAAAGTTCTACTGTTCTCTGGAGATAACTATTCTCCTTTTGAAAAAATAAAACAACAACAACAAAAAACACCCTTTGGCATGCTTTTGGACCTTAATAGACACACAGTGCTTGTCCACAGCCCACAAAGTTACCATGTGACCTGAGGTTCCCATCGTGAACTGGGTGTTGTCTGAATCACCATACATTAAACTGGGGCCTATATTGCAACACTCATCATGAAATAAAAGTGGAATATGCAAGATTAGGCTGGAGCAGGTCCTAAGAGCACAAGTTGCATGAATGATTTGCCTAGAATACAGGAATCCTATTTCTGCTACATTATCTCCTCTTTTCTCTCTCTCATTCCACACCTATGTTCTCATGGGGAGTTCCCCATGACCAACTAACTGAGGAAGGAAAATACTGGGCCAGAAATACAAAGGATTCTACAGGAGACACCGGCAATCCCCAAAGTCAACAGTTACATCTTACAGCCCCATTCTGGAGAGGCCACGAAGGAAAATTAGGAAGTTGTATCTTCTGAATAGGCATGACTTCAATCAGATATGATTATTTGCCTTGCGTGAAAAGAGAGATTGCCAGAGTGACATCTAGCATTTTGTGAATGGAAGCTGATAGTTTGCTAGACTTTCTATAACTCCAAAAATACAGAGCACCAAAGGCTACTTCTTACTATCTCCTTTTCTCTGATAGATTATACCTTCTAGATTGCTGTATCACTTTGCGTGTTATCTTCACCACTGCCCATGCTCCATTAATTACGAAGTTATACAACAGACATAGATAAGGATGGACATAATAGAGAAAGAAAAAAAAACTGAAGGGCTAGATGGGGAAGAAGTGAACTGAACTTGTCCATCTCATAGAAGTTTTCATGCGATAGAGCACTGACTGTTGGCTCTAATTCATGGAAGTTGTAACTCTGAAAAACAGGTAAGTAGTGGAAGAAGTAGAAAGCTATCTTTTTATATCTGAAATGTTTTGTTTCAGGCCTAATCCACCTTTTAGTGAGTCAAAACCTCTTCTAAGGTCTAGAATAAAACATCAATTTTTCCTATCTATGCACATTTAAAATTATTTTGATTAAATATAGGAGAAAGCAAATCAAATAATTCTAGCCAAATTAGATTCTAATCCAGAAGTCAAGACAAATTCTTTAATACCAGGGGCTTTAATTAAATAATTTATCTAGAAATGTATATCCTAGAAGCTAAAAGAACTAGAGGCCATGTGTATGAACAGCAGTAGAGGTGAAATGAACTTTATAACCAAAAAAAGAGAAGACATGAGGGTAAGGTACCATGACAGGATCGCTATCTTCAAATATTTAAATACTGTCAAAGGAAGTAGATCAAAATATCAAAAGTCAAAATGCAGACCTGAGTGTTGATGTATAAATTTGATAAAATTGGAACGTACGTTGATTTAACATAAAAAACTAAGTTGGCTAAAAGAATATTCAAGCAGAAGCTGAATAATCAACTATCATGGGTTTTATGAATAAAAGGTATCTCTTCCATATAACAATTTAAAACCTTACCACTTTTTTAATTTTCAGAAAGTCAGCTCCTCTGAATTATAAAAGAGGTAGTTTCTTTTCCAACCTGCAACAGCATATTTTTTAAATGACAGTTATTGAAAGAAATAATTTTATAAACAAAATGGTCAAATGAAATATTAAAAGGTTTCTTGCTAATTAATAGGCAAAAAAAAGCATTCTAAGAAGTTTCTCTTGGTCAACTGATGTGTAAAGAAATTTTTCTATAAGATCCCCAGTAAAGCTCTGGCTCATATGGTACAAGTCAGTCTTACTTGGCAGAGAAACTCAACACAACATGGCAAGAACCACAAGGTTTAACCATGTTACAGAATAGAGATTTTTCTTAAAACTTGTTAGGAGAAATATTTTTGAAGGATTCACTTTCTGGATATTGAATGCTTAGACACTGGAAATAGTTAGAAATATCGTATATTAGTTTTTCTTCAGAAAGTTCAAGACCCAGGGATGCAATTATGGTTACTTGGAAGAACTATGATGTCTGATCATTAATTATATACATGCTGTTTTGTTCTGTAAGTTTTATATATGATACAAGCAAAGCAAAGAAATAAGAAAGGAACTCGTGATTAAGAATTCCCTTACAACCAATCTATACTAGTAGCAGTGTGATTAAATGTGTGAGCAAATCAGGGTGGGTTTCTCATACACAGCCTCCTAAAATGCCCTTCTCTCAAGTTATTCAGGTGGTTATCAAGCACTTAAAAATTTTACTCAACTGTAGTGAAGAAAAAAATAGTTCCTAACCTCTAGCATCTTATATATGAATCATTAACACTTGGCAACCTTGGCACAAATCTTTCATTGGATATCTTTTTTGAAGTTTCCATTACTTTCCAACTGACTCCCTGCTCCATCCCACTTTCCTCTCCTATTTCCTTCATTGACCTCAAGAGTATGTCTGTTCTAAGTAAATCATCTATACCCTCCTTTGTCACTGGTATCTTTTTCCAGTCCCTCTCCTTAATCCAACAATACCATATGCCAGAAATCTCAATAAACATTAATTTTCACACTGTGTTCAATACAACTGTCAAGGAGGAAGCCTTAATATTTCCAGGAAACAAATCCAGTTTTGATCCTGGTGAGCCCTATCGAAAAGTCCACGGAGTCTTATAAAGTGAATATATCAGATCATATCTTAGTATGTTAAATAATATAGGGATGATTCAGATTGTACTGAAAAGCTATCATCTAAAAACACTTTTCAGTGTCTGGATTCAATATGCCTCAAAAAGTATATTAATGAGCAACCCAGTCAAAAGTTGAAATAGGATTTATATTTAATAAGATGTTTTTAGTGAGAGGATTCAGAAATACCTGAATTCTGCCCCAGACCACCCAGCTATTCTTTGCCAAAAGGTTCTCCTTAGGGAGCAAACCACAGGAATACTGGCAAAGGCAAAAGAAAGATGAAACCTTTATTATTAGCTGGGCATTGGGCCCTAAACTCACCTATCCTAGCCAGCTAGAATTTGCTGCATATTACTCCAGAGACCTAAGGGACCTCTGAGCCCAAACTTGAACCTCAGGTCTTATCTCTCTCTGACCAGCCACACAAAGGAAGTGGCAGAAAAATGCTAAGTCTGGAAGAGGCCCTGAGACTGGTGAAGATCAGGCTGGAGTTATACCTGGGGATCAATTTTCCTAGAGATGGTATTCCAGGTTTTGAAACTAGATGAAATCACCCAGTCTATGAATGAAATAGGAAAGAAAAAATCAGGATTGAGCCCTAGAGAGTTAAAGAAGCATCATCTAAGACTAGAGGAGTGTCTATAAGGAGGAAAGTATATGCTGTCCTTGAAGCCAAGAGGGGGAAAATTTCAAGGAGTCCATGTGATATTATTCAAATTCTACTATTGGGTCATATAAAATGACTGAGAAGAGCCCAGTGAGTTCAGCAACATGGAGACCAATGATTTTGAATACCCACTGTAGACGGTAGAAGGCCCAGCTTCACCACTGACTAGGTATGTGACTGTGGGCACTCTCTGACTCTTGGCTCAAAACCAGTACAGAGAGGAGAAGTAGGATGATGACAATGATGACAACAGCAATTTCTAACTCAAAGTATAATTATGCTGATTAAATGAGATAATATATATTAAATGCTCAACTTAGGGCCTGTCACATCACAAGCTGTTCAAATATCAACTGGCTATTAGTCCTGGAAGAGTAAGCAAAGGTCAAAGGGAAACCAATATCCCTTGCTCTTACTAGACACACAGACACTATGAGATATTCAATAGTTGTTTCCCCATGTATGTCAGACTGGGTCAGCTTCCCAAGTCTTCTGTTCTCTTCTCCCTAAATCCTTAAAGTAATCCTCTTCAATGTGTTTTTAATTTGCAAAATTAAAGTTCACAGCAAAGCAGCAAAATGTTTTCTTGGTACCTCCAGCTGCTTTTTAAACAAATATATTTTGGTACAAGAAATGAAGAAGCTAAACATCTCTTCTTCGTCTGAAACCCAAACCCCAAGGTATTACTGCCATCCTAAGCAGTTCTCAGTTAATGCCAAATACATATGCACATAGTAAATATGCATATGTAGTAACAGTGGAGTGTGTAGCCTCCAAATTTATTGTACCTAATAAAATTGTGTGCTAAAATGGTCCTATCTGTCCAAAATATGTCTATGATAGAGTGCTGGTGACCTAATAAAAAACTTTAATTCCCATTTGACATTCTTCCTAGTAGTAATCCCTGTGCTGACAGGTGGCTAGTAATTTTAAAAGCAATTATAGAGATACTATCTGCAGATGTTTGGGAATGTACTACAAATTCTTGTAAATGGGTGCCATAGGAATATGTGGAAAATGATGGCTAATATAACTTTTATTATAAAGAGACACATTCTCCTTAAGAACATCTGGAAGACCTTGTGTATGAAAGATTAGAGGTGGGTAACAGGGACTGTGCGAAGAACCTTGGCATTTCATAAGCCCGCACAGCTTCATGATGTCAGTAAGACACTGATTTGGTATGAGGATAAGAAGTCTTCTCCCTACATCACCTCCCTCTTGGGCTCAACTTCAGGGTAAGAGCCAGACGGATAATTCTTTCCTTTTCTTTTTCCAATGAAAGGAATAAACTAAGACAATATATCAAATTTATAGCTGCTAACAAAAGTCAATGGGTGTCCATGGATATACTTTCTTCCTACAAGAGTTCTTTAAGTGAAATGTTCTACATGTATCTGGAATGTAACTGCTTGTTTGTTATTCAGCTTCTCAAATGATGAAAGTCTCAAGAAAGTACAAATATCATTTGTCAGCAGCTACATTTTGCCAAACAAATTAAACTAATACCTAGTTTGTCCAAAGGAGCTTCCTACTAATTCTGTTTGATATTATTTCATAAATTGTGAAATGCATCAGCAGAATATATCCCAGCCATGGTTAAATCTTTCATTATTAAGGATAGCATGATCTACATGTGTGGACAAATGCAGCATTTGCATAATTTGTCCTCCAGTGATCCCATGTTTCTCAAACTAGCCCTCTTTTAAGCTCATACTTTTTACTATTGCTGACGAAAAGAGTTTTGTCTATAATAATGTCCTGAAGTCTATTTCTAGGAATCATATATCTAAAATAAAAACTTTAAGCATTTATTCCTGGCATTATAGCAGTAAATTCTATTTAAAATAATTATGGCCCTTGATAATAATATTTTTATAATTTCAAGATAGAAATTACTAACTCAAATATTTTGATCACTCATAAACACCATGTTTTTGCAGAGATATTAAATACTATAAATTATATTTCTATGGAACCCTGTGAAGCCTTTTACATACCTTTTATTATTTAGGTTTCACTACAATATAGTGAAATGCGTGGGACTGATTACTCTGTTTTCACCATTCATGAACCTGAAGCTCAGGAAAATAAAACAGCTTTTTGGATTGCATGCCTAATACACACACTAACTAAGAAACATGAGCCAGGATCTTCAGGTTCTTAACTGGTTGCTTTTGACTACTCATGCAGCTTTGGCAGCAAAAAAAAAGTCACATTCTGAAAGCCAAACCTTCAAAATGTTCATTCAGCCTTTTCTCACAGTTATTCATATTGGTTTTTGTGTTTTGAATAATTAGCCTTACTCAGAGGTGCCTGCGTTTTCCCTTTCTGACTGGAAAGTGATCTCTAGGATGAATGCCTTTGTTTATTTGGGGTCTTAGCCACTTAACAGTCTAGCAATGTGAATTATGTAATTATGTGAATTACACTCATATATATATATATATATATGTATGGGCCACAAAATAACTGTACTACCTCTCGGAGAAACAAAACCCCGAAGGTCAGCCATGGAGCTCCAGTAAAACTCTTGACACTATGACGCAGATGAGCTTCCCTGGTCAAGAATTATCTGTATTACCACACATTATTGCTGGGAAAATAATGCTGTCCATGACTCCACAGGGAGAGGAACTGGAAACTCCGTGTTTGGAAACCTCCTGGACTTTTTCCCATGCGCTTGCTGCCTTGGCTGATTTTAATCTGTACCTTTTCACTGTAAGGGACTCCAGCTGTTGAGTATAACAGCTTTCAGTGAGTTCTGAGAGGTCTAGCAAATCATTGAACCTGAGGAAGTCTTGAGGACCCCAAACTTGCAATGGTGTTGGAAGTGAGGGTGGTCTGACAGACTACACGTCTATGTAGTTGGCTGACTTCTCACCTTCAGATGAAGGTAATTATTTCTTCACAGGATCAAATGGTTAGTCCTTACCTTGAAAAGAAAATCCTCTTAACTTCATCAGGAAAATATAATTTATTATAAAAACAATTTTGTGAGAATACCAAGATGTTGACTCTACCAATATGGAAAAGAATCATTCTAATGCAGTATAGTGTTTTCTCTTCCAACATTAGTCAACTCTGCTATGATAGAAGAAACCCAAACTACACTAAAATGCTCAATGTCATACATATAATAGCTCTTTTCTCTCTATTACAAATAAATAAAGCCAACAAGGCCACATGTATTTCTTTTTTTTTTTTTTTGTAGATAATTATTTTTTATTGAAGGGTAGTTGACACACAGTATTACATTAGTTTCAGGTGTACAACACAGTGATTCAACATTTATATACATGATAATTCTAGCTACCAGCTATCACCATACAAAGTTGTTACAATATTTTGACTATATTCCTTATGCTATATATTACATCCCGGTTACTTATTTATTTTACAATTGGAAGTGTGTACTTTTTTTTTTTTTTGAGAGGGCATCTCTCATATTTATTGATCAAATGGTTGTTAACAACAATAAAATTCTGTATAGGGGAGTCAATGCTCAATGCACAATCATTAATCCACCCCAAGCCTAATTTTCATCAGTCTCCAATCTTCTGAAGCATAACGAACAAGTTCTTACATGGAGAACAAATTCTTACATAGTGAATAAGTTACATGGTGAACAGTACAAGGGCAGTCATCACAGAAACTTTCGGTTTTGCTCATGCATTATGAACTATAAACAATCAGTTCAAATATGAATATTCGTTTGATTTTTATACTTGATTTATATGTGGATACCACATTTCTCTCTTTATTATTGTTATTTTTAATATAATGCTGAAGTGGTAGGTAGATACAAGATAAAGGTAGAAAACATAGTTTAGTGTTGTAAGAGAGCAAATGTAGATGATCAGGTGTGTGCCTGTAGACTAAGTGTTAATCCAAGCTAGACAAGGGCAATAAAACATCCACGTATGCAGAAGATTTCTCTCAGAACAGGGGGCATGAGGTTTTAAGCCTCACCTCTGTTGATCTCCAATTTCTCACCAGATGGCCCCCTGCGACTGTGCCTGTCTTAGGTTGTTCCTCCCTTGAGGAATCTTACCCGTCTCTGGCTAACCAGTCATCTTCCGGTGCCATACAGGGAAACGTAAAGTTGGTAAGTGAGAGAGAAGCCTTATTGTTTGAAAAGTTCAGCTTTTTACTTCTTTGCATATTTATGCCCTGGGCCACATGTATTTCTGCTGCAAAGTATAAATTGCTTTTTTTTCAGAAAATTTTAGGTAACACAAGTCAGGCAAATTAGTAAAAGAATACCCTATATTTAAACCCCTAAAAACATTGAGAAAGTAAGAAACTTACTTTTATGTATAACAAATCCAACTTGGAAAGTGCATAAGTCAGTTCATAAAGTTTTACATATTGCTTGGGCACAAAACTCCAGAATCTATATTGCACATGCATCACTTGATTCCTCTTTCCAATAAGAAAGGGTGAAATAAGATCTTTAATCCCTTAAGAACCTGGGTGCTATAAACATCTTTGTAAATAGAGTTCTTTTGTTACAGTGATCATTGAATACCATTTTAGGCTTTAGAGTACACCAAAAATATAAGTTTCCCTTGTCTCCAGAGAACATGTTGTACACATTCTTTAAAAAGTTTTGATATTGAGTAAAACAATTGCATTGTATCCTAACGGCCATTTTAAGTGATGTGGTTTTTATTTTCTTCAAGAGGGATTAAGTTGATAATATTGACTAATAAGCTATAAAACAGTACTGAAAAAGGAGACATCAAAGTTATATGAAAATCTAAAAATCTCAATGAGTTATCTGGAAAAAACCAACCCACCTTTGAAGGTTCTTTGTTCCCTTTTTAGTTTTAGTCAGTCAAATTGATGTTTTTCTTACTTTGCCAATTAAAGGGAAAAAGCTGCTCACAAACTGATTAACTGCATCTTTCAATATCACTGGAGCAAAGACAAAAGGACCTAACAGGCAAAACTCCTTGACTGAAAAAGGGAGGTCCACATTAGTAGCATTTATACTCCCTTTATTGTATAGAGATTTAAGGTAACCTGCTATAATCACAGCAGAGAGTACAAGATTTTACGTTCATGAGCACAAATGTTTCTCTTTATATGCCTTTTTGCTTTACAGGCTCATGAATCTGTGAGAAACAACAGACTTTATGAGGATTTTTCCATGGGAAAATGTTCATGAATCTTAGTAATAGCCCAGTTACTATTTCATCAGCATCACACTGAATTTCACTGTAAGGCCCAGGTTAGTGACTTCCTATTGGAAATGCACATAAAGAAACTGGCACAAAAGACCATGTTTTTTATTAGAAAATCATTTCTACCAGATTCTTTCCTCACAAGCTTTTCATCCTCTGCTCTCCTCTTTTCCCATTTTTTTCATTTACCAAATCCCTGCTCACTGTATAAGACTCAAGTCAAATTTACCACATCCTCTCTAAAGCAGTCCCTGGAAAAACCCTGCCTCCCTCCATGAGGTCATCATGCCATTCTTGGTGCTCCTTTAATACATGGTGCCTGGCTTCATTAGCACTTATATCTCTGTATTGTAGTTACTTCCTGTTCCTTTTCGATTTTTGTATCCTCAGCACTTAGCAGAGCCACACAGTAGGCAGTCAGTCAATGGCTCTAATGGATACACAGATGAAGAATGAAAGAAGTACCCTGGAGATTATGGTTAGTTTTATTTATAACTATACCCAGAAAACACTGATAGCAATGAACATCAATATAACACTCATGAACATTAATCTTCATGGATCCAAGTAAGAAGTTAATTCAATTTCTAGTAATTTCTACTGTAACAAAACCAAACAGCAGTATGAAGTTTCTACTTAGAATAGGACAAAACTAACCACATAACAAAGATATTTTTCTTCTACTCTCAAATTTTTCAATAGCCATCATTATTTTAATAATAGTCCCGGTGATAATCCAAATGGTACATCTGATTTTATCACCTGGAAACAATATGGCCAGCATATGAGCAACACAAAGTGGGTAAAATGTTCAGTGGGAATGGTCACCTCACACAATAATTCTTACAGAACTCTAGTTTTTGATTCTTAGATTATGTAATATTGAAAACACATAAAAAAATAGTCCTATTTCACAGACTCAGAATCATTGAACTCTTGGCTTTTACTGAGAGAGGAGGCTGGAAAATTCGGAGTCACAATACACACAAATATCTACAAAGGTAATTAAGCTTCCTTTATTTAACAGGTTTTAAAAATAAACAGAAGCCCACAAACACTGAATGGTCTGTAGAAGATCACCCTCCTTGTTGACTGTGATTCACATTAATGAAAGGAAACCAACATAGCTTGCAAGATCCACTTAACATTTTTATTCTGCCATCTCCCATCAAAACCTCTGAGCATGCAGCTTTATGGCTACCACCCATACATCCATATGAGAAGGGGTTAGATCCTTCATATTGGATACAGCATCACCCACATAACAGAATGCTAGCAGGTTCTAATAGGAGTAACCTTCCTTGGGAAGATACAGAGACTAATTGAGCTTATGGGCAATAATTAAGACAAAATTTGGGTACTGGTAATTTACTCTAGTTTTTTTCTAAACCACTTCTACTCCAACACTAACGTTTCATTTATATGTTTATTTAGCATAATTGTAAGTCATTACTACAGACTGAATTGCTTACACTAATAATAAGTCTCACAAATACGGACATTTATTATCAGGTTTACTAAACAAGAGTTTTAGCTTAGTCAAAACCCTTCTATGGAAAAAAAATTTCAAAAACAAAGCAGTAATAGGTTGTGGGGGGTTTTGTTTGAGTGTTAATGATTACTTAATTCTGTAATGATTGATCTAATATCTAGTGAAGTGTTTCTTTAGTTTGAATATTAATGAAAATTATCTGTGGAACTGTGTAGGGAAAATGGAAGTTCCGGATGCTCACCTAACCCTGATCTACTTTTCCACTGCACATGTGCAATGACGTAGTTGGCCTACTGTGTATGCAAATACCTACACATGTGTTGGCAATGGGCCATTATTGTCTGTGTTGCTATATAAAGACCTCATCCTAGTGCTCTGTGTGGAGGCAGAGGCAGATTGTAGATGATGTTTGCTGTGTGTGGCTATGAATCCATGGATTTGGACAGGATTCTAGCACTCGACCTTCCACCAAGGGAATAAACTTGATGTAAGACCTTTTACCCCCAACATTCCATTGTCATTATTCAGTCTTACCAAATCCAGAGTGAACTTGCCCATAGCTGAAACTAACCAGGGCTACATTTTGCTGTAGTTGGCAGGATTTACTGAAGACTGAAAAAAACAGAGTAAGCTGCCTTCATGGAGGGGTGCTTCAGTGGGCTGCCCTTATGGGTTGGGAAATACTGCAGGAAGCCTACCTGGGTGTCCCCCAGTGGACATGTGATCTAAAGTGACTTTCCTCCTGGAGGAGTGGGTCCCTCCCCAAGACTGGGGGAATGCAGAGGTGACACCTGAGGCAGTATTGGAAGTCCTCTACAAGATTAGGAGATCCTTGGAGAAACAGAGTGCCATGTGGCAGCAGGAGCCATGGGTTTGCTATTTCTCATGATGATAAAAAAAAGCACAGATGAGAAGGAGATACTCCTGCAAGAAGCACAAGAACTGGCAACACAAGTGAAGTGAAGTGCTGTGGAGGAGGTAAAAGATCTGTTGAAGACTGAGATGGCATTGCTGCAAAGCATTGTGGAAAAAGAAAAGGCCATTAAGGAGAAGGATGTACTCCTGAGAGAAGCATGAGAATGCAAGCTGCAAGGTCCTGTGAAGGAGGTAAGAAATTTGTTGAGGATTGAGATGGCATCACTGTGAGGTGCTGTGGAGAAGGTAAAGGATGTAACAGTGACTGAGATGGAGGCACTTTGTGGAGCATCAAATGTTTTGCCTTAAGCTCCAGAAGTGGTGGAGGATACATTGAAGGAGAAAAAGGAGGTGGAGGTGGTACTCGAGGCACCAAACCCTCCTCTATTGAAATCCTGCCCGATTGTAGTCAAATAAATAAAGCTGCAGAAACTGAAGGTTCCCCCAGGAGAGGGGCAGCCCCCTCCCCAGGTCATGGAGCACTTCATGCTCCACCCCTATACACAGGCTGAACTGGTTGGTGGATTGGGCTCCCCATTTCAGCAGAAACCCTCGGAGTAGATTATCAGCCTGGCTCCTGCGCCTTTGGGATGTAGGGGCAGATATTATCCTCCTGTCTGGATCAGAGATGGGAAAGCTGGCTTCCTTGACAACTCATCCTACCTTGTGGAAGTGACTGCAAAATGCACATAATACTCCAGGGAATCATTCACTTCTTGAAAGGCTTATGGCCACTCTTCGCACTGTATGGCCCACTCACAGTGATTTATCATCTTCCCATGCCATACATATACCTGTACATATACCTGGCTCCAACAGGTGTTACAGGAGTTGGGTATGAAAAAGGCCATTTATAACCCAGTAAATCAGGACCCAGAAGAGCGGCTGTTTACTTCAGGGATGAGGGATATGGCACTGCAAATGACTTCCGCATTCTGCTTTTGGACCTTACTGGCCATTCTTGCCCCTTGCTTAAGACAGCCCATAAAAGCAATTACCCATACTGTGGCAGATTTGGGGGACTTGAAGTGATGCAGGCATGGATGGGAATGTGGTCTGCTACTGAGAGGAAGGGCTAAAAGGGACCTGTGAAGGTCACAAGGACCCATAGAGTTGATTTGATGAAGGCAAGAGCAAACAAAGAGAAAGTGGATGGGAAGACAAATAAAATATTACTGTAGCTGTGGCAACAGTTGAAGCCAGAAGGGCAGTTACAGCCATTGCAAGGTGAAGAACAAGAAATGGAAGCCAGAGACAAAGTCACAAGTCTGGTCTGTGCACCTGCAGGACTTCCTAGTGGGAGAGTGAGCCAACCTTGCCTGAACCCACACAGGAAGACAATCAGACAATACAGTTTGACTGAGGGGAGGGTAGAGGCACTCACCTAGAGGCACTCACGTGGAGGCCACATGCTGAAACATCGATTCATTGGTCCCCAGGGAACATACAATGTGTCTCCTGGCTCTGGTAGACACAGGAGCTAAATGTTCATTGATTTATGGCAACCTTTGGCAGTTTCCCAGGACTCCCACCTTTATAGATGGATATGGGGATAAGGCTATCAGATTGAAACAAGCCAGAATCCCATTGGGAATAGAGCATCTACCCCCAAAGGACTATACTATGTATATTTCTCCCATACCTGAATATATTTAGGGGATAGATATCCTGCCGGGCCTATGGTCGCAGACCACTGCAGGTGAGTTTAAACTGAGGATACACAGTCTGTAGTGAGGACAGTTCTGAGGGTCCATGCTAAGCAACCATTCATAGCTTTGCCTGTGCCTCGGTAGGTGACTCATACAAAGCAATACAAATTGCCTCAAGGGCATAAAGAAATTGGGGAAACCCTCCAGGAACTGGAGAGGGTGGGTATTATAAAGCCTACCCATAGCCCTTTTAATTCCCCAGTATGGCCAGTAAAAAAACCTGAAAATTCCTGGTGTATGACTGTGGATTACAGAGAACTGAATGAAATCACACCCCCTCTGAATGCTGCCATCCCCTCTATTACAGAGCTTATGGACACCCTCTGTCATGAACTAGGACAATATCATTATGTTATGGATCTTGCTAATGCCTTCTTTTCCACTGACATAGCACAGAAAAGTCAGGAACAGTTTGCCTTCATGTGGGAAGAACAGCAGTGGACTTTCACCATCCTTCCTCAGGGATACCTCCACAGTGCCACCATCTGCCTCGGACTTGTGGTACCAGGACTTGGCAGCAGGGGAGAAACCACCAATGGTGCAGCTGCACTATTATATTGATGATATTATGCTCACATCTGATTCTTTTACAGATCTAGGAGGTGCAGCACCTACACTGCTACAACATCTACATGAGAAAGGATGGGCTGTAAACCAAGGTTCAGGGACCTGGTTTGTCTGTCAAATTCTTGGGGATCGTCTGGTCAGGCAAGACCAAAGTTATCTCAGAAGCACTCATAGATAAAGTCCAGATCTTCCTTATCCTTATAACTTTGGCACATTATAACAGGAGTTTTGGCATCTTTTAGGCTACTAGAGAGTATTCATCCTACAATTGGCACAAATTTTGAAGCCCTTATACCATTTGGTAAGAAACAGTATCAGATGGGTCTGGGATGAGACATGTGTAGCTGTTTTTACTGCTGCAAAGTGGGCAGTCAAGGCCATGCAAACCTTGAGTGTGATAGACCTATCAAGGCCCTGTAAGCTAGATGTCCGTGTGACCAAAAATGGTTATGGCTGGGATCTCTGGGAGCAGCTTGAATGAACTTGCCAACCTGCTGGATTCTGGTCACAACTCTGGAAATGAGCAGAAGTACAGTACACCTTAATAGAGAAACAACTGACTGCCACATATTACTCCTTGTTTGCTACAGAGCCCATCACTGGAACAGCCCCGATAAAGATAATAACTACCAATCCCACTGCAGAGTGGGTATGAGATTAGACCCAAAGACCTCAGAGTGGCATGGCACAGATGCCTACACTGTCCAAGTGAGTTGCATACCTATAGTCACACTTAAGTGCCCTTAAGTGGAGAACTCCAATGCTTACTAAGGCCAGTGACATGTATCAATGAAAGGCAGGAAGAACTAGCTTTGGAGCCACTAGTAGCATAAAGCCCTGACTGGGAGGGAAGAACCCCTATATCAGAAGGTACATGGGGCACAGATGCCTCCAGCCATGGGCAGCCCCTGAATGGAGTGTTGTAGCTTTCCATCCTAAGGCTGAGACAATATGGATGGAAGATGGTGAGGGGAAGAGAAGTCAATGGGCAGAGTTGTGGGCAGTGTGCTTTTGATCACCCAGGAGCTGAGACAATATGGATGGAAGATGGTAAGGGGAAGAGAATTCAATGGGCAGAGTTGTGGGCAGTGTGCTTTTGATCACCCAGGAGCCCTCCCCTATAGTTGTCTGTATTGACAGCTGGGCTGTCTATCAGGGCTTGCCCCTGTGGCTACCAACCTGGTACCATGCCAACTGGTTGGTTGGTCACTGATCCTTTGTGAGGGCAAGAGCTGTGACAAGACTTATGGGCCTCTGGTCAGACTAAAACAGTTACAGTATATCATGTGACAGGCCATTTGCTGCTGGCATCCCCAGTAAGCAATGAAGCAGATGAACTGGCCCAGGTACATTGGCTAAAAGGAAAGCCTGCCTCTGATATGGCTCAATGGTTACATCAGCATTTGTTGCACATGAAGCAAAAGACAATATGGGCTGTAGCCCATTGGTGGGGCTTGCCTTTGACCTTTGAAGAAGCCAGCAGACCCTAGCAGGAGTGCATTGTATGCTCTAAAATGGACTAACACTGAGTCTCACAGCAACCTGGGATGATAGCTAAGAGGCGAATACCCCTTGTCAGTAGCAGATAAACTATATTGGACCTCTGCTCATATCATAAGGGTATTGAAATGTTGTGACCAGTGTAGACACAGCTACTGGACTTCTAGTTGCTTTTCCTGAGCATTTTGTGAACCGGCAAATGACCAAAAGAGGCCTAGAGCACTCTTTGCAGCCTATGGCAATTGCAGTTAATTGAGAATGATCAAGGCACCCACTCTACTGGACACACACTACAAGAATGGGTACAACAATTAGGGATAAAGTGGAAGTTTCACATATTATATAATCCTACTGGGGCACACATGATAGAAAGGTACAATGGTTTGTTAAAATCTGGCCTGAAATCATACTAACAGTCTACTGGGATTATCAATTCACTTATTTTCAGTGCTATAGCATTTGAATGAGAAGCCCCAGAAGGGGGCATTGAGCCCCCATAGGTATGCTTACACACATTGCTTTCCCCTCTATAAACTGCAAATACAAACTACGGAGGAACTGTTGAAGCCAGGGTTTGGCCACCACCAGAATAATATCTTGCTGCCAATACAGACCATAATAAACCTTGGATACTCCATTCAGTGGATGTGGCCTTGGACATTTTGACACATGGACCAGCAATAGCTGGCCCTCCTGGCACCTAGAGGCTGGCTTCCTGTGTATTCCTGGAGCAATGGTAGAGTAGCCCCCAAGGATCACAGCAGTGTAACCTGTGTACACTGGCCAGAAGGCAGGAGCATCTTACCAGGTAGTTTTGTTTTATTTTTATGCCCAATGCATGCACTTCCAAGTAGCACCATACAGAAACCCCTCAGTAACCCCCACAGGGAAAGGAGTAAAGGAATGTTATACTACAACCAGACGTGATCCCCTTCCTGCCACAGTCCTATCACGGGACCACTTTCTTGCATGCCTCCTACCTGATGACAAGATTTGCCTGTTAATGTCATTAAAACATGTGTCTTATTGCCTTTAAGGTCAATCTCCTCAAGTATCTTCATGGATTGGGCACATAGCCGAGCAAAAATGTTTGCTTGCTAGTTGTGCATGGCGCTCCCTGCCAGTTCTTCTATTGGCTTCCCATGGAAAGTATGAGTTATGAACTCCTCTGAGTGGAACTGGTTTGAACATGGCTGGAATGACCACTTAGTGGCAAATGATGTCCTCAGGCTTGAGCATGACTATTATTGTCATAATCTTTGCTGTTGTCTATATGTTGCAGTAGCCTCTGTTGCTGTTGTAGAATCTGGTTACAAGGTTCTGACCTTCTTGCACAGCAACAATTGTGGAAGATTGGGACATAGATTGTGAGGCAAGAATCCTGGAGCAGTGGACTGTAGGGAAAATGGAAGTTCCCATGGCCAGGATGCTCACCTGACACCAATAATCTACTTGCCTACTATGCACATTCAATGATGTAACTGGTCTACTGTATAGGTGCACAGCTTACACACTGCTGGCAATGAGCCATTATTGTCTCTGCTGCTATATAAAGACTTCTGCCCAGCACTCTGCAGAAGCAGAGGCAGATTGTAGATGGCAGACTTGCTGCATGTGGGTACAGATCCATGGATGTGGACAGGATTCTAGCACTCAACCTGCCACCCAGAGAATAAGGCTTGGTTTAAGACATTTTACCAACATACCTTTGTTGTTACCAGTCTCACAAGACCCAGAGTGAACTTGCCGACAAGAGCTGAAACTCTCCAGTGCTACGAATTGTCAGAGAAAAACTGCACCAAACAAGTTTAACAACAAAGGAAGACATTATTTAAGAATATTGCCACAGGGGAGAGAGACTAAACTCAACTCTGCTGAAAGAAAAGGCAGGAAAGTTTTTAAGCCCTGTGAAGAGCTAATAGAAAAGCACTAGAGAACATGAGTGAAGAAGCTCAAAATGATTAGACCATCTTTGTTGCTAATTAGTGCTCATTGAAGTTAGATTCCTACCCTCCCACACAGTCTGAGAGGTAGGGGTGCTCACTTTCTTGATGATTACATTTAAAGGTGATGATTCCCAGGTCTTGAGAAAGATGTTCCTGGGTTGTAAAACTGACAAGAGGATAGGAGAAGATTTGCAACTCAAGGATAAAGAATTTATCACTACAAATTTTCTTAGTAAATGCTTTAAGAAAATGGAAATCAGTGGCCTATATCAGAAAGAAATAAGTCTAGAGTTTACTCAAGCTGAGAGTCATTAAAGTGGTCTTGACAAATTCCTGACCCCATCCATTCCTAATCAAAAGGCCCTGGTGTGAGCCCAGGAAATATGAATTTTTAACAAACACTCCAGTGATGCTCATGCAGGAGTTCCATGGAATGACTAACAGGTTTCAACACTTACCAACTTACTGGTTTATTTAAGTCCTGTTTTAATACAGAAAAAATAGAGGCTTAGAAAGAGGCCATGATCAATTAGTGACATCTGCAATAAGCAAAAGATTGGCATGCAGAAGGTCTGCAGGCATACTGCATAGTTGCCATCAGCCCTGGATGTTTCCCTTATGGTACAACTCCCATCATTAGCCATTTAACTATTTAATAAAAAAAACTCTAAGGTCTATTTCCTGAGTAACCCAGTACTTTAAGTTACCCTTCGAACATTGCAACTTTTGCAAGAACACTGCAAGAAAAGCTGCATGGCTTAAAATGCTTTGGAATGCACAGAAAATTTTCCATTTGTTTATGAAGATTCAGGACCCTATTACTTTATAGCCACTTCTGGAGGTACAGTAGTCTAGAACATATTGGTAAAATTTGTCCAAAGTATAAGACAAGTTACTGAACCTTGAACCCACCAGTCCTTTAAAAAGAGGTATAATGCTTGGTGAGTCTTTGAATTTTGGAGGTAATACCATATTTGGGAACAATTATCAGAGCATTTATTGAGTAACTCCAAAGGCTGCCAGTTGTCAGTGAATCCTAGAGCAAGAGAAGCCTCTATGGCAGGACTAAGCTGCAGTACAGTGATCACTTGGACTTTACGATCCAATAGATCCAGTGATACTCAAAGTGTCCCTGGGAAATAGGAATACTGACTAAAGACTCTACCAAGATCCCAAAGGATAATTATAGCATAAAATCTCCAGATTTTAGAATAAAATCATGCCTTCATCTATAAATAACTATTTTCCTTTTCAAAAAATAGTTCCTGGCTTGTTTGAGGCCCTGATAGAGATTACATTCCTAACTATGGGAGACAGTGTGACCTGAGATGCCAATTTCGAACTGGTGTAATCTGACTCCTCCAAAACACAGTGTTAGGTGACACAGCAAACCATCCCCAAGTGGAAATGGCATATAAGTGATGGGGCATGCCTCAAACCCAGGAGTTAGCTGCACGAGCAGGTGGCTCAGACTCCTACATCACCTACTCCTGCTTCACTGTACCCTCTCCCCTAATTCACACTCAACACTTCATGGGGAATTACTTTTGAACATTTGAATGAGGAAGTAAAAAACCTGGTTAACAGATTGTTCTGCCTAATATATTGTCACAATCTGAAAACGGACTGCTGTAATTACATACCCATCCAGCAATGTTCTGAAAGAAATTGGTGAAGTAATCCTCCTATGGGTAGCACTTCAAGCAATTTCCTTGATTGCCCATGTTGTATACACAATCAGAAAATTCAGAAGTACAGGTCTAAAGTGATCAGTAGCTAGCTTTTAGCTAAATGGTCACAGAACGTGAAGAAGGAGCACTAGAAGATTAATGTCGAGAAGATCTAGAGAAAGAGTAACGAGAAGAACCTATAAGAATGGGCCAGAGAGTGGGAATGCTTACCAAAAAGAGCAGGCTCTAATAATCAGGTAAACAAATGACATGTTTCATAGATGTCATTCAGCCTCTTTATCCAACTATCTAAAAGCTTGCTCAAAAGATGCATGTAGGTAGAGCCCCAGCAGCAGTAACAGAGACTATGAATGGGCTCAGTGTCATAGAATTACACTCTACGGCTTATCGGTCTACAACTTTGAGAATCTAATTTGCCAACAATAGAGATAATGCTGAATACCCAAGATACCACTAATCCCTGAGGGAGCCAGCCAGCCACCCGGTGGCAAATAGTAGATCCTTTGCATCAGTAATAGTATGTGGTTTGTCCTCACTAGCATAAACATATATTCTAGGTATGAATTTGCCTCCCTAGTCTGTAATTCTTCTGTCAGCACTAACATCATTAGACATATTGAATGCCTTATTCACCATCACAGTATTCTGTATATTACTGTTACTGGCATAGACTCATTTAACTACAAACGAAATATAACCACTTGTGCCCATGAAGTTACTTGTCTTAATACTTACCTCATTACCCAGAAGCACCTAGCATGGCAGAATGGTGGAGCAGCTGACTAAAGCCTGACTATTGAATGGGCTCCATGGAATGAATTCTGTCCTACAGAATGAAGAATATATTTTTAGTCAGCCATTCTGCCCATTGTTAGATGTATGATACGGGTCTGTGAATAAAGGGGAAGAAGTGTGAGTGACTCCTTTCACTATTATGTTAGCAGAATTTTTACTTCTGGATTCAGCAATCTTGAGCTCTGCTAAGTTTGTGAGTCTTAGTTTCCAAGACCGAAGTAAAAACACTAGTCCTGTTGAATTGAAAGCTGAGATTTCTACTAGGTATTTGGGGCTTTTCAAGACAATGAACCAAAAAGCAAAGACAGGATTACTTCACTAGCTGGAATGATATATTCAAATTATCAAGAGAAAATGAGGTTGCTGCCATACAGGAACATGGAAGACTATATTTGGAACCCATAGAATTTTCTCAAACACCTATTAGAAGTTCCATTTCCAAATGTAAAAGTTGATAGAAAACTACAGTAACAAAAACAAAAGTCTGGGCTACTGAGAATTCAGATGCTTCAAAAATAAAGATATGATCACTCCATAAAGTAAAGAACACTGACCAGTGGAGATACTGCTCAAAGGCAAAGGAAGGATGTAAAGGCAGTGGAAGAAGGACATAAACACCAATTATGGCCTTGTTACCACTTATACAAATTAGAGTTCTAGGAGCTATTTTTCCCCCCTTCCCCTTTATTACTTCATATAAAGATTGTTGTTGCTGGTTAACTTTCAAATTAGTCTTTGGTCACAGATTATTCAAATACAACTATTAAATTGAGGAGTAATTAATATCATCCAGTGATGGATACCATGCCTTTGTCCTGAAATGGATGCTGTTAACTTTTCATTCACTGATAATTCTTTGGAGAAAGAGCATCTTCCTTCATATAAAGGTTATTTGCATCTTGTTAGGTTATGACATTAAAATTATTATTGTAGTACATGGAAGTTCAAATATGGGTATAAGGGTATGGAGGGATGCTAAGTAGCAAAGGAGTAGACTATAGCTAGTTATTAAGCTCCATTTACATGCTCTACTTTATAATGGGACTGGGACTGGGGCTGGCACTGGGACTTAGCGAACTGTATTTTTCCTTTGCCAGCTGCTTTCCTATTAATACAGTTCTACTAATAGAGACACTAATTTGGAAAGTAGTAAAAAAAGAAAATCGATTTTCTCCTCCTGCTTTCTTGCTCTCCCTGACAGTACCAGGAACTGCACTTCACCCCAGTAGCAGAAGTTGTTTCTAACAACACTCCTGGAATTAGCATTATCATACCATCTTAAATGTACCAGTGTCTGGTGGGCCACACCTTTCCCTAAACTGTCTAAATCCTAGTTCCACAAGGCCCTTCCTTTGAGCTCATGGGCTGGCAGCAGCATCTGTGTTCCACTCAGACACTGGGTTTCTTGGGTTCTAGAGTTTTGGGGTCCTAATGACTCCATCTTCTTCCCTTGGTTCTCCCATCCCTGAGGATGGTGGCTGCTTCCTGTTACTACTTTTGTGTTCTCTCCTGTGCCTCCTTTTTGCCTTGCTGGTTAGCCCAATTTCTGATGAGCCAATCTCTATATTACAATCATTCTTTTAACATTATTAGTGTGGTTTCTGTTTTTTTATCTTGGTATACTGGGGTATTATATAAAAATCAAATACACTTTTCTTTCTCAAATGTATATCAAAGTATATTTTCAGAGAAAGATGCCATCTATCATCATGTTGAGTCTATAAGGTCAACAACTATCTGAAAACAAAGAGATCTGGGTTATATTTAAGAAAAAACTATTTACCAGTAACCCAGCCCAAATTTTGGAATCACACTTTGGGTATTTTTGTTCCTATGCCCCATATACCCAGCAAAAAATTCCCGTTACTCCTAATGGTTAAATACAGTTAGGAGTCCAAACATGTTTATTACTTTCATGGTTACTACCTTGGACAGTGGTTCGCAACCTTTGCTGCACAAGAAATCACCTGGGGAAGATTTAAAATTATCAATACTTGATCCCACCTACAAATAATTTGTTAGTTTCTCTGTGCTTGGTGTTTTTTAGGGCACTGGTATTTTTTAAGAGGAGCCATGGTTGAAAATCACTGACCCTCAATCATGCCACCATCTCTCTAAACTATGTTATTGTAATAGTCCCTATCCAGTTTCACAGCTACCATTTTTTTTCTTTCCCTAACTAAAAAGTCTACTGTCCACATGGCAGCCAGAGTTTTTTTTTTAATTGACATGATAGTCCAATGGCTTCCCATCACAGAGTAAAATGTCACTCCTGACCATAGCCTAGAGACCCTATATGACCTGATTTCAGTGACCATTTGCCACTTTCTCTGTTTCTCACTATCCTCCAAAACTGGTCTCCTCCAGGTACTTGAAAACAAACCATGCCCCAACCTGGTGGCCTCATGACCTCATTTCTTTCAGGTCTCTATTTTAATGTCACCATTTAATAGAGAAGCTCTTCTTTAACACCGTATAAACATAGCTCCCCCAAGCCTGTCATTCACTAGATGCTATATCCTTCTCAAAACTAACCAGTACCTGACATTATATTATGCCTTCTCCAACAGAATATAAGTTCTATAAGAGTAGCAACTTCTTTATATAGCCTTCTGTATCCCCAGTGCCTGGAAAGTATACAACACAAAATAGGTACTCAATAGGGTCAACAAAGATGATGATTTTGTCAACCAGATATTGACATGAAAGCTTGTGGGCTCCGTCCCTTCTACAAATGAACAGAACAGCTACACACAGAGGAAGTCCCTCTGAAAAATATCCAGAAACTACCTGAGTGACTCCTACACTTCAGACAATATGAAAATAAATCAAAATGGGTAGGAAAGGTTAAGATACACATGGCCCAATTGCCCCCGCCCAACACAGCAACATGAAATCAGTAGGGATCCCACAATTCTAGCTTCTGCCTAAGGAGTGAAGGGGTTGAACCCCGCCTTCACTCTCCCTAAGGAGTGAAGGGTTTCGACTGCACATACAGCATCCCATATTGTATGTGAAGGAACAGGCCTCCAATACACCTACCTCTGTATACCAAGGAGCTTGCGTCTGTGAGATCCACAAGACTCTAGAACCAGTGCAGGAACACTCACTGCAGCTATCCTCCCAGGACTCAGCAGAGAGAAAGTAAGCAAAATCACCTTTGTAACAGTTTTTCCCTGAAAAAGCTTTATCTTCACTCTTTAAAAGCTGCTACTTTAGGCCAAGCTTCTAATTTATCTAATTTAGCACACACAGAGGCTGACTGCAATACTCCCCAGAGATGAAGGACACCTGCTCCCACCAAACTGCTCCAGGTTATCAGACACTCCCTGGAAGGACCCTGTACACACATCTATGCCCTAGCTTTCACAGTTGCCCCTAAGGGATAGTCACAGATCCCCTGGCCTCTGATAGCCAAAGAAGTGTCCATTCATAAGTTCCATAGTACTGTACCAAACAAGTAATCAATTCTTAACCAGCTTTCCCCCAAGGGCTCAGCACAAAGGGAGCAAGCAAAAATCACCCATCTTCCAGTCTTTATCTTAAGTAACTTTATCTGAATACTTTACAACCTGCTGCCTGAGGGTTAGGCTTGCAGTAGGTAAACAATGGACTTAAACTACAAATTAGACCAGATGGACTTAACAAACATACACAAGACCATTCCAACCAACAGCATCAGATTACACATTCTTTCCAAGTACACAAGAAACATTCTTCTGGATAGATCATGTGTTAGGACACAAAATAAATCTTAATAAATTTAAGAAGACTGAGATCATATCAAGTGTCTTTTCTGACCACAATGGTAAGAAACTGGAAATCCATTACAAGTAGAAAACTGAAAAATTTGCAAATATGTGGAGTCTAAACAACATGCTCCTGAACAAGTGGGTCAAAGTAGAAATCAAAAGATAAACTTAATAAAACATGCATGGACAAAAATGAAAATGGAATACATAATACCAAAACTTATGGGATGAAGAAAAGCAGTTCTAAGAAGAAAGTTCATAGTGATAAATACCTATGTTAAGAAAAAAAGAAATACCTCAAATAATCTAAATGTACACCTCAGGAACTAGGAAAAGAATAAAATAAGCCCAAAGTTAGAGGAAAGAAGGACATAACAAAGATGAGAGTGGAAATGAATGAAATAGAGACCAAAAAGACAGTAAAATAAAAACAATGAAGCTAAGAGCTAGTTCCTTCAAAAAATGAAATTGACAAACCTTTAGCTAGACTACCAAGAAAATTATCACTCAAATAAATAAAAGTATAAATGAAAGAAGAGACACTACAACAGACACCTCACAAATACAAATGATCATAACAGACTACTATGAATAATTATACATCAACAAATTGGGAAACCTATAAGAAATGGATAAATTACTAGAAACACACATGAATTACGAAGAAATACAAATTCTGAACAGAGAAAATACTATTAAGGAGATTGAGTCAGTAATCAAAAACCTCCCAACAAATGAAAGTCCTGGACCAGATAGCTTCCCTTGTAAATTCTATCACACATATTTAAAAGAAATACTACTAATCTTTTTTACAATATTCCAAAAACTAGAAGAGAAAGGTATACTTCTAAAATCATTTCCTGAGGCCAGCATTACCCTGATACCAAAGTAAGACAAACATACTACAAGGAAAGGAAATTACAGGCCAATATCAAAATTATGGTGCTGATGAACATATAAGCAAAAGTCCTCAGAAAAATATGAGCAACAGGATTAAACAGTACATTATAAGGATCATGCATCATGATCAAGGATGATTTCTTCCTGGGATGCAGGAATGTTTGAATATATACAAATCAATGAATTTGACATTGATTAGAAAACCCATTAACAATATGAAAAAATTAAAATCTCATGATTATATCAATACATGCAGAAGAAGCATTTGATAAAATTCAACTTCCTTGCTGTGAGCAAAACTGCAATATTTCCAGAATCTTTCACCTGGCCTTAGTATATCTCCATATCAATAGGTGTTTTAAAGGTGTGAAGAGAGGTAGTCCATCTCCTATCAGTAGTTGACTACAAGGGGGAGCAAGAGCATATCTAGACCAGAGAGGTTGGGTGGGGTCCTTTTTTGCAGCAGGGTCATGACAGACACAGGCAAGCAGAAGTGGATGAATGCTTGTAAGCAATAAATGGGTTTCTCCCACTTTATTTCTCCCTTTGACTGATTTTGGCCAAAAAGATAATTTGCCTCGGGCTGGGAACTTATTCCCCCTCACCCCACTGGGAGTTACACCCAGTGGTGGACTGCAGGACCTCTGAACTGAAAATCTGTCTTCATGGGTGCTACACTTGGGTGGGATGCCTTTAGGGATGATGGAAAGATACTTGGAAACCACCCTGTGGATGGTGGGGAGGCCCCAGTGGCTGCAGAGGTGGAGGGTATGACTTCACCCAGGAGGCCCCTATCCTTTGGGCTTCCACTTGGGAGGCCCTAGTTGGATATTGGTATAGGGTAGAGTATCTCCTAGACAGGTGGTCCCTTCCCCATAATTGAGCAAGTGTAGAGACACTGGAAGCTGTGGAATTAGTCCTCAGTGAGAAAGAACATTGCTTAGAGGCCCTGAATAGCCATGTAGCTGATGGAATTGTGGGATATTGGTTGCTCGAGATAGTAGAAAGGGTTATCAAGGAGAGAGACACAATTTGGCAGGAGAGAGACACACTTAGGCATTGCCTGAAAGAGCTGGGCAATGCCCTATGGGATGCCCTTAGAAAAGAGAAACAGTTATTGAGAAGACAGGTTGCACTCATGGAAGATATGATGCAGAAGAATCCATGTTGCAGGAGGGCTTGGGGAAGGGGAAGGAAGGAATGGTGCCTTCAGCCTGGGAGATGGTACAGAGGATGAGAGGGTGGAATCAAAGGCAGAACTGTTGCTGAGGAAAAGTCCTGAGGTACCAGTCCCTCCTGTATTAAAGGTCCACAAGGTTATAATTAAGAAAACAAAAACACAACAACCGTGGGCTCCACAAGGGAAGAGCAGCCCTGTCCCCAGGTTGTGGAGCACTCCATGCTCCACCCCTATACCCATGATGAGCTGGTGGACAGGAGCATCTGGTTTCAGCAAAAGCCCTAGGAAGTCCTACATGACTTTTGCATCTCTGGGATATGGGGGTGGAAAACACTGTTATGTTGGGTTCTGAAATGGGTAGACAGTCATACTTGATGACTCACCCTTCCCTCCAGCACCAGTTGCACAGTGCCTGTCACACTTCAGGGAATCATGTGCTTCTGGACTGGCTAAAATCAGCCATCTTGGAACTTTGGCCTAAACGGGTTGATTTGCCATACTTACCCACTAGGTAGAAAATATTTGCAGAGCTCCAGCAAGTGTTACAGGAGTTGGGCATGAAAAATATCTATAATACGGACCCCCAGGACACCGATGAGGAGCTGTTCACTGTAGGAATGAGAAATCTAGAGCTCCATACAGCTCCGCCATCTCTCTTTGAGTCCCTAGTGACTATTCTTGCCCCCCACATAGGGAAAACTATAAGTGAGGCTACTCATACGTTAGCAGATCTGGGGGAGGTTGAAACAATTAGAGCAAAGAAGGAAGTACAGACCAGGACTGAAAAGGCAGGTGCAAAGGGCCCCATGAAGGTCTCAAGGACCCTGATGTGGGTTGACTTGCTAAAGGTCGGAGTGGTGAAAGGAAAAATGGATAGGCAGCCCAATAGAATCTTGTTAGAACGGTGCCACCAATTAAAGCCAGAGCAGCAGTTCCAGTCGCTGAGGTCCAGGACACGGAAGCTGGAGGCAAAGCCCTTGTCCAGCCTATGTCCCTACAAGACATCGTAGGGGACAGTACTCAGGCTTCGCCTGGGCCCTCACCCCCACAGGAGAATGACTGGGTACCTTGGTTTGACTGAGGGGGTGTCCAGGCTCCCACCATAGGGGACACAGTGGGGACTGGAGTCCACATGTAGAATTAGCAATTCATTGTTCCCCCATAATTGTACGTGACTTGATGCTGGTGGACACAGGAGCTGAATGTTCTCTGCTTTATGACTACCCTGAGTGTTTTCCCAGGACCCCTGTTGTGATAGACGGCTGTGGTAGAAAGGCAATCAAAGTGTAGAAAGCCCAAATTCCACTGGGGATAGGGCGTTTACCCCCAAAGGAGTATGCTGTGTACATTTCTAGCAATCCCTCAATATATTTTGGGGGTCGATATCCTGCAGGGCCTGCGGTTATAGACCACAGCAGGTGAGTTCAGACTTAGGGTACGTGTGGTAAAGGCAGTTCTGAGGGGACATGCTAGGCACCCATCTGTAGATTTTCCTGTACCTTGGCAGGTGACATATACAATGTATTTCCTGGGGGACACAGGAAATTGGAGAAACTCTACAGGATTTGGAGAAGGTAGGCATCATAAAGCCCATTCACAGTCCTTTTAATTCCCTACTGTAGCCAGTGAAAAAGCTGGATGGTTCCTGATGTATGACTGTGGATTACAAGGAATTTAATAAAGTCACATCCCTTTGCATACTGCTGTCCCCTCGATAGCAGCCCGTATGGACACGCTAGTCATGAACTCAAGACGCATCATGTTGTGATGTTGCTAATGCTTTCTTCTCTATTGAAATAGCACAGGAAAGTCAGGAACAGTTTGCCATTACATGGGAATGCTGGCAGTGGACAATCACTATCCTTCCACAGAGAAAACTCCACAGTCCCACCATCTGTCATGGACTTGTAGCCCAGGACTTGGCCACATGGAAGAAATTGAGAATGGTGCAGCTGTATCACTACATTGATGATAGTATGTTCACGTCTGATTCTCTTGAAGATTTAGAAGGGGCAGCTGCCAGACTGCTGCAAAATCTATAGGAGAAAGGATGGGCTGTGAACAGCACAACGGTTCATGGACTTTGTTTATCAGTAAAGTTCTTGGGGGTTATCTGGTCAGGCAAACTAAAGTTATTCCTGAAGCAGTCATAGACAAGGTCCAGGTATTCCCTACCCCTACCACTGTGGCAGTATTACAAGAGTTTTGGAGTATTTGGAGGCTACTGGAGGGAGTTTATCCCACACTTGGAACAAATTCTGAAGCCCTTATACCAGTTGGTACTAAAGGGCTTCAGGTGGGACTGGGATGAGACACGTGCAGCTGCTTTTACTGCTGCTAAGTGAGCACTCAAGACCATACAGTCCTTGAATGTAATGGACTCATCAAGGCCCTGTGACCTAGATGTTCATGTAACCAAAGATGGTTATGGATGGGACCTTTGGCAGCAGCTTGAATGGACATGTCAACCTATTGGATTCTGGTCACAACTATGGAAAGGAGCAGAGGTCTGGTACAACTAGGCTGCTGTGTACCACACCTCGCTGGCTATGGAGCCCATCACCAGAATAGCTCCAAACAAGTTAATAACCACCTAACCTATTGTGGGGTGGGTGCAAGACTGGACCCAAAGCCACAGATGCCTACACTGGCCAAATGGGGAGCATGTTTACAGCAGTATAGCACCCTGTTTACTAGCCCTTTAAGTGGAGAACACCAACACTTATTGGGACCAGTGACATATATAACAGTGGAAAGCAGGAATAACTTGCATTTGAGCCATTGGTAGCCAAGAGTCCTACAAGGAGGGAAAAGCATAGACCTGAAAATGCTTGGTATACAGAGATGGCTCCAGTCAGAGGCAGCCCCCAGAGTGGAGGATAGAGGATAGAGGACAGAGATGGGAAGAGCAGTCAATGGGCTGAGTTGCAGACAGTATGGCTTGTGATCAACCAGGAGCCCTACCCTCTAGTTGGGTGTACTGACTGCTGGGCTGTCTATCAGGGGTTGGCCCTGTGGCTACTGAAATGGTACCATTCCAACTGGATGGCTGGACACCGGCCCCTTTGGGGGTAAGACTTGTGGCAAGACTTTTGGGCCTCTGGTCAGACTAAGACAGCTTCTGTGTATCGTGTGACTGGCCATATGCCTTTAGTATTCCCAGCGAATGAGTAACCAGACACAACTGGCCCAGGTGCAGTGGGTAGAAGGAAAGCCTGCCTTTGATGTAGCCTAATGGTTATATCAGTATTTGTTGCACTCGGGGCAAAAGACAATGTGGACTGTAGCCCTTTTGTTGGGCTTGCCATTGACCTTTGAAGAAGTCAGCAGAGCCCGGAAGGAGTGCCTTGTGTGCTCTGAGAGGGACTTACACCGAGTCCTGCAACTACATGGGACAATAGTAAAGGAGCCAATACCCCTTGTCAGGTGGCAGATAGACTATACTGGGCCTCTGCCCATATCAGAAGGATATTGTTATGCCATAACTTGTGTGGACAAAGTTACTGGACTGTTGGTTGTTTTCCCTGCACATCGTGCAGATCAGCAAACAACCAAATGGGGCCCAGAGCATCTTTGCAGCCTGTGGCCGGACACAGGATTTTGTGAGCGATCAAGGCACCCACATTACTGGACATGCGTTACAAGAATGGCTGTAGCAATTAGGAATAAAGTGGAAGTTTCATGTACCATATAACCCTACTGGTGCAGGCATGATACAGAGGTACAGTGGTTTGTTGTAATCTAGCCTGAAGTCAGAGACCAACAGTCTACAGGGCTTGTCAGTTCGCTTATGGACAGTGCTGTGGTGTTTGAATGAGAAGCCCCAAAAAGAAGCCTTCAGCCCTGTGGACATGCTAATGCACATTGCTGCCTCTCCTATACAACTGTATGTGCAAACCAAAGAGGAGTTATTGAAGCCAGGATATGGCCAGCAGAACAAGATCCTGCTGCCAGCCCCAACTGCATTAAACCCTGGAGACTCTGTTGAGTGGATCTGGCCCTGGACATTTTGACACATGGACCAGCGATGGCTGGCCCTTCTGGCACCTTAGGGAAAAGGCCTGGAGTCTGGCCTCCTGCGTGTTCCTGGAGTAACAGCTGAGTGGTCCTCAAACTTCATGGTAGCATACCCAAAACATCCAGGAGGTAAATGCATCTTACAGGGAAGTTTGTTTTTTTTTTAATCTTCATGACCATTGCATGTACCTCCCATAGCCCTATACATTGATGCATCTGTAACTCCCACAGGGAGGGGGGTGAAACTCTGGTGTACTAGACCAGGGTGAGATCCCATTCCTGCCACTGTCCTATCACAGGACCACTCTCTTGCATGCATCCTACCTGATGGAAGAGATTTTCCTATGCTGGTGTCATTACAACATGTATCTTATTGCCCTTAAGGTTATTTTCTTCTATAGTCCCTGCAGCCTGGACTGTCCCCCTGGCTTCAGCTGCCACATGATGATTGCTCTGAACCCCATACCCATTCAGCTACTGGTGCCTGTGGAATGGGTGAGCTATGGACTTAACATGCATAAGAATTTAAACCTAGCTGAATCCTCCTGCTTGAGGATTATCATGATTTTATTGCTGTTGTTATTGTATGTTCTTAGTCCTATTATAGTGCTCCAGTTTTCTTGCATAGGGGTTAGCACATTAGATGGGGAGAAGTAGATTGTGAGGCAAGATTTCTAGAGGAGTAGGCTATGAGTAATATTGCAATATTTCCAGAATCTCTTGCCTGGCCTTACTGCATCTCAATATCAATAGGTATTTCCAAGGGGTGAATAGAAGTATTTCATCTCCATATCAATAGGTGATTACAAGGGTCAGGGGAGCGAGGGTATACCTGGACCAAAGAGATCTGTTGAGGTCCCTTTTTTACAGCCAGGTTGCAAGAGACATGGGTGAGCAGAAGCAGATGACTGCTTGTGAGCAATAAATGGGTTTCTCCCATTTTATTTCTCCCTTTGACTGAATTTGGCTTCAAAGATAATTTTCCCAGGGCTGGGAACTTATTTCCCCCCATCCGGTCCCCAGGTTTACACTTGCATAATAAAAACTTGCAACAAACTAGGCCAAGACGGAATGTACTTCAATATGATAAAAACTGCATATGACAAGTGCACATCTAACATTCTCGGTGGTGAAAAGCTGAAAGCTTTTCTTCTAAGATCAGAAATAAAACAAGGACGCCCACACTTTCCACTTTTATTCAATAAAGTACTAGAAGTCGTAGCCATAATAATTAAAGCAAGAAAAATAAATCCAAATCAAAAAGGAAAACACAAAATTTTCTCTATGTAGATAACATGATATATATAGAAAATTCTGAAGACTCCACCAAAAAATCATTACTAAAGTTGCAAGATACAAAATCAATAATAAAAATCAGTTGTATTTCAATATATCAGCAATAAACTATTGGAAAGAGAAATTGAGGAACCATCACACAATAGCAGAAAGAAAAAAAATACTTAAGAATAAATTTAACAAGGAAGTGAAAGAACTGTATACTGAAAACTATGGGAAAAAATGGAGGAGACAAAATTATGGAAATATTTTCTCTGTTCATGGACTGGAAGAATAAATATTGTTAAAATGCCATACTATCCAAAGCAACATACAGATTCAATGCAATCCCTATTGAAATTCCAATGGGACTTTTCAAAGAAATGGTAAAACAATTATAAAGCTTGTACAGAACCAAAAAAGGATCCAAATAGCCAAAGCAATCTTGAGGAAAAAAGAACAGAACTGGAGGTATCATTTATCTTGATCTTAAACTATATTACAAAGCTATAAGAGTCAAAAAACCATAGTATTGGCATAAAAACAGACAATAGATCGGTGAGACAGAATAGAGAGCCTCAAAATAAATTCACATACATATGGTTAATTTATGACAAAGGAGCCAAGATTATTTTTAGGCAAATGGAAGTTTTCAACCAGAATTTCTCACCTGGCCCTGATACTGATATGCATATAAGGGTCTATTTGCATATTAATGGGATGTTTACCATGGCAGAGCTGCAGGTCCAATCAGGGGTAAGGGTGGAGAGCAGCAGCTATTCTCTCCTTCCCTTCATTCCTGGTATGTAATTGTCAGGCACCCACCAGTCAACAGAGATTCACCCATAGAGTTCCTCCCAGAGGAAGGGACAGGGGAAAGCAGAGCATGCTTCATAGCAAAAGGGACAGAGCTTGGGGAGAGGAGCCAAACAAGAAGAGGCAGAGAACATCAGCTGGAGAGAGAGGAGAGTGGCAGGAGAGGGAGAGAAGCTGAGCCATGAGCAATAAAGAAACCTTTCCCCAACCTCTCACCCTTGTTTTTTTTTTTTTTGGTTTCTTAGTATTCAAGGAAAACTTGACCCTGGCGGGGAAGCCCCCTCCTCCCAGAGCTACAGTTATACAGTGCACGATGGATAGTCTCTCAATAAATGCTGTTGACAAAATTGGATAGTTACTTGCAGAGAAGTGAAACTTTAGTAGGACTACGTCAAGCAACAAAGCTTCTGCACAGCAAAAGAAACTATCAACAAAATGAAAAAGCAACCTACAGAATGGGAAAAAATATTCAGAAACCACACATCCAATAACAGGTTAATATCAAAAATAAACAAGGAACTCAATAGCAAAAACACAAATAACTCAATTAAAAATGGGCAGAGGACCTAAATAAACATTTTTCCAAAGAAGACATTCAAACAGCTAACAGTGCATAAAAAGATACTCAACATCACTAATCATCAGGAAAATACAAATGAAAATCCCAATGAAGTATCTCTTCATACCTTCAGGTTGACTATTATAAAAAAAAATAATAAGAGATGACAAATACTGACAAGAATGTTAAGAAAAGGGAACCCTTGTACATGGTTGGTAGGAATGTAACATGGTATAGCCACTGTTGAAAATAGTATGGCCATTCCTCAAGAAATTAAAAATAGAACTATCTAAATTAAAAATATGATCTAGGAATCCCACTTCTAAGGATATATCCAAAGGAGACAAAAATCATTATGTCAAAGAGCTATCTATGCTCCCATGCTTATAGCATTGTTCTTCACAATAATCAAAGTATTACATCAAAGTATTACAAAGCAAACATGTCAGTCAACAGAAGAATAGGTAAAGAAATTGTAATACATATATCAGAATATTATTCAGACTTAAAAGGAAGGAAATCCTGTCTTTTTGCAACATGGATGAACCTTGCAGGCATTTTGCTTAGTGAAATAAGCCAGAGGAAAACAAATACTGCATGGAACAACTTATATGTTGAATTGAGAAAAACAAGTCAAACTCATAGAAGCAGAGTAGAAAAGAGGTTGTCAGACATTGGGAGAGTGTGGGGACTAGGATGAGGTAGGTAAAAAGTACAGACTTTCACTTACATGAAGAATAAGGTCTGAGGATCTAATGCATAACATAATGAATACAGTTGATAACACCATATTATGTCATTGAAATTTGCTAAGACAATAGAACTTAAATATTCTCACAAAAAATGCAATCAGTAGATTGTGAGGCAATAGATGAAAAACAAACAAAATAGACAATCAGTAGATTCTTCGGTGAATGAATTCTGTTTCAACCTGTTATTGACAAATAAATGAACTACTCTAGTCAACATTCTTTTCAATCCTTCCATTGCATGATTTGTTTCTTTTAAATAATTCAGTTTGATAAGCATATATTTCATACCCTTTCAACTATCACCACTGGAAGTGATTCTACAATAATACTGTGGAATATGTAAATATATCATACTTTGTAGAATATGTAACTATGCCAGTATTTAATATACATGAGCTAGAGGAAACAGAAAACATAACCAATATTTAATCTTAAAATCCAGCAGTATATACTTTCCCTAGATTTCATGTGTTTAAAAAAAATCAATTGCCTTCTTTTTGATGCTACATAAAATCTGGGGCAATCTTTTTTCATCTAATGAGAATTTTAACCTGCTAGTATGAGAATTAGCCCCCCTCCCCAGGATCAGTGAAATCCTTAAAAACAACCTAATATTGTAAAAGAGCACTAAACTTCTTCTGTCTAGGCTCCATATTGCCTTATAATATGACTTGGGGCAAATCTCTGGCTCTCTTATTGCCTCAGATTCCTTATTAACTGAGGAGATGAGTGAATTAAATATTTGTTCCTCATCTCAAAGATCTTTTGATTCTAAGAAAAATAAATTCACTTTCTCAGCTCAACCTACAATTGTATTATGTTTATTTTTTTAAAAAGGGATTGCTCTTAAATCTTTTGCATCCGTGGATGTTTTGTTGCCCTTGTCTATCTTGGATTAATACTTAGTCTATAGGCACACACCTGATTACCTACATTTGCCCTCTTACAGCACTAAACTATGTTTTCTACCTTTATCTTGCATCTACCTACCACTTCAGCATTTTATTAAAAATAATAATAATAATAATAATAATAAGGGAGAAATGTGGGATTCACATATAAATCAAATATAAAAATCAAACGAATAATCATAATTGACCTGATTGTTTATATTTCATGATGCGTGATCAAAACCGAAAGTTTCTGTGATGACTGCCCTTGCACTGTTCACCATGTAAGAACTTATTCACTATGTAAGAACTTGTTCACCATGTAAGAACTTGTTCGTTATGCTTCAGAAGATTGGAGACTGTTGAGAATTAGGCTTGGGGTTGATTAATGATTGTGCATTGAGTCCCCTATACAGAATTTTATTGTTGTTAACAACCATTTGATCAATAAATAGGAGAGATGCCCTCTAAAAAAAAAAGGGGGGGATTGCTCTTGTCTCTGATGCTGTATTTTTATCACTCTATTTTTACAGATAAGTTGTATATCTTTGAATGCAAAATATTTACAAGAAGAAACATTTGCAAAAAGATGTTAAACTTTGGATCCAGCAGTATACTGGAGCCTTCTCGAACAAGTTTGCAAAGCAGATTACTACATTTTCAACAATTTTGCAAAGCATGTGGTAGGAGTGGCAGCTCTGATGATCTCTGACTCACCCTCAGGGTCATTCTTCCCTTTTCTTGAATGATAAAAGCATCTTTGCAATGGAATCGCTCTCCGATCCTTTCATGTAGACTCCAATTTTACATCCTTCGTTTTGTCCCATCTCTGTCCTCCCCTTGCAGTTCAAACTGACAGGGCTTCTTGTCTTGCCAAAGTGTTTCAGTCCCAGACAAGTTCACTATGGATTTAATGAGACTAAAAAATAGCAGTGGAATGTTCATGGGGTGAAAGGGTTATACCCAACTTAATTTCCACAGTGGCAGTTCAATCACTAGAAGCCCGTCCATCAGAGCAAGTCTGCATGCAGCAAGCTGGTCTCCGCCTCTGGCCCCCTCCACCCCCACAGCTGTCTCAGTCTCTGTCCTTGGCGCTGCCACCACTCCAGTCTCTGCTCTCCTGCAGCATTGCAGCCCTGCTGCTGTGTAGCAGACCAGAGCACTGGATGGAGCTCTTTATATAGAGCCAATAACATATTGCCCACACGTGACTAGTGAACAAGCCAACAAGGGCCAGGTGAGAATCCTGGCCATAGGAACATTCATTTTCTCCACACTTCTGTTTACACAATCCCACAATCTCTTCATCAAATGATAGTCCACCACTGGTGTTCTGTTTGGAAGACACTTCCTCAGTTGTTTGCAATAGGGACAGCTGGGATTTTTCCAAATCTTTAATTTCTGGTTCTTTTTTACTTAACAGTTCCTTCCTAAATTCATCTGTTTCCTTAAATAAGTATCTGATTTCACGACTTGTAAGGTCTCCTTTCACAAAATACTAGAACACAGTTCACCCAGGTTGTTTGGTGAACATATAAATCCACTTTATAACAATGTATGGGGACAACTGAAGTTCCTATGGCCAGGATCCTCACCTGACCCTATACCACATGAAGATGTAATTGGCCTACTGCTAGGCTAATATTTCCACACCCCTAGGCAATGAGATATTATTGACTGAGTTACTATATAAAGAGGTCTTCCCAGTGCTCTGTGTGGAGGCAGAGACGAAGGAGGTTTACAGACCTGTTGGATGCAGATGTGATTTTAGTGCTCAACCTATCGCTGAGAAAATAAAGCCAGGTATAAACCTTTTACCCCAAGAATGTTCCATTGTCATTCCTTGGTCTCACTGAATTCATAGTGAACTTTCCCAGAGCTGAAACCATCTGGCAAGACACAAAGATTGCCTTCCTTCAGTTTCCAATAATTTGTTCATCATTTCTGAGACCTCAAGAGAATGGCCTTGAACAGCCATATTTCTACCAACATTTTACTCACAGCAACCTAGGCTTTTTCTAATATGCACCTCAGAACTCCTCTATCCTCTACCCATTACCCAGTTCCAAAATGACTTCCACATTTTTAGTAATTTGTTACACAAGCACCCCACCTCACAGTACCAAAATCTGTATTAGTCTGCTGTTGATAAAATGAAGGTTCCTGAGGCCAGGATTCTCACCTGGCCTGGGCTGGCTAGCTCACTGCACACATGTGCACAATGTGTCATTATTGACTCTATAAAAAGAACCCTGCCCAGCTCTGGGCAACATGGTGGTATAGCTGCAAAGCTACAGGAGAGCAGAGCAGAGGCTGGAGTGGTGGCAGCGCCAAGGACAGAGATTGAGACGACTGTGCAGGTAGAGAGGCCCAGAGGTAGAGACTGGCTTGCTGAATGCAGACTTGCTCTGATGGACGGGCTTCTAGTGACTGAACCGCCACTGTGGAAATTAAGTTGGGTATAACCCTTTTACCTCAAGAACATTCTACTGTCATTTCTTTGGTCACATTGAAGCCATAGTGAACTTGCCCAGGGCTGAAACCCATTGACAAGACATCTGCTCAGGATGCTATGAACATATACCATAGACTGGGTGGCTAAAAAAACAGAAATGTATATTCTCATGGTTCTGGAGTCCATGATCAGACTGTCTTGCCAATGGGTTTCAGCCCCGGGCAAATTTGCTATGGATTCAATGTGACCAAAGAAATGACAGCAAAATGTTCTTGGGGTGAAAGGGTTACACCCAACTTTATTTCCAGGTGGCAGGTCAGTCACTAGAATCCCATTCAGTCAGAGCCAAGTCTGCATGCAGCAAGCTGGTCTCTGCCTCTGGGCCCCTCTGTCCGCACAGCCGTCCTCTGGGCCTCCATCCTTGGTGCTGCCACCACTCCAGCCTCTGCTCTGCTCTCCTGCAGCCCTGCCACCGTGTCATGCCCAGAGCACTGGGCGGAGCTCTTTTTATAGAGTCACAGCCTTGTATTGCCCACAGGTGTGCAGTGAGCTAGTCAACCACTGCCAGGTGAGAATCCTGGCTACAGAAACTCTCATTTTATCCACACAGCCAATTCAGTTTCTGGTGAAAGTTGTCTTTCTGCCTTCCCTCTGTACTCACATAGTCTTTCCTCAGTGCACATGAAGAGAGCTCTCTGGTCTCTATTACTCTTCTTACAAAGGCACCAGCCCTACTAGATTAGAGCTCACCATTATAACCTCATTAATCTTTATCACCTCCTCACAGGTGATTCCAAATACAGTCACTATGCAGGTTAGAGAGTCAACATGAGAATTTTAAGGGGACACAATTCAGTTCATAGCAGAACTGGATATGAAACCCAAGAATCTGCTTAAATTATTGCTTTTTACTGCTGACCTGTATTTGTTGAGCACTTCATAGTTTACAAATCTTTTTCCTGGGCCTTATCATGCTTTGCACAATGTACATACACAAAGACTTGCATTGTAAAAAAGAGAGAACTGTCTAGAATACTATGACAAAGAAATTTCTCCCTACCTCATTACCCCCATGGACTTAGCTTTTGAATACAAACATGAATAGGATAAAGAACTGATTCATCTGATGGATTACTTTGTCTGTCTGTCCCATGCAACTGCTTCATTATGGTGTCTTAAACTTGTCAAAGAAAAGCCTAATACATTGCAGCAAGCACATTCTTTACTGACAGTGAAGTAAAGTTTAGTTCCACAGGTCTTGCTATTAATAATTGTGGTATTGTTGATGTTAGATGCACGTCCAAGAGATATCTAAACCTCTCTTCATCAGCATAAAATTTGGCTGGGCCTTTTTTTGTGTGAGAGTCTTACAATTCCAGCTTTATTAAACAGATCATTAGAAAGGCTTTCGAAGAGGGATTCTCTTTTTCTGAACTATTTCAATACAGATAGCCAGCTGTAATCTATTGGTGTTTTCTGTGTCTGAAAGTTAGGGAGGAAAATGAGGGCTTGAAAGAGGGAAACGGAGCATCAGGGCCTTCAACCTCCATATGGTTTTATCAAAAACAATTGTTTTATTCTGGAATGACATTTGCAAATGAATGAAAAATTGCCTATAAGAATAGGTCAAAAAAGCAATTTCACTAGCCTCTATAAAAGGTTAAATTTTTTGTAATTTCATCCTAAATGTGTTCTAACAAGGTATTTCTTCCCACTACTTTGGAAAATACACCTTAAGACAATGTTGCAATATCCCATCCATCGCAAAATGAGTACTATATAACAAGCAACACCTGGATCAACACACACACATCTGATAAAACTAACCATATCTGAGAATTTTAAAAGAACTCTTTGAAGAAGACTACAAGAAAAATATAGGGAAACTGACTCATGTTGTTTTTCCTTTTTTTAACCAATTTCATTCAGTCATTTTCTAATGTCATAGCCACAGAGGATCATGACAATGCTTGTTGAAACTAGAGCAGCTGGAAAAAGAAGAGGAAGCCTGGAGAGAGTAGGACCAGAATTTTGGGTATTAGGCTGTGGGGCTGACCTCAAGGAAGATAATCAGAAATCCAAATAAAAGTGATCAATGTATCATAGCAAATTACGCTCAGTCCAAAACAACATCTTTATACACTGGGGTCTAGTCTAGCAACTGGACTGTGAAATCAAGAATTTCTAGGTGGTGGCAATACTCTGGGTCAAGGGAATATGTGGTGGGGCTTTAATTCCAGGTGATCCCTTGAGTTTCTAACAAGCCTTTAACCATCACGTCAAGGTTATGGGTAGTTGGGAATCAGGTCTCAAGCAAAAGACTTTCAAGGTAGGGTTTCAGAATCTGATAATAATTAAGTTCTAATAATTATAATCCTTAATTTTTTTGTTAAAAGATTTTCTAACTGCCCAAGCTCACAGTAAGGTCACTTGTACATTTAAAATTTTTTTCCTTAGCAATGTTCCACATGTATATAGTGCTTTGTAACTTTCAAAGAACTTGCACATACATAATTTATTCTTCACAGCATAAATTGAAGCATAAACAGGAGTATAACAGACATTTTCACACCTACTTTATCAAAGAGGATACCAGGAATTGTGTAGCAGTGGGGCCATGACCCATGCAAGGCTCTCCAGCACTTTTCCAGTGTGCTGTCCCATGATGCCTCAAGGAAGCAAATGATGTAAAGCTCCTCCTTCCTGGTCTTTTCCACATGTATGTGAGCGAATGTGGATGTAAGCAATCCACTGTCTTGGCTGTACACCAGTCTTGTCATCACCCAGTTCCTCCTTTAAAGCCTAAACATCAGTACTCTACTCAGAAGAAAATCTCTCATCTTATTGTTTTACTCCCACTAAACCCACTTGAACTTCACTGAGATCTCAGTCCCTTGACTCCTCCCTTCTGCCTACCCCATTCAGCTCTCTTCGAATCTTATAGCCTTTATTAGGACCCTCACTTTTTCTTACCTCTTGTCTTCCTACCACACTATCACAAATGAATCCAATTCTGTATCTCTAGAACAAGTTATAGAGAGACCCTGAGTTGACATTATGAAATTTTTGTCTTTTTTCTGCCTAGTCACTTTCCAATTTCTGTAATAAATGTTCTAAACTTTCATCACCATCCTGATGTCCTTAACCCACTTCTGCCCTGTTCATTTTCTCAGATGATGTTTTCTACGACATCAAGTTCTTCAAACACATATTCCCCTTCTCCCAAGCTTTATCTGTCTTTAGACATCATTCATTCACTCTTGCTTTTTTCTCCCTTCTTTGACTTGAATCCATTCCCTACAACTGTACTGGTTCCTCTTCATACAGTCTCCTCTGTTCCCACTGTCTTTAATCTGTCTTTCAGTGCCAGCTATTTCCCTGGAATAAAAAAAAGAGAGAGAAAGCAAGTTTCTCCCAACTTAAAAAGAACTCTAGATATTTCATCCCAATAAAACTTTAAAATATCTTGAAAGAACACTATACTTTCCTTACCTACCTCACCTCTTTCCATCCTATGTAGTCCATCCACTTCAAATAAACTTCTACACTGTCTATAATAGTTCATAGAGTAGTCAAAGAAGCAAAATGTGTCCATTCAAAAACTGTCTATTTCTGCTTTACTTTGTCAAGAACCATCTGTAATGTGAAACAAGACATTTTTGAAAGCTTGTTACACTTACGATCCTTGGGAAGGGGCTGGAAAAAATATTACCTCTATATTTAATTTGGTCATTTATAAATATTCTCCATTATTCCAATTATACATGAATTTACTCTATTTTCAAATAAGTCGATGGACTTAATTATTTTTATAAAAATAAATTGCGTTCCATTAAAATTTCAAAAAAATAAAACATTTTCATAACCAGACTTCTTCCTCATGGTTCATTTTTTAAAGGGAAAGTCAGCCTTTAGTGAGGTCATAGAAGAATGTTTTTTTAATGTGCATAAGTGTTTTTCCTTACAGATCTTAAAACATAGCCCTTTATTCAAGCTTTTTATAATCCTTCGTCTCAAGCTTCCAGTGTATTAATTTTGCATTGAATGATTGTGAAGCAGTTTCAGTATTCAGATTTTACTCTTCCATGACGTAAGTGCCTATGTCTCTTAGTTGCATGTCTGAGTTCATTTAGACATGGTCTAGCTTCTATCAGGCTGTAGGCCAAAGACCTGAGATAATTGCATGACTGCTTCAGGAATGTTTTTATAGTTCCTCATCCACTTTAAGACAAAGAGAAAATGAGGGTATGTCAAAGGGTTCCATGGGGATATTATTGGTGTTTCAGACATGGACCTATTATGTGGGATGGGGCATTTACATTTAATTATGGAGCAGTTGTTCAAATGGGAAAATGTTTATTTGAATGTACACAGATTAGGCAGTACTGCCCTCATCCTTAAATGCAAAACATGGCTTTTCTTTCTCTGTGGTATTTTGGAATTTTACCCTGTTTTTAGGCAAAAACAATGTTTAACTGCCTTTATATATGCACAAGAAAGGCTTTCAGGCGCCAGTTGTTTCCCAATAGGGAATCCCTTCACAGTAAATTAGATCACTTACTCTCATTGTGGTGATGGTGGGGTATCAAAACCAACCAACCAGCCATGATGGGGGCTGTTTACATAGAAAGGTGCAGAATCCAAGTGCACTGACTACAAAAAGCATGCTGCTATTCAAAATAACCATGATACATAAGATCTATTTCTATTTTTCAACCCACTGGGATGCACAGAATACCAGTTTTCTTAATGAAAAGATTCTGATCAAAGGACAAATTTTTTTTAACAGTCAAGATTACAAAGGAGCTTATTTGTTTTTCCCTCTATAACATACTTAACTCCATATTATCCTAAGACTGGTTATCCAATTGTGGACCCTACTAGCCACGATTTCTCCTCATTTTTTCCTCTGGCTCTTGGCCTTTTAGAAAACACGTGGCTCATTAGCAGCCCTACCCAAAGCTGGGCAGAAGAAATAAAATCTGCTGAAACACAAACCAGTCTGTTCTGCTCCTTGTTAGTAGTTCTCATAGAAAAGAATATGGAAACTGTTCATTAAACTAAGGCTTCTGAATTCTGAGTAGGTAATTATCTATGTATCTCTGGCTGTCAATACCATGGATAATGGAGAGTTGGTCACACTACCAGAAGCTTAGGCAATGATCTATTTCTTATTTAGGTTTATCTCTGCTCTCTCCACTCCCTTAGACTGTAATACTATGTCCTAAATGTCAAGTTTTGTGGTCATGAAGTCTGAAACCTGCCTTAAAACTTTTTCAAAGTGGTAGTCAGCTCCTTCAGCAACTGAAGTAGCAACAAAATATTAGACATCTGCCCATGCATACTACATTTGCCCTGTGGGGGATAAAAATAAATAAAATCATTGAGTTCTATATTTATGATAGATTCATGTGTCATTTATTTTCTTTACACATTAAATGATACAGTCTGAGAAAGGTAAAAAAAACTTTAAGCCTGTCAGATCTTTAGAATTTAATAGGCTTTAACCACTCTGAATTTGATGTCAATGTTTTGAGACTATTAAATTGGATTAATTTTCTTCTTTGTTATATATGAGATATACTAGGTTTTAATTTTAATTTTAAACATCAGGAATTCAAAGTGAAATGAAACTGAATCTTATCTGTGGACCAGACTGGAGTTTTATATAAACATATATTAGATCACTATGCTTCACCATGATGTTTTAATTAAGGAGAATAAAAGAGATTTAAGAGTAATCTAAAGTAGTATACAAAGAGGGCAAAAGTTCAACTGAGAAAAAAAATTGAAAGAAAAGACATTTATATGAATGAAAGGCATGGATCTAGGAATTTACTGTATTGTGAAAGTCAATAGTAATGAACGGACATTAAAAGATTAGCATGAGTCAGATTCAGATATAACTTCCGTTGTCATCCCAGATAACAATGAAGGAAAAGAGAAAAAAACATCAACGTTACAACACAGAGCAAGTGGTTATTTGTTCATTCATTCAACAACAATCAATTTAAAATCTAAACACTAGGGCAAAACAAAAAAGCTTTCCTCTGCCTGCAAAGAGCTCCAGAAATATAAAAACAAAATGAAATGTAAGTGACACTGAAATGCAAACTGTACACCAATGATCCTTGAGCTAGAAGGTGTCAACCAGAGGCCATCAAAACTACTTAACTCTCCCAAGAAGTTCAACTATTTCTTCCAAGATTAATGGTGGCAAATCTCTATGTAATTAGATCCACTTTTTTTTTACTTATACCCTTTATAATTTAATCACTAAAGAGACTATCATTAGAAAACAGAATTTGCTTTAATCTCTCCAAGGCCTCACTGCCACAAAGATAAAGAACTAACACCCATGATTAACCTTAAATCCATTCTATTTCTTTCCACAGCATTTTATTGAGCATCTACCATAACTAAGCTAAAATACTCCCTCCCAAACCATACTGGTTGAGTTTTTACAAACCCTGACTGAAGAATAGTGGGATAACAACCTAAGACCTTATGGGAAATTAAATCAGGAAGACCTTTCAAAACAGAACCTATGAAGATGCTGTTTTGCTTCTTCTAAAGCAAGGATCTTCCACTCTTGGGTTCTTTCATTCTTGTTAAGATCTCAAGCATTGTCACCCCCTATTTGTCCACTTGCTTACAGTCTCAAAAAAATTGTTAATTTAAGGACTTTATAATATTTAATATATACTTTCATTGAATAGCATGTATTATTACTATTTGATATAAAACACTAAATGGCAATGCCCTTGGTACAAACATAAAATAATAAATTTTCATGATCTCTGTTGTTGATGTGGCTGACTATACAGAGAATTAAATGTGGGATGATCAGTATGGTAACTGCTGGCCACCTGTGGTTATCAAGCACTTGAAATGAGGCTAATCAAAACTGAGAAATGCTTAAAGTGTAAAATACCACATTTTGAATACTTAGTAAAAAAAAGTAAAAGATATTAATATTTTAATATTTATTGATGTTGTGATATTTTTTATACATTGAGCTAAATTATTAAAATTAATTTACTAAATTTATTTTACTATTTTTAATGTGACTACTAGCAAATTTAAAATGATATGTTATTTACATTATTTTTCTATTGAAGAGCACTTGTACAGAGAGGACTAGGCAAAAGAATGTGGGTGCATCCATTAAGAGACACCCAGCATAACCCAGTGAGTGCAATTTTGATTTTGAAACTTAGACTTACCTGCCATTCCCATATCATTGATCCAAAACTCTTCCATTTATGGAAAATACCGTAAAAATACAAATCAGCATTTTCTGGAATATCCCTTAATTCACTGTAGGGAAGGAGAGTCTGTTACACTCTAGCATCCCTACCTGCCAATTAAAATTGGAGAAACAGAATGAGGAGCATGCTCTGATTTAATCCTTGGATTTAGGCAGTCAGTCACTAGAACTTTGTTTCAATACCTAATTTTATACATGTTATATAGCATAACGATAGCTCATACTGGTGTAACCAAAGTTTAAATAAACTCTTAAACCACATTCCAAAAGGATCAGTAGCAAGAATTCAATCTGCTCTCTCAGATGTACATCACGTAGACTAAGAATGCACAGTGAATTCTTACATGGGTTTCTAACAGACAGTTTCTACTGAATTTGGCCTTTTTGTTTTGACAATCTGAATTAAATAACATAAGAAGATGAAGGGTCTTTTCTGAATTAAATTGAGACTTCTAAATTAAGTTGTAACTTCTAAATAAAACTACAGAAAAGCTAAATATATCCAAAATACAGTGCCAGCATATGTGCCCAAAGTCTGAAAAGTAGGTGAAATAGGGGGTTGCAAATGGCCAGTCCCCTGGTCTAAGCACCACAGAAGCCCTATATAGAGGTTTTTATAATTTTGAATTAGTTGCCAACATTTAAAAATAAAAAATTTTATGTAAAAACCATACTTTCTCATTTCTCTGGGTAAACAAAGTTAGAAGAATTGCCAACAACTGACATGCACTATCCAGCTCATCAGAGTTCCCACTACTTCCCACTGCTTAACACTACATTTTATTATCCGATTGTTCCCTAGGTACGTTTAAGTTTCTGAGCCCTGAGCTACATAAAATTTTCATTATGTGTATTGTAACTGTTTATGTCAGTTATTATACGACACCCAGCATTACCCAGGACACATGGATAGATGTACTTTTACCAGTCCTTAAATACAAATAATCACACCAAAAAAGAACCACAAAAAAAAATCTGAAGGCACAATATCTTAGGGTGGCTGTTTACAGAAGCATATATGAAGCAAGGATATGAGCACAAGTCATTTATTTGTTAGGTATTTATTTGATAGGTATTGTTTGGCAGCAATATATATATATATATACACACACACACACACATATACATATATATATTAAAAAGGCAGTAAGACAGACATAGAGTATGTTAATGAGCCAGTTAAGACAATGGGTGGCTAGGGTTCAGCTGTTCTAGGGACCTCTGCAATTGTCCCAATTCAAATGGTTCCCCCTGAGGGTCAAAGAAGTGGAGTATTTATATACCAACTCTGGTCACTCATAAATTAAGTGCTTGTCCTAAGGAATTTAGGTTCCTAGCACTTCTAGACCCATCCCCACTGGCCTGATCCAGTCATATACCTATGACCAACAAAAGATATAGGCAAAGAGTTGGAAGTGCTTAAATCAGGAAATCATCAGGATGTATGAAAACAGTGAGAAAATTCAGGCAAGGCATCTGCTATAGTCTACCCCTTGCACCACTAAGAGCCATTCATGTTGCTTATTTCACACTGTCCTATCCCTAATTCTTCAAAGAGCAAGACACAAATTCCAAAAATAAAAAATGGATAACTATTCAATATCCTCTGAGAACTTCTGCTTATCTAATTTCCCATCTCAATGGAGTCACCTAGATCTCCATCCCTGAGGAAAAGGAGCTTCCAGTTACCAGGCCATTACTGGGACAATGGAACTGGCTATCACCAGTCATGGAGGTACCAAAAGTTACCAAAGGGAAGCTTTTATATTCCAGGCATACTTCTCTCTTCTCCAATTATGTAGCAGCAATCCTATCTCCTCATAATAATCAAAGTCATTACCCATGCTAGGATAGTATCTTTTCCTTGCCTGATGGTCTACCAGAATAAGAAGCCCAAAACTACCAGTCAGTAGTTGTAGCTATTTATAGAGTCCTTATTGTGTCCTGAAGTTGAAGTATGCCTAACCAGGTACCAGAACTTCCAATTCAGCAGAGGCTAAAATTACAGGGACAGAAGCACCTTACTGTAAATATTGAGAGCTCAGCAACTACTGCTGACAGGCTAGGCATTCAACAGCTTTAGCAGCTACAATAATCTTGGTGAAAGGGACTATAATGCTATTGGACTCATGAATATCTTTCACTTCTGATCCTATGAATACTCCATTAAAGAGTCCATTGTGTAAGAAGCACAGGTGTTACTGAGGAGATATTGGATGACAGCTGGATAAGTTGTTCCACACTGGTAAAATACAAAGATCCACGCATTTGTGCCCACTCCCATAAGTCCCCCTCAATGTTTCTACCCTATACTATCTTGTACTCAGTATTCCATATTGTTCCACCTAAGCCTCTTAGCAATGAGCTAAACCCTTGGCCAATGCCTAGGAGTCAATGTATATCCTTATCTGATGCTGTTTCTCCCTCCTCAAGAAGTTAATGAACAGTATGTTGCTCAAATATATGCCTTCTTGACAAACTTATCCTCATCACTGCCTTTCAGGGTCAGTCCTTTGAGATAACAGTAGTCCATTTTCAGCTTGTATTAACATGTCAAATCAATCTAACTGTGAACCAGGCCCAGCCAGGGTTTTTCTCCTTTGGTCAACCAAAGAAAAGACAGGTGAAATATAGCTTGTAAGTAAAACTGCAATATTTCCAGAATATCTTGCCTGGCCTTAGTGCATCTCCATATCAATAGGTGGTTCCAAGGAGTGGAGAGAAGTACTCCATCTCCATATCAATAGGTAATTACTAGGGGGAGTGAAGGCACATCTGCACTGGAGAGGTTGGTTGGGGTCCCTTTTTGCAGCCAGGTCACAGGAGACATGGGCAAGCAGAAGTGGACAACTGCTTGTTAGCAATAAACGGGTTTCTCCTACTTTATTTCTCCTTTTGACTCATTTCGGTTTCAAAGGTAATTTTCCCCAGACTAGAAACTTATTTCACTCCTGGAGTTACATCTGGTGGTAGTCAGTGGGACCTCTGAACCCAAAATCTGTCTTCCTGGGTGCAACACTTGGGTAGGCTGTCCCTAGAGATGGTGGGGAGATACACCGAAATCCCCTGTGGATGGTGGGGAGGCCCCAGTGGCTGCTGCAGTGGGGGTGGTGATGACTCACCCTTACCTCCAGCAGCAGTGGAGAGTGCGGCTTCACCTGGGAGCCCTCTATCCGTGGGGCCTCTCTATCCATGCGGAGCCCCTAGTGGGGAATTGGTCTAGAGTAAAGCACCACCTAGAGAGGTGGGGCCTTCCTCAGACTGAGGAAGGGTGGAGACACCAGAAGCTGTGGAATTAGCCCCCTGTGAGATAGAAGACTGCTTAGAGACTCTGAGTCACCCTGTAGCAGCCAGGATTGTGGGATGTTTGTTTCTTGAGAGTGTGGAAAGGGTTATCGAGGAGAGAGACACTTCAGCATTGCTTGGAGGATCTGGGTGATAACCTACAGAATGCCCTTAAGAAAGACAGAGAGTTGTTGAGAAGATGGGTTTCACTCCTGTAAGATACATTAGCAGTGAGGGAGAAGGCAGCAAGAGAATCCATGTTGCAGGAGGCCATGGGAGAGGGGAGGAAAGAACAGTGCCTTCATCCCCGGAGATAGTAAAGGATATGTCAGGGAGGATGAGGGGGTGGGGTCCAGAATCAAACTGTTGTCAAGGCCACTGCCTGGGGCAGCAGCCTCTCCTGTATTAAAGACCCGTCTGGTTGTAATTAAGAAAGTAAGAATGCAACAAGAGCAGGCTCTGCAGGGGGAGTAGCCACCCCCTTCCCAGGTTGTAGAGCACTCCATGTTCCGCTCCTATACCCAGGAGGAGCTGGTGGACATGAACATCCAGTTTCAGCAGAAGTCGTCAGAACTTCTGCATAGATGTCTTTTGCATCTCTGGGATATGGGGATGAAAAACATTGTTATATTGTATTCTGAAATGGGTAGACTGGTTTCCCTGATGATGCACCCTTCCATCTGGTAGAGGTAGCAAAGTGTCCATCACACCTCAGGGAATTAAGAGCTTCTGGAGTGGCTGACAACAGCCATCAGGGAAGTTTGGCTTAATCAGCGTGACTTGCCGTATTTAACTAGTTGGAAAATGTATGCAGAGCTCCAGCAGGTGTTACAGGAGTGGGCGTGAAAAACATCAACTATAATATGGATCCCCAGGGTCCTGGTGAGGAGTTGTTAACAATAGGAATGAGAAATCTGAAGCTCCATACAGCTCCCCATCTCTTTGTGGGTCCCTAGTGACTATTCTTGCCCCCCACATAGGGTAACCCATAAATGAGGCTACTTGTACTTTAGCAGATTTGGGGAGGTTGAAACAATAAGAGCATGAAAGGAAGTATGGGTTACGACTGAAAGGAGAGGTGCAAAAGGCCCTGTGAAGGTCTCAAGGACCCAGATGTGGGTTGCTTTGATGAAGGCCGGGGTAGTGAAAGAAAAACTTGATGGGCAGCCCAGTAGGATCTTGTGACACCAACTAAAGCCAGAGCAGCAGTACCAGCAGCTGAGATCTAGGACATGGAAGCTGGAGGCAAAGCCCTGTGTCTGGCCTTTGTCCCTGCAAGACTTCCAGTGGGACAGTATTCAGGCTCTGCAATGGGCCCTCACCCCCACAGGACAACAATTGGGTGTTGCAGTTTGACTGAAGTGGGGTCAAGGCACCCACCCTGGGGGACATGGTGAAGAACAGAAGCCACATGTAGAATTAGAAATTCACTGGTCCCCCATGAATGTATGACATATCCTGGTGCTGGTGGACACAGAGATGAATGTTCTCTGATTTATGGCAACCCTGAGCATTTTCCTGGGACCCCTGCTGTGATGGATGGCTATGGGGGTAAGGCAATTAGAGTGAAGAAAGCCCAAAACCCATTGCGAATAGGGTGTTTACCCAAAAAGGAGTATACTGTGTACATTTCTCCCATTCCTGAATATATTTGGGGGGTAGTTATCCTACAAGGCCCGTGGTTACAGAACACTGCAGGTGAGGTCAGACTGAGGGGACATGTGGTAAAGGCAGTTTTGAGGAGATATGCTAAGCACCTGCCTGTAGTTCTGCATGTACCTCGGCAGGTGACAAATCCTAAGCAGTATAAATTGCCTGGGGGGCACAAGGAAATTGGAGAAACTCTACAGGAGTTAGAGAAGGTGGGCATCATAAAGCCCACTCACAGTCCTTTTAATTCCCCTGTGTGGCCAGTAAAAAAGATGGCTGGCTCCTAGCATATGACTGTGGATTACAGGGAACTGAATAAAGTCACACCCCCTTAAATACTGCTGTCCCCTCTAGAGCAGCCCTTATGGACACGCTCAGTCATGAAATAGGGACATATAATCATGCTGCAGACTTTGCTAATGCTTTCTTCTCTATTGACATAATACAAGAAAATCAGGACCAGTTTTCCTTCACATGGGAAGGCTGGCAGTGGACATTCTCTGTCTTTCCACAGGGATACCTCTACAGTCCCATCATTTGTCACAGATTTGCAGCCCAAGACGTGGTCACATGGAGGAAACCGCAAACAGTGCGGCTGTATCAGTACACTGATGATATGATGCTCATGTCTGATTCTCTTGCAGATTTAGAAGGGGCAGTTCCTAGACTGTTTTAACATCTACAGGAGAAAGAATGGGCTGTGAACATCACAAAGGTTCATGGACCTAGTTTATCAGTAAAGTTCTTAGGGGTTGTCTGGTCAGGCAAATTAAACTTATCCCAGAAGCAGTCATAGACAAGGTCCAGGCTTTTCCTACCCCTTACCACTATGGCAGTGTTACAAGAGTTTTTTGGCTCTTTTGGGCTACTGGAGAGTTTTCATCCCACACTTGGCACAAATTCTGAAGCCCTTATACTGGTTGGTACAAAAGGGCATCAGATGGTACTGGGATGAAACATGTGCAGTGGCTTTTATTGTGTAAAAGTGGCTTTTACTTTTTCCAGTGTAATGGATTCATCAAGGCCCTGTGACCTAAATGTTCATGTAACCAAAGATGATTATGGATGAGGCCTTTGGCAGTGGCTTGAACTGACATGCCACCTACTGGATTCTGGTCACAACTATGGAAAGGAGCAGAGGTCAAGTACACCCTGATAGCAAAGCAACTGGGTGTTGTATACCATGCCCTACTGGCTATGGAGCCCACCAGAACAGCTCCAAGCAAGGTAATAACCACCTACCCCATCGTAAGGTAGGTGAGAGACTGGACCCAAAAGCCATGGAGTGGCATGGCACAGACACCTACACTGGCCAAATGGAGCACATACTTACAGCATGATTTTATTGCTGTTATTGTATGTTATTAGTCTGGTTACAGTACTCCAGTTTTCTTGGACAGTGGTCATTGTGGAAGATGGGGGTCGAGTAGACTGTGAGGTGAAATTTCTGGAGGGGTAGGCTGTAGGTAAAATTGCAATATTTCCAGAATTTGTCACCTGGCCTTAGTGCATCTCCATACAATTACTAGGGGGATTGAGGGCATATCTGGACTGGAGAGGTTGGATGAGGTCCTTTTTGCAGCCAGGTTGCAAGAGACCTGGGCAAGCAAAAGTGGACCACTTGAAAGCAATAAAGGGCTTTTTCCCACTTTATTTCTCCCTTTGACTGATTTTGGTTTCAAAGGTAATTTGTCCCAGACTGGGAACTTATTCCCCCCACCACCTGGAGTTACATAGGTATTAGTACAACAGTAGGTAACATGAAGGGTAGACCATCTGCTTGTGTAAGCTATTTAAACCCTTGAGATATTCATAGGCCTGTCCAATCTCATGATGTGTGGGTCTGATAATACACAGTTCATGATATGCACTCAAGTCATATAGTAACTCTGTGTCCCAAACTCAGGCATTTAGTCACTTTTTAAAAAGTCACAATTCTCTGCTCTGCTACAAGCATCATAGCTTTTTCAAGAACCCTAAGAATCTGTACTACCACTCTTCTGTCCAAATTGGTCAGAGAATCCACATAATAATCAGCTGGATCTTTCTAGCACCTATGAATCTGCTGAGTCATACAGTTCCAACATCAAGGCTGATTAGGCTACACTCTGAATTTGCTTCAAAATCCTCCCTTTCTCTCAGTCTCAATCAAAACTTGCAGTGTTTTAAGATGCCCATGATTAAATTGAAGCAGAATTTCCCATTTGGATATATCATGCATTGTGCCTCTTTCTTAGTGATGGGGAGTACAGTGTATAAAACTTGCCTTTAATTTGGTAGGTATATTCTAGTATGCCCAGGGCCAAAAGGTGCACAATAATTTTACCAGTGTTGAAAGCATTTGAATATTTGTAATATCTTCCACCATCTAGCATGCATATGTTTTAGTAGACCATACAGAGTATTTGCTACTTTGGGGTCTCCAAACCCAAGTCAGAGAACCAATGTAAAGGTGTAACTTTGGGGGGAAAATAAGTTCCCAGCCCAGGGCAAATTACTTTTGAAACCGAAATCAGTCAAAGGGAGAAATAAAGTGGGAGAAACCTGTTTATTGCCTACAAGCAGTTGTGCACTTCTGCTCGCCCATGTCTCTTGCAACCTGGCTGCAAAAGGAACCCCTCCAAACCTCTCCAGTCCAGATATGCCCTCAATCCCCCTAGTAATTACCTATTGATATGGAGATAGAGCATTTCCCTCCATCCCTTGGAAACACCTATTGATATGGAGATGCACTAAGGCCAGGTGAGAGATTCTGGAAATACTGCAATTTTGCCTACAGAAGGTTTTACCAGCTGATCAGTATATACATCTTGATTATGGTCTCAGGAACTGGATAAATAACCATAGATTAGTTTTTGGACCCATTTGATCCACTGTCAAATGAACTTGAGCCAGAATTCTGTCACCTGTCCTCTATAACCTGACTTCCTAATGTCCCCATTCTAACAAGTGCCATGTGAATGTTTGAGTTCCTTGGGTATTAGTGTCAATTTGGCCCTATATTCAACAGTCCTTAAAAGACCAGGATACTTTTCTGTTCTGTAAAGTATTTAACCTTGATCAAAGACAAATCTGGCCTTTGCCCCCACCTTCTGAAAAGTAATCTCTAAGCCTTTGGAATACCATGCATATTAGCAGTGTCTTTGTTTGCTGAGGGCCTTAGACCAAACCAGAGAGTCTAACAATGTGATTTATAGTGGAGGCTTTGAGTCACATGGTATCAGATCAACCTCTAGAGGCACTGGAGACTGAGGTCATCCAAGTGGGCAGTTAACCATGAAACTCCAACAAAGACTCTGTACATCAAGGCTCAGGTGAGCTTTCCTTGTTGACAATAGTCCATGCATATTGTTATACAACTTTGCCAGGAGAAGTTAACACTTTCCTTGACTGTAGACAAGGAAACAAGATACCAGAAACCTCCATGTTTGAAATCCCCCTGGACTCTGCCCTGTATAACTCTTCTCTTAGCTGATTTTAATCTGAATCCTTTCCCTGTAATAAAACCATAACTTTGAGTATGAAAACTTTCACTGAGCTCTGTGAGTTCTTGCAACAAATTATAGAAACTGAAGGTGGTCTGGAAAACCCTTGAACTGGCAACTGGTGTTGAAAATAGGGATGATCTTGTGGACTTTGCTCTGACTCTGTACTCCCCTGCTGCACAATTATTTTAGCTAATGGCCTCATTCCTTTGTGGAACATCTACTTTATATCCTTACTTTGACACTGCAGGATATTTCCTTAAAAGGATTTAGCATCCCCTCTAACCAAAAGGCTCTGGGTCTAAAAACTGATCAAGTCTAGAACCTGGGTGAAGAAATGTATTTTTTTCCATTGCAACAGCTAACATTACTCCTGTGCTAACCTATAATTTGTCTGTCTTTCTGTCTGTTTTCTTCTACAAATCAAGCAATACTCTTGTTGGTTGTCCATCTATTTTACTCTTAGGAACAGTATGGATGGCATATTAGCCATTTCCACAGATCCCTGAGGGTCAAGGTGCCCTAGTTGCTATCCTACCCTCATGATCAGCCCATCATGGTATTTATTTATGTCCATCTTCCCTCAGACAGTTAAATACCAACACCTAGCCTCTGCCATTCTGGAATCCAATCATCCTCAAAAACATTAGAGAGCTCATTTCCATAGATGCATCTCTTATCATCAACTCTGGCCTACAGAGAAAAGCTCTACTGAGCTTTTGATGATGCCTGGGCCCCAACCCACTCCCACTAACATATCCCTTATAACTTCAGGGAATGAAGCAATCACTAACCCTCACTGGCAACAGTCAGATAGTGAGTCCCCAGTATTTCATATTAAATCTTTTCTAACATGCACATCTCTCTGGGCCTTTTGTCCCATCCTTAATACCCTGTCAAAACGTCTGACATCTTGTTTTCAGTCTTCAAGGATCTGTCCTAGAAAAGAATTAGAACCAGTTCCAGGTGTCCATGCCAGGATATTAAATCATGAAGTATAGAAGAGTTCCCTTGAATCAATAAACTCTTCTCTACTCAACATTGTATTCTGTTCTTCTTGCTTGGGCACCTTCAAGATTCATTCCTCATGTATGCTCTCCTAGTTTCTGAATACGTATGCTAATTAGATTTAGCAGTTTTTGGTGAATAATTCCCTTCATCTCACAGCAAGTATATCTCCCTACTCAAGTCATACTGAGATTTAACTCATTATTGATCTATGCAATGACTTCTATGACCACTTCAGGACTTCTGTGACCAATGCAATATCCATCCACCTATACAGTCTGTAAAATTATCACTGCCCCTAAGTATTTCAAGAGTTACTGCATGAACCAGTGCATACCCTTCCCCATTTATTCCTCATCCCAATCTACCAGTGGTAACAGTATTAATGGTTGTAGTATTACATATCATCAAGAGATCTTGCCAACACTCTCATCCTCTAATTGGCAGTTTAGTGAACTAATCCTAAGGTCTGCTTCAGTACCCCACTTATAATACAAACGTTCTAATGTTGGGTTCTTCCAGAAGCTGTCTTTGAGGTAAGGGTTTGAAATGCAAGTAACTTATGTGGAAGGTGACCCGAGAAATGACAATTTGAGGAATGCAAACTCAGACAGCCATCTCTGTATGATGAATATTTATAAGTCTAAGTGACCTGGGCCTGATTGTTAAATCATCTGTGCTAACTCAACTATGAGTTCAGAACTAGGAGTAGTGCTGTATTATTATCCAACAGGCAGATGAAATGCATGCTCAGAGCATCAGCAAGGTAGGGAGGGACACACAAAAATATAATGTTCATCTTCAATAAATCTGTCCAGAAAAAAAACTAAGAAAAAAATCATTTCATGTCCTGCAAACATGTAAGTTTTACAATTTAATGCTGTTTTTATTTTTAAATAATGGGTATAGGAAACACAGAACTTTTTAGTGCTTTTCAGTAATAAGATCTAAAAACATCTTAATCTGAGCCATCCTCTGATGAAACACTGTGTCTTTTCACTGAAGACAGCAGGTCAGATTCTCCCCTGCTGGGCTCCTGAAAAATCTTCTCCTTCTGAACAATTTTAATACCAACTCTGAGTCAATTCTACAACCAAATTTCCAATATGCCCTCCTCTGAACATCATGCCTGGCTTCTTCTAAAATACTACTGAATACCCAGGCCACCCAGCCTCTGGTCCAATATATGTGCCTTCCTTCCAGAGACTCACTCTCCCATTCCCTAACCTTATTAATTGCCCCAGACAGGAAACTCCTGTCTCCCTTCTTCCTTTTACTGAGGGAGACTCATTACCAAAAAGAAAAACAGAGAGAGAAGATAAACAGGTACACATATTTTCCAGAGAAACTTAAGTCAAGAATCATCACTTAAATTTTTACCACTATGGTCTCTGCTTCAAATTTATAAATCACTTCTGGGAAAACTACACTTCAGATCAACAATAATAACTTTAGTTAATTGTGCAGTTTATTGCTAAATATCTATATTTCATTCTAAAGAAGTTTAAAAAATAAATAAACGAGTGACCTAATTACTAAGCACTTCCTATCTACAAGGCACTACACTAAGTGCTTATCAGGGATTATGTCATGGAATCCTGACTATAACTATTACTATAGATATTATTTTGATCCCCATTTTAGTGATGAAGAAACTGAGACCTAAGAAATTGGAAACTGTCTAATGGGAATACTTGCTCTTAACAGCTATGCTGCTTTTTCATAGGTTAAATATTGTTGAATGAAGTAAAATATGAAAGGAACAAGATAAAGAGAATGAGAAGGAAAAAACTGGAGGGGTTCTCAGAGTGGTTTGGATCTCTTCCTTCTCTGCTTTGGAGAACTCCATCACCGCCTCCCATGTTATCCCCTCTTGCCACCTCAACCTCAAGCACGGCTTGGAAACCCAAGCCTAGACACAAGTGCATGTGCAGAAAAAACACGTACCATATGCCACATGTGACACAGACCTGAAGCCATCACTGCCTTGTTCAATCATGTTCTTTGCTCCCTCTCTGTTTGGAGACAATGCACCTTCAGGCCATACCTCTGAGCCCAAAGTCCATGCCTCTCAGACTAAACAAGCTGATTGCCAACCAAAACAAACATCTTTACTGACTACCAAGTTCTGCCTGGATAATTTTTGTTTAAAAAAAAAATCTACAAAGCCTGCTCTCTCCCCAAAGGAATTCCTTCCTACTCCTCTGTTCCTGCATGTCGAGGAAAGAATCTGATGATATGTGAAAATAGCTAGTTATCCTCTGACTCAAGTATTTCACAGGGATATCTGCATGGCTAGATTTAGGAAAGGAAAAATCTTGAAATTAGTATAAAAATCAAAAGTTAAAATCCTGCTTCAACTCTACACTCATCAGTCTTTTAAAAAGCTGCTAGAGAACAAGTATGCCAATCTTTAGTCATGTGGATCTGAAATTACCAGCAGATACATAATTCCAAGCTTGATTTCATTTCTTGCCTGGCTTTGCTTTTAAGTCTGTACATCCATACTGAGGATTCAAGCTGCTTCCCTAGCTCATAATAAGCTCTTTTCAGAGAACGTCTCCAGTACTCCCGCTGCCTATATTAACGAGGAGCATGAGTTTCAAATCAAACTTCAAAAGAACAGTTTTCTTGGAACATTATCCTGTAATGGGTTTCTAATACAAACTTCCTCCAGGGTTCAATATTTCTATAGAAAATAGCTAATCTAGTGAGAGAAAATCTAGAGTCCCAGAAGAAGGAGATCAAAGTAGCCTAAATTAGAGCTAGATTTGGTATTTTTCCCTCATGCTGGGTGGTGCAAGAATGGAAAACTGAATTTGGTGGTGGTAATACACGTATGGGTCTGATTCCAAAGGTAAAAGTCTAATTTCACTCACCTTTGGAAAACTAAGCTAGTGTCTTTAGACTTAGGTTCCCTGATGTATGAGGATATGACCCTGTTTGGTATGATCACACACAGCTCATGCAACATGAACCCCATGTAAATACTCCAAAACCACAATTGATTGGAATCCTCAGGGACGGAGATGTTCTAAGTTATTGGATTTTCTGGTCAAGTCAGAACTGAGTAGAAAAATCTTTTCTTTTTCAACCCTCAGGATCAAAAATGTTTATAAATGTGTTAGTCTATTTACCTGATTAAATATAGTATGGAGAATAAAATTCAATCTCTATTTAATGATTCAGATAATTATGCCCTAAAGTCATATTTTTGGGGATCAGCTACTTTGGTGCTATAACTATAAAGTCAGAGGTTAAAAAAAAGAGATAGAGCTGCACTGACATTAAGTTATTGTTTATAAGGTTTTAGTATAAAGTTATCCTATCAGTTTTAATATGAATTTTAGATAGGTATTTACTGTCCTTTTATCTATTGCTTATAAAATTACAGGGTTAAAAAATCTGATTAATGGGTGATTCTGATTATTTAAGAATTTGCATGTTTACACTAGCTCTGTCACTTAAAAATCCTCCATCTTGATCTGAGAGAGAGTCCAATTCTATGCTTAACATGGATATTACAAAACCTTTTAAAAAATAAAACGACACAATGTAAATTAAACTGAAAGCAGCCTAAGCTCACAGCTCCAGCCCCAAGTGGCTGTGACTGTTGGGGAGGTTGTTTTTTGCTGTTCTGGTAAAACAAGATTGTGATCATACAGTGAGAGCACCACTTAAAATCAAAAGCCATCAAGTTATTTCTGCCTCAGTTCAAGAGAAAAAGACCTTTCAGTCATCTCAGGAGAAAGTTTTTGTACTGAAATCCTCCTGAGCTGTTCAACCCTGGAGTAATGAAAGATTAGTCAGGCCAAAATCACAGGCACTAAGACCAGGAATGAGCAGCGACACTAACCACAGCGATGGCGACCTCAAGTGCCAGCAGGCACAGAAAGGCCTTGCGCCAGCAGTTTCTTATGTCCTGTTCTCCAAAGGTTGTGTTTTCCTGGCAAGAGAGGAGGAGGGAAGGTGCACTTCCTGACTTGTCAATGGCCTGTGCTTTCTGTGTAAAAAGAGCACCATTGAACATGCAAGATCCCATCTGTTCCCTGTTTGCCAGCAAGCCAGGGTTTATGGATTCTTATGTTTGCTAACAAATATCCTCACCATCTGCATTTCTAACCTGACCTATCCCTCACTGATGATTATCCAGTTCTGTGCCAGGCCGAAGGGCTGGGAAGTGGGGTGGGGGGTGTGGAAGCAGAGGCAGAGAGGGCATAGAAAACTGAAGGGCAAGGAAAGAAAGAAGAAAAAGGGCATCAGGCAAAGAAAGCTTATAGTGCACAATTGATTCACGTCAACAGTACAAAACTCTGTGTTTATTTCTCTGTCTTCCCTAACTATTTTCAGTAGAGATTTACCAAGTACAAAACCAAAAAGAAATTTTTTCCAAAATTTGATTCTACCCATATGCTACCCACAAAGTCTTTAAGTAATACCTGCCTTATTTCCCTATATAATACAAATGTACACAAGTGACATTCCTCCACTTAAGAATAAGGTGAATAGTAAATAAATTTCATTTTGACCCAAAGCTCTAATCTGCTTCAGTGTGAACCTACCAAGGCCTAAACTTTCATCAGTTCAACAAAATGATCCTTCTATCTAAAAGCTGAAAGTCTTTTTGATTTCCAGATCTCATCCAAATAGTCAACTACTTAGGACTTTATTGACGGAACCTTGGAAAGACAAGGAACAAGGAGATGCAGCCAGGAGAGGAATGTAGTTTCAGACATGCTGAGTATACTAATAGTGATACTTAAACCACAAGATTTCCCATTCCATTGATACTAATTTATTTCAGATTGCTCCATTGTGCCACTAATCAAAGCCAGCAAATACACACCAAGACAAGCCAAAGGGGAAATGACCTCCCATTACCCACATCAGTTGTCAAGAGGATGTGAATAGTTAGAAGGAATAAACACGTAGTTGCTGATGCTTTAATTCCGTGATCAGAAAAATATTCAGTTAAAATTCCAAACATAAATTTGTAAAGTATTTGTCAAAATATTACCCTAAAATTAGTTTTAGAATTCAGTGTGCCACTGCTTTTGACCCTTTTTAAACATTGCTTTATTTAGGAACAAATAAGTGAAGGGTCTTGAACAATAAGATTTTCTAGGAATAAAGAGTAGTTCTCGTTCAATGATGAGTCTGAAATTAAAAGGTGAGCACAAAATCAGCACAACTGAAAACAGAAGAATATTGATACTTTTTCAAGCTATTATAAACTGTAAATTTATAATCAAACTCTAAATTTAAACTACATTTAAGAAGCAACAGACCCCCACTTTTCTCCTTTGTAAAACCAAATGCAGAACAGTTGAGGCTAAGTGAAAAGAAACTTTTCTTTTTACTTTACTTTAAAGGTAATATTTGAAGCAATGGACTAGATTTACTCACAGACATCTGGATGTATCTTATAAACATAGTTCTAAGTGAAATTTTTAAATATAAGAAACAGCATAAAATCTGTATCAGAAAATCATTAATATAAATGTAAAATAATGTATACCAAGCAATAATGAGCATTTAATAAGAATATACATAAAAATAACAGGATACACAGTGAATGCTATTTGTGGGAATGAGAGAGGCAAGAAAGGAGAATGGAGATAAAGATAATAAAATTTTTAAAACATAAGCCTTGCATGGATCAATGATGGCATTGTACTATGAGTGAAGAAATATGACTATATCACCCTTATGTGCCTCAGCCCCCAAAACACAGTCATATCAATAAAGCTTATATGTAAATGTGACAAAGTTAAAAAAGTCCAGGGATAATAAGATAGATAATGGTTAATTAGTTCAACATGAAATGCCAACATATTAGGCCAATGATTCTATGCCTGTGGTTTAGGACCATAAGAAATTTGTTGGGAAAAATCAATGAGAAATACCACTTACAGGGTTAGGGGTAAAGGGGATAAAGAGGCCCAAAATCTCAATCATAATATTAATTAGTCACACAGATGAAAGTAAGGCATGGAGAATATAGCCAATGATTCTGTAACATTTATGCTGACAGACAGTAACTACACTAGTTGGGTTGATAGATGACATTTTTTAAAAATACACCAATATTTTCTTACCCCACATTCTCTACATTCTCTCTTTCAGGGTGATGTTTACACTTCTCCACCAAGAAGTGGGGTGTATGGTCCCTCATTTTGAATCTGGTGGACCTCTGTAACTGCTTCAACCAATAGATAATGTTGAAAGGGATGGACTTCCCAGGCTTAATCATGAAAAACGATATTGTCTCCATCTGTCTCTCTCTCCCTCCTAGGATACATATCTTGGGGTATCAGACCCAATATTTAAAAGTCTGAAGCTGGCATATTAGAAAAATCACATGATGAGACCACATAAGCAGAGATGTCGGAGGAGACCCCACTATTCCATCCCCAAGCTGTTGGAGTCCTTAGTCCTCACAACCTGACATATGAGTGGAAAAGCCTTCTAGAGATTCCTGGCCATAGCCACAATCATACAATGGCATGAGATAACCAAGCCAAAATTGCCTGGCATAGCCACTCCTGAGTTCTTGACCACAGAAGCTATCTGAGATACTTTTTAAATCATTTTTGTTGTTTTAAACCACTAAAGTTTGGGGTGATTTATTATATAGCAATAAATAACTGATACAACAGTCTTCCATGAAATTTGAAGAACTTAACCTGAATGAATGGTGCCCCACCTACATGCAGAGACAAAAAATCTATGATTAAGCCTCAAAGCTGGATGTTTTAAGACTCTCCTTTGTTTTTGTTGTTATATGCTAACATTCACTTACTACTTCCTCTGTATTTTATTATTCCCAACAACCCATTGAAACATTTACTATTTTATTCCCATTTTATATTTGAAGAAAATAAAGCACAGTTAAGTTAACTGCCAAATTTCAAGAAACTCCAATGAGGGAGCATCTCCCAGTGGTAGAGTATGATTCCGGGCCCATGCTTCTAACCATCTTGCTCTACTGCTTTGGGGACTTTTCTTGATTGAGTTAAATTATAAACTTTTGAGGATGATAACAAAACTGAAGTGGAACTATAAAAATACAAACTTGGCTAAATAAGCCTACTGAAAATCGTTACCCTTATAATGTTGCTTTGTGTTTTGTGCACCCAAGCCAAAGTACATGTAATGCTATAATCTAGAACACTGATAATCTAATTAGTGAGTACAAAATGTTAATATACAGTGAATCTCAGCAGATTAATACACAAATCAGATCAACCACCTTGACACAGCAAATGTCATTAAGGCCATTAAGAGGCATATGCACAAACTGGGATCAGGACCCACATGACAACTGTGTTAAATCTCATTTAACAAATGGGAACAAATACTGAGTGCTCAGGAAATGCTAATATTGACATAAAGAATGTTATTCTACCAGAAACGAAGAAAAGGGAAGAAGAATCAACAAAAAAATATTTAACTTTTGTCTCAACCCAAAAAAGCACTACATATAAATCAACTGCTTTAGAATGAAAATGCTGGCAGAAATTCAGCATAGCTCATTATGTCTCCTGAGGCATCATTACAAGTGTTTTCCTTTTTAAAAATCACACTTAAACACTTTCTCTCCTATAAACTGTTAAGAAGTATCACCGTATTATTATTTCATGATGAAGTAAGTGGTCTCAGCATATGTGTGGCTAGTTGTGGATGGGACTGGAGTGGGAAATCCTCAACAAAATATACTCCGTCATGATCACCTAAAGCATTTATCATGGAACTTGTTCAATGGCAACATGGTGGCTGCCATATTTTGACTCCCTCACTGCCACACACATAACTTGCCAGCAGTCCAAAAAGCATTACTCTAGTTCATAAAATCTAAAAGAGTTTTCTTCTATTTGGCATGAGTCATTTAAATCTGAATTCTAAATACAGTAAGAAATTCCTTAAGCATAATTTCCCTGAAGCTAAATTTTTAATTACATTTCTCTAAGGCTCAGTAACATTGCATGCAACACTATTGGTTTAGCCCTGGAATCATCTTTTAAAGATATAAAAGTAGAATCAAATTCCTAGCTTGATTAACCCTAGGCAATGCCAATAGAGAAAAATAGGAAAATCTCATTCCCAGCAATGGTGGGATTTGAGAAAAATCAAGCAAGAAGAAAGAACTGCATGGAGATCAACTACAATTCATGCCCATCACTTTGGAAAACGATGAAATTCACAAATAGAACAGCATTCTCGATAATGCTACCCCTGAAATGGCCCTTCAGAAAACCAGAATGAACCCTGGAGTGGTCACCCATATCTCCTAACTTGAACTAACACTTCTGTGGGAAAAGTTTCCCAAATATATGCCTCTAAAGCTCCTTTGTAGCTCTCCTTAAATCCCTACTACCAGCTCTACAACCTGTTTTTCTTCCCTGTCCCCAACCTCACTGGCAGCTTCTGCCTCTATATTATTTCTCCAAGTTCCTCTTACATATGTTTATATGGCCACCTAAAATTCACGTGGAATTGAAGCTAGGTGTAAACATCTACATAAAAATAAAAGATGCCTACAATCTTAGAAAGCAGTAGAACAAAGAAAATTGAAGTCTGGACTATTATGACTTTTTGTGTGTTCTAATGGACATTTGTATTTTCAAATACTTTCAAAATCATATTAGCTTTGCAAAACTCTATTGTCTCCACCCCAAAACCTTCCTTTCCCCACTTTAAACCAATCAATGCAAGGTTTTTGGGGACTGCCAATTTGGAACATCCTCTGGCCTTGCTAACTGGCAGCTGGGATCAAGCAGTTCATAAAATGCAACTTGTCAGCTAAAACCAGTCATATTTTTAAGCAAGACAATCTGTTAAACAGCTTAGATCTTAAATCCATGAAGAACATTTTCAAAAACACATTTTGTGCTTGCTCTTCCTAAGTTTTGAGGCTACATATGTTACAGAAACCACTATTCTGGAAACTCTCCCAACCATTTATTATCCTTCCCAGAAAATCCAAAGGTATCTGCTGGGCTCCACAGCTAACAGCAGACCAGCTTCTGATAGCCATGGGTGGGAATGGATATCTTCAGTGTGTGAGCTATCCTTATCTCATCTTAGACAGTTACATAGTAGTTTCTATCTGCTGTGCAACTGATTCAGCTCATCATAAGCTAGTCATCACAGTGCAGTTAGACTAGCTTCCAGTACTGGCTCTGTCCTAAGAAGAAAAATTTACTGTGAAGATTTCAAAGCAATTTCAGAGTTTATAAAAGCTAAGTGATCTTAGGCAAGGTAAATCTTCTCAGGCTTCAATCTCCTTCTCTGTAAAATGAGATGGCTGGAATGACCAAACTCCAAATTTCCTTCCAATTTTTTAATTCCATGATTACATATGCTATAATTCTACTTCTTCCTTTGTTTACTTAACAGAAAGCCTAAGACACTCCCTCACCATTGCCAGCTCTTGTAATTACCCAAGATCAAAGTGGGTCAGTCCCCACAAAGCATCATACCACAAATAATGATTGGTAGGTGCACATTTTTCAGACTTCATGATATTCAACAAAGTGTAGAAGAGTTCCAAAAGAAATAAATGTTGATGTTCCCAGTGACCCTCCATTTGATTACCATTACCTCTCAATATCTTAACATCTTGACACCTCCTATCATTACTACCAGAATGGACAAATACACATTAGGCAAATGATGTCTCTCCTAGGCCTTATTCCAGATGAACATCAATCACTGATGATGACTTTTCCCCCTATCAAGCCAAGACCACTCTCAGAATCCTCAACTCAACCTTCCAGACAGCTACCACTAATTATTAAGAATTGGCACTAGTGAAAGAGTACATGAGAAAGAGTATCTATACATTAATTAGTACCAGTTCAAACCCCACTGTCATCTATACATCTGTGTCTTACATTTGTATTTTTATAAATAGCAATACCAGTATCCCAGATATCCAAATGAGGTAATATTTTGCTTTACCCTAAATCTAATCAAACAAGTCTGCAAATTTTACTTCCTAAGTAGTTTTCACACTTATTCCCTCCATTCCATATAACACTTGCCCAGCCCAAAACCTTATCATTTTTCTTCAAATATACTGCAATATCTTTTAAACTAAGTTATGTTGCCAATGCCTTGAGATTACCATACTTCCTATATAAAATCCTTCAATTAATCCTAACAGTTACGAGTGTGATGGCCTCAGGTTATACAAATATCTTACATGGCAACTCAGAGTTTTATAACCATGTAAAAGCTGCATGGCCTTTTATGACCGGCTCTTGGAAGTCAGAGAGTATCACCTCTAGCTTCTATTTTAAAAATCAGTCATAAGCCCACCCAGACTCAAGGGACACATAATGAGGAGTATCAAAGAATTTGCAGCCATGTTTTAAAATCATCATACTCATGTCTTTCACACATTATGCTCCAAGGAAACTGAACTAGTAGCCCTCCAACTGTGCCATTGCACATGCTGTTTTCCCAGCAAGACATACTTTCAGAGTTAATTTTATATGTCAGCTTGACCAGGCCACAGGATGCCCAGATATCTGTTAAACATTATTTCAGGATGTCTCTGTGAGAATGCTCCTTGAAGATATTAACATTCGAAGTGGTGGACTAAATAAAGCAGATGGTCCACCCCAATATGGTGGGTATCTCAAATGAGGTCCTGAATAGAACAAAAAGGTAGAGGAAGGTTGAATTAATTCGGTCTGACTACTTGAGCTGAGACACCAATCTTCTCCTAACATTGGCACTCCCAGTTCTCAGGTTTGCAGACCTAGACTGGAACTCTGAGGTCTTCTAACTACACCACTGGCTTTTCTGGGTATCCAGTCTGCAAATGGAAGATCATGGGACTTCTCAACCCCTAATATCCTGTGAACTAATATAACAAATCTCTTCATAAATGTCTCCAATTGATTCTGTCACACTACAGAGCTCTAATATAGATATTCTCCTTCTCCTCCCTGGAAAACCCCTTCTCATTCCTCTAGTATCAGCAAAACACTATTTCCACTGTATCAGCTTCCCTGACAGCAAAAAGTGAACTTGAACTCCATCCATGATCCAGTCAGATTTTACGTACTTCTCAAGGATGCATAATCTAGTATCTTAACATTCAGACTGTTTCAGTAGGTCTGAGGTGGAGCCAAAGAGTCTGCATTTTTACAAGCTCCCAGAAGATATCTATGTTGCTGTACCAAGCAAATTTTGAGTAGCAAGAAGCCACTCAAAAAAGCCTACTCAAATTACTGGCCCAAGATGGAGTGTTCCATCCAAGGAGAGGGCTGTGGCACAGGGGCCGGCTACAGAGCATGAATCCAGGAGAGAGGCCAGAGTGGAATGGGAAAAGTTGCAAAAGGTACATAAGAGCAGGCATTTTGTTAAAACGTGTGTATTTCTGAGACAAAGAGAAAAATTTGGAGTACAAGCCAAAAGGAGGGAGATCAGAAAAACCAAGCCAAAAAGTAGCAAAGGCTTTAAGTAAAGGGTGGGAAGTAGAGAATGGAGGAATCTCATAGATAATGAAAGGGTATATAGAAAAAGGTTTTTTTTTTTTTGTAGATTAAAGAGAGGGTGGAAGGCATTAGTACAATAGGGTAAAATTAACATTTTCCAAAATACTTCCAATACCTTCATTGAGGTAACTGTCTTTTTATATTGGATTTTTGAAATTTGCATATCTATACCTAAACTGTAATCACTGTAACCTTCCTGAGAAAATGAACTGTCCCTACAAGAAAATGCTACTTAAGTATATACATATACTTTCAGGGTGCATATCTTAATTCTGCCACCACCTGATTTTTTTGTTTTGCTTTAGTTTCCTTAAGCATAAAATAAGGGATAACATTAATAATAACAATATCTGCAAATAGGAATGATGAGAAAATTAAAAGAGAATATGTGTAGAAGTGTTTTTAGCCTGGGACACAATAAGAAAACATAATCAGTGTCTGATATTACTATAAGGAGGGAGCATGATGTCTACAAGTTTGATATGAGGATCAAACTACATCTGGAGAACAGAGTAGACCTCACAGAACGGGGTAATGTACCAAAACCTTGATCTTGCGGGACCCAAGTCCTTCCCCCACCCGACCTCACTGGTGGGAGGAAGAGAAATGAAGCAGGGAGGGGATGGAAGCCTAAGACTGCTGAACACCCAGACCTGGAGATCTTCTTTGGGAGCACAAATCTACATTGCATGGTGTTCTGAAGATAAGTGGGTTTGGAAAGCTAAGACAGGCACAATACTTGGTGAGAATGAGATTCAAGCCATTTGTGGAGGACAGGAAAGCTCATGAAAGGGAACCACATCTGGCTGCTCTGGGACAAAGGAAAGGCAGGAGTTCTGAGAGGCTTCCTAGCAGTGAGAGGGCCACTGAAGGGATGGGGTTTGCACAGAGCTTGCTGCGCAGAAGAAGGGATAGATAGGAAGACAAGGTTATTTTGGCAGGTTGGGAACTTTCAGAAGCTTGAAGAGCTCCATCCTCCTGGCTGGCTACACAGCTCTGAGGACCCCACTGTCATAATGCAGCCTGCTATGACTTCCTCCCACCTGCCGGTACTGTGTCGCAAACCAACCATCCCTGCCCTGGCGTCAGGCCAGTCAGAAGGAGGCTCTGCCTATGGCAGCTACAGACAAAAAGCATAGAGACTTACACCTGTGTGCTTGGCCCAGTGGTCATGACAGTGGAGACAGGCACTGGAGCCAGGAAGTAAAAAACAGCTTTTTTTCTCCCTTCAGGCATCATGGCTGCTCCCCTGTGACCCCCAACATCACTCCAGGGGCTGAGCAGCTCCAGAAACTAGAGCTTCTGGGCACTACAGGCATCATATACAAATATGAAATGTCAGAGGAACCTGGTTCAAATAAAAATCTCAAAGACGCAAGAAAAAGGGCCAAAAGAAACTGAACTCACCAATCTTCCTGAAAGAGAGTTCAAAATAAATATCATAAGGAAGCTCATGAAAGTAAAGAAAAATATTCAAGAACTCAGGGACAAATTTAGGATGGAGATTCAATCATTAAGAAACTAAATATCTGAAATGAAACATAAAATGGAGGGATTTAAAAGCAGATTAGATGTGGTAGAAAATACAGTAAATGGAATAGAAATTATAAAAGAGGAATACAAAGAAGCTGAGGCACAGAGAGAAAAAAGGATCTCCAGGAATGAAAGAATATTGAGAAAACTGTGTGACCAATCCAAACAGAACAATATTTGCATTATAGGGGCACCAGAAGAAGAAGAGTGAGAAAAAGGGGTATAAAGTGTCTTTGAGGAAATAATTTCTGGAAATGTCTCCAAATCTGGGGAAGGAAATAGTCTCTAAGTCCATGGAAGTGCACAGATCTCCCAAAACATGGGACCCAAGGAGGATACCACAAAGACATATAATAATTACAATGGCAAAGATCAAGGATAATGACAACTTTTAAAAGCACCTAGAGAAAGAAAAAAGATAACATACAAAGGAAAACCCATTAGGCTATCATCAGACTTCTCAACAGAAACCTTACGGCGAGAAGGAAGTGGCATGATATATTCAATGCAATGGAAAAGAAGGGCCTCAAACCAAGAATACTCTACCCAGAAAGATTATCATTTAAATTTGAAGCAGGTATTAAACAATTTTCAGAGAAGCAAAAGTTGAAAGAATTTATCTCAATAAACCATCTCTACAGTGTATTTTGGAGGGACAGCTATAGATAGAAGTCATCTTATGGCTAAATAGCTGTCACCAGAGAAAATGAAACCACAGTAAAGAAAGTAGACTAATTAATTACAAGGTGAATGCAAAATTAAATTTGCCCAAAATAAGTCAAGGGATAGACAAAGAGCACAGAATATGATATCTAATATATTAAAAATGGAGGAGGAAGAAAAAGGAAGTAAAAAAGAAGAACCTTAGGTTGTGTTTGTAATAGCATACTAAGTAAGTTAAATAAGACTGTTAGATAGTAAGGAAATTATGCTTGAACCTTTGGTAACCACGAATCTAAAGCCTGCAATGGCAATAAGTACATACCTATCAATAATTACCCTAAATGTAAATGGTCTGAAGGCACCAATCAAAAGACACAGAGTCACTGAATGGATAAAAAAACAAGACGCATCTATATACTGCCTACAAGAGACTCACTTCAAACCCAAAGAAATATACAGACTGAATCTAAAGGGATGAAACAAATATTTACTTCAATTAATAGGGAGAAAAAAGCAGGAGTTGCAGTACTTGTATCATACAAAATAGACATCAAAACAAAGAAAGTAACAGGAGACAAAGAAGGACATTACATAATGATAAAAGGGTCAGTCCAACAAGAGGGTATAACTATTACACCTACATATGCACCCAACATAGGATCACCCACATATGTGAAACAAATACTAACAGAATTAAAGGGGGAAATAGAATGAAATACATTCATTAAGGAGACATCAACACAACACTCACTCTAAAGGACAGATCAACCAGACAGAAAATAAGTAAGGAGACAGAGGCACTGAACAACACATTAAAACAGATGGACCTAATGGACATCTACAGAACACTCCACCCAAAAGCATCAGGATATACATTTTTCTCAAGTGTGCATGGGACATTTTCAAGAATAGATCATATACTAGGCCACAAAAATAGCCTCAGTAAATTCAAAAAGATGGAAATTGAACCAACCAGCTTCTCAGAACACAAAGGTATGAAACTAGAATAAATTACACAAAGAAAATGAAAAAGCCCACAAGCACATGAAGGCTTAATAATGAGCTCCTAAATAATCAATGGATCAATGACCATACAAAAACAGAGATCAAGCAATATATGGAGATGAATAAAAACAATAATTCAACACTGCAAAACCTGTGGGACACAGCAAAGGCCATGATAAGAGAGAAGTATATTGCAATACAGGCCTGCCTTAGGAAAGAAGAACAATCCCAAGTGAACAGTCTCAACTCACAATTAAATAGAAAAAGAAGAACAAATGAGGCCTAAAGTCAGTAGAAGTAGGGATATAAAAAGATTAGAGAAGAAATAAATAAAATTGAGAAGAATAAAACAATAGAAAGAATCAATGAAAGCAAGAACTGGTTCTTCAAGAAAATAAAATAGGTAAACCCCTAGCCAGACTTAACAAGAAAAAAAGAGAGTCTACACATAAATAGAATCAGAAATGAGAAAGGAAAATTCACTATGGATACCACAGAAATACTAATAATCATAAGAGAATACTATGAAAACTTATATGCTAACAAACTGAAAAACCTAGAAAAAATGGATAACTTTCTAGAAAAATACAACCTTCCAAGGCTGACCAAGAAGAAATAGAAAATATGAATAGACCGATTACCAGCAAGGAAATTGAACTAGTAATCAAAAATTACCTAAGAACAAAACCCCTGGAAGAAATTATTTCACTGCTGAATTTTATCAAACATTTAGTGAAGACTTAATTCCCATTCTTCTTAAAGTTTTCCAAAAAAACAGAAGGGGAGGGAATATTCCCAAACTCATTCTATGAGGCCAGCATCACTCTAATACTAAAACCAGGCAAAGACCCCACCAAAAAAGAAAACTATAGACCAATATCCCTGATGAACATAGATGCAAAAATATTCAACAAAATATTAGTAAACTGAATTCAAAAAATACATCAAAAAGATCATCCATCATGGTCAAGTAGGATTTATTCCAGTGATGCAAGGGTGGTACAACATTAAAAAATCCACCATCATACACCTCATCAACAAAAAGAAGTACAAAAACCACATGATCATCTCCATAGATGCTAAAAAAGCATTTGACAAAATTCAACACCATTCTAAAACTCTAAACAAAATGGGTATAGAAGGCAAGTACCTCAGCATAATAAAAGCCATATATGACAAACCCACAGCCAACATCATACTTAACAGCAAGAAGCTGAAAGCCTTTCCTTTAAGATCAGGAAAAGAGAAGGATGCCCACTCTCCCAGTTTTATTCAACATACTTCTGGAGGTCCTAACCATGGCAATCAGAAAACACAAAGAAATAAAATGCATCCAGATTGGCAAGGAAGAAGTTAAACTGTCTCTGGTTGCAGATGACATGATACTGTACATAAAAATCCCTAAAGACTCCACTCCAAAACTACCAGATCTAATACTTGAATTCAGCAAATTTGCAGGATACAAAATTAATATACAGAAATTTGTTGCATTCCTATGCACTAACAATAAGCTAACAAGTAGAAATCAGGAAAACAATTCCATTCACAGTTGCATCAAAAAGAATAAAATACCTAGGAATAAACCTAACCAAGAAAGTGAAAGAACTATATGCTGAAAACTACAAGACACTCATGAGAGAAATTTAAAAAGATACCAATAAATGTAAACATCCCATGCTCATGGATAGGAAGACTTAATACTATCAAAATGACCACCCTGTCTAAAACAATCTACAGATACAATGCAATCCCTATCAAAATACCAACAGCATTCTTCAATGAAGTAGAGCAAATAGTTCTAAAATTCATACTGAGTCACAAAGGCAATCCTGAGAAGGAAGAATAAAGTGAGGGGTATTACACTCCCCGACTTCAAGCTCTACTACAAAGCCACAGTAATCAAGATAATTTGGTACTGGCACAAGAACAGACCAACAGACCAGTGGAACAGAACAGAGAGTACAGATATTAACCCAAACATATATGGTCAATTAATATTTGATAAAGGAGCCATGGACATACAACGGTGAAATGACAGTCTCTTCAACAGATGGTGCTGGCAAAATTGGACAGCTACACGTAGGAGAATGAAACTGGACCATTGTCTAACCCCATACACAAAAGTAAATTCAAAATGGATCAAAGACCTGAATGTAAGTCATGAAACTCCTAGAAAAAAACAGAGGCAAAAATATCTTGAGTATAAACATGAGCAACTGTTTCTTGAACACATCTCCTTGGGTAATGTAAACAAACTTAAAAATGAACAAATGAGACTGCATTTATTCTGTATAGCTACAAAGTTTCTGTACAGCACAGAACACCATCAGCAGAACAAAAAGGCATCCTACATAATGGGAGAATGTATTTGTAAATGACATATCTGACAAGGGGTTAACATCCAAAATATATAAAGAACTCACACACCTCAATATCCAAAAAGCAAATAATCCTATTAAAAAATGGGCAGAGAATATGAACAGACAATTCTCCAAAGAAGATATTCAGATGGCTTACAGGCACACAAAAAGATGATCCACATCTCTAATCATCAGAGAAATGCAAATTAAAATCACAATGAGATATCACCTCACACTAGTTAGGATGGCAACATAGAAAAGACAAACAACAATAAATGTTGGCAAGGATGTGAAGAAAGGGGTACCCTTGTACACTCACTGCTAGTGGGAATGTAAACTAGTTCAACCTTTGTGAAAAGAAGTATGGAGGTTCCTCAAAACACTAAAAATAGAAATGCCATTTGACCCAGAAATTCCAGTTCTAGGAATTTACCCTAAGAATGCAGGTGCCTAGTTTCAAAAAGACATATGCACCCCTATGCTTATCACAGCAGTAATTACAATAGCCAAGAAATGGAAGTAACCTAAGTGTCCATCAGTAGATTAATGGATAAAGAAGTTGGGGTACAGAGACACAATGGAATATTATTCAGTCTTAAGAAGAAAACAAATCCTACTGTTTGCAACAGCATGGATTGAGCTAGAGCTAGAGGGTATTATGCTCAGTGAAATAATCCAGGTGAAGAAAGACAAGGACCAAATTATTTCATTCAGCTGTGGAGTATATGAACAAAGCAAAAATTGAAGGAACAAAACAGCAGCAGACTCATAGAACCCAAGAATGTACTAACAGTTACCAAGGGAAAGGGACTGGGGAGGGTGGGTTGGAAGGGAGGGATAAAGGGAATAAGGGCCATTACAATTAACACACATAACATGGGGGAGTAGAACAGGGAAGGCAGTAGTATAGCACAGAGAAGACAAGTAGTGACTCTATACCATCTTACTATGCTGATGGACAGTGACTGTAATGGAATATGTGTTGGGGACTTGATAATGAAGAAATCTAGTAACCACAATGTTGCTCAAGTGATTGTATATTAATGATACCAAAATAAAAATAAAAGTGGGAAGAAGAAAAACAGGACAAAAAAAATTATTTTTTAATTTAAAAATAATTTCTAGCTTTCTTATTTGCTAGTTGTTGTGACCTCAGACATGATTCTTAGCTTTTCTAAGCCTCAGTTATTTCAACTGAAAAACTGAGATGCTAATAGTGCCTACTTAATAAGGATAATTAAGAGAATTGATATTATCCATCCCTGATATATGTAAGAAACTTTCAGTGAATACTAATTATTATTGTTAGCAGAGCAGCAGAAGACACACAATCTAGCATATAGAGAACTTAATGTGAATATTTGTTGAATGACTAAACAAATCAATGTATAAATGGTCAACATTCATCTCAGTAATTTTACTTCCCTTAAAGTGTTTAAAATATTACTATGTACTTAAGGAAAATCTTTTCTAAGACTTATACAAGGAGGAGGTCAAGTAGAGACACTGGGCACCCTATCTTCACTTTGAGATTTTGTTATCCATTAAGCTTCCATGTATCTTTCATTTGAAAAACTGCTTCTACTACTAAAGAATAAAAATTATACCATGTTTTTCATAGTTCTGCCTTCACCTACAGACCACAAGAGATTGACACAACATGCAATGTCTGGTTATATATGTGTTAATGGGTATAAATATCTAAACAATAATAAAAATTAAATGAAAAGCAGCCCCATTCATCTACTGCCTGAGTATCTAAGAAAGGAATTGGCTATAAGCAAATGTGACAGTGACCAGTCTGAATTAGCATAGCACTACAATAATGGCAAAAAAATTAACAGGAATAATAGGCTTAGTTCCAACACACATGGTGGGAAACCTCTTGCTGACAGAAAGATACAGGATAGCATTCATCTCAGCATTGTACTGCACATTTTAAGTAAAACCACACCTCAACTGTACCCCAAAGAATTTGAGTATTTGGAAGACATCTGATTACCCATATTTAGTTAAGTATCTAGTATCTGATAGTAAGAATCCAGACAGAACCCTAAGGGTCACATTCACTCCCAACTAGTGTTTGTTAAAAAATTGCATTTTTGGTAGTATGAGGGTTTTCCTTTACCTCATCTTTAGTTGTTACACATGGGATAAATTCAAACATATTTTGATTGATAAATTTATATAATCTGATTAGTGAGCCAAGATAGTGGCGTGAGTAGAGCAGCGGAAATCTCCTTCCAAAACCACATATATTTTTGAAAATACAACAAAGAAAACTCCTCCTAAAAGAGAGACCAGAAGACACAGGATAACAGCCAGACCACATCAACACCTGCAAGAACCCAGCGCCTCGCAAAGGGGGTAAGATAGAAGCCCCGGCCAGGTGAGACCCGAGTGCCCCATACCCTAGCTACCGGCGGGAGGAGAGGAGTTGGAGTGGGGAGGGAGAGGGAACCCAGGACTGCTAAATACCCAGCCCCAGCCATCTGCACCAGAGCACAGACACAGTGCATGCGTGGGGTGTTGGAAACTAGGGAAACAGTACAGTAAGACCTGTGAGCAGGTCCCTGCAGATGTTGCACCCAGGAAAAAGAAAAGCGAGTGCTTTTTGGAAGTCGAAAAAGGGACAGGGACCTCACCGCCAGATGGAAGCATCCTGGGACACTTAGTCCAGCTGCAGGGAAACTAGGGATCTCTGGGCACTCTAACCCCCAGGGCAGCAGGGAGCACGGAGGCCCCTCACAGAGATAAATAGCCTCCTGGCCGCTCCCCCTCCAACACAGCTCCACCATATCAGAAAAGCGGCCCAAGGCAGGCCACACCCACAGCAACAGCGGAGATAAACTCCATAGCAGCCAGGCAAGAATCAGAAGCCCTTTCTGTGTGCAGCTGCCCAGGACAAGCCACTAGAGGTCCCTGTTCTCCCAGGAAAGGAAGGCCACAAACCAACAAGAAGGGAATTTCTTCCAACCGTCACTCGTGCCAACTCTGCAAACAATCTCTATCACCATGAAAAGGCAAAATTGCAGGCAGACAAAAATCACAGAGACAACACCAGAGAAGGAGACAGACCTAACCAGTCTTCCAGAAAAAGAATTCAAAATAAAAATCATAAACATGCTGATGGAGATGCAGAGAAATACACAAGACCTAAGGGATGAAGTCCAGAGGGAGATCACAGATGCCAGGAAGGAGATTACAGAAATGAAACAAACTCTGGAAGGATTTATAAGCAGAATGGATAAGATGCAAGAAGCCATTAATGGAATAGAAACCAGAGAACAGGAATGCATAGAAGCTGACATAGAGAGAGATAAAAGGATCTACAGGAATGAAACAATATTAAGAGAACTGTGTGACCAATCCAAAAGGAACAATATCCATATCATAGGGGTACCAGAAGAAGAAGAGAGAGAAAAATGGATAGAAAGTGTCTTTGAAGAAATAATTGCTGAAAAGTTCCCCAAACTGGGGGAGGAAATAATTGAACAGACCACAGAAATACACAGAACTCCCAACCCAAAGGACCCAAGGAGGAAAACACCAAGACATATAATAATTAAAATGGCAAAGATCAAGGACAAGGAAAGAGTTTTAAAGGCAGCTAGAGAGAAAAAGGTCACCTATAAAGGAAAACCCATCAGGCTATCATCAGAATTCTCAACAGAAACCTTACAGGCAAGAAGAGAATGACATGATATATTTAACGCAATGAAACAGAAGGGCCTTGAACCAAGGATACTGTATCCAGCACGATTATCATTTAAATATGAAGAAGGGATTAAACAATTCCCAGACAAGCAAAAGTTGAGGGAATTTGCTTCCCACAAAACACCTCTATAGGGTATTTTAGAGGGACTGTTCTAGACGAGAGCACTCCTAAGACAAAACAGATGTCACCAGAGAAAATAAAATCACAGCAAAGAAAGCAGACCAACCAAATACTAACTAAAGGCAAAAAATAAAATCAACTACCCACTAAAAGCAGTTAAAGGAAACATGAAAGAGCACAGAATAAAACAACCAACATATAAAGAATGGAGGAGGAATAAGAAGGGAAAGAAGAAAAGAATCTCCAGACAGTGTATATAACAGCTCAATAAGCGAGCTAAGTTAGGCAGTATGATACTAAAGAGGCTAACCTTGAACCTTTGGTAACCACAAATCTAAAGCCAGCAATGGCAATAAGTACATATCTTTCAATAGTCACCCTAAATGTAAATGGATGAATGCACCAATCAAAAGACACAGAGAAACAGAATGGATAAAAAAAAGCAAGACCCATCTATATGCTGCTTACAAGAAACTCACCTCAAACCCAAAGACATGCACAGACTAAAAGTCAAGGAATGGAAAAACATATTTCAGGCAAACAAAAGAGAGAAGAAAGCAGGGGTTGCACTACTAGTATCAGACAAAATAGACTTCAAAACAAAGAAAGTAACAAGAGATAAAGAAGGACATTATATAATGAAAAAGGGCTCAGTCCAACAAGAGGATATAACCATTCTAAATATATATGCAACCAACACAGGAGCACCAGCATATGTGAAACAAATACTAACAGAACTAAAAGAGGAAATAGAATGCAATGAATTCATTTTAGGAGACTTCAACACACCACTCACCCTAAAGGATAGATCCACTGAGCAGAAAATAAGTAAGGACACGGAAGCATTGAACAACACACTAGAACATAAAGACCTAATAGACATCTATAGAACTCTACATCCAAAAGAAACAGGATACACATTCTTCGCAAGTGCACATGGAACATTCTCCAGAATAGAACACATACTAGCTCACAAAAAGAGCCTCAGTAAATTCCAAAAGATTGAAATTCTACCAACCAACTTTTCAGACCACAAAGGTATAAAACTAGAAATAAACTCTACAAAGAAAACAAAAAGGCTCACAAACACATAGAGGCTTAACAACATGCTCCTAAATAATCAATGGATCAACGAACAAATTAAAATAGAGATCAAGGAATATATGGAAACAAATGACAACAACAACACAAAGCCCTAACTTCTGTGGGACGCAGCGAAAGCAGTCTTAAGAGGAAAGTATGTAGCAATCCAGGCACACTTAAAGAAGGAAGAACAATCCCAAATGAATAGTCTAACATCACAAATATCGAAACTGGAAAAAAGAAGAACGAATTAGGCGTAAAGTCAGCAGATGGAGGGACATAATAAAGATTAGAGAAGAAATAAACAAAATTGAGAAGAATAAAACAATAGAAAAAATCAATGAAACCAAGAGCTGGCTCTTTGAGAAAATAAACAAAATAGATAAGCCTCTACCCAGACTTATTAAGAGGAAAAGAGAATCAACACACATCAACAGAATCAGAAATGAGAATGGAAAAATCACCACAGACTCCACAGAAATAGAAAGAATTATTAAAGACTACTATGAAAACCTGTATGCTAACAAGCTGGAAAACCTAGAAGAAATGGACAACTTCCTACAAAAATACAACCTTCCAAGACTGACCAAGCAAAAAACACAAAACCTAAACAAACCAATTACCAGCAAAGAAATTGAAATGGTAATTTAAAAACCACCCAATAACAAAACCCCCAGGCCAGATGGATTTACCTCGGAATTTTATCAGACATACAGAGAAGACATAATACCCATTCCCTTAAAGTTTTCCCAGAAATAGAAGACGAGGGAATACTCCCAAACTCATTCTATGAAGCCAACATCACCCTAATACCAAAACCAGGCAAAGACCCCACCAAAAAAGAAAACTACAGACCAATATCCCTGATGAACGTAGATGCAAAAATACTCAACAAAATATTAGCAAACCGAATTCAAAAATACATCAAAAGGATCATACACCATGACCATGTGGGATTCATCCCAGGGATGCAAGGATGGTACAACATTCGAAAGTCCATCAACATCATCCACCACATCAACAAAAAGAAGGACAAAAACCACATGATCATCTCCAAAGATGCTGAAAAAGCATTTGACAAAATTCAACATCCATTCATAATAAAAACTCTCAGCAAAATAGGTATAGAGGGCAAGTATCTCAACCTAATAAAGGCCATATATGATAAACCCACAGCTAACATCATGCTGAACGGCGAGAAGCTGAAAGCTTTTCCTCTGAGATTGGGAACAAGACAGGGATGCCCACTCTCCCCACTGTTATTTAACATAGTACTGGAGGTCCTAGCCGTGGCAATTAGACAAAACAAAGAAATTCAAGGAATCCAGATTGGTAAAGATGAAGTTAAACTGTCACTATGTGCAGATGACATGATACTGTACATAAAAAACCCTAAAGACTCCACCCCAAAACTACTAGAACAGATATCGGAATACAGCAAAGTTGCAGGATACAAAATCAACACACAGAAATCTGTGGCTTTCCTATATACCAACAATGAACCAACAGAAAGAGAAATCAGGAAAACAACTCCATTCACAACTGCATCAAAAAGAATAAAATACCTAGGAATAAACCTAACCAAAGAAGTGAAAGACTTATACTCTGAAAACTACAAGTCACTCTTAAGAGAAATTAAAGGGGACACTAACAAATGGAAACTCATCCCATGCTCGTGGCTAGGAAGAATTAATATCGTCAAAATGGCCATCCTGACCAAAGCAATATAAAGATTTGATACAATCCTTATCAAATTACCAGCAACATTCTTCAACGAACTGGAACAAATAGCTCAAAAATTCATATGGAAACACCAAAGACCCTGAATAGTCAAAGCAATCCTGGGAAGAAAGAATAAAGTGGGGGGGAATCTCACTCCCCAACTTCAAGCTCTACTATAAAGCCATAGTAATCAAGACAATTTGGTACTGGCACAAGAACAGAGCCACAGACCAGTGGAACAGATTAGAGGCTCCAGACATTAACCCAAGCATATATGGTCAATTAATATTTGATAAAGGAGCCATGGACATACAATGGGGAAATGACAGTCTCTTCAACAGATGGTGCTGGCAAAATTGGACAGCTACATGTAAGAAAATGAAGCTGGACCACTGTCTAACCCCATACACAAAAGTAAATTCAAAATGGATCAAAGACCTGAATGTAAGTCATGAAACCATAAAACTCTTAGAAAAAAACATAGGCAAAAATCTCTTAGACATAAACTTGAGTGACCTCTTCTTGAACATATCTCCCTGGCAAGGAAAACAAAAGCAAAAGTGAACAAGTGGGACTATATTAAGCTGAAAAGCTTCTGTACAGCAAAAGACACCATCAATAAAACAAAAAGGTACCCTACAGTATGGGGAATATATTTGTAAATGACAGATCTGATAAATGCTTGACATCCAAAATATATAAAGAGCTCACCCACCTCAACAAACAAAAACAAATAATCCAATTAAAAAATGGGCAGAGGAACTGAACAGACAGTTCTCCAAAAAAGAAATTCAGATGGCCAATAGGCACATGAAAAGATGCTCCACATCGCTTGTCATCAGAGAAATGCAAATTAAAACCACAATGAGATATCACCTCATACCAGTAAGGATGGCTACCATCCAAAAGACCTCCAACAACAAATGTTGGTGAGGTGTGGAGAAAGGGGAACCCTCCTACACTGCTGGTGGGAATGTAAATTAGTTCAACCATTGTGGAAAGCAGTATGGAGGTTCCTCAAAATCCTCAAAATAGACTTACCATTTGACCCAGGAATTCCACTCCTAGGAATTTACCCTAAGGATGCAGCACTCCAATTTGAAAAAGATAGATGCACCCCTATGTTTATCACAGAACTATTTACAATAGCCAAGAATTGGAAGCAACCTAAGTGTCCATCAGTAGATGAATGGATAAAGAAGATGTGGTACATATACACAATGGAACATTATTCAGCCATAAGAAGAAAACACATCCTACCATTTGCAACAACATGGATGGAGCTAGAGGGTATTATGCTCAGTCAAATAAGCCAAGCAGAGAAAGACAAATACCAAATGATTTCACTAATCTGTGGAGTATAAGAACAAAGGAAAAACTGAAGGAACAAAAGTGCAGCAAAATCACAGAACCCAAGAATGGACTAAGAGGTGCCAAAGGGAAAGAGACTAGGGAGGATGGGTGGGTAGGGAGGGATAAGTGGGGGGAAGAATAAAGGGGTATTATGATTAGCATGCATAATGTGGGGGTGGGAGAAAGGGGAGGGCTGTGCAACACAGAGAAGACAAGTAGTGATTCTACAACATTTTGCTATGCTGATGAACAGTGACAGTAATAGGGTTTGTGGGGGGGACTTGGTATAAGGGAGAACCTAGTAAACATAATATTCTTCATCTAGTTGTAGATTAATGATAACCAAAAAAAAGAGAAATAAAAGGGGGATTACTCCCTGATAGGATAAAACTAACTGCAAATCAACAATTAATGCATGCTTTACATATCCTTAATTTTGATCTTTCAAAGGGTGTCAGATGATCAGCTATGGAAGTACATTTTTCTGATAATATTCCTTTCTCTTAAAAAAAAAAAGCAGTTCCTTTGTGGTGATCTCCAATAGGTTCTTCACAATGGTATAAAGGTCATATCAAAGTGTGGGCAAAGGGTTTGTTTGTGTTTATACAGAGGATCAAAGCCTAATTTGGCTACACAGAAAACGAATTAAGATACGATATGAAGAAGAACTTCCAACATCAACATCCTCTGTAAGTCATTCTAGAAGATGAACATCAAAAAACTTCAACAAAGATCCTGTCGCTGTTGCAGTTGTAGCTGCAATCATCCCACCGGTTCCTGGACTTGCCATTGGAATGAAGAAGGAGATATGTAAGCTGGCCTGTGCATACAGTAAAACAATAAATTTGACTGGATCTATACTGTCGGAACTCAACCAAGAATTAGGAGAAGTGCAAGTTGCAGCGCTCCAAAATCATGCGACTATAGACTATCTACTGTTAAAAGAACACATGGGATGTGAACAGTTACCAGGAATGTGTTGTTTTAATCTGTCTGATTTTTCTCAAACAATTCAAATTCAGTTAGACAATATCCATAATATCATTGATAAGTTTTCACAAATGCCTAGGGTACCTAACTGGTTTTCTTGGTTTCACTGGATATGGCTGGTAATTGTAGGTCTGCTTTTGTTATGTAGCTGTATTTCTATTATGTTAATGTATGTGCGCAATTTAATTAGTAATTTAAAACCTATACATGCTTATGTTACTCTACAAGAAGATAAGTCAAAGAAATAATCAATCTTCCCATGTTTTCTTCCGTCTGCTACTTCTATAGCTTTACTTCTTCCTTCCTAATTACAACCCTTTAGTAGAATTCGTGCCTCATAACGAAATTACCGAGTATCATAATTCTTCCAAGTGGTAAAGATACCTCAAGACAAATGCTGGGCATAAAAGCCACAGGGCATAAATCTGCAAAAAAGTAAAAAGCTAACCTTTTCAAACAATATTGCTTTTCTCTCACTTACCAACTTTACATTTCCCTGTATGGCCCCGGAAGATGACTGGTTAGCCAGAGACGGGTAAGATTCCTCAAGGGAGGAACAACCTAAGATAGGCACAGTCGCAGGGGGGCCATCAGGAGAGAAATTGGGGACCAACAGAGGGGAGGCTTAGAACCTCACCCCCCCTGTTTTGAGAGAAATCTTCTGCATCCGTGGATGTTTTGTTGCCCTTGTCTAGCTTCAATTAATACTTAGTCTATAGGCACAGACCTGATCATCTACATTTGCCCTCTTACAGCACTAAATTATGTTTTCTACCTTTATCTTGCATCTACCTACCACTTCAGCATTTTATTAAAAAAAAATAATAATAATAATAATAATAAGGGAGAAATGTGGGATTCACATATAAATCAAGTATAAAAATCAAACGAATAATCATATATGACTTGATTGTTTATAGTTCATGATGAGTGATCAAAAGCGAAAGTTTCTGTGATGACTGCCCTTGCACTGTTCACCATGTAAGAACTTATTCACTATGTAAGACCTTGTTCACCATGTAAGAACTTGTTTGTTATGCTTCAGAAGATTGGAGACTGTTGAGATATAGGCTTGGGGTTGATTAATGACTGTGCATTGAATCCCCTATACAGAATTTTATTGTTGTTAACAACCATTTGATCAATAAATATGATAGATGCCCTCTCAAAAAAAAAAATTTATATAATCTTTGTTCCACCTTCTATTGGATTTGGGAATGTCCCAAAACTTTTAATTCCAGGAGGGAAATTTTCCACAATTTATTTCACATGCAATTCAATGCTCTTCCGTCTGAGAATTAGCACAAGGCAGATACTATAGACACCCATCAAGACAGGCTTATGCACATTCTGATGGCTACATACTGCAGACATTTCCATTTTTATAAAAATCCTTCCCCCTGGTTTTTTTCTGTGGGTTCAAATACTCGGTGTTCCTTTTTTTAAAAACTATCATTAATATACAATCTTAAGTTGGTTTCAAATGTAAATCACAGTTCAACAGTCCCCATAATCAACTTATATTGTGATTGCACATACTGTGCTCTTTTATCTCCTCCACCTACATCCCTGTACCTGTCCCAATCCTTTTCCCTTGGTAACCGCTGGTCACTTCTAGGTGTCTATGAGTCTACTGCTGTTCTGTTCTTTCTGTTTTGCTTTGTTTTTATACACCACAAATGAGTGATGTCATATGGTAATTGTCTTTCTCCACCTGGCTTCTTCACTGAGCATAATACACTCTAGACCCATCCATGTTGTTGAAAATAGCAGGATTTTTCTTTTCATAGCTTAATAATATTCCATTGTATATATGTACCACATCTTATTTATCCATTTATCTATTGATAGACACTAAGGTTGTTTCAATATCTTGGCTATTGCAAACAGTGCAACAATAAGCAAGGGGTACATATATCTTTTCAAATCAGGGATTTTGATTTCTTCGGGTAAATTCCTATGAGTGAAATTTCAGAGCGAAATGATATTTCTATTTTTAGTTTTTTGAGGAACCTCCATATTGCTTTTCCACAGTGGTCAGACCAATTTTCAGTCCCACTAACAGTGTAGGAGAGTTCCTATTTCTCTGTATGCTTACCAGCATTTGTTGTTTCTTGTCTTTCAGATAGTGATCATCCTAACTAGTGTGAAGTGATACCTAACTGTAGTTTTAATTTTCATTTCCCTGATGATTAGTGATAGGAGCACATTTTCCTGTGGCTGTTGGCCAATAGTATTTCTTCTTTGGAGAAATGCCTGATCAGGTTCTCTGCCCATTTTTTGATAAGGTATTTGTTTTTTGGATGTTGAGTATGACTTCTTTTCATATTTTGGATGTTAACCCCTTATCAGATGAGTCATGTAAAATACATTTTCCCATACTGTAGGATGTCTTTTTGTTCTGCTGACAGTTTCTTTGCTGCACAGAAGCTTTTTAGTTTGATGTAGACCCACTTGTTCATTTTTTATTTTATTTCCCTTGCCAGCAGAGATCTGTACAGGAAAAAAGTTGCTCATGTTTATATTCAAGAGATCTTGCCAATATTTTCTTCTAAGAGTTTTATGGTTTCATGAATTACATTCAGGTCTTTGATCCATGATCCATTTCAGTTTACTCTCTTGTACGGAGTTAGACAATAATCCAGTTTCATTCTCTTACATGTAGCTGTCCAGTTTTGTCTACATCAGTTGTTGAAGAATAATAAAAACATGTCTTTGCCCCACTGTATACTCATGGCTCCTTTATCATATATTAATTTACCATAGATGCATGGGTTTATATCTGGACTCTCTATTCTGTTCCATTGATCTATGGATCTGTTCTTGTGCCAGTACCAAGTTGTTTTTATTACTGCAGCTTTATAGTATAGCTTGAAGTCAGGGAGCTGAATCCCCTCCAGCATTGTTCTTCTTTTTCAGGATTGCTTTGGCTATTCAGGTTCTTTTGTGGTTCCATATGAATTTTAGAACTACTTGCTTCAGTTCATCAAAGAATACCATTGGTATTTTTGATAGGGATTGCACTGAATCTGTAAATTGCTTTGGGCAGGATGGCCATTTTGACAATACTAATTCTTCTCATCCATGAGCACAAGATAGATTTACTTTTTGGGCACCTTCTTTAATTTCTCTCATGAGTGTCTTGCAGTTTTCATAGTATAGGTCTTTCACCTCCTTGTTTAGGTGTATTTCTAGGTATTTTACTCTTTTTGATGCAACTGTAAATGGAGTGTTCTCCTGATTTCTCTTTCTGTTAGTTTGTTCTTACTATTTAAAAAATGTAACAGATTTCTGGGTATTAATCTTGCATCCTACAACTTTTCCAAATTAAGTTATTAGTGCGAGGAGTATTTTGGTGGATTCTTTAGGGTTTTCTATGTACAATATCATCATCTGAAAATAGAGACAGTTTAACTTCTTCCTTACCAATTTGTATGCTTTAATCTTTTTATGTTGTCTGATTGCCATTGCTAGAACCTCCACTACTCTGTTGAATAAAAGTGGGGAGAGTGGGCATCCTTGTCTTGTTTCTGATCTTAGAGGAAAAGCTTTCAGTTTTTCACTGTTAACTACTATGTTGGCTGTGGGTTTGTCATATATGGCCTTTATTATGTTGAGGTACTTGCCCTCTATACCCTTTTTTTGAGAGTTTTTATCATGAATGGATGTTGAATTTTGTCAAATGCTTTCCAGTGTCTATTGAAATGACTATGTGGTTTTGTCCTTCTTTTTGTTAATATGATGTATGATGTTTATGGATTTTTTATTATACCATCCCTGCATCCCTGGAATAAATCCCAGTTGACCATGATGAATGATCTTTTTGATGTATTTTTTAATTCAGTTTGCTAATATTTTCTTAGTGATTTTTGCATCTTCATCAGGGATATTGGTCTGTCATTTTCTTTTCTTTTTTTTTGTATGTGGTATCTTTGCCTTATTTTGGTATTAGAGTGATGCTGGAATCATAAAATGAGTTTGGTAGTATTCCCGCTTCTTCTACTTTTTGGGATACTTTAAGAAGGGTGGGTTTAGCTTTTCTTTAAATGTTTGGTAAAATTCATCTGTGAAGCCATCCATACCTGGAGTTTTGTTTTCTTGGGAGTTCTTTTATTACCATTTCAATTTCGTTGCTGGTAATTGGTCTGTTTAAATTTTCTGTTTCTTCCTGGGTTAATGTTGGAAGGCTGTACTTTTCTACAAAGTTGTCCATTCCTTCTAATTTGTCCAATTTATTGGAATGTAATTTTTCAAAATATTCTCTTATAATTCTTTGTATTTCTGTGGTATCCATTCTGATTATTCCTTATTCATTTCTGATTCTTTTTATGTGCGTAAATTCTCTTTTTTTCTTGATAAGTCTGGATATGGGGTAATCTATTTTTTTCCTCAAAGAACCAGCTCCTGGTTTCATGTATTTTTTTCTATTGTTTAATTCTCTATTTTATTTCCATTTCTGCTCTTATCTTTATTATGTCCCTCCTTCTACTAACTTTGCATTTCATTTGTTCTTTTTCTAATTTCTTTAGTTGTGAATTTAGGCTGTTTATTAGGGATTGCTCTTGTTTCTTGAGGTAAACCTGTATTACTATGTACTTTTCTTAGAACTGCCTTTGAAGCCTCCCACAGATTTCATGGTTTTGTGTTTTTGTTTTCACTTGTCTCCATGTATGCTTCACTTGTTTTAATTTGGTCATTCATCCATTGATTATTTAGGAGCATGTTGTTTAGCCTCCATGTTTATAGGTCTTTTTGTTTTCTTTGTGTAATTTATCTCTAGTTTCATATCACTGTGGCCTGAAAAGTAGCTTGATACAATTGAAATCTTTTTTTTTTTTAATATATTGAGGCTCTTTTTCTGGCATAGTATTTAATCTATTCTGGAAAATTTTCCATGAGTACTTGAGAAGAATGTGTATCCTGCTGCTTTTGGGTTGAGTGTTCTGTAGATGTCTTTTAGGTCTATTTGTTCTAATGTGTTATTCAGTGCCTCTGTGTCCTTACTTATTTTCTATCTGGTTTATCTGTCCTTTGGAGTGTGGTGGTGTGTTGAAGTCTCCTAAAATGAGTGCATTGCATTCTGTTTCCCCCTTGAATTATTAGTATTTGTTTTAGATGCTCCTATATTGGGTACATAGATATATATATAATGGTGATATCCTCTTGTTGGACTGACCTCTTTATCATTATATAATATCCTTCTTTGTCTCATTACTATCTTTGTTTTGAAAACAATTTTGTCTGATATAAGTACTGCTATTCCTGCTTTTTCCTCCCTATTATTTGCATGGAGTATCTTTTTCCATCCCTTCACTTTTAGTCTGTGTACATCTTTAGTCTGTAATGAGTCTCTTGTAGGCAGCATATAGATGGGTCTCATTTCTTTATCCATTCTGCCACTCTATGTCTTTTGATTGGTGCATGCAGTCCATTTACATTTAAGAGGATTATTGATAGATATGTACTTATTGCCATTTCATTAATTGCTTTCTGGCTGTTTTTTATAGCTCCTCTCTCTTCCTTTCTTCCTCTCTTATACACTTCTCTTGTTATTGATGGTTTTCTTTAGTGTTCTAATTAGGTTTCTCTCTTTTTTCAATTAATTTAGTTTTGCGTGTGTGGATTTATTGCAGGCTTTAGTTTTGTGATTACCAAGGGTTCACAGATAACTTCCTTACTATATAATCATCTTAAATTGATGATTACTCTATTTCAAACACAATCTAAAGGTATTTTTTTCCTTCTTCCTCCTCCTCCTCCATTTTTTGTATTAGATGTCATAATGTCCACTTTTTGTGTATCCTTTGACTGATATTGTGCATAGTTGATTTTGCTTCTTTTCTTTTGTTTCAATTTCATATTTTTTGGGTTATTAGTTGGTCTACTACCTTTACTGTGGTTCTATTTTCACTGGTGAAAGCTATTTAGCTTGAGGTCCTTTCCATCTACAGCAGTCTCTTCAACATATCCTGTAAGGCTGGCTTAGCAATGGGGAAGTCCTTCAACTTTTGTTTATCTGGAAATTGTTTAACACCTACTTCAAATTTAAATGATAATCTTGCTGGGTAGAGGATTCTTGGTTGGAGGTGCTTCTCTTTAGGTACATCAAATATATCATGCCACTCCCTTCTGGCCTGTAGAGTTTCTGTTGAGAAGTCTGCTGATGGCCTGCTGGGATTTCCTTTATAGGTAATCTTTTTTCTCTCTCTGGCTGCTTTCAACACTCTGTTCTTATCCTTGATCTTTGCCAATTTAAGTATTATATGTCTTGTTGTTGTCTTCCTTGGGTTCCTTTTGTTAGGGGATCTCTGTGCTCCCATGATCTCAGTATCTATTTCCTTCCTGGACTGGGGAAGTTTTCAAAAATTATTTCCTTAAATAGACTTTCTATCCCTTTGTCTTCCTCTTTTCCTTCTGGTATGCCTATTATGCACATATTCTTTCATTTGGATTCATTACAAAGCTCTCTTATCATTCTTTCATTCCTAGAGATCCTTTTTCCTCTCTGCTCCTCAGCTTATTTGTTTTCCTGCTCTATAATTTCCATTTCATTTACCATCTCCTCTACAGGTTCTAATCTAGTTTTAAATACCTCCATTGTATGACTGAGATCTTGAATACTTTTGTGTAAATCCATGAGCATGTTTTTTATTTTTATTTAGAAATCTTTATCAGGAAGACTGGTGATCTGTTTCATTTAAGCCTTTATTGAGTTCCTTTCTGGGGCTCAGTCTTGTAGTGTTGTTTGGATCATATTCCTCTGCCTACTCATATTGTGAGGTATTCTGTGTTTCTTCCTTTGTATTTGATATCACTGCTATGCTTTCTGGTCTATAGAGTAATATCTTTATGAAGAAGGCAGTAATGTTGGGGCTGCAGGGTTAATGGGGTGGGCAGACCAATGTGTGGCTCTGCCCCAGCTGAACCTGCAGCACCAGGTTTGGATATACACAGGGAGGAAAGTGCTCTTGGGGATGGCTCCTGCAGGCACTTCACCAGTTGGGCTAAAACGGAGCAATGGAAGCTGGGAGAGTCTCCCTCTGCCTACCAGGCAGCTAACTTGATACTGCCACTGGGCCAGGTAGGTTGGCTCCCAGCAGCAAGTACAGGGAGGAGCCTAGGTGCTACTTTGCCAGCAAGGGGGATGGAGCTTCTGGGGCTCCTGAGAGTTCCAGATCTGTTGGGATGAAGAATGGCTGGGGAGGCATCCTCTGCCTGACTTTTCTTCTGAGGAGAAAGTTCTGTCCAACCCTCACCCTTCTGGTACCTCTCTCACTACTGGCAAATCTTTCAAACTGACACCTCTGCTTTGGGTCTCAAGACCAGTGGAGCATGCCTGCCCTCCACACTGGCTAGAGTCTCAGTCTCCCAGAGTGTTTCACCTGTCCCTGATGTCCAGCCCCACTAATCACCAGAACCCAATGTAATGTGGGCTCGTACTCCCAGAGCAGATCTCCAGAGTCAGGTGTGCAGCACTCCTGGGCTCCTACCCCACTCCCCATTCCTCTTTCTCCCACCTGTCAGCTGGGATGGAGGGAGGGCTTGGGTCTTGTTCAGTCTTGGCTTTGCCACCTCACTCTTTTCTGTGTGGTTCCCTCTTCTTCCTCAGGTATAGGTGGTTTCTTCTGTAGTCCTCAGGTCATTTTCCAGTCTAGTTGCATTTGCTGTATTTTCCACTTTTATGTGTTTTTGGGAGGAGGTTTATGCCTTCCCTTCCTATTCCACCATCTTTATATAACCAACGTTTTTTATATAAATAATGAGCCCTAAGGTATATGCAGATGAGATAATAGAAATAAAATGATGGGACCAACCACATTCTGAAAATTATTGAACAAGAGAAATAATAATCACCAATGAAAATTGGTCGTATTTTCCCAAGTACAACACTGAGGGAAAAAATGACACATCCACCCCACTCAGTAGGACTTGAGGCTCACTATTAATGTAGCAATAGGTGAGGATATGTCAGTTATGCTCAAATGTGGTAGTTGCCTAGGAGCTATGCAATATCCCAGTTCTGCCCTTCACCAGCCACCCCTTAACAAAAATCTTCAAATTCTATGATGAGGGCCAGGGGATCCTCTATTACTAAAGACATTTTGATCCCTAAATCCAGAATTCCAGTGAGATGGTCCATGTCTCATAGAAGAGCCCAATTTCCCCAGTGGATCTAAGGAAACAACCATCAATGCAATGCCCAGACCCAAATATCAAGTCTATCCATCTAAGGGATATAAGGGTTTTCCTTTGTATGATATGAAGAACCAAAAGAAAGAGTGTCAAGTGCTTTTTCCTAATATCTGGAGTGAGCTTTCCCATACTGCATACCCCAGGCCTTTCTCAGGAATGAAGGACGGGAAAAATACCAAGAAAGACACTTCCTGGCCTATGTTACCTATACTCATGGGGAAAAAAGCACCTTTTTCCAACATAGACTACCATTTTGTTCAATCTAGAGGAGCACCCTCACCTGCTGAGTGTAGAAAGTGGTGAGTTAGTAACTGGAGAAAATGTTGCGATGTGGTCAGAAAAAGTCTCTCAACTGCCTTGGAGGTCAAAAGGCTCATAAAATCTATCTAATCAATTATTACCAAACTTTGTAGGGGCAAAGAAGGAACAAGGTATCCTTATATCCTCATAAAAACTTAGCACCAACTGATAGGAATATCATGGAGTTTTAATGAAAAATGTTACTGATATGGGTATACTGTGTATTTGATATGGAAGCAAGAAAAAATAGAACCACTGCTAAATAAATAAAAATATGTAGGTTAAAAAGTGGAAATTTATTTAGTACTCTTATATTTATAAATATTTATATAGTGAATAGCCAGATAAGATCAATTCTCTCTCTTTTTAAGTAAATTATTTCAGAACTAAGTAAACAAAGCCACAATTATTCAATTAATTTTCCTTTCTTGATATGCAATGCTAAAACAAAATCTTATACCTGGGCTCTAAAAACACCAAAAGATAAGTAATAAGAGCATAAATGCTATAGTGGACAACCCCCCACACCCAATCTTCCCACTGATACACCACTTCAATTACAAACTATAGACTGGTCTGGGACTTGCTCAGTTTCCAGGAATTCATCTAGAGCTGAGAGGGCTCTTCTAAATCAGATGTGTATTGGGAAAAGAAGAGAAAATGGATCCTAGGTCCTCACCAATGGCTTCTGTCTCAGAATAAAATAAATGTTTCATAGAACAAAATAAATATCCTTTTAAGTTTCTTATTTACTACTATATTCCCCATAGCCCCAAAATTATTACTTTATGAAACTAACTCCTATTATAAGCAATTAATGGAATACTTTCACTTATATAATGTCTCTCTCTTATTGGGTAGATAGGAATGATGCAAAGGACTTATGAAGGTAATCAGCATGACTCACCTATACTGTGTGGCCCAGAGATTTTATGTTCATGTATTGTCAACACTGTGTTAAAATCCTCATGACAATCAATTAACTATATGTTGGTAGTACCACAATGAGTTTCTCCAGAAACTCCCATCAGGGTTCATCAGTCAGGGAAAACAATTCAATTATGGAAGCATATTACTTCTATTTTAATGTGAGTTATAGGGTTCAAAAACTGGTCACCTTAGGGCAGACAACTCTGTATTGTAAACTATGAAAAGCTACAACTCACATCTATTGAGTTCTTTCTATGTGTCATTCCTACTAGAGACACTGTGTACACATTATCTCATTGCATTCACACAACAATCAACTGAATGAGGTGCTATTATATCCTCACTTTACAGATGAAAAAACCTTAGAAAGATCCAGATTTAAGCAAAGGAAGATGAGTCCAGCTGTGCACATTTAACCATTATATTATCCTGCATTCACTTTAACTTGAAGTCTGGGGTGGGGGTTGGGGGAGGAAGTAACACTGGAACTAACTATGTAGGACTCACTCCATTTGCATTCCAGTGTTTCTTGGCTGCCTAATATGTAAATTAAATATTCTAAAATTTATTTTTTGCTGTCCTGGCTCCTTTTCGGGGTCTTGAGGGATGCATAACCTTAGCTGTGTAGGTCAACCAGCACATGTTTGCTGGAGATTCCATCCACCTGACCAGCAAGAGAAAGATATTCTGCACACTCATTTCCTCTCTCAGTATAACAACAATGTATATTTCTCTTTTAAACCCCAGTGCATGGTCCATCTGTTTCAACTGGCTCTTCTCCTGATTCATGGTGGCTACAGAGGGATGAGAGGAAATCCATTTGCTGGGGAGAACCAAGCAATGTTGTATTAATTAAATTTGCATCACTGTTGCAAATATGCCCAGGGGCCAGGGTGATGAGTACATTTTATAAATCAAATAAATGAATAATAACTTCTAGAGGTTGCTAAATGTGAAACATTTGAAGAACAGAAACCAAATGAATACAAACTGTGGCTAAGGGTTACTCTTGCTAATTAAAACATACACTGAAAACATTAACCTGATTCATAATCTAAATTAAACTCCATTTCTGGATAGCTTTCCATCTTCTGAATTTTTTTATTACAACAGAAGGTAACCACAAGAAAGTCATCCTTAATGAGCTCAATATTTTTTAACTTCCAGAAATAAAAAGGAAAAAATGAAAAGAAACATAAAAACCACCATATTTATAATGATTCTCCTGCACATACCACATCTCAAATGCTAGGTCTTGCTCTTGCCTTTATGAACTGGTTTGAAAATTCATAAATTCTTTCTGTGAAAAAGAAAGAAAAAAGAAAGAGAGAGAAGGAAGGAGTCAGAAGGGAGTGCAGAAGAAAAAGAAAAGATATGAAAAAGAGAAAAGAAAAATGAAAGGGGTTTATTTTCAAATATCTATAAGAAGCAATACATTGGAATTAAGTCATAAAATGCAAGGTTCAAGATCACCTAGCTTTGAGCCTTAACCAAGAAGAAATTGTTTATGATTCAAAAAAGCCTAAAAAGAAGCATCAGTTAAAATGGTGGAAGTGAAGCTGAAATTTACTGCAAACTTTTCAGCACATTATTTTCATTTCCAATTTTTGGTTTATTTGTGCTGTTTTCAACATCAGTGTGAATACCAATCAGGCCAATCGTATTCTGCTAGGCATTGTGGGCTCACCAGAGCATAGTTAGAGATGGTTTTAAAGAAATAAATTGTTTGTTTTTAAATGAATAGAATGCCTGTTAATTAAAACAGAAGGTCTGAAACTGAATAATTTGCCTGAATTTATGTTCTTTGAAATCAGTGGGAAATTCAACAATAAAAAGTACATCTTCTTTTCCTAGTGATCTTCCGAAATAAATTACAATAAGAAAAGGAAAGACAAAAGGAAAAAAATGTATAAGCTAATAGAAACACACAGATATCAGTACTTTCAACTCTTAGGGCAAGCAGGCAGAAATCCACCCCAATCTTTGATCCTATTAGTTCTGTCTGTTTACTCTAGTGTGGCACAGAGATAATATCATTTATGTAAGTGCTAAAATATGAAAATGTAAGAAAACATTGATGCAAGGACTTGTAAGTCTTGGAGGTGCATTAGTGCCTCAAACTTAATCATCTTGTGAATCCCCTTAAATTTCCCAAAGAAACACTTAGATTTTTAAAATATGTATTCTCTACTGTAACTAAGTCATGTGTACAAACTTTTTTAGCCACAATGTTATTAAATCCTTACAGAAGATTTTGTGACTCAGCCTGATTTCATATTAGCAAAAGTGCATTATTAACCATTTGGGAAAATATAGTATTTTACTTGGTGAATGTGAATCATTCTGAAGTCATTTTCCAAATTTAAAAATAAAAAGCCTTACTCTTGGTTAAAAGAGGTCTTTCTTACATCTTGTGCTGGCCCTAGGGTGGGAGGTAGTGACTCAGCCTCTTTTGCATAACGTAATATGGCCAGCTGACACAAATTTGTCCTATGAACAAAGGCTCATTACATCTGCTATTCTGGCACCAATCATGAAGGCACCATACATACCTTCTTCCACATGCTTTTCAGAATGTCATTAAATTTTAACTTCTACATTACTGTCAGAAAGGTTCCCACAGCACCACCCTATAGCATGGAGCACTAGTACTAAAGATAGGACTTCCATAGGGGATAGAAGATTCAATGGAATTCTACAAACGTAATCCATAGAAATAAACAGAATTCCAAAAACAAAAGTTTTTGGTTTCTATGATGAGAACTACAAAGTTCAGGAAAAAAAATATTTGAATGTTTTAATTGTTTTGGCACAGCCTCATTAACTAACATAAGAATTTATAATACAATATAGAGAAAGCAAAATTACTGATTTTTACATAAAGGCAAAACATGATTTCAGACTTTACTACTCACTATTAATAGAGTTCTGTTTATTCTCTTAAGAAAATAATGTAGTAGGGTGTTGTTTCAGAATACACTCGTCGTACATGTACAGAAGACTGTAACAATATCCAAAGAGATAAATCATCAATAAACTTTTCAAATTCATGCTGCAAGCTAAAAGACCACTAGAGAATTTGGTAGTTGTTTGTTTACATGTAACTACCTTTTACTGAACGTAACACTGAGTCACAGGTTCACAAGTCATACGTTCTAAACAAAAATAAACAGAGAAACCAGAGGAACTTTTTCACTGAAAATTCACAGATTAATTCAGACAGATCTGTGAAATAATAATGTAAATAAACTAAATGCATGTGACTGATAATAGACTCTGGTTTGCACATATTACATTTGTGGTTTTGCCATGCAGATGACTACAATGCAATCTTTTTACTCTGTAATTTTTTATTTCATCTACTAGGTACTAACGTTGCTGCCCTAAAACCTCTCAGCCTTAACCTAAGGTTTGATTTTCAAGTCTTGCAATAAACTAGTATGAGCCCAGCCCAAATATATTTCAAATAATAGACCACATTTCATTGTGTTTCCTTTGATGTTGCATTGCAGTGTGCACCATCTTCTGGCAGACTAGATGAAGGCTATTGATATTGGGTAGCCAGTCAAAGACATGTGTTTATAATTAGAACCTTCAAAATAAAGAGAGAATACATAACCATATCCCTGGTGGTATGGAAATTACACCATTAGAGAAGCATGGCCAGAGGCCAGTGGTTTGTACTGGTATACCTAATGAACAGTGTATTTCTATCTCCAAATGTGCCTTCTATTTATAATAACAAAACTATTTTTTAGATAAACTGAAAAGTTAGGCACACTTGGCATAGCCACATAATTTAAAGCTTGTGAATGTTAAATTGATAGATCTTAATAGTGTCTGGCACAAGGAAAGGCATGCTTAGATAAGGGCACGCTGGGAATAGATGCTTGAATTGTACCATAAGCAAAATTATACCCTGCTGTGTAGGAGACAGCACACAACACAGGATTGTTACCAAATAGCTGCTTCAGAATCAGTAAGTAAACTCCTCCAATGACCAGGATAATAGGCAATTTCCAAGTTTCAAGGGCAGAGTAGTAGTGTAAATTCTATGATGTCAAGGCCAGTGATAGAAGGGCGGACTCCACATTAGATTCTGAGCTCATAAAATTTGGAAGAAACTTAAGGGCTGCCACATGTCCTTGCTCTTGCTCAAATTCCCTTGCCTGCACTGAATCACAACAGAAGGAAGGGAAAGAGCTCACCACGGGGGTCATCAGCCCCACACCTGATCTGTGCACACCAATACTGGTGTCCATTGGTTTGTCTTTTCTACTTGTGAAGCAGGAAGAAGAGCCCAAAAGTGACTCTAAAGAAAACAAAGAAAATCTGGCTAGTCACCTTGGCTGCGCCAAAACACTTAAACCTGAGGGAGGCTGTGATTTGCCAGATGTTATTCATTATAACAGAAAGAGAGTAAGAAATGGTATGGGAACCTGATGGTCCAGCAAGAAAAGGGAAAGAAATAATGGGAAATATCATGGAAATGGGCATTTCACAGTAAAAGCTACCTGTTGTAGCTTGGTGCATGTTTGCAGCTTTTTAAGGTGTCACTTAACAAGCCCATCAAAAATATATTGTCCTTAATTTTATAGGTAAACTCATTACTTATAACTCTTGCCAATGTAAAACTGACTCACAAACCAAGAGAAGAAACCCACAAGCCTTCAATTACAAGTGCTAATAAATTTCTTTCATTATCTTTACTAATCTATCTGTTCCCAAAAGCTGTCCTGGTTCTAAACTGGCAACTAAGTTGACATTTAGTCACAGATATAGGAGTACAAAAAGAAACCAAAAAAGAAAACTAAAATTTTGAAAAACAAAATAGAAGGTAAATATAGCTTCTAGACACTCAGTAAATTCATATAAAATGTTAAAAAATATAGGCAAAAATCTCTTAGACATAAACATGAGTAACTTCTTCATGAACATATCTCCCCAGGCAAGGGAAACAAAAGTAAAAATGAACAAGTGGAACTTGTATCAAACTAAAAATGTTCTGTTCAGCAAAGGACTCCATCAGTAGAGCAAAAAGACATCCTACAGTATAGGAGAATATATTCATAAATGACATATCCGATAAAGGGTTGACACCCAAATTGTATAAAGAACTCATGTACCTCAACAAACAAAAGGCAAATAAGCCAAGTAAAAAATGGGCAGAGGATCTGAACAGACACTCCTCCAAAGAAGAAATTCAGATGGCCAACAGGCACATGAAAAGATGCAGCACATCGCTAATCATCAGAGAAATGCAAATTAAAACCACAATGGGATATCATCTCACACCAGTAAGGATGGCCACCCTCCAAAAAACAACAACAAATGTTGGCGAGGATGTGGAGAAAAGGGAACCCTCCTACACTGCTGGTGGGAATGTAAACTAGTTCAATCATTGTGGAAAGCAGTATGGAGGTTCCTCAAAAACTCAAAATAGAAATACCATTTGACCCAGGAATTCCACTCCTACATTACTACATAATGTAGTGGGGGAGGGGCACACGGGAAAGGCAATATACGCAGAGAAGACAAGTAATGATTCTATAGCATCTTACTACACTGATAGACAGTGACTTTAATGGGGTATGTGGTGGGGACTTGATAATAGGGGGAGTCTAGAAACCATAATATCGTTCAAGTAATTGTACATTAGTGATAGCAAAATTTAAAAATTAAAAAAAATAATGTTAGTATTCAGAAGCTTAACAATATATTTTAATGCTATGAAGAAATGAACTGTGTATCTTAACAGGGCAAAAATAACAACAAAACAAAGATTTTCTAAACTTTTTCAAAAGGCTCCCAAAAAGTATAGATAACAGCAATACTTCAAAGGCAATTAACTTTGCCCATAAGGAAGACTTCCTTACCTTAAATTTATGAGGTGCTAGGGTGTATTTCTAGAAGAGTTGTGAAGCCTCCACTGATATCCATTGTTATGCAATAAAGTATAATCCATGAGTGCAAGGTAGTTTAGATAACAACAATTCCAAAAAGGAGATACCAGATATAAAAATCGCTTCAAGCTAAACATTCTACAACCATAAAGTGATAATAGTGTAATTTGTATTACTGTTGCCTTATGTCTTGCCAATGGGTTTCATCCCTGGGCAAGATCGCTATGGATTCAATGTGACCAAAGAAATTGACAGCAAAATGTTCTTGGGGTCAAAGGGTTATACCCAACTTTATTTCCAGGTGGCAGGTCAGTCACTAAAATCCTGTTCACTCAGATCAAGTCTGCATGCAGCAAGCTGGTCTCTGCCTCTGGGCCCCTCTGTCCACACAGCCATCCTCTGGGCTTCTCTGCCTGCACAGCCATCCCACACAGCTGTCCTCTGGGCCTCTCTGCACAGTCGTCCCGCACAGCCATTCTCTGGGCCTCTGTCCTCGGCACTACCACCACTCCAGCCTCTGCTCTGCTCCCCTGCAGCCTTGCAGCCCTGCCACCATGTCATGCCCAGAGTACTGGGCAGAGCTCTTTTTATAGAGTCAACAGCCATGTATTGCCCACAGGTATGCAGTGAGCTACTCAACCACAGCCAGATGAGAATCCTGGCCACAGGAACTCTCATTTTATCTACACCTTATTTCTCTTAGTTCTTCAAAGCATAAAGAATCATGGAATTCTAGCATCTTAAACATAAATCTTCAAGGATCTTTTAGACTTCCTCATTTTATAGATATGCAATGGTACATTATACAATACATAAATAATAAAAAGCTGCGAGCAAGAAATTTAATGTATTCCTAACTCCTACATTACCAGTTAAACTGATGGGCAGATCTTTAACCAACTTACATTTAAATAACTTGCAGCTTTGATCCATTCAGACATCACTGCTGCACAAGACAGGGACACAACATCACATAAATGTGTTCTTTAACAAATAGATTTATTCATGTCTTATTAACAGAGCTCACTGGTTCCTGACAAAACAAAAATGAAGAAGTTGATTATTTTTCTCCTCTCATTTGGAGCCTCACAGTCACCAAAACAGATTTTTTAAATCATTTTTCCTTATGAAAATCACCCTAAAAATTCTCAATGTAAGTGGCTGAAAAAGATTTAAGAAATTGAAAATTAAACCTTTTCACTTGTTTACTATTAAAAAGAAACAGATTGATTATTGAAAACTCAATGAAGAAGCTTCATCTTTTTGCTCTGTCATGAAAATAGGTGCTTACAATGGGGCATTTTACAATATTAATATATTCAGTCCTCACAAAAGTGAGAAAATTGAGGCACAGAGAAATAAATAGTCTTGTACAGTTACATCATTAGTAAGGAGCAGATCTGGGATTGAGCCCAGTCAGATTGGCTACAAATCCAAGATCTGCATCATTATACTACACAGGCAGTCCTTTCACCTTTGTTTTGGTGTGCCAGGATGTAAACTCAGCCAGTTTAAAGACTATGATTCCCTACTGCCGGTTCTCTCCACTCCTACTCTTCCTTGAGATGGTACACCTAGATACAAAGAATACTACATTAGCATCCTGGCAGTAAAGGAATGCATTATCATTTTCTGTACCTGTTTTGGTCTCAACTATATCACCTGACCCTGCTTGACTTTTGGGTGTTAGTTTTTTATCCCTCTGTTTTCTTCCTGAATAAAATCAAGTTACCCATTTCTTTAGGACAAGTGCAAGTATCTGATAATATTGTAGTCCTTACCATGGCCTCCATTCATGACATCTACCACATTCTGTGCCCACCAAACTCAACCCCAAGTATCTTGCAGTCCATCAGATCTCAGCCTTCTTTGACTTCCACAAGGGCATGTGTGAACTTCACGATCTTACATTTGCCATTTTTGACCATGGAAAGTTGGATGTATCTCAATTCTCCATCTTCCCAAGCCATTGTACTGCCCTTGTTGCTCTACTATGGGTTCTCCATGTTGGTACAAGGCCCTCTAGAGACTTCCTCCTCCCAGAGTTCCATGCAAGAAGTGGCAAAGTTCCTCTGCTTTGGGATTCAAATATATATTTGCTGATCCCTATCCAGCTGCTTAGGTTGTAATACCAAGAGAGGGATGGTGGACTGTCAGGGTAAGGTGTGGGTCAGGGATCAGGCCCTGTAACTCTTGCTCTCTTCACCTCTCCAGAAATCTTTTCCCTGGTTCAGAAAGGACTTTCTTCATTCTGGTAACAGAAAACTGCCCTTCTATCATGGCCTGTATCTTCCTTACCATCAGTTTTATAGTACTCCAATCTTAGTCCTCCAGCTGCGGCTTGTTTTCTCTCAATACATTTTGGGCTTTTCAAATGAAATATTTGAGTTTCTGTTTTTTTTTCCCCTCAGGAATTGGTCTCAAAAACCTATTTCAGTTGCCAAAAGCTGAAAATTTACTCCTTTGTCCTTGTTGGGGTGTTCCTTTCCTCCAAATCACTGAATGTCTTAGTCTCAATAGGTAAAAGCAGCAAGAAATACCAGAAGTGAGACATACCTCACATCATGACCTTAGCCAGTGGAGGATGCTACTGTTGGCCAGAGATAGTACACAAAACCACTTCATATGCTCTAGCTAACATAAAAATGAAAATTCTGAAAATTAGAATGAGCTGCTATAAATGTGAGTCTAGTATCTCCCACCATCTTCCCTTTCTAGAGTTGATTAAAAAATATTAGAATTATAAGAAGTCTTTTTCTTGATGCATTATCACTGAATAGAGGATTTAGTGAATGCTGGGCTTTGAATAAGAATTATCTGTTAAGAATTAGGAATCTGAATGTTTAGTATTAACTTGTTTACCCATTCAACAGATATGCATAACATGGTTGCTCTGTGACAGGAGCTGTGTGAATGCTGAAGATATGGTGATAAGAAAAATAGTTAAGAACACTGCTGAGGAGGGGCTCAAGATGCAGGTGTGAGTAGGGCAGCATAAATCTCCTCCCAAAACCGTATATATTTTTGAAAATACAAATACAACTATTCCTAAAAGAGTGACCAGAAGATACAGTACAACAGCCAGGCTACATCTACATCTGCGAGAACTCAGCATTTCACTGGGTAACATACAAAGCCATGACCCGGCAGGATGCGAGCACTCCCCCACCCCAGCTCACTGATGGGAGGAAAAGAATCAGGATGGGGAGGCAGTGGAATCACAGGACTACTAAATAACCAGCCCTAGTAATCTGCACTGGGAGCAAAGACACACATTGCATGGTGTACTGGATATTAGAGAAACCAAAAAGTAAAATTCGAGATGGAGACAGTGAGGGGGTCTACACAGCCCGCTTTCCTGAGACAAAAGAAAAGTGGGCACTTTTTAAAAGCCTTAAGTGTACAAGGGCTCAACAGCTGCACAAAATCATCCCAGCACACTCAGCACAGCAGGCTGGGAATCTGGAGGAACTTCAGGCCCTCTAACCCCTGGGGGATAAAGCAGCCCCAAAGCCCCTCATGGTGATAAGCAGCCTGCCATTCATTCCACCTGGCCAGCACTGCAAGCAAACTGGATGACCTGCCACAGCTTCAGAGCAGCCAGAGAACAGTCCTGCCCACAGCAACCACACAGAGTCACCTCCAAGAGCGCAACTAACCAGGACAGACAGAGGAAGCCAGAGCAAGGTCCAGAAGGCATGAAGGGGTGCCATTCTCGCAGAACACAACTGGTGCGTCTGCCACCTCCCATAGTACACTAGGCATTCCCTAAGGCAGCCCTGCCCACAGCAGCTCAGGGGATTATCCCAGAGACTGCTTCTGTTGTGAGGGTAGATGGCACAGACAGGGGAGAAGGGCAAGGTGACCAATAAGCAGGAAGGGACTTTGTTCTCCCAAATGATACATGCATCACCTCCTGTGACCACTTCTATCCCCATGAAAAGGCAGAAGAATCTGGTCCAGTCAAAAATCACTCAGACAACCCCAGAGATAGGGCCTGGTAAGACAGATATAACCAATCTTCCTGAAGAAGAATTCAAAATAAAAGTCATAACCATGCTGATGGACCTGCCGAGAAATATGCAAGACCTAAGGAATGAAGTCCAGAGGGAGATAAAATAAATGAAACAATTGATACAAGGTCTTAAGAGCAGACTGGACAAGGTGCAAGAGGCTGTTAATGAAATAGAAATCAGAGAACAGGAATATAGATAAGCTGAGACATAGAGAGATAAAAGGATCTCTAGGAATGAAAGAATATTAAGAGAATTGTGTGACCACTCCAAATGGAACAATATTCACATAATAAGTGTGCCAGAAGAAGAGATAGAAAGTGTCTTTGAAGAAGTGATTGCTGAAAACTTTCCCAAGCTGGGGAAGGAAATAGTCTCTCACACCATGGAAGCCCACAAATCTCCCAACAAAAGGGACCCAAGGAGGACAACATAAGAATGAAAATGGCAAAGATCAAAGACAAGGACAGAGTATTAAAGGGAGCTAGATAGAGAAAAAAGATCACCAACAGAGGAAAACCCACCAGGCAATCATCAGACTTCTCAAAAGAAACCTTACAGGCCAGAAGAGAATGGCATGATATATTTAATGCAATGAAACAGAAGGCCCTGAATCAAGAATACTGTATCCAGCATGATTATCATTTAAATCTGAAGGAGGGATTAAAGAATATCCAGACAAGCAAAGTTAAGGGAATTTGCCTCCCACAAAAAACTTCTACAGAGTATTTTAAAGGGACTACCCTAGATGGAAGCACTCCTAAAGCTAAATAGATGTCACCAGAGAAAATAAAATCACAGCAAAGAAAGCAGACCAACCAAATACTAACTAGAGGCAAAAAATAAAATCAACTATCCACAAAAGCAGTCAAACGAAATGCAAAAGACTACAGAATAAAACACCTAACATATAAAGATTGGAGGACAAAGAATAAGAAGGGACAGAAATAAAGAATCATCAGACTGTGTTTATTATAGCTTAATAAGAGAATAAACTTAGATGGTTAGATAGGAAATAAGCTACCCTTGAACCTCTGGTAACCACGAATTCAAAGCCTGCAAAGGCAATAAGTACATAACCATTGATAATCTCCCTAAATGTAAATGGACTGAATGCACCAATCAAAAGACACAGAGTAATAGAATGGATAAAAAGCAAGACCCATCTATATGCTGCTTACAGGAGATTGATCTCAAACCCAAAGAAATACACAGACTAAAAGTGAAGAGATGGAAAAAGATATTTTATGCAAACAATAGGGAGAAAAAAGCAGGTGTTGCAGTACTTGTATAAGACAAAATAGATTTCAAAACAAAGAAAGTAACAAGAGATAGAGAAGGACATTATATAATGATAAAGGGGTCAATCCAACAAGAGGATATAACCATTATAAATATATATGCACCCAATACAGGAGAACCAGTATATGTGAAACAAATAATAACAGAATAAAAGGAGGAAATAGAATGCAATGCATTCATTTTAGGAGACTTCAACACACCACTCACTCCAAAGGAAAGATCCACCAGACAGAAAATAAGTAAGGACACAGAGGGACTGAACAACACACTAGAATAAATGGACCTAACAGATGTCTACAGAACGCTACGCCCAAAAGCAGAGGGATACATATTCTTCTCAAATGCACATGGAACATTTTCCAGAATAGAGCACTTACTAGGCCACAGAAAGAACCTCAGTCAATTCAAAAAAGATTGAAATTCTACCAACCAACTTTTCAGATCACAAAGGTATAAAACTAGAAATGAATTGTACAAAGAAAACCAAAAGGCTCAAAAACACATGGAGGCTTAACAACATGTTCCTAAATAATCAATAGATCAATGACCAAATTAAAACAGAGGTCAAGCAATATATGGAGACAAATGACAACAGCAGCACAAAGCCCCAACTTCTGTGGGATGCAGCAAAGGCAGTTCTAAGAGGAAAGTATATAGCAATCCAGGCCTATTTAAAGAAGGAAGAACAATCCCAAATGTATAGTCTAAAGTCACATTTATATAAACTGGAAAAAGAAGAACAAATGAGGCCCTAAGTCAGCAGAAGGAGGGACATAATAAAGATCAGAGAAGAAATAAACAAAACTGGGAAGAATAAAACAATAGAAAAAATCGATGAAACCAAGAGCTGGTTCTTTGAGAAAATAAACAAAATAGATAAGCCTCTAGTCAGACTTATTAAGAGAAAAAGAGAATCAACACACATCAACAGAATCAGAAATGAGAAAGGAAAAATCACGACTGACCCCACAAAAATACAAAGAATTACTAGAGAATACCATGAAAACCTATACGCTAATAAGCTGGAACACCTAGAAGAAATGGACAACTTCCTAGAAAAATACAACCTTCCAAGACTGACCAAGGAAGAAACAGAAAATCTAAACAGACCAATTACCAGCAATGAAATTGAATCAGTAAACAAAAAACTACCCAAGAACAAAACCCCCAGGCCAGATGGAATTACTGCTTAATTTTATCAGACATATAGGGAGCACATAATACCCATTCTTCTTAAAGTTTTCCAAAAATATAAGAGGAGGGAATACTTCCAAATACATTCTATGAGGACAGCATCACACTAATACCAAAACCAGGCAAAGACCCCACAAAAAAAGAAACTTACAGACCAATATCCCTGATGAACATAGATGCAAAAATACTCAACAAAATATTAGCAAACTGAATTCAAGAATACATCAAGAGGATCATACACCATGATCAAGTGGGACTCATCTCAGGTATGCAAGGATGGTACAACATTCAAAAATCCATCAACATCATCCACAACATCAACAAAAAGAAGGACTAAAACCACATGACCATTTCCACAGATGCTGAAAAACATTCAACAAAATTCAATGTCCATTCATGATAAAAACTCTAAAGGAAATGGGTAGAGAGGTCAAGTACCTCAACATAATAAAGGCCATATATGACAGACAAACCCAGAGCCAACATCATACTTAACAGCGAGAAGCTGAAAGCTTTTCACCTAAGATCGGGAAAAAGACAGAGATGCCCACTCTCCCAACTGTTATTCAACACAGTACTGGAGGTCCTAGCCATGGCAATCAGACAAAACAAAGAAATACAAGGCATCCAGATTGGTAAAGAAGTCAAACTGTCACTATTTGCAGATGACATGATATTTTATATAAAAAATCCTAAGGAATCCACTCCAAAACTATTAGAACAAATATCTGAATTCAGCAAAGTTGCAGGATACAAAATTAATACACAGAAATCTGTTGTTTTCCCATACAATAATGATGAGCTAGCAGAAAGAGAAATCAGAAAAACAATTGCATCAAAAAGAATAAAAGATCTAGGAATAAACCTAACCAAGGAAGTGACAGACCTATACCCTGGAAACTACAATACACTATTAAGAGAAACTAAAGAGGACACTAATAAATGGAAACTTGTCCCATGCTCTTGGCTAGGAAGAATTAATATTGTCAAAATGGCCATCCTGCCTAAAGCAATCTACAGATTCAATGCAGTCCCTATCAAAATATAACAGCATTCTTCAAAGAACTGGAACAAATAGTTCTAAAATTCACATGGAATGACAAAAGACCCCAAATAGCCAAAGGAATCCTGATAAAGAACAAGAAAGCAGGGGGGATCTTGCTTCCCAACTTCAAGCTCTACTACAAAGCCACAGTAATCGAGACAATTTAGTACTGGCACAAGAACAGATCCACAGACCAGTGGAACAGAATAGAGAATCCAGATATTAACCCAAACATACACAGCCAATTAATATACAATAAAGGATCCATCAATATACAATGGGGAAATGACAGCATCTTCAACAGCTGGTGTTGTCAAAACAGGACAGCTACATGTAAGAGAATAAAAGTAGATCATTATCTAACCCCATACACAAAAGTAAATTTGGAATGGATCAAATACCTAAATGTAAGTCATGAAACCATAAAACTCTTAGAAAAAACTTAGGCAAAAATCTATTGGACATAAACATGAGCAACTTCTTCATATACATATCTCCCCAGGCAAGGGAAATAAAAGCAAAAATAAACAAGTTGGACTACATCAAGCTGAAAACCTTCTGTAAAGGAAAGGACAACATCAATATAACAAAAAGACATCCTACAGTATGAGAGAATATATTCATAAATGACATATCTGATAAAGGGTTGACATCCAAAATATATAAAGAGCTCACGCACCTCAACAAACAAAAAAGCAAATAAGCCAATTAAAAAATGGGCAGAGGAGCTGAACAGACAGTTCAAATGGTCAACAGGAACATGAAAAGATGCTGCACATCACTAATCATCAGAGAAATGCAAATTAAAACCACAATGGGATATCATCTCACACCAGTAAGGATGGCCACCCTCCAAAAAACACCAACAAATGTTGGCGAGGATGTGGAGAAAAGGGAACCCTCCTACACTGCTGGTGGGAATGTAAACTAGTTCAACCATTGTGGAAAGCAGTATGGAGGTTCCTCAAAAACTCAAAATAGAAATACCATTTGACCCAGGAATTCCACTCCTAGGAATTAACCCTAAGAATGCAGGAGCCCTGTTTGAAAAAGACATATGCACCCCTTTGTTTATCACAGCACTATTTCCAATAGCCAAGAAATGGAAGCAACCTAAGTGTCCATCAGTAGATGAATGGATAAAGATGATGTGGTACATATACACAATGGAACATTATTCAGCCATAAGAAGAAAACAAATCCTACCATTTGCAACAACATGGATGGAGCTAGAGGGTATTATGCTCAGTGAAATAAGCCAAGTGGAGAAAGAGAAATACCAAATGATTTCACTCATCTGTGGAGTATAAGAACAAAGGAAAAACTGAAGGAACAAAACAGCAGCAGACTCACAACCCAAGAATGGACTGACAGTTACCAAAGGGAAAGGGACTGGTGAGGATTGGTGGAAAGAAAAGGAGAAGGGGTAAAAATTACAATTAGCAGACATAGTGTAGGGGTTCCGTAGAGGGCTGTACAACACAGAGAAGACAAGTAGTCATTCTATAGCATCTTATTATGCTGATGGACAGTGACTGTAATGGGGTATGTGGTGAAGACTTGATGATGGGGGGATTTAGTAACCATAATGTTGCTCATATTACTGTAGATTAATGATACAAAAAAAAAAAGAGAGAGAGAGAGAACACTGCTGTCATGGAGGTTATAGTATGTCACAGGACAGACACAATATCCTTTGGATTTTCCCCTGAGGATAAGTGAGTTACTCTGCTGGAAGCAAGGGGAAGTGGGAAGTTAGTTTCCCAAATAGAAAATAACAGGTTAAAGCCCAGCGATGGGAAGGCACTTGATGATTGTAAGCCTCCAAGGAACTGAAATAATGCCATATGGGTCTATTATAGAGAGGGATGAAGATGTAAGTGTTGAGGTAACCAGTAAGTAAATTATCCGTGGTCTTATGGATCTTGTAAGGATTTTATACTATCTTCTTAAAGAGAAGCCCCGGGATCATGTTACCCCAGAGGATTATGTTCTTATAAAGGACCTACAAAGTCCTTATAAAGGGATATATTTAAAGAATTTTACCATGATTGCAGAAGGGAAAAGAAAAAAAATGTGGGTACTACAGAAACCACTTAGTGGGGATGCTGTGGAAGTTCAGTTGACAGATACCGGTACTTGGACTTGGGTTGTGGTAGTGGGGATGGCGAAAGTGGGAAGATTTGAATTCTGTTTTCTAGTAGAATGATGGTTCTTGGTAGTAGATTGTATGTGAGGGGTGAAGAAGAAGGAAAATATTAGAAAGATCAATGAAGGTAGCAACCATGAACTTACTTTTCACACCATATTTGTTACATCTCGCAGTTTCTGACACACTAAAGACACACAATAGATATTTGTTGAATGAATAGGTGTGCAAATGGATTGAATTGTTATACTTGTATTAACCTAGGAAACATTGGAGAAGAAGATTTAGAGGTTAGTATCATGAATTCAGTCTTGGACATGGAAGTTTGAGATGCATCCTTCATTCAGGAAATAATTATAGGCACTGAAGATATGAATCTGCAACCAACTAAAATGAAAGATCTGACATAGAGACATTCATTTGAGCACTGGTGGCATATGAAAGGTAATGGAAGTAGATGAACAGAGAAGATCAGTTAGGACAAAGGTATAATGAGATGTGAAGAGGGCTCAGAAACCCAATCCTGAGGGTCACTAACATCTAAAACTCAGGCAGTCTGAGTTTTAATGTCTCTTGTCTCCAGAAAATTTGTCTAGTAGTGAATTAGGGTGTCACACTGATTACCACAAAAACTTATAATTAAAGAATAATTCTGAATGTTACTAATGAACATTTACTGAAAAATATTCCTTTTCTCAGATAATCTCCAAGGTGCTGGAATTACAGACAAATGAATATTCACTGCCCTTTAAAAGCTTAATGAAACAACAGGCCATGTGATTGTGTTTTGAATTGCTCTACACTCTATGATACCTAAGAGGAGGTGTCCAAGATTAAGGATTTTCTACCTCCATCATAAAAGCCACTGTAGGCTCAGCTACAGAAAAATAAAACTATATCTCTGCACATCTGAGTCATAGTTTATACATCTTAAATCTTCTATACCATGTAATGACTAACTAAACTATTACATTCTCTCTTTTGGACACAGAGAAGGAAACATAGTAGACTGATACAGAAAGAAAAGATTCAACAAAAAAATGAAAGACCAAATCTGAAAAAGTGATTTCCTGAATGACTCAAATAATTGTCCATGTAAAGTGCTTCACAAAACTCTCCCATTCGAGAGACATTAGCAAGAACCAGGCATGATGTGCCCAGAGAAGTTCTCTGAGAGTCACACAACTGCTGTCCATTTGAGAAGAAACTAATTGAAGCTTTTAAGTCCACAAACCTGATTAACTAAAAAAGTATTGTGTTTAGGATTAGGAAGAAAATGCACTCCCAAGCTCTCACCTAAGTTGCCCCTTCTAGACTATGATCTCTAAAAAAGTTATTTAACCCCTTTCACATGCACATCTCATGTGATCTTAGACATACCACTGTTTCTGAGTTAAACGGAGTTCTGTAGGCTGGGCTAGATCCTGATAGTGACTGTGCCAGGGGTCATTTAGGAAAACTTAGGCATCCCTATAATCACCATCAGCCCATGCCAAACAAACATGAAACCTAAGTAAAAATAAATATTCTTGCTCTGCTAATGAAGCCCCAAGATAAGCCCCACAGGCCCCTAATTCCAACTAAATTTTGATCCCTGGTCTCTTCCTATTTAGAAATTCTGAGGCTGCTATAGGGCACTGACATAGAGACTCAGAGAGATTAAGTGTTTTGCTGACATCAGAAAGAGTAAATGATACAGCTAGTCTTCAAAACCAGGTATGCTGACTCCAAAGTCATTTCTCTTCATAACTATTTCCCAGTGCCATCCAAACTGCTATGTTAAACAAACACCTAGAACAGTAGATATGAAAACTTGGGATAATAAAGGAGAGAGAACATTTTTATCCTAAACTCTTTGAAGTCTAGTAAGGACAGGAAACATGTTTTGTTTAACACTATATTTTAGCAGATACCACAGTACTGATGAAATGGTCAGTACACAGTATGTAATTGCTGAACAAAAATGAGTCAGTTAAATAATTAATTGATTGAGATGATAATCATTCTTAATGATAGGATCTACTTTGCTAGTGAGTAAATTTTAAACCTTGTTCTACAGAATGTCTGACATTTTGGGTGAAGTTTAAAAACTACATTATAGTAATTGTTTAAGTTACACAGATTTTGTCAGCATGTATTCTACTTAGAAACATCTTAGAGAAGAAAAGATGGTGCCATGAGAAGTGAAGCATAAACCTCCTCCCAAAACCACATATAACACAAAAATACAGCAAATACAACTAATCCTGAAAAAGTAACCAGAAAGAAGACTTTGACAGACTGCCTACTCTGGGGAAGAGAGACTTAATGGAAAAGTGTAAAATAGCAAAGCCATGATCCAGTGAGAACCAAGCCTTCCCCTGATCAAAGCTCACTGGCAGGAGGAAGAGAAACAGAGTGGAGATGGAGCAGAAGAACAGGACTGTAAACACCCACCCCAGGAGATCTGCTCTGGGAGCATAAACCCACATTGCATGGTGCTCTGGAGATTAGTGGGGTAGGAAACCAAAGAAAGGCAGAATACTCAGAGAGAATGAGATTCTAGCCACTTGTGGAGAACAGGTACCAAAAACCAGCAGCTCTGGGACAAAATTAAGGTGGACACTTTTTGAAAGACTTCCCAATAGCAAGAGGGGCACTAAGGGGTAAGGATTACACAGAGCTTACTGTTTAGGTGAAAGGACAGGTGGACAAAATTGTTCCAGCATATACTGGCCAGCAGTTGGGAAAATTCAGGGGCTTCAGAATCTCCAACCCACAGGCTGGCTATGCAGTGCCAAGGGCCCCAAATGTGATACACAGCCTGCCACTCATTCCTCCTGTCAGGCACCAGTTCACAAACCTGTTGCCCCTGCTAATGCACCAGGCCAGCAGGAGGGTGGCCAGACCTATGGAAGCTACAGGGACATAATGCAGAAGGCTCCTCCCAGTGCACTGAGCCCACTGGCTCTGGCAGTGAAAGCAGGCACTGCAGCCAGGAAGCAGGAAAGGGCTCTTCCTCCCAGAAGACAACAGCAACACTCACCTGCAACCACTGCCATCACTCCAGGGGCTGGGCAGCTGAAGATAGTAGAGCCAATTGACACTAGAGAGCACTGCCTACATAAAGTTATTATTCCATAATAATCATTAGAAATATGAACAGGGAGAAGAATCTGGTACAAACCAAAATCCCTCAAACACCAGAAAGAGGGCTAAGTGTAACCGAAATCACCACTTTTCTTAATAAAGATTTCTAAATAAAAATCATAAACATGCTCATGAAGCTACAGAAAAATATTCAAGACCTTAGAGAAGACTTCAAGACAGAAAGAAACTTTGAAAAATATGGTATCTGAAATGAAACATACAATGGAGGGATTTAAAAGGAGATTAGATGAGATAGAGGAGAGAGTAAATGGAAAAGCAATTAGAGAACAGAAAAACAAAGAAGCTGAGGCACAGAGAGAAGAAAAGATCTCTAAGCATGAAAAAATACTAATAGAACTGTGCAATCAATTAAAACAGAACAATATTTGCATTATAGGGGCACTAGAAGAAGAAGAGAGAGAAAAAGGGATAGAAAGTGTCTTTGAAGAGATAATTGATGAAAACTTCCTCAGTCTGGGAAGTAAATAGCCTCTCAGGCCATGGAAGTACACAGATCTCCCAACATAAGGGTCCCAAGGAAGATGACACCATGACATATAACAATTAAAGTGGCAAAGATCAAGGACAAGGACAGAATATTAAAAGCAGCCAGAGAGAGAAAAAAAGATCACACACAAAGGAAAATCTATCAGGCTATCATCATACTTCTCAGCAGAAACCTTATAGGTCAGAAGGGAGTGGCGTGATGTATTTAATGCAATGAAACAGAAGGGCCTCAAACCAAGAATATGCTAGCCAGAAAAATTATCATTTAAATTTTAAGGAGGGATTAAACAATTTCCACATAAGCAAAAGTTGAGGGAATTTACCTCCCACAAACCATAACTAAGCTGTATTTTGGAAGGACTGCTATAGACAGAAGTGCTCCAAACGCTAAATAGCTGTCACCACAGAAAAAAAACACAGTAAAGGAAGTAGACCAATTAATTTCAAATCAAATATAAAATTAAATCAACTTCCCAGAGAGTCAGTCAAGGGATACACAAAGAGTACAGAAAATAACATCTAATATACAAAGAGTGAAGGAGAAAGAAAAAGAAAGGAGAAACAAAAAGAACCTTTAGATTGTGTTTGTAATAGTGTACCAAGCAAGTTAAATTAGACTATTGGATAGTAAAGAAGCTACCCTTGAATCTTTGGTAACCACAAATATAAAGCCTGCAATGACAATAAGTTCATATCTATAGATAATTACCCTAAATGTAAATGGACTGAAAGCACCAATAAAAAGACACAGAGTTACAGAATGGATAGAAAAGCAACACCCATCTATAAGCTCCCTACAAGAGATTCACTGCAACCCACAGACTAAAAGGGATGGAAAAACATATTTCATGCAAATAATAGGGAGAAAAAAGCAGGGGTTATAGTACTTGAATCAAACAAAACATATTCAAAATGAAGAAAGCAACAAGAGACAAAGAAGGGAATTACATAATGATAAAGAGGTCACTCCAACAAGAGGATATAACCATTATAAATATCTATGCACCCAACACAGGAGCACTGACATATGTGAAACAAATACTAAAAGAATTAAAGGGGGAAATAGAATGCAATGCAATAATTTTAGGAGACTTCAACACACCACTCACTCCAACGGACAGATCAACCAGACATAAAATAAGTAAGGAAACAGAGGCATTGAATAACATATTAGAACAGATGGACATAACAGACATCTACAAAATCCTCCACCCAAAAGCAGCAGGATACACATTCTTCTCAAGTGCACATGAAACATTTTCAAGAATAGATCACATACTAGAGCACAAAAAGAGCCTCAGTAAATTCAGAAGGACTGACATTGTACCAACCAGATTCTCAGGCCACAAAGGTATGAAACTAGAAATACATTATGCAAAGAAAACAAAAAAGCCCACAAACACAGGAGGCTTAACAATATGCTCCCAAATAATCAATGGATCAATGACCAAAGAAAAACTAGCAGAAAAGCAATATATGGCGACAAATGACAACAACTCAACACTGTGGAATGAAGTGAAGGCCATTCAAGAGAGAAGTATATTGCAATACACACCAATACCCCTAATGAACATAGATGCAAAATACTCAACAAAATAATAGCAAACTAAATTGAAAAGACATCAAAAGATCATCCATAATGACTAAGTGGGATTTATTCCAGGGATGCAAGGATGGTACAATATTTGACAATCTATCAACATCATACACCACATCAACAAGAAGAAGGAAAAAAATCACATGATCATCTCAATAGATGCTGAAAAATTATGTGACAAAATTCAAAATCCATTCATGATAAAAACTCTCCACAAAATGGATGTAGAGGGCAAGTACCTCAACATAATAAAGGCTATATATAACAAACCCACAAAAAACATCATACTTAAAAGCAAAAAGCTGAAAGCTTTTCCTTTAAGATTGGGAACACGACAAAGATGCCCACTCTCCCTACTTTTATTCAACATAGTACTGGAGGTAATAGCCATGGCAATCAAACAAAAAGAAATAAAAGGCATCCAGATTGGTAGGGAAGAAGTTGAACTATCACAGTTTGCAGATGACATGATATTGTACATAAAAAACCCTAAACAATCTACCAAAAAATTACTAGAATAACTCAATTCAGTGAAGTTACAGGGTACAAAATTAATACACAGAAATATGTTGCATTCATATATACTAATGATGACTAGCAGAAACAAAAACCAGGAAAAAATTCCATTCACAATTGCATCAAAAATAATAAAATACCTAGGAAAAAATTTAACCAAGGAAGTTAAAGGCCTATGCCCTGTAAACTACAAGACACTCATGAGAAAAATTAAAGAAGACACCAAAAAATGGAAATACACCCGTGCTCATAGTTAGGAATAATTAATATTGTCAAAATGGCCATCCTGCCTAAAGGAATTTACAGATTCAATGCAATCCCTGTCAAAATACCAAAAGCATTCTTCAGCGAACTAGAACAGTCATAAAATTCATATGGAACCAAAAAGGATCCTGAATAGCCAAAGCAATCCTGAGAAGGAAAAATAAAGCTGGGGAAATTATGCTCATGACTTTAAGCTCTACTACAAAGCCACAGTGATCAAGACAACTTGGTACTGGCACAAGAACAGACCCATAGATCAATGGAACAAAATAGAGAGCCCAGATATAAACCCAACCATATATGGCAAATTAACATATCATAAAGGAGCCATGGATATACAATTTGAAAAGACAGCCTTTTTAACAACAGGTGGTGACAAAACTGGACACCTACATGTAAGAGAATGAAATTGGATTATTGTCTAACCCCATACACAAAATTAAACCTGAAATGGATCAAATACCTGAATGTAAGTCATGAATCCATAAAATTCTTAGAAGAAAGCATAGACAGAAACCTCCTGAATATAAACATGAGCAAATTTTTTCTAAATGCATCTCCTCCGGCAAGGGAAACAAAAGCAAAAATGAACACATGGAACTACATCAAACTTAAAAGCTTCTGTACAGCAAACTACACCATCAGTAGAACAAAGAGACATCTTACAGTATGAGAGGATATATTCATAAATGACATATCCAACAAGGAGTTGTCATCCAAAATACATAAAGAGCCCATGCACCTCAAAAAACAAAAAGCAAATAACCTGAATAAAAATGGGGGCGAGGATCTGAACAGACACTTTTCCAAAGAAGAAATTCAGATGGCCAATAGGCATATGGAAAGATGTTCCAATTTGCTAATTATCAGAGAAATGCAAATTAAAACCACAGTATGATATCACCTCACACCAGTAAGGATGGTCAACATCCAAAAGACAAGGTACAACAAATGCTGATGAGGATGCAGAAAAAGGGAAACCCTCCTACACTGTTGGTGGGAATGTAAATTAGATCAACCATTGTGGAAAGCAATATGGATGTTCTACAGAAAAAAACTAAAAATAGAAACACAATTTGAGCACAGGAATTCCATTCTTAGGAATTTAACCAAAGAAAACAAGATTCAAAAAGACGTATGTGGAGATTCAAGATGTTAGTGTGGGAGGTGAGACAGAGAACTCCTCCCAAAACCAATAGTACAAAAATATAGTTAATTAATACAACTAACCATAAAACAGCAACAAGAAAGGAGGCTGAACCAGACTGCATACAGACCTCACAAACAGAGCAGACTTTACAAAACAGGGTGACATATGAAAGCCTTAATCCAGTGGGACCCAAGCCCTTCCTCCACCTCAGCTCATCTGTGGGAGGAAGAGAAATGGAGCGGGGAAGGGGTGGAAGCTTGGGACTGCTGAACACCTAGCCCTGGAGATCTGCTTTATGAACAGAAACCTGTATTGTTTGGTGCTCTGGACGTTGGGGAGCTCGAACAGGCGGAGTGCTTGAGAGACCTAGATTCCAGCTGTTCGAGGAGGACGGGGTCCAGGTCTGACGACTCTGTGTCAGAGGAAAGGGAGGCAGTGTGAGAGGCTTCCTAGCAGCAAGAGGGCTGCTAAAGGGGCATGGTTTGCATGGAGCTTGCTGCACGGGAGAAGGGAGAGTTGGACAAGGTTGTCTGGGTGCACTCTGCCCAGCTGGTTGGGAACTGTAAGGAGCTTCAGGTGCTCCATCCCCCTGACTGCCTACTCAACTCCGAGGCCCCCCACTGTGATACAAAGCCAGCTGCACATTCCTCCTAGCCTGTTGGCACAAGTTCACAAAATACCAGTCACTGTGCTGGTGTCAGGCCACCAGAGGAAGGTCACACCTACCACAGCTAGAGAGGCAAAGCACAGAGGCTTATACCTGTGTGCTTGGCCCACTGGCTCTGATGCTGGAGATGGGTACCGCAGATGGAAATCAGGAAACAGATCTTCCCTCTCCCCAGGCACCAGCTTCGCTCCCCTATGACCCCCAACCTCACTCTAGGGGCTGAGCAGCTCCAGAGACTGGAGCTTCAGGGCACTAGTGGGCACCATACAGAAATGTGAAACATCAAAAAACATGTTTCAGACCAAAATCTCATAAACCCCAAAAAAAGGGCCAAATAAAACTGAACTTACCAATCTTCCTGAAAGAGAGTTCAAAATAAAAATTATAAACGTGCTTATGGAGGTACAGAAAAATATTCATGAACACAGGAACAAATTTAAGTCAGAGATTCAATCATTAAGAAATTAAATATCTGAAATGAAACATACAATGGAGGGATTTAAAAGCAGAATAGATGTAGTAGAAGAGATGGTAAATGGAATAGAAATTAGAGAAGAGGAATACAAAGAAGCTGAGGCACAGAGAGAAGAAAGAATATCTAAGAATAAAAGAATATTGAGAGAACTCTGTGACCAATCCAAATGGAACACTATCCACATTATAGGGATACCAGAAGAAGAGAAAAAGGGATAGGAAGTGTCATTGAGGAGGTAATTGCTGAAAACTTCCCCAATCTGGGGAAGGAGATAATCTCTCAGGCCTTGGAGGTGTAAAGATCTCCCAATACAAGGACCCAAGGAAGACAACATCAAGAAATATAATAATTAAAATGGCAAAGATCAAGGATAAGGACAAACTTTTAAAAGCAGCTAGAGAGAGAAAAAAAATCACATACAAAGAAAAACCCAGCAGGCTATCATCAGACTTCTTAACAGAAACCTTACAGGCCAGAAGGGAGAGGCATGATATATTTAATGGAATGAAGCAGAAGGGCCTTGAACCAAAAATACTCTACCTGGCAAGGTTATCACTTAAATATGAAGATAAGCAAAAGCTGAGAGAATTTACCTCCCACAAACCACCTCTACAGTGCATTTTGGAGGAATATCAATGGAAGTATTCCTAAGGCTAAATAGATGTCACCCAAGAGATAGACAAGGAGTACAGAATATGATTCATAATGTACAAAGAATGGAGGAAGAAGAAAAGGAGGTGGGGAGAAAAGAACCTTTAGGTTGTGTTTGTAATAGCACACAAAGTGAGCTAAATTAGACTATTAGATAGTAAGGGAATTACCCTTGAACCTTTGGTAACCACAAATCTAAAGCCTACAATGGCAATAAGTACAAACCTATCAATAATCACCCTAAATATAGTCTGAATGCATCAGTCAAAAGACATACAGTCACTGAATGGAAAAAAACAAGATCCATCTATATGCTGCCTGCAACAGACTCACTTCAATCCCAAAGACATACACAGGCTGAAAGTAAAGGAAAGGACAAAGATATTTCATGCAAGTAATAGAAAAAAGGAGGAGTTGTAGTACTTGCATCAGAAAAAATAAATTTCAAAACAAAGAAATTAACAAGAGACAAAGAAGGACATTACATAATGATAAAATGGTCAGTGCAACAAGAAGATATAACTATTATAAATATCTCTGCACCCAACACAGGAGCACCTACATATGTGAAACAAATACTAAAAGAATTAAAAGGGGAAATAGAATGCAATGCAATAATTTTAGGAGACTTCAACACACCACTCACTCCAACGGACAGATCAACCAGAAAGAAAATAGTAAGGACACAGAGGCACTGAACAACACACTAGAACAGATGGACCTAACAGACATCTACAGAACTCTACACCCAAAAGCAGCAGGATACACATTCTTCTCAAGTGCACATGGAACATTTTCAAGAATAGATCATATACTAGGCCACAAAAAGAAACTCAGTAAATTGAAAAAGACTGAAATTTTACCAACCACCTTCTCAGATCACAAAGGTATGAAACTAGAAATAAATTACACAAGGAAAATGAAAAAGCCCACAAACACATGGAGGCTTAATAACATGCTCCTAATTAATCAATATATCAATGACCAAATAAAAACTGAGATCAAGCAATATATGGAGACAAATGACAACAATAATTCAACAACAAAATCTACAGGATGCAGTGAAAGACATTCTCAGAGGGAAATATACTGCAATACAGGCCTACCTCAGAAAAGAAGAACAATCCCAAATGAACAGTCTACACTCACAATTACTGAAACTAGAAAATGAAGAATAAATGAGGCCCAAAGTCAGTAGAAGGAAGGACATAATAAAGATTAAAGGAGAAATAAATAAAATTGAGATTAAAGCAATAGAAAGAATCAATAAAAGCTGGAGCTGGTTCTTCGAGAAAATAAACAAAATAGATAAACCCCTAGCCAGACCTACCAAGAAAAAAAGAGAGCCTACACATGTAAACAGAATCAGAAATGAGAAAGGAAAAATCAACACACACGCCACAGAAATACAAAGAATTATGAGAGAATACTATGAAAAATTATATGGTAACAAACTGGATAACTTGGAAGAAATGGACAACTTTCTAGAAAAATACAACCTCCCAAGGCTGACCCAGGAAGAAATAGAAAATCTGAATAGACCAACTACCAGCAAAGAAATTGAATTGGTAATCAAAAACTACCTAAGAACAAAACGCCTGTACTAGATGGTTTCACTGCTGAATTTTATCAAACATTTAGTGAAGACCTACTACCCATCCTCCTTAAAGTTTTCCAAAAAGTAGAAGAAGAGGGAATACTCCCAAATTCATTCTATGAGGCCAACATCACTCTAATACCAAAACCAGGTGAACACCACAAAAAAAGAAAATTATAGACCAGTATTCCTGATGAACATAGATGCAAAAATACTCAACAAAATATGAGCAAACCGAATTCAAAAATACATCAAAAAATCATTCATTATGATCAAGCAGGATTTATTCCAGGGATGCAAGGATGGTACAACATTCAACAACCCATCAACATCATCCACTATATCAACATAAAGAAGGACAAAAACCACATGATCATCTCCATAGATGCTGAAAAAGCATTTGACAAAATTCAACATCCATTCATGATAAAAACTCATGACAAAACAGGTATAGAAGGCAAGTACCTCAACATAATAAAGGCCATACATGACAAACCCACAGCAACATTATACTTAACAGCGAGAAGCTGAAACCTTTTCCTTTATGATCAGGAACAAGACAAGGATGTTCACTCTCCCCACTGTTATTCAACATAGTTACGGAGGTCCTAGCCACAGCAATCAGACAAAACAAAGAAATAAAAGGCATCTGGGTAGGCAAGGAAAAAGTCAAACTGTCCCTGTTTTCAGATGACATAATATTGCACATAAAAAACCCTGAAAAATCCACTCCAAAACTACTGGATGTAATATCTGAATTCAGCAAAGTTGTGGGATGAAAAATTAATATACATAAATCTGTTGCCTTCCTATTCACTAACAATGAACTAGCAGAAAGAGAAATCAGGAAAACAATTCCATCCACAATTGCATCAAAAATAATAAAATACCTAGGAATAAACCTACCCAAGGAAGTGAAAGATCTATACTCTGAAAACTACAAGACACTCTTTAGAGAAATTAAAGAAGATACCAATAAATGGAAATACATCCCATGCTCATGGATAGGAAGGATTAATATTGTCAAAATGGCCATCCTGCCTAAAGCAATCTACAGATTCAATGCAATCCCTATCAAAATGTCGACAAATTCTTCAATGAACTGAAACAAAGAGTTCTAAAATTCATATGGAACCACAAAAGATCCTGAATAGCCAAGGCAATCATGAGAAGGAAGAATAAAGCTAGGGGGTTATGCTCCCCAACTTCAAGCTCTACTAAAAGGCACAGTAATCAAGACAATTTGGTCCTGGCACAAGAACAGAGCCACAGACCAATGAACAGACTAGAGAGCCCATATATAAACCCAAGCATATATGGTCAATTAATATACAATAAAGTAGCCATGGATATACAATGGGGAAATGACAGCCTCTTCAACAACAGGTATTGGCAAAACTGGACAGCTACATTCAAGAGAATGAAACTGGATTATTGTTTAACCCCATACACAAAAGTAAACTCGAAATGGATCAAAGACCTGAATGTAAGTCATGAAACCATAAAGCTCTTAGAAGACAACATAGGCAAAAATCTCTTCAATATAAACATGAGCAATTTCTTCCTGAATGCATCTCCTCGAGCAAGGGAAACAAAAGTAAAAATGAACACATGGGACTGCATCAAACTGAAAAGCATCTGTATGGCAAAGGACATCATCAACAGAACAAAAAGGCATCCTACATTATGGGAGAATATATTTGTAAACACAAGGGGTTAACATCCAAAATATACAAAGAACTCACATGCCTCAACACCCAAAAAGCAAACAACCTGATTAAAAAATGGGCAGAGGATATGGGGACAACTCTCCAAAGAATACATTCAGATGGTGAACAGACACATGAAAAGATGATCCACATCACTAATCATCAGGGAAATGTAAATTAAACCACAATGACATATCACCTCATACCAGTAAGGATGGCCAACATTGAAAGACTAAGAATAACAAATGCTGGCGAGGATGTGGAGAAAGGGGAACCCTCTTACACTGATGGTGGGGATTGAAGCTATTTCAACCATTGTGGAAAGCAATATGGATGTTCCTCAAAAAACTAAAAATAGAAGTACTATTTGACCCAGGAATCCCATTCTTTGGAATATACCCAAAGAATACAACTTCTCAGATTCAAAAACACATATGCGCCCCTATGTTTATCACAACACTATTTACAATAGCCAAGATATGGAAGCAAACTAAATGTCCATCAGTAGATGAATGGATAAAGATGTGGTACATATACACAATGTAATACTATTCAGCCATAAGAAAGAAACAAATCCTACTATTTGGAGCAACATGAATGTACCTGGATGATATTATGCTCAGTGAAATAAGCCAGGTGGAGAAAGACAAATGCCAAATGATTTCCCTCATTTTTGGAGTATTACAATGAAGCAAAATTGAAGAAACAAAACAGTTGCAGACTCACAGACTCCAAGGGTCTAGTGGTTACCAAAGGGGAGGGGTTTGGAGGGCAGGTTGGGAGGGAGGGAGATGGGTATTGAGGAGTATTATGTTTAGAACACATGGTGTGATATGTCACAGGGAAAACAGTGTAGCACAGAGAAGGCAAAGAGTGACTCTGTAGCATCTTACTACACTGATGGACAGTGACTAATGGGATATGTGGTGGGGACTGATAATATGGGTAAATGTGGTGACCACATTGTTTTTTCATGTGAAACTTTCATAAGAGTGTATATCAATAATACCTTAATACAAATTTTTTAAGAAAAACATAGTAGACCAATTACTTATTACATAAGTATGAAGTTAGAAAAGCAAAAGGAGTAAAATCAACTATACACAAAATAAATCACAGGACACACAAAAGAATTAGATTATGACATCTTATACATAAAGTGTGGAGGAAAAAGAAGTAAAAAGTAGTACTTTTAGATTGTGTTGGAAATGGAGAAACCACCAACTTTAATAAAGATTTTTACATACTTAGAAACCTACCTATAAAGCTTATGGTAACCAGAAACCTAAAGCCTGTAATAAATATACACATACCAAAAAAAATGAAATCCAAGCATAGCACTAAAGAAAACCATCAAATAACACAAAATGAGTATAAGAGAGGAAGAAAGGATCAGAGAGGACATACAAAATCAGCCAGAAAACAATTAATAAAATGGCAATAAGTACATACCTATCAATAATTACTTTAAATGCAAATAGACTGAATGTACCAATCAAAAGACATAGAGTGGTGGAATGAATAAAGAAATGAGACCCATCTACATGCTGCCTACAAGAGATTCATTTCAGACCTAAAGACATACATAGACTGAAAGTGAAGGACTTGAGAAAGATGTTTCATGCAAATAAGAGAGAAAAAAAGCAGTAGTACTACTTATATCAGACCAAATAGATTTCAAAACAAAGAAAATAACAAGAGACATAAAAGAACATCACATAATGATAAAGGGATCAGTCCAACAAAATTATATAACAATTGTATATACCTATGCACCCAAATAGTACACCTAAATACATGAAACAATTGTATAATATATATATAAAACCAGGGGGAAAGAGACAGCAACACAATCATATTAGGAGACTTTAAGATGCCACTGACATCAATGGACAGATTATCCAGACATAAAATTAATAAGGTAACACAGATTCTGAATGACAAATTAGACCAAATGAAATTAACAGATATATACAGAATGTTCCACCCAAGAGAGGCAGAATACACATTTTTCACAAGTGCACATGGAATGTACTCCAGAATAAATCACATATTAGGACAGAAAAAGAAGCTCCAAAAATTCAAAAAGATTGATGTTGCATCAAGTATCCTTTCAGATCACAGTGGCATGAAACTAGAAATTAATTACATGAAGGAAACAGAAAACCCACAAACACATGGAGCCTAAACAACATACTTCTAAACAATCAATGGATAAATGAACAAAGCAGAGAGAAAATGAAACAATACATAGAGACAAAAGAAAACATAAATATAACAGTTCAAAATATGTGGGATGCCGCATAGGCATTTCTAAGAGGGAAGTACATAGCAATACAGGCCTACATCAAGAAACAAAAACAATTCTAAATAAACAGTCTAAATTCACAACCAAGGAAACTAGTAAAAGAAAAATAAATGAAACTCAAAGTTAGTAGGAGAGACATTAGAAAAATCAGAGAAAAAATAAATAAAATTTTAAAAATTAAACAGAAAAAAATCAATGAAACCAAGAACTGGTTCTTTGAGAAGATAAACAAACTAGACAAACCCCTAGTCAGACTTATGAAAAATAGAGGACAAAAATAAACAAAATCAACATAAAAAAGGAGAAATTACCACTGACACCACAGAAATAGAAATAATTATCAGAGAATTCTATGAAAAATGCCAATGATTAGAGAATTGTATGCCAATAAATTGGACAACCTAGAAGAAATGGACAAATTCCTAGAAAAACACAGCCTTCCAAGACTGACCCAGGAAGAAACAGAAAATCTAAACAGATTAGTTACCAGTAATAAAATTGAATTGGTATTCAAAAAACTTCCAACAAAGTCCACAGATGGCTTCAGAGCTGAATTCTACCAAACATTTAAGAAGAGCTAATACCCATCCTTCTTAAAGTATTCCAAAAGCAGAAGAGAAGGGAATACTTCCAAACTCATTCTGTGAGGTGAGCATCACTCACCAAAACTAGAAAAGGACACTACAAAAGAAAAAATTATAGACAAATATCCTGGTAAAGTAGATACAAAAGTCCTCAACAAAATTCTAGCAAACTGAACTCAAAAACCAAAATGATAATCCATCATGACCAAGTGGGATTTATTTCAGGGATGCAAGGCTAATACAATATTCATAAATCAATCAATGTCATATACCACACTAACAAAAAGAAGGATAAAAATGATAGCATCATCTCAGTAAATTCTAAAAGAGCATTTGACAAAATTCAACATCCATTCATGATAAAAACTCTCAACAAATGGGTATAAAGAGAAGGTACCTCAACATAATAAAGATCATATAAGACAAACCTATAGCTAATGTCATACTCAATGGCAAAAAGCTAAAAGATTTTTCTCTAAGATCAGGAACAAGACAAGGACACCCACTGTCACGATTTTTATTCAACATAGTACTGGAGGTCTTGGCCATGATAATCAGACAAGATAAAGAGATAAATGGCATCCAAACAAGTAAGAAAGAAGTAAAACTCACTATTTGCAGATGACATGATACTATATATAAAATAATCTAAAGACTCCACCAAAAAACTATTCAAATAACTGGATTCATCAAAGTAGCAAGATAAAAAATTAATACACAGAAATCTGTTGCATTCCTATATACTAACAACAAACTAGCAGAAAGAGAAATCAGGAAAACAATTTCATTCACAACTGCATCAAAAAGAATAAAATACTTAGGAATAAACCTAACCAAGGAGGTGAAAGACCTGTACTCTGAAAACTTGAAGACAGTCATGAGAGAAATTGAAGAAGACACAAATAAATGGAAATCTGTCTCATGTTCATAGATAGGAAGAATCAATATTATCAAAAAGACCATCCTGCCAAAAGCAATTTACAAATTCAAGGCAATCCCCATTATTTCAATGAACTAGAAGAAAGAGTCCTAAAATTCATATAGACCACAAAAGATCCCAAATATCCAAAGCAATCCTTAGAAAGAACAACAAAGCTTGGGGGTATTACACTCCCTGACTTTAAGTTATACTACAAAGCTGCAGTAATCAAAACAGTATAGTACTGGCACAAGAACAGACCCATAGATCAATGAAACAGAAGAGATTCCAGAAATAAACCCATACATATATGGCCTATTAATATATGATAAAGATGACATGAATATACAATGAGGAAAAGACAGTCTCTTGAATAAATAGCATTAAGAAAACTGGACAACTACATGTAAGAGAATAAAACTGGAGTACTAACTCCACACACAAAAGTAAACTCAAAATGGATTAACAATCTAAATGTAAGACATGAAACCATGAAACTCTTAGAAGAAAACATAGGCAAAATCTCTTGAACAAAAGCATGAGCAATTTTTTCCCGGACACATCTCCTTGGGCAAGGAAACAGAAGGAAAAATGAACAAATGTGGGACTACATCAAACTGAAAAGCTTCTGCACAGCAAAGGACACCATCAACAGAACAAAAAGGCATCCTACAGTTTGGGAGAATATATTTGTAAATGATTTATCCAATAAGGGGTTAACATCCAAAATACATAAAGACCTCATAAGAATCAACACCAAAAAAAAAAAAAAACCTGATTAAAAAATGGGCAGATGTTCAACAAGCACATGAAAAGATGTTCCACATCACGAATCATCAGGGAAATGCAAATCAAAACCACAATGAGACAGTGTATCATTTATCTAAAAGACAAGAAAGAACAAGTGTTGGTGAGGAAGTGGAGAAAACGGAACCCTCCTACACTGTTAGTAGGAATGTAAGTTGGTGCAGCCACTGTGGAATGCAGTATGGAAGTTCCTCAAAAAACTAAACATAGAAATACCTTACAACCCAGTAGCTCCATTTCAAGGAATTTACACAAAGAAAACAAAATATCTGATTCAAAAAGATATGTGCACCCCTATGTTTATTGCTGCATTATTTACAATAGGCAGAATATGGAAGCAACCAATGTGTCCATCAATAGATGACTGAATAGAAGTGTTATATTGTCATATACACAATGGAATATTAATCAGCCATAAAAAATAAAAACATCTTGCCATTTGCACAACATGGATGGTGTCCTAGAGAGTATTAATGCTAAGTGAATAAGCCAGGTGGAGAAAGACTAATACCATATGATTTCACTAATATGTGGAATTTAAAAACAAAACAAAATGGACAGAGACACTGAGAAGTGGCTTGTAAAAGTCCAGCAATGGGAAGGCACAAAAATCTCAATCATAATATAGATGGTCAAAGGGACAGAAGTGCAACATAGAGAACACAATCCATGATTTTGCAACATCTTTCTGTTGACAGACATCAATTGCACTAGGTGGTGTGAGGATTTAATAATGTAACTGTTGAATCATTTTGTTGTATACATGAAACCAATATAATATTGAATAACAATTACACTTCAATAAAAAATGCACTTTAAAAGTAAATGAACAGTATTTTCAAAGCTCTGGAAATAAACAAATGTACTTCCTGTTAATAAAAATGTAGATTAAAATGAAAATGAATAATTTCCATTCACTAAATTAAAATAATTCAAATCTGATGCACATAATTATATTAAAACTGATAGTCTCATATATTATTAACTAGTGGGAATGAAAATTGTAAAACACTTCTGCAAAGCAATTATTTATATATTTGAATACACACATAGGATTTTTTAAAAGAAAAATATTAGAAAGTTAAAAATGGGAGAATGGTATACATTTATTAAATATATTACTGCATGTATACAAAATAGAATATTATTCTGATATCTAAAATATCTGTTTGTGCAGATAATGCTATGGAGTGAAAAAAAAAATGTTAGTGATATATTAAGTGGAAAGAATTTTCCTCCTGGACCCAGTCTCTATTTTGATTTGTGAATTACACTGTTACTACCTCTGAATCCATGACCTTGGGAGTCCTACTCATTCTCATTCCTGTACAAACTCCCACTCTTTCTGCAGTAGGCCCCAAGAGCACTACAGCCTAACAGAGGTAGAGCAACGCAGCAGTCTCCTGTAAAGGTGGACGTTAGTAGAGGGATCACGGAGATCATCAGTGGATGAGGGTGGACATCTATCCTGACAAAAGATGTACATCCATGTTTAACATCCTGTTATCTCAAGCTGGAAAAAACTACTGTTATTAGAGGTAGCACAGCATTGATGGGAAAATATGTCCCAAAAAATTACAGCTAATGATACTGAAGCCAGAAAATTTAGTCGGTCCACCAATCCAAATTCCTATTGGTCTTAAAAGCTGTGACTGGAGAATGATGAAAAGAAATTAATGAAAACAAATTTACAGCTACTGAAGCTGAAGCTCCTACATTCAAAAGATGATAAGGAATTTCTGATTATGTATGAGACATCTTCTAGTTTCACATACTTTATACAATATCTCTGAATCATATGGTAGGAGATGTATGAAATCAAGCTGTCCTACAGTCCTGGTCTTTATTAAACCCTTCTGCTCTTTGCTTTGGAAAAACATTTGACTTATAGTTCCTTGGATACCGAGGGGCCACAGGACACCACATTAATTATAGCATATTATTATTAAATGCATTATTTCAAAACCACAGACAGATTTGTTTACCCTGTGAAGGCATGACCAAACCTGTTCTGCCTGATTCCTTTATAGCCTGTGGAGTTGCTTTCTCTCAATGTGCATAAGCTGAAAAAAAAAATCAATCATACCCTTTCTCAAAAGGAAAAGTGTTAGCAGTTCTCTACTGAGGAACAAAATCATGGGGCAATATATTTTTTCAAGATGTAGAAAGATCAGTTGGAAGAGTCAATGTGAAGTGATTGCCAAGAAATGTTTCAAAAGAGTATATTTAAGGAAGATTTGCTCTGTCATAAATCAGAACTATAGTAATGTACATGAAAATAACATGATATTGGTGCAAAAACAGAAAATTAGAACAGAACAAAATTTATAGCCTATATACAGAAATCCACATACTTAATGTGCATGCATATGATGTGTGATACATACAGATAGATTTAGATATAGGTAGATATAGATATAAATGTTTGCTTAGGGTGATATTTTAAATTAGAGGTAAAAGTAGTCAATACATGGCAAGTGGCAACTGTATATGTATTTAGAAAAAGTAAAGTGTTACGGTCTCATATCACATTATAGACAACTATCATTTCCAGAAAAATTAAATAGAATTTTTTTTAACTATGAGAGTAAAGGGACCTCTCTAATTTTCTTCTTATACTTTGACAGTTTAGAAATATGTATTTATCTCATCTCTCATAATGGAGCAGAGTAGAGAGTCCAGAAATGGACCTGCACCTCTATCTACTGTCAATTTATTTAGACAAATGCCAAGGAAGTTAAAGGACAAATGAGTGTTTATAACAAACGGTACTGGTACAAATATCTATATGCAAAAAATGCACCATGATCCATAGCACATACTATTTACAAAAAGTAACTTGAATCGGAAATAGCCTAAGTCTAAATAAAATTATAAAACTCTTAGAAGACATATAGGAAATTGCAGTGACTTTTGGTTAGTCAAAGATTTGTTACATAGGACACAAAAAGCACAGATCATGTAAGATTGATAAATTGGACTATATCAAATCAAACACCTCACTCTTTTTACAGACACTATTAAGACTATTAAGATAATGAAAAAGCAAGCCACAGTCTGGTAGAAAATATCTGCAAAACATGCACATGACAAGATTTGTAAATATAAAAACAACTCAATAGTATGAATACAAAGAACACCATCTTTTTATTTAATTTTTTTTATTAAGGTATCACTGATACACACTCTTATGAAGGTTTCACATGAAAAACACTGTGGTTACTACATTCACCCATATTATTGAATCCCGCCCCCCCATACTCCATTGAAGTTACTGTCCATCAGCATAGTAAGATGACACAGAGTCACTACTTACCTTCTCTGTGCTACACTGTCTTCCCAGTGACCTCCCCCACACCATGTGTACTAATCATAATACCCCTCAATCCCCTTCTCCCTCTCTCCTACCCTTCCCCAATCCTCCCCTTTGATAACTGCTAGTCCCTTCTTGGAGCCTGTTAGTCTGATGCTGTTTTGCAAGGAACACCATTTTTTTAATGGACAACAGATCTAAACAGACAATGTACCAAAGAAAATACATGTGGCAAATAAACCATGAAAAGACACACAACATCATTAGTCATTAGGAAATGTAAATAAAACCACAATGAAATACCACTACATATCTACTTGAGTAGATAAAACTCAAACAATCTGACAAACCAAATTTTGGCAAGGATATGGAACATGTGGAACTCAAACTGCTGGTTGAGATGCAAAATGTACAATCATTTTGGAAAACAGTTTGGCAGTATTTTATAAAGTTAAACATACACTTATCATCTGACCCAACAATTCTACTCCTAGGTATTTACTCAAGAGAACAGAAAATATAAAGACTTGAATTTAAATCATCATAGATGATTTATTCATAGTAATCACCAATTAGAAACAATTCATATGTCAATCTGTGGACAGAGTTGTAGTATGTAATATAATGGAATACTAATCAGTAATAAAAAGGAGCCATTTACTGATACCCTCGATAACATGAGAACCTCAAAACACTATACTAAGTAAATAAGTCAGACACAAAAGATCACCTATTGTTGTAAGTCTACTTATACGAAATTTTTAAATAGTTAAACTGTAGTCTTAAAAAGTAGATCAGTGGTTGCCAGGAGCCAAGGGCTTGGGGAGGCAATTAACTGCAAAGAGGGTTGAAAGACATTTGTGTCCTGGAAAATGTCCGGTATCGCGGCTATCGTGATGATTACATATTGTACACATATGGCAAAACTTTAAAACTGATGAATTTACAAGGTAAATCATATCCCAGTAAAGCTGGGTTTTTCTTTTTAAATATATCAAAATGGCAGGTCTGAAATGGTCATTATGTGCTGGTCACATGTTTGTTTACATGGAAACCCCAAGAGAATCTATCAGGAAGGAATTAAAATAAATAAAAATGCCAACATTATTCCTGACAATTTAACAAGATTATCTGACAAAATATAAAACGTTGTTATACCTTAATCAATTTGAAAGTGCAACATTCCAGAGGAATCCATAAGAAAAACTTTCAAAGAAAACATAAACAAATTTCTTCATAAATTTAAGGCTAGAATTTATCTGACAAAAAAACTCATAAACTAAATATTGGCTTATTTCATCACACCAAAATTTTAAATTCCATGACAAAAGATACTGTACTAGTTATCTATTGTTACTTAATAAATTACCCCCAAAACTTTGCAGGTTAACCCACAGACATTTATTATCTCACACAGTTTCTAAGGATCAGGAATCTGGAATGCCTTAAGCTCCATGACACTGGTTCAGGATTTCTCACAAGTTTGCAGTCAAAGTATTAGACGGGTTGTAGTCTCTGAAGACTCAACTGGAGTAGGAGGATCTGCTACCAAGTTCTTGCACATGGATGTTCGGCACAGGCTGCAGTTCCTCACCATACGAGTCCCTGTATAGGGTTACTCATGACATGATTTCTACCAGAACAAGTAAAACATACATACACAAGACAGAGTGAGAGAACCCAAAAGAAGTCACAGTTATTTTATAACCTACTCTGTGAAGTAACATCCCATCACTTTTTCCATGGTCTATTTGTTAGAAGTGAACCAAGTCCAGCCCACACTCAAAGGAAAGAGATTACACTAGGTCATAAATACCAGGAGATAGGAATCATCCAGAGACTGACTGTTAAAGACACCATTAACAATTTTTAAAGGAATTCACTGACAAGAACAAAATATTTGCAATACAAACAAACAAACATTACCCAGAACACATAACTAATTCCAAGAAAGTGAAAAAGAAAAAGGCAAACAACCCAAATGAAAAATAAGCAAATCAACTCTTGAAGAGACCAAATGTATATGGCAAATATTTATTTGGAAACTTGCTTTACCTTAGCAATTATTAGAAATAATGTGAAATAAAATAAAACATATTATTTCACATCCATTATATGAGCAAAAACTAAAAAGCCTATCACTTCTTGGCAATCATGTGGGGCCATAATGTGTCTCATATTCAAGTAGTAGTGTAAATCACATTAGAGAGCAGTCTTGCAATTTCTAGTAGACTTGACAATGGAAATATCATATGGCCCAGGATTCTAACCAGATGCAACCCTAGAGAAAGAAACTTCTACACGTATGTCCCAGATAACAGTCTTTTCTAGGTATGTAAAGTATGTTCACTGCAGCCTCATTTGTTTTTACAAAATTCTAGAACTATCCTAAATATTCATCAATACAGAATAAATAAGCTATACAAATGAATACTATATAACCAATAAAATAAACAAATCTAAGTATATCCACATACATAGATCACAAAAACAATATTGAATAAAAGGCAAATTGTGGAATAGTATGTGAAGCATTTTCACATCCACACAAATATTTCTAATATGTACAAAGGCACAATTTTGCTATTTTCAGGTGAATAAAAATGTAGAGGTTTAAAAACATGAATCAAAGGATACATTCTAAATTCATGATAGTAGTTGACTCTGGGGAGAAAAAAACAGTTTTATTTTAATAGTACAATTGGAAGAAAAAATGAAAATAACGTTCCTTAATTCTAGATGCTGTTACATTTATATTATTCTTATAGCTTTCTGTATTTATTAAATTTTTCACAAAATATGGTACTTGAGCACCTGGATACCTACCAACCTAAACATGAGTAAGACATGCTCCCTGTTTTAAAGGAACTTATACATTCCTATCAGTGGGCTCTTATTGGAAAAGGAATCTCCTTAAAATTCAGTGGCTTTGAGGAAAAATAACTCATACTCCTGCAGCTGAGCTCAGCTGAAGATCTGCAGATTAAAGCTGCACTTCTGGGGTGAATTTGCTCAGCTCCACAGTGATCCCAGGGTTGGTCTAAGCATGTCCTATTCACGGTGATGGCAGAGATGTCAAGAAAAAACAGAAACATATGAGGCATCTTGAAGCCTAGGCTTTTAAGTGGCATGTAGTCATTCTACTGAATATTACTGGACAAGGCAAGTCACATGACCAAGCCGGCTCCAAAGAGTGAGAAAGATGGACCAGCACCCTCATTTCTGTTTCAGCTCTTTCAACTATATTCAACTACTTACTCCTTCTTCTCTCTCTCTTCTTGGTCTTAAACTTCTTATCACCACATTATTTCTTCCTAAAGTAGAACTGAAAGAACTTTGGACATTAAGGTTTAGATTTCTAAAAGATAAATTATAAAGAGATTCTTCAGATGAGTGCTAATAATGAAGGTTACTCAAAAATAGCCACTTTTTTCATAATTAGATATTTCCAGAGGAAAATATATGAAAATAGCCGTATTTCCTTTCCTTTTATTCAGCTTTAAAGGAAACAGAATTAACTTATTTTAAATTCCATTAGATTTCTAATTAAATTATCATACCACTATAGAATAATTGCAGTAAGGAGCAAATAAGCATCACTCCACTAATTCTCGTTCCCATTATAAAAAGTTTAAGGTAAACCAACAAAAAATGTCTACAATAAAGAAAATAAAGAGCTTACTAATACTTCATGTTTGTATGGCTTGTCAGGTGGGCAATTATTAATTTATTGTCATTTTATAAATGAGGACTTGAGGTACAAAGAGATTAAAGGAATTTTTGAACAGAATAAAATTTTTTAATGGAAACACCAGGGGTGTTTTGACTTCCTTCATTGGACTCTTTCCAGAACATCAAGCAGCAGCAATAGATGAATATTCATTTCTCTCCCTGTGTCCAGGAAGTTGAATGAGCATAAATGAAGAAGTCAGAGTATCACTCCTCAACTCTTCCTAGCTCCACCTTTCAGGTTCATAATTTTCTGAAAGCCTTTGCTTAAGAACAGCAATTTTAATCATTATGCAATGTTTTCTACTTGATATTTATTTTTAACAAAAATTTACATCTCACCTATATCAGTACCTAATTTTTATTTAATCATCTTACTTCCATCAATATTCATATTATCAGCTGCTGCTTTCTTCCTGAGTCAAGGTGCTGCTGTTATCTGGGAGCATCCCAACGTTTATTTCAGTATATTTTACAGTACTATGATTTCCAATAACTTGGGGAAAAGAAAACACTAGTTGTAGTGATCTCATGAAGTAGTAATTTTAAAGGAACTTTTCCTAACTTTTCCTTCTAATTAACTAAAACTTCCAGTCTTGTGATGGTTAATTTTATGAGTCAACTGGACCACAGGGAACCCAGTTACTTGGTTAAACATTATTTCCAGGTATGTCTGTGAAGATTTTTTTGGATGAGATTAACATTTGAATTGGTAGAGTGAGAAAAAGCAAACTCCCCTCCCCAATGTGGGTGGGCCTCATCCAATCCACTGAAGGCCTGAATAGTATAAAAAAGTTGAGTAAGAAAGAATTCTCTCACCTGATTGTTTCTGAGCTAAGATAATTAGTTTTCTCTTGCCTTCAAACTTAGGCTCTCACTAGAACTTACACCATCAGCTCTCCTGCTTCTCACGCCTTCATACTCAACTCGAGCTTCATCATCAGCCCTCCTAGATCTGGATCTGGACTACTCAGCCTCCATAATTATGTGAACCAACTCCTTAAAATACATACACATATATATATGTATATATATAAAATAGTTTGCTCTCTATAGAGAGAGGGATATATGTGGGCATGGATATGTGCAGAGTAAGGGTATAGATATAGGTTTAGGTATAAGTATCTCCTGTTGATCTGTTTCACAGGAGAAGTTCGATTATAAAAATCTCAAAACAGAATCCTGAAAAGTTCAGTAGTTGACTTCTTAGCCAGTATTGTGGGTTATTAAATTCCTTGCATAACAACCTTGGTTACTTAAATAATTGGCAGGATGGCATGAAGCTGATTAAGTAACAATTTGGTATTTAATAATATAGAATGACACATTAGTGGAACTAAAAGGAATTTTACAGATTATCTAAATTCAACTCCTTTGTTGCACATGTGAGGGAAAAAAAATTATACAGGTTAAGTCACTTACCCTGTCCTAAACTAGTTGAAAGCAAAACTAGAAATCAAAGGTCTCCACATTGTCTCTGTACAATCTTCTTTCTACTGCATTACATTGTTGTTTTTATAGTTGTAATTATAGTTTGCACTTGAGAGGTCTCTGCACTTTCATGCTCTCTCATTATGAGCATATGTACACTAGATATGGCTAGCTGAAAGCAGAGGTGTAATCTTCTTCCGTGGGACAAAGTTTAACCGTATACCCTACCAAGCAGGAGTCATCCAGCAGCACATAGCTAGTAATCACTGATACAGAATGGATTACATTCACAAGACAAAATGTTCCCAAAATAAAATTATGATCATTAAAAGAACAGCATATATTTCACTCCCTCTACATTTACTTAAACTCAAAACATTTTTCCAAATATCAAGTGGACCAAGTCCTTGTTTTTGGCACAATTTCACAGTAAGGCGGTATTAAGAAAGTTGATTAACTCCATAATTCAAAGAGGCAAAGACTTGGGATGAGTGACCAAGAACCATGTACACAGGACAAATTCCCTGAAAGACAAAACGTGCAGAAACTGAGAAATACCTAAGAAACTATTCATACGCTGCCCACCAAAGGAAATGTAATGTTACTCATAGAGGGGATCTGGATCTGAGGACAGAATACAGAGTAACTAACACCAGCTAGGTGCTGTCATCTTGAAATTCTAGGTTCAAATACTATATAGTAGAAGATTATTTACCCAGAATTTTAGGACTTAAATTGTTCAAGATTATCAAATCTCCTGAGTTCAGACATAACAATTTTAAAAATATAATCCCTTTCCAATGTCTTCTAGAATATATTCTCTTGATTTCCATTCCATTAAATGAATTCAGAAATAAATATGCACATATACTTACACAATTAGAGTTCATGATAATCACTGTCATCAGCACATACCCTGAATTGTACTCTATTACCATCGTGAGTTATCATTTAAAAATTCTTTTAGAACAATTCCTTTATTTGCATGCCTCTAATTTCAGTAAAAAAAGAATCCCCACATCATTTCTACATTCTCTTACAAAAGTAATACTTTTTTCCTATAAATTTGTAATCATCATATGATTGTCTTATAAAAAGCTTTGGCAATTACTGGTGATCAAAGAGAAATAGGACTTTTTTGCTGAAGAAGAATTAAGCCCTGAAGTTTAGCACCTACATACACACTCTCTCTCTCTCTTTCTATCCTAATTGTGTCATGTTCCAGTTCCCTGCTGGGAATGCCAGGATGGAAGCAGAGCTCAGTTAGGTTTCCCTGGCTTTTTCTTTTAATAACTGAACCCAAACCTATTTTAGTCATGACAACTATAAATGAATTAAATTGAAAGAATTTGTTAAAGAAGTCAATTATCTCACGGTTCTAAATGTGAATATTGCTGATCCCAGTAAAAAGCCTTTATACTGCATAGTCTTCAACTTGCATAGTCTGAAAAAGAACACAGGATAAAGTACTGGTAGAAAATAGTTGATCCAATATAGCTTACCACATATTCTGAGCACCTGAGTTGCCTGGAGGCCATACTAAACACTGGGACCAATTACATCCAGAAGTGAAAAATGGTTACAAATAATACCTTCATGGATAATCCACAAATGAACAATGCAGAGCCAATTGTACTGATAACAGAGACAACTTATTTCTCTAGTTTAATAATCCTTGTATATAAAATCCACATGTAAGGTATAAGAACAGTGACCACTCCATAAAATTGATTCCAACATTTTTAAAAAACCTTTAGTGTGCTACTCTCACCTTGTTCTACATATTTCCTCCCAACTTCAGATTATCACTCACCAGATGCCCTTCAGATTACATGAATTCATCCTACTCTTTGATTAGCTGAATAGGGCCATCCTTCATGTGTATTAGGCAATCCCTTCCTATAATATTTTCCAAAAAAGATGTGAAGTTTCTTTTTGTCTTATGTTAAAATTCTTCAGGTTAGATTCTAGTTGGAAAATATCAAACTGTTGCATTTATTTATTTTGACACTCAAAAATGATTTTGCTTGCTACAGAGCAGAAGTATAATTTAAACATCTGCTGCTGAAACACCCAACATTGATATAAGACATACCCTTTGGCACAGTAATAAGTATTCCCAAAAATAAATACATAATGCATACTCTAAACACATTTGTACCACACATTAAAAAATGAAAGGAACAGATTTTCTTTTGGATCATAGATAAATGTAACATTTCCCTGGAAAACAAGGCTCAGCCAATTTGCCAGAATTACTGGGTTCAAAGTAGAAAATAGTTTTTTTTTCAACTTACTGAATTTAAGATTTTTGGACTTCATATAACAGAGGGGATTTAAATAGATTTTGTGTGCACTCTATCATTCTGAAAACAAGGACTATGAGCACCTGCTTCTAAATTGCTCCCCAAGTGCTCCCTGGAAACCAGAGAGATCTAAACCAGGAGAGCTTGATACATGTCATCTCATTCATAAATTTCTGGGACTTCAACTAAAATTGAATGCAATTTATATCTACAATATTTAAAATGAGTTACATTTCATGTTTACAGCAAAAAAAATGTTAAAGTTATGAAAGCATTATGAAATTATAACACCAGGCAAATTCTGGCAGATCTGTAACCCCCGTAGAGGTGGAGTTCTTAAGTTAACAAAGCTAAGAGTACCTTGCTCTTTACCATGTTAAAGATAACCAGCTTTTCTAGAGTCTACCACTTTATTATCTACAGCTCTGTTATTTACCTTTGAAAATCAGCAAGAAATTAATAAAAGCTCCTTTTTAAACACTTATTAAACACAAAGCATACATTCTTTTGATTTCTCATTTTTATTAATTGACATGAAAGCACATGTAGAATAGTCAATTCTGTACTCCACTGAAAAGAACGCTCTTCTACGCACTATCCTGGAAAGTCTTTCTACCTTTCACAAGAAAAGTGATTCCGCAGATGGGTCTGAACAAATACAAGAAATTTCAGTTGTCTGAAAAAAACTTCTCTCTAGTCAATGAACCAGAAACAATGACCGCTTGAAAAAACTTACAGCTTTTTCAGATTTGAAAGTCTTGACTCTTCCACTGAGTTCTGGTCTAGAATCAAAATCTTAAGTCTCTTCTCTTCCTGTCATATATTGTAGAGACAAAAGTACTCATAAAAGCACTCTATTTTTTTATATGAAAGTACTAGAGTCATATGGGGTCCATATTTGCATTTAAATACACCCTTTTGTCTTAACATTATATTGTCATTTTAACTTTTATGTTAATCCATAGATTTATACTTTTGCTTATTACTATTGGCTTATATGTTCAGAAATGTTATGGATGTCATGTGGCACTTTTTATTTAATGTAAATTATAAACATGCAGTACTCTCCACCACAATCAATGTGTTTTTTACATGGACTTCTCCGTCTCTGCTCTCAAACAACCAACTCAATTCAACAAGGTAAGCTTGAGAACAAGCTTCAGTCATCCCATATTCCACACCCTATTTTCTTGGTGCTCCAAGGTCCACTCCTTAGTTTTTCCTCAGTTATACTGAACTCCCAGTCTACTTCTTACTGTGTGGTTCTTGGTCACTGGCAAATGACTTAATCTTTTTTTTACCTTCTCCTCACTCCTGAGTGTTTCTAAATTCTCCTTATACCCCTTTTCTTGGCCCACCTCATCTTTGTTCCTCCGTTTCCAGTTTGAAGATATCTTGTTATTTCATATGACTTTTTAGCTGATGAAAAACAGTTATTTTGTTGTTATAGAGATGGGCTTATTTTTAGCAAGTAGCAAAAAGATTAAAATTAAATTTTAGTAAGTTGAACAAGCTCTCTGTGCACACATACATGGCTTTTTCCAAGCTTTGGTAAATTAGTTGAGCTACATTGTCTGCCTACATTTCATATGTAAACAAATGGAAATGATAAATTAAAATGTTTAATTATTTACCTAAAATAACCTTTCTTATGGGATTCTGCCTAACCTGGGTGAATAAAACAAACCTAGTAAGACTCAAGACTTCAGGAAAAAAAAAAAAAAAAACTTAATGGACACATTTCTGGCTTCATAACAGCTGATACCGAATTTCCTAAACTTTTACTTATCATTTCCCCAAATGTGATTCTCAGTTTGACATTTCTTTAAGACAATGCCCGAGGTTTATGTCAATCTTCATTGATCTTTTTAAAAAGATGGACTTATTTAACTACAGTAATGTGGTAATTCCTACTTAATGCACAAAACAGGTAATTATTAAATTTTTATGATTTTTTAAATCAGTTTAGGATTTAAGACCTACTGATAGCAGTTTTAATGTTTTTATTTCCACATTTGATTTTTTATTCCTATGTTAAAGCAGACTATCACCATTGTATGTTTTCTTGACTTTAACTATTCTTTATTCTAAACCATACCCGTGAGATACAAAGTTGTTTATGTATTTCATGTAAATTTACCCCAGAGACAAAGTTTTCTCTGTTCTCTATTCTGTCACATTTCAGTGTGTAGGCAAGCTGTTTTATCCAGGGATCTAGCCATTCCTTGAAGCAATAAGTAGCTTTGGCATACACAGCAACCAGACCAACTCACAACATTGTATATAATCTGTTCTGATGTCAGGTAGAAGCATTTCAAGGAACTTGGACCCCTGTGAAGCATGGATCTTCCCACCTACAGACACAGATAAGACATCTGAAAGCTTCTTGCCAAAATAAGCAACATGAGAATTCATTACCCTAACGTCAAATCAGGCTTCCCAAGAAGAATCCATACAGAAATGAACTATGGGTCTAACGGGTCAGGACTGAAACTCAGAGTAGGCTCCAGAAATGGCCCAGGTTCTGAATTTGTGGCCATAGGAGCCCTTCAATAACTGTCTTCTGCCATGTACCAGACCTGTGGCTTCATAACATGACTGATAATAGAATAACTTAGGGAGACATTTTTAAATGCAGAATCCTGGACCTTACCTTCAGATATCCCCATTCAGAAGTTCTGAGGTGGGCCCAAAAATACTACCCTATGCCACAGTTTATCATAATTAAAATAACTATCTTCACACCAAAATTAACTGGAAAGAAAAATATGCAATCCCTTAGAAGTGTCACGCAGTAGTAGTATATTAACATACCTTTCTAACAGCAGCAACAAAAACAGCAAAAGGGATCCCATATCTGTCTCCCCGGTAAGCTGTTACACACAGGCAACACACTGGGTAAGGACCGGGGACAGTGCACCTGTTACTGTTTAAATCCTGACATGCATGTCACCTGTTACATTATTGTTTTTGCCATATTACTTTAGCCAAAAGAAAAACATATAAAATTCTTATTTATATATCCTGAAGTTATTATAAACTCTGAAGCACTAAACATGATACAGTTACAGGTTAGTCCAACCTAATGAACATTTGATAAGAACAAAAAGAATTAATAAATTATCTACATAAAAAGTGAAAAATATTCCTACTACTATACTACTGCAAATGGAGAACAGAAAATTTCAAGTAGGCTCTTTAGCAATAGTTACATTTTAAAATGTGGAATATCTCTTCAAAACATCCACCAAAGATTATATTTTAAAAACTAGTGGTTCACTGAGCAACTATTCATTGTATGGACTTGAATTTGCCTACCCTTGGATGTCAGAGGTCCTCAGTATTTAAGTAAAATTAAACTTTTACAAACACATCAACACAAATTCAAATAAATATTTTTGTCTCCTTTGAAGATCTCATTTAGTATTCATCTTGGGACATTATAAACTTATTTCAGCAATACAATTTAAATGAGTTTTGTAACTCATGTGGCATGACCATAGCTAACAGGAATTAAAGCATTACTACTTTGAAGTCACCTTTTAAAAATCTTGCTATCATAGAATTATAGAAATAAAATATATATTTAATGTTCTAGTCACATTCTTCATTATACAGATGAGAAAGGAAAACCTAAGAAGAAGTAAGTAACTTACTTAATGATATAAAGCTAGTTAAACTTACAAAATGAGGATATTACTTAGAACTAGTTACTGGATCAAGAGATAAGCCAGAATCTTACCTGAAACTCTTAAAGATATCATATATCTGCATTAAAATATTTATTAGGGAAAACAAGCCACACAGTTCATTTGATTAATAGTGATTATTTTCAAATGTATTTTCAAAATCACACAACTAAAAATTACTAACAAAAATATTCACAAAGAGACTCAAATAAATGGCAGAGTTTTCAAAAGTGCTGACAAGAGTAAGAAGAGAAGGTCTTTCCCTACTTGGAAGAGTCTAAATCAAAAAAACCTTTTCTTGAAATGCTTCTTAAAAATATATATCAAAGTCCATTTTTAAATCCATAAATTTTGATGTGAAAACTGACTTCAAGCTTTTTCCTTAAAGAAATAATCAAAGAAACCGACCAATAATCATATACAAAAATGTTCATCATATGTATAACACCAAAAATACACACATATATATATATTAGGATCCATCTAAATGAACATCAAAAAAGAAATGGCCCAAAAAACAATGGAAGAGTCATAAGTAATTGAATAGAATATTATCCAAAACTAAATATGGTTTAGAATAATTTTAATGAAAGGGAAACTTAGGCTCACAATACTGTAATAAAAGTCAGCTATCAAGTAATTACACAGTGTGGTGCGATTTAGTCATCATATATGTTTATAAAAATGATAAATAGAAAATAAAACATGACAACATTAGCAGTGGTTATCTCTGGATAAGACTTTTATAAATGATACTTCCTTTCATCATTATACTTCTCTGTATTTCTCACTGTTTACAGTGAGCACAGGCTATTCTTATTAATAGAAAAACAATTTTTTTTGTTACAAAGGAATCTGAAAACACCATTTACAAAGTACAATTTTATTCTCATTTCCATTCAGTATCATATGCCTCAATCTCCCAAGAGCCCTATCTCAATTTTGGTCATTACTTATTCTAACCAGCATTTCATTTCTCCCTTTCCATTCCTGTTATTACTCATTAATATAGTCTCCACCTTAGGTTGTTTAGAAAAAGATGGAAATTTAAAGATTTCTTCACCTGACTAAATACATCCAAAACTGCGCACATGAATTTCACCTTAGAATTAAATTCTGAGACTCCAAAACTCTGAGCCAAAATGTCAGAACAGCCATCCTTAGCGTTTATTAGTAATAAAGACACAGATGCTCAGGCTTCAGGTGCAAGAATAGCTAACCAAAGAAGAGGGGAAAGGATATTAGTTTGAGCTTCTTAACATTCAAGTTTAATTCGTAAAGATATTTTATTAGCTCTATAGGGAGTCACTCTGATTTCTCCATGAAAGGGAACATGAGGTTATTACTAATTCTGTGACTAATACACCAAATGCAAACACTGTGACCAAAAAAAAAATACTGTTAGGCGCCTCTTCAACAGCTGCTGTTGGCAAAACTGGACAGTTACATGTAAGAGAATAAAACTGGATCATTGTCTAACCCCATACACAAAAGTAAATTTGAAATGGATCAAAGACCTGAATGTAAGCCATGAAACCATAAAACTCTTAGAAAAAAACATAGGCAAAAATCTCTTAGACATAAACATGAGCGACTTCTTCATGAACATATCTCCCCAGGCAAGGGAAACAAAAACAAAAATGAACAAGTCGGACTATATCAAGCTGAAAAATTTCTGTGCAGCAAAGGACACCATCAATAGAACAAAAAGCTACCCTACAGTATGGGAGAATATACTCATAAATGATAGATCCGATAAAGGGTTGACATCCAAAATATATAAAGAGCTCACACACCTCAACAAACAAAAAGCGAACAATCCAATTAAAAAATGGGCAGAGGAGATGAACAGACAGTTCCCAAAAGAAGAAATTTAGATGGCCAAAAGACACATGAAAAGATGCTCTACATTGCTAGTAATTAGAGAAATGCAAATTAAAACCACAATGAGATATCACCTCACACCAGTAAGGATCGCAACCATCCAAAAGACAAACAACAACAAATGTTGGTGAGGTTGTGGAGAAACGGGAACCCTCTACTCTGCTGGTGGGAATGTAAATTAGTTCAACCATTGTGGAAAGCAGTGTGGAGGGTGCTCAAAAAGCTCAAAATAGAAATACCATTTGACCCAGGAATCCCACTTCTAGGAATTTACCCTAAGAATGCAGCAGCCCAATTTGAAAAAGACAGATGCACCCCTATGTTTATCGCAGCACTATTTACAATAGCCAAGCAACCTAAGTGTCCATCAGTAGATGAATGGATAAAGAAGATGTGGTACATATACACAATGGAATATTACTCAGCCATAAGAAGAAAACAAATCCTACCATTTGCAACAACATGGATGGAGCTAGAGGGTATTATGCTCAGTGAAATAAGCCAGGTGAAGAAAGACAAGTACCAAATGATTTCACTCGTATGTGGAATATAAGAACAAAGGAAAACCTGAAGGAACAAAACAGCAGCAAAATCATAGAACCCAAGAATGAACTAACAGTTACCAAAGGGAAAGCAACTGGGGAGGATGGGTGGGAAGGGAGGGAGAAGGGGGAGAAGAAGAAAGAGGGCCTTACAATTAGCATGTATAATGTGGGCATGGGGGCACGGGGAGAGCTGTGCAACACAGAGAAGACAAGTAGTGACTCTACAGCATCTTACTATGCTGATGGACAGTGACTAATGGGGTATGTGGGGGGGACTTGGTGAAGGGGGGAGTCTAGTACACATAATGTTCCTCATGTAATTGTGGATTAATCATACCAAAAAAAAAATACTGTCAGGCTAAGGCCAAAAAGCCATTTATTAATGTATACTCTTCGTTAAAACCTACCAAAATAGCTGTTGGTGGAGGTTTCAAGTTTTAAAAGGACTGAATTTAATCTAATGAACAAAAATAACCTTTTTATTCTGAGTATAATAAGAAAATGCTGTGCATAACCTATACAACCAAAAGTTTCTTGAGCAATAGTTACATTTAATTTTGAAAAAGAAAACAAGATGCTCTCATTGTTCCAATAACCTAAAGAAAAATATTAAATACTTTTCAATGCATAAGGCAAAAAATGGTTATCTTCACATTCAAAGACTCTTCCTATTTCAAGTCACTGGGAAATGACGTATTCCAAAATAAATTTACAGTTTATTTACGATTAGCAAACATCAGTTGACACTGGTCTTGAGATCTGAGACTGGAAATTTGAAGTGATAAACTAAGATACTATAGCACTGAAACAACCAATTCTCTCATCCTACATTTTCCTTATGCCCTCCAGTCCCACACACCACTAGTACCACCACAAGTGACAAAAAATGAATAAATGAGAACTCTTTCATGGGAACATCTGACATTTTACCTCTCAAGTCACTGAGGTGTTTCTATAGCAAATGGAAAATGGGCCTTAACAGGGCCACCTTTCAGATTACATGGCTGTGTTATTACAAAGGAAAACTGCCATATACTTCACCCTCCTATACCCTTTGGTGATTATACACAATTTAGCCATCAAATCAACTTGACAAAAGTGAATTGTTCTGAAATTTGCATCAACCAAAGCAAGCTATTCCTTTTTTTTACCTCTCTCTACTTTCTTCGTCTCTGATTTCTTACTATCTTCCTTATCTCCACATTTCCTTTCAGTCTTGCCTCTAGTTGCTTCCATACCAAAATGTTCCCTCCCTAGGACTCCAATCACAGGCATCCACATTGTCATCAATGTTCCTGAAAATCCCAAAATATCTTATGTATAACAAAAGTAGATAAGTAGATCGGACTTGTAAAAGGATACTGTGAAATGAAAACAACCTATTACAGAAGCAAAAACTCTACTTTCTAAATTAATAAAATAAATACATTACTATAATAACTGTCTTAATGTGTAAGTTCAGTTATACTTCTCTGCTGGTTGATAGCTATGTTGAGCACTGGCTCATGGGAAATGAGAGTTAAAAAATTTGTTAAGTTTATAGTTCATGATGCGTGATCAAAACTGAAAGTTTCTGTGATATGACTGCCCTTGCACTGTTCACCATGCAAGAACTTACTCACTATGTAAGAACTTGTTCACCATGTAAGAACTTGTTCGTTATGCTTCGGAAGATTGGAGACTGTTGAGAATTAGGCTTGGGGTTGATTAATGATTGTGCATTGAGTCCCCTATACAGAATTTTATTGCTGTTAACAACCATTTGATCAATAAATATGAGAGATGCCCTCTCAAAAAAAACAAAAATGAAAATAACTTAGCATCTTACTATGCTGATGGACAATGACTGCAAAGGGGTGTTGGGGGGGACTTGATAATATGGATGAATGTTGAAACCACAATGTTGCCCATGTGAAACCTTCATAAGATTGTATGTCAATGATACCTTAATCAAAAAATAAAATAAAATAAAATAAAATAAATTTGTTAAGTACTAATTTTTAAGAATTAATATTAAATTACATGAAATCCTGGGAAAAATATGTCAAATTGTAAGCCTTCGTTTAGTCTCTCTCCCACCTGTGCCTGAGCCAGTATGACACCATACATATGTTTTCAAATTTCATCTTCGCTATAATGAATTATTAATGAAAAGATACAAATAGAGGTTCTGACCAAATGACAAAATATTTATACATATCTAGACAAGAGAGAAAGACATAGAGCCCAAAGAAAGGTTTTAAGATGGTGTTTCAGAAAGTGAAGTGCACAAACAACCTTCATGAGAATCACTTGAGGCATTCACCAAAAACAAATAATGAACTTAACTAGTACCTGAGATATAATGCAAAAGAACCTCATGACTAGGGCCTGAAAATGAGCATTTTTAAAGGTTGCAGTTGATTTTTAGGCACAATGAAGTTTGAGAACCACTGCTTAAGAGACAGCAGCAAACAGCTTGCCAAACCTAAAAGCAAGTCATCTTCCATATTTTCTCATAATACATCATTATGACTTCCCTATTTTTCCTTCTCAAGTGCCAGATAATACAAAATAAATTGTCCTGTCTCACCAGTTTATCGAAGTCACTGGTGTCAGTCATTTACAACATTCATTTTCCATGTAATCCAAATTTGTTTTCTCAGATTCATCGATTTGTATAAGTAGTTTAATCAGCTTTATGCCAAACTATTTGTACACAGGTGTTCAGGTACTAAGCCTTATGCCTAAGTACTTTCTGAACTGGCGTGGGGAAGTTGGCGTTCCTATGGCCAGGATCCTCACTGAACTTAAACCACTTGATGATGTAACTGGTCTGTTGCTAGGCTACTGCTTCCACACCCACAGGCAATAAGCTTTTATTGCACTATATAGAGAGCTCAGCCCAGTGCTCTGAGCAGAGACAGAGACGCTAGTGCTCCACGTACCACCGAGACAACAAGCCGAGTAATAAACCCTTTCACCCCAGGAATGTTCTACTGTCATTTCTTTGGTCACATTGAATCCATAGTGAACTTGCGCAGGGATGAAACCCACTGGCAAGATCACTGATATTTAAATAAGAAAATCTGCTAACTCCAGGCCTTTGAATATCAGTTGAATATATATACAACATTGAAATAACTAAAAAATAGGGAATCAGTGTTGTAAAATTTTACCATTACTGCCACTGAATTTTTTAAAGATAATTACTTCATAATGTCCCAGAATCATATCACTGATTTCTGAAAATAACATTAACTGTCCATATATATAAAGTGAACAATTGCAAAGATTCTGGTACCAATACAATGTATCAAAGCAGTAGAATAAAATCAAGGCATTATTTTTAAAGTGCCTTAAAATCTTCTTAAGTCACTATTAATGAAAGCTCAAACAAGAGACTATCTTATAGAGAATACAATCCAAATAGAATAGGATCAACAGCACCTGAACACATCCTACTAATATATTTATTAATTTGATGAGGAACAGTTGCAAATCAAAGATAGATCATTGTACTTAAGTTAACCTTATAGGGTTTTTTAATTCAATTTATTTAAACTAAAAAAATTCAAAGTTCACCTATTTCTTCCACCCACCCCCACACCACCTCTGACACCTGTCAATCAGTTCCTTGTATTTATGAGCTTGGTCTTTTATGTTTTTGTTTTTAAATTACACATATAAGAGAGATCATACAGTATTTGTCTTTCTTTGTCTGACTTATTTCACTCAGCATAATACCCTCTAATTCATCCATATTGTTGCAAATGGCAAAACTCTTTCATTCTTTCCTATGGCTAAATACAATATCGTGTTTGTGTTTATGTGTGTGTGTGTGAGAGAGAGAGAGACAGAGAGACAGAGAGAGAGAGAGACTGTGCATGCATACACCACATCTTTATCCATTATAATGCTGCAGTGAACATGGGGGAGCAGATATCTTTTCAAATTAGTGTGTTAGTTTTCTTTGGTTCAATACCTAGAATGGAATTACTAGAACATATGATAATCCTATTTCTAATTTTTTGAGGATCTGACATACTGATGCCATAGTGACTTCACCAATTTACATTCCTACAAGCAGTGCACAATAGTTCCCTTTACTCCATATAATTTCCTTTACTCTAATAATATTTCTCATTTCTTGTGTTTTTAACAGGTATGAGATGATACCTTAGTGTGATTTAGATCTGCATTTCCCTAATGATTAGTGATTAGCATCTTCCCATGTACCAGCTGGCCATCTGTATGTCTTCTTTGAAAAAAATGTCCATTCAAAGATTCTACTCATTATTTTTATAAGATTGTTTGATTTTTACTATTATATGAGTTCCTTATTTATTTTGGATATTAGTCCTTTATCAGATATATGAATTGCAAACATTTTCTCTGATTCAGTAAGTTGCCTTTCATTTTGTTGACAGTTTCCTTGGCTGTGCAGAAACTGTGGAGTTTGATGTAGTCTCACTCATTTATTTTTGCTTCTGTTGGTTTTGCTTTCGGTATCACACTCAAAAAATTATTACCAAAACCTATGTCAAGAAGCTTACAGACCTATGTTTTTTTCCAGGACTTTTAGAGTCTCAGGTCCTATGTTCAAGTCTTAACCCATTTTAAATTAATTTTTGTATTCATGGTATAAGATAGTGGCCAAGTTTAATTCTTTTACATTGAGTGAAATGCAATTTGGCTGACCAATTTTCCCAACAACCTTTATTGAAGAGACACTCTTTTATCCATTGGATATTCTCAGCTCCTTTAACATAAATTAATTGACCATATATGTGTAGGTTTATTTCTGGGCTATTTTTTCTTCAACAATATGTCTATTTTTATGACAGTACTGTACTGTTTTAAATACTATAGCTTTGTAATATAGCTTTAAATTAAGAAGCATGAAGCCTCCAGCTTTGTTCTTTTTATTTAGTATTGATTTGGCTATTCAGGGTCTTCTGTGGTTCCACAAAAACTTTAGGATTATTTTTTTCTAATTCTGTGAAAAATACTATTGAAATTCTGATAGAAATCACACTGATATTGCTTTGGGTACTAAGAATGCTTTAACAATATTAATTCTTCCAATCCATGAGCATGAAATAGCTTTCCATTTGTGTCTCCAATTTTTCATTAATGTCTTATAGTTTTCAAAATACAGGTATTTCACCTTCACCTCCTTGGTTAAATTTATTGCTAGGTTTATTATACTTTCTGATGCAACTGTAATTGGGATTGACTTTTTAATTTCTCTGATACTTCATTATTAGTATATAGAAATACAATCAATTTTTGAATACTAATTTTGTATCCTGCAACTTTATTGAATTCATTGACTAGTTCTAACATTTTTGATGAAATCTTTAGAGATTTATATATGTAATATCATGTCATCTGAAAATAGAGAGTTTTACTTCTTCCTTTCCAGTTTAGATACCATTTATTTATTTTTCTTGAATAATTGCTCTATTAATAACTATTCCTGTGCTGAATAAAAGTGTTGGCATCTTTGTCCATTCCTGATTTTAGAAGAAAAGCTTTCAACTGTTCACTGTTGAACATCATGTAAGCTGTGGGCTGGTCATATATGCCCTTTATTATATTCAGATACATTACCTCTTTACCTGCTTTGTTGAGTTTTTATCATAACTGGATCTTGAATTTTATCAACTGTTTTCTTAGACCTATTGAGATGATCATATGATTTTTATCTTCATTTTGTTAAGGTGGTACATCACAATGATTGACTTGTAGATGTTGAGCCATCCTTGCATCCCAGGAGTAATTCCAACTTGATCATGGGAATTAAAATCTATTTGCTAATATTTTCTTCAGGATTTTTGCATTGACTTTCACCAGAGATATTGCCCTATAATTTATTTTTTTCATGACAACTTTGTCTGGTTTGGTATTAGGGTAATGCTGGCCTCAAAAAAAATGAGTTTGGAAGCATTCCCTCCTCTTGCATTGTCTGGAAGAGTTTAAGAAGGATTGTAGGAATTCTTATTAAGTGTTTGGTAGAATTCACCAGTGAATGGTTCTGGACCTTTGTTTACTAGGAGACTTTTGCTACTAATTCAATTCTCCTTAATAGTAATTCTTTTGTTCAGATTTTGTCTTTCATCATGATTCAGTATTGGAAGGCTGTATGTTTCTAGTAATTTATCCATTTCTTCTAGGTTTTCTGATTTCTTGCTGTATAATTATTCATAATATTCTCTTTATATTTCTGTGGTATCAGGTGAAACATAACATCTTTCATTTCTGATTTTATTTACGTGAGTCCTCTTCCCTTTTCATGGTAAGTCTATCTAAAGATTTGTCAAAATTCAACATCCAGTCATTATAAAAATTCACAAGAAAGGGGATAGAGAGGGCACATTGTTCAACATAACTAAGACCATAGATGACAAACCCACAGCTAACAAACTCAGTGGTAAAAATCTGAAAGCTCTTCCTCTAAGATCAGGAACAAGACAAGGATGCCCACTCTTACAACATTTATTCAACACAGTCTTAGAGGTCATAGCCACAACAACTGGACAAGAGAGAGAAATAAAAAGCATACAAATGCAAAAGAGAGAAGTAAAACTGTCACTGTTTACAAATACCATGATACTATACACAGAAGACCCTAAAGACTCTATCAAAAAACTATTAGAATTAATAAATGAATTCAGATGAAGTTACAGGATACAAAATTCAATATACAGAAATCTTTTGCATTTCTATATACGAATAATGAACTAACAGAAAGAAAAATTAAGAAATTAATCCCATTTACAATTGCATCAAAAAGAATAAAATACCGTGGTATAAATTTATCCAAGGAAGTGAAAGACCTGTACTCTGAAAACGGTAACACATTGATGAAAGAAACTGAAGAAGAACAAATAAATGGAAAGCTAACCCATGTTCATGTATAAAAAATAATATTGTCAAAATGGCCATACTGCCCAAAGTAATCTACAAGTTCAGTGCAATTTCTATCAAAATATCAATGGTGTAGTTTGATGAGCTAGAGCAAAAGACCCTGAATAGCCAGAGCAATCTTGAGAAAGATGAACAAAGCTAGTAGTTCACACTCCCTGATTTCAAACACTATAAAACTATGGTAATCCATACAGTATGGTACTGGCACAAGAACAGATACATAAAGCAATGGAACAGAATAGAGAGCTGAGAGATAAACCCATGCATATATGGTCAATTAATATAAGGCAAAAGAGGCAAGAAAATACAGTGAGAAAATACAGTCTCTTCAATAGATGCTGTTGGGAAAACTGAACAACTACATATAAAAGAATGAAACTGGATCACTGTCAAATACCATACACAAAAGTGAACTCACAATGGATTAAACATCTAAATGTAAGAACTGAAAACATAAAACTCCTAGAATAAAACATAGCCAGTAAACTCATAACAAATGTTTTTCTGGATTTGTCTCTCCAGGCAAGGGAAACAAAAGAAAAATAAACACATGGGACTACATCAAGCTAAAAATCTTCTGCACAGCAAAGAAACCATCAACAAAACAAAAAGGGAACTGCAACCTACTGTAAGGGGGAATACATGTGCAAATGATGTATCTGGTAAGGAGCTAATATCCAACATATATAAAGAACTCATATGACTCAACACCAATAAAACACAAATGATCCTATTAAAAAATGGACAAGGACCTGAATAGACATTTTTCCAAAGAATACATACAAATAGCTAGAAGATACATGAAAAGAAGCTCAGCATTACTAATTATCAGGAAAATTTAATCAAAACTACAATGAGATATCACCTCACACCAGTCAGAATGGCTAATATCAACAAGACAAGAAATAACAAGTGTTGGCAAGAATATGGAGAAAGGCCACCATTGTATGCTGCTGGTGGGACTGCAAATAGGTGAATGCACTCACTATCCAGAGCAGTATGGGGGTTTCTCAAAAAACTAAAATACAAACATCATATGACCTAGCAATTCCACTTCTGAGAGTCTACCCAAAGAACACAAAATTATTAATCTGAAAATATATATGCAATTTTATGTTTACTATAACATTATAAACAAAAGCCAAGATATGGAACCAACCAAACTATCCATCGATAGATATATGGATAAATAAGTTATGGGTACCTGTATACATATGATGCAGCCATAAAAAAAGAAGGAAATCTTGCCACTACAGACAACATGGATGGACTTGGTGGTATTAGGCTAAGTGAAATAAGTCATATGGAGAAAGATGAATACCATATGGTTTCACTAATATGAGGACTCTGGAAAACAAAACAAATGAAGAAACAATATACACTCATAAACACAGACAATGGACAGATGGTTAGCACAGGTGACAGGAGGGGACAAGTGAAATAGATGAAGAGGAAAAAGAAGCACAAATTTCAAATTATAAAAAAATTTGGTCACAGGGATGGAAGTATAATGTGGAATACAGTAATATTTTATCTTTGGTGACAGACAGTAACCACACTTATCATGGTGAGCATTTTGTAATATATAATTAATGAATTACTAAGTTATTCATCAGAATGCAATATAATATTGTACATAACTATATTTGAATTTTTAAAGAGTTCAATACACCTACATAAAAAATAAATTAAAAATAAGACAATACCGATGCCACAGTAATAAAAAAGATAATAGACTATGAAAAATTACATGCCAATAAACCATATAATTATCTGAATTTAAAAGAATTTATATAATTATATGATCATAGAAACATACAACCTATCAAGACTGAATCATAAAGAAATAAAAAAATTGACAGACCAATGAAGGGATTAAGTAATAAAAAATCTCCCAACAAAGAGAAGCCCAGGACCAACTGGTTTCACTTGAATTCTAACATTGATAAAATAACACCAATCCTTAAACTCCTCCAAAAATACTTGAAGAAGAAGAAACACTTCCAAACTCATTTTAGGAAGCCAGCATTATCCTGGTATGAAAGCCAAATAAGGACACTACAAGAAAAATAACTACAGGTCAATATCCCTGATTACAGTTGCAAACATCCTCAAAAAGATATTAGCACCAAACTCAACATCCCATTAAAAGAATTGTGCACCATGACCAAGTAGGATTTATTCCTTGGGTGTAACGATGGTTCATCATATGAGAATCAATTAATATGATAAATCACATAAGAGAAGGTGGGATAAAAATTCAGGTGATTATGTCCATAGATACAGAAAAAGCATCTGACAAAATTTAACATCCATTCTAGATAAAAACTGGCAACAAACAAGATATAAAACAAATTTACCTCAACATAATAAGTGCCATATATGAAAATCCTACAGATAAAAGCAGAAACACTGAAAACTTTCCCTCTAAATTTAGGAAAGAAGCAAAGGTGTCCACTCTTACCACTTCTATTCAAGATGGTACTGGTAGTCCTATCCAGAGTAATTAGACATAAAAAGATAAGAGACAAAGAAATATGGAGCATCCAAATAAGAAAAGAAAAAGTAAAATTATCTCTGTTTGCAAACATGCAGCATGATTTTATACATAGCAAACCCTAAAGATTCCACAAAAAAAACTGTTAAAACTAATGAATGAATTCAGCAAAGTAGAAGGATACAAAATCAACATACAAAAATCAGTTGAACTTCAAAACACTAACAACTTACCCAAAAAGGACATTAAGAAAACAATTCCATTTGCAATAGTATAGAAAGAATAAAATACTTAGAAACAAACTTAACCAAAATGGTGAAAGACTTGCCCATTGAAAACCACAATACAGCGATGAAAGAAATTAAAGAAACAAGTAGATAGAAAGCCACATTTGTTCATGAACTAGAAAACTAATTGTGTTAATATTTCAACTACAAAAATGATCTACAAAATCAATGCTATTCCATCAGAATCCCTATAGCATTTTTAACAGAAATACAGAAAACAATCTAGAAACTCATATGGGACAGGAAAAGACCCAAAGAGTCAAAGCAATTTTAAGAAAATAATAACAAAGCTGCAGGCATTACACCTCCTGACCAAAATATATTACAAAGCTAAGGTAGTTTTTTAAGTATAATACTGGCATAAGATAAACATATAGACCAACAGAACAGATTAGAAAGCCCCCAAAATAAACCCATGAATGTAGTCAACTGATCTTCAACAAGGGTGCCCAGAACACACAATGAGGAAACTAATCTTTTCAACAGATGTGGGTGGGAAAATTGAATATCCCCATGCAAAAGGATGAAATTTGATTATGTTACACCATGCACAAAAATCAACTCAAAGTAGATTAAAGATTTAAACACAGGATCTGCAACTGAAAACTCCTAAAAAATATAGGGAAGAAGTTTCATGACATTGGTCTGAGCAATGATTTCATAACATTAGAAACACAGGTGGAGGTTGTCTCAAGATGGTGGTGTGAGTAGGGCAGTGGAAATCTCCTCCCAAAACCATATATATTTTTGAAAATACAACTATTCCTAAAAGAGAGACTAGAAGGTACAGTACAACATCCAGGCTATATCTACATCTGCAAGAATTCAGCATCTCTGAAAAGGGTAAGATACAAAGCCGTGACCTGGTGGGACCTGAGCACTCCCACCACCCCAGCTCACCTGAGGGAGAAAAAGAATCAGAGTGGGGAGGGAGTGGAAGCACAGGACTTCTAAATAAGCAGCCCTAGTAATCTGCACCAGGAGCACAGACACACATTGCATGTGTACTGGATATTAGAGAAACCAAAAAGTAAAATTTGAGATGGAGACTGTGAACAGGTCCCCACAGCCAGCTCACCTGGGACAAAAGAAAATCAGGCACTTCTTTAAAGTCTTAAAGGGACAAGGGCTTAACAGCTGGACAAAATCGTCCAAGCACACTTTGCCCAGCAGGCTGGGAATCTTGACGAACTTCAGGCCCCCTAACATCCTGGAGGGTAAAGTAGCCCTAAAGCCCCTCACAATGATCAGCAGTTAGCCATTCATTCCCCCCAGCTGGCACTGCAAGCAAGCCGGCTGACTCACCACAGTTGTGGAGTAGCCAGAGAACAGCCCCACCCACAACAAGCACACAGAGTCTCCTCCCAGCATGCAGTTAACCGGGACAGACACAGGAAGCCAAACCAAGGTCCGGAAGGCAAGAAGGGGTACCGTTCTCACAGAAGAAGTCACCCAGCATGTCTGCCACCCCCCGCAGTGCGCTAGGATATCCAGAGGACTGTGCCGCACATGGCAGCTCTGGAGATTATCCCAGAGACTGCTCCCAGTTTTTGGGTAATTGGCACAGGCAGCGGAAGCTGGAGCAAGGTCTGGAAGGCATGAAAGGGTGCTGTTCTCACAGGAAGAGCACACCTGGCACAGCTGAGACCCCCTGCATTGTGCTATGCTATCACAAATTTTGCTCTGCCATGGCAGCACAGTGAATTATCCCAGAGACTGCTCCTGGTGGGCGGGTAGATGGCACAGGCAGTGGAAGAAGGAGTAAGGTTTGGAAGGCATGAAGGGGTGCCATTCTCACAGGAGAGCACACTCAGTGTAGCTGGGAACCCCTGAAGTGCACAAGGCTAGCCCAAGAGCTGCCTTGCCCATGGCAGATCAGGAGACTATCCCAGAGACTGCTCCCAGTGTGTGGGTAGATGGCACAGACAGTGGAGAAGGGAAAGATGACCAACAGGCTGGAAGGGACTTTGTTCTCCCAGCTGACACACACGTCACTCACCAGCGATCACTTCTATCACCATGAAAAGGCAGAAGAGTCTGGTCCATTCAAAAATCACTCAGACAACCCCAGAGAGAGGGCCTTGTAAGATAGATATAACCAATCTTTCTGAAAAAGAATTCAAATTAAAAGTCATAACCATGCTGATAGACCTGCAGAGAAACATGCAAGAGCTAAGGGATGAAGTCCAGAGGGAGATAACAGAAATGAAACAATCAACAAAAGGTCTTAAGAGCAGACTAGATGAGGTGCAAGACACTGTTAATGAATAGAAATCAGAGAACTGGAATACAGAGAAGCTGAGGCACAGAGAGATAAAAGGATCTCTAGGAATGAGAGAATATTAAGAGAATTGGGTGACCAATCCAAACGGAACAATATTCACATTGTAAGGATACCAGAAGAAGAAGAGAGAAAAAGTGATAGAAACTGAAGAAATAATTGCTGAAAACTTCCCCAAGCTGGGGAAGGAAATAGTCTCTCAGACCATGGAAGCCCACAGACCTCCCAACACAACGGATGCAAGGAGGACAAAACCAAGACTTATAATACTCAAATGACAAAGATCAAAGACAAGCACAGAGTATTAAAGGCAGCCAGAAAGAGAAAAAAGATCACATATAAAGGAAAACTCATCAGGCTATCATCAAATTTCCCAACAGAAACCTTACAGGCCAGAAGAGAATGGCATGATATATTTAATGCAATGAAACAGAAGGGCCTTGAACCAAGAATACTGTATCCACCACAATTACCACTTAAATTTGAAGGAGGGATGAAAGATTTTCCAGACAAGCAAAAGTTGGGGGAATTTGCCTCCCACAAACCAACTCTACAGAATATTTTAGAGGGACTGCTCTAGATGGAAGAACTCCTAAAGTTAATAGATGTCACCAGAGAAAATAAAATCACAGCAAAGAAAGCAGACCAACCAAATACTAACTAGAGGAAAAAATAAAATCAACTATCCACAAAAGCAGTCAAAGGAAAGACAAAAGACAGAATAAAACACCTAACATATGAAGAATGGAGAAGGAGGAATAAGAAGGGAGAGAAATAAGGGATCATCTGACTGTGTTTATAATAGTTTCATAAAAGAGATAAGTTAGATGGTTACATAGTAAAGAAGCTACCCCTGAAACTCTGGTAACCACGAATCCAAAGCCTGCAATGGCAATAAGTACATATATGTCGATAATCACCCTAAATATAAATGGTCTGAATGTACAAATCAAAAGACACAGAATAATAGAATGGATAAAAAAGCAATACCCATCGATATGCTGCTTACAAGAGACTCACCTCAAACCCAAAGACATACACGAACTAAAAGTGAAGGGATGGAAAAAGATATTCCATGCAAAAAATGGGGAGAAAAAAAGCAGGTGTTACAGTACTTGTATCAGACAAAATAGACTTCAAAACAAAGAACATCACAAGAGATAAAGAAGGGCATTACATAATGATAAAGGGGGCAGTCCAAGAAGAGGATATAACCATTATAAATATATATGCATCCAACACAGGAGCACCGACATATGTGAAACAAACACTAACAGAATTACAGGGGGAAATAGAATGCAATGCATTCATTTAGGAGACTTCAACACACCACTCACTCCAAAGGAAACATAAACCAGACAGAAAATAAGTAAGGACACAGAGGGACTGAACAACACACTATAACAAGTGGACCTAACAGACATCTACAGAGCTCTACAACCAAAAGCAGCAGGATACACATTCTTCTGAAGTGCACATGGAACATTTTCCAGAATAGACTACATACTAGGCCACAAAAAGCCTCAGTAAATTCCAAAAGATTGAAATTCTACGAACCAACTATTCAGACCATAAAGGTATAACACTAGAAATAAATTGTACAAAGAAAGCAAAAAGGCTCACAAACACATGGAAGCTTAACAACATGCTCCTAAATAATCAATGGATCAATGACCAAATTAAAACAGAGATCAAGCAATATATGGAGACAAATGAAAACAGCAGCACAAAGCCCCAACTTTCCTAAGATGAAGCAAAGGCAGCTCTAAGAGGAAAGTATATAGCAAACCAGGCCTACTTAAAGAAGGAAAAACAATCCCAAATGAATAGTCTAAAGTCACAATTATTGAAATTGGAAAAAGAAGAACATATGAGGCCCAAAGTCAGCAGAAGGAGGGACATAATAAAGATCATAGAAGAAATAAATAAAATTGAGAAGAATAAAACAATAGAGAAAAATCATTGAAACCAAGAGCTTGTTCTTTGAGAAAATAAACAAAACAGATAAACCCCTAGCAAGACTTATTAAGAGAAAAAGAGAATCTACACACATAAACAGAATCAGAAATGAGAAAGGAAAAACCACAATGACCCCACTGAAATACAAAGAATTATTAGAGAATATTATGAAAATCTATATGCTAACAAGATGGAAAACCAAGAAGAAATGGACAACTTCCTAGAAAAATACAACCTTCCAAGACTGACCAAGGAAGAAACAGAAAATCTAAACAGACCAATTACCAGCAACAAAATAGAATTGGTAATCAAAAAATTACCCAAGAACAAAACCCCCGGGGCAGAAGGATTCACTGCTGAATTTTACCAGAGAAAGAGAGAAGACATAATACCCATTCTCCTTAAAGATTTCCAAAAAATAGAGGAGGAGGGAATACTTCCAAACTCATTCTATGAAGCCAGCCTCACTCTAATATGAAAACCAGACAAAGAAGGAACCAAAAAAGAAAATTACAGACCAATATCCCTGGTGAACATAGATGCAAAAATACTCAACAAAATATTAGCAAACCAAATTCAAAAATACATCAAGAAGATCATAGTCTATGATCAAATGGGATTCATCTCAGGGATGCAAGGATGGTACAACATTCAAAATCCATCATCATCATCCACCAATCAACAAAAAGAAGGACAAAAAATACATGATCATCTCCATAGATGCTGAAAAAGCATTCGACAAAATTCAACATCCATTCATGATAAAAACTCTCAACAAAATGCATATAGAAGGCAAGTAACTCAATAATAAAGCCCATATATGACAACCCCACAGCCAACATCATACTCAACAGCGAGAAATTGAAAGATCAGGAACAAGACAGGAATGCCCACTCTCCCCACTGTTATTCAACATAGTACTGGAGGTCCTAGCCACAGAAGTCAGACAAATCAAAGAAATACAAGGCATCCAGATTGGTAAAGAAGAAGTCAAACTGTCACTACTTGCAGATGACATGATACTGTATATAAAAAACCCTAAAGACTCCACTACAAAACTATTAGAACTAATATCTGAATTCAGCAAAGTTACAGGATACAAAATTAATACATAGAAATCTGTTGCTTTCCCATACACTAATGATGAGCTAGCAGAAAGAGAAATCAGGAAAACAATTCAATCACTGAGAATAAAAGATCTAGGAATAAACCTAACCAAGGAAGTGAAAGACCTATACCCTGGAAACTACAAGACACTATTAAGAGAAACTAAAGAGGACACTAACAAATGGAAACTCATCCCATGCTCTTGGCTAGGAAGAATTAATATTGTCAAAATGGCCATCCTGCCTAAAGCAATCTATAGATTCAATGCAATCCCTATGAAAATACCGACAGCATTCTTCAAATAACTGGAAAAAATAGTTCTAAAATTCATATGGAACCACAAAAGATCCCGAATAGGCAAAGCAATCCTGAGAAGGAAGAATAAAGCAGGGAGGATCTTGCTTCCCAACTTCAAGCTCTACTACAAAGCCACAGTAATCAAGACAATTTGGTACTGGCACAAGAACAGTCCTACAGACCAGTGGAACAGAATAGAGAGTACAGATATTAACCCAAACATATATGGTCAATTAATATTCGATAAAGGAGCCATGGACATACAATGGGGAAATGACAGTCTCTTCAACAGCTGGTGTTGGCAAAACTGGACAGCTACATGTAAGAGAATGAAACTGGATCACTGTCTAACCCCATACACAAAAGTAAATTCAAAATGGATCAAAGACCTGAATGTAAGTCATGAAACCATAAAACTCTTAGAAAAAAACATAGGCGAAGATCTCTTGGACTTAACATTAGTGACTTCTTCACGAACATATCTCCCCAGGCAAGGAAAACAAAAGCAAAAATGAACAAGTGGGACTATATCAAGCTGAAAAGCTTCTGTATAGCAAAGGACACCATCAATAGAAGAAAAAGGTACCCAACAGTACGGGAGAATATATTCATAAATGACAGATCCAATAAAGGCTTGACATCCAAAATATATAAAGAGCTCACACACCCCAACAAACAAAAAGCAAATAATCCGATTAAAAAATGGACAGAGGAGCTGAACTGACAGTTCTCAAAAGAAGAAATTCAGATGGCCAACAGACACATGAAAAGATGCTCCACATCGCTAGTTACCAGAGAAATGCAAATTAAAACCACAATGAGGTATCACCTCACACCAGTAAGGATGGCTACCATCCAAAAGACAAACAACAACAAATGTTGGTGAGGTTGTGAAGAAAGGGGAACCCTCCTACACTGCTGGTGGGAATATAAAGATATGATATGAAGAACTTCCAACATCAACATCCTCTGAAAGAGTCATTCCAGAAGATGACCATCAAAAAACTTCAACAAAGATCCTGGTGCTGTTGCAGTTGTAGCTGCATTCATCCCGCCAGTTCCTGGACTTGCCATTGGAATGCAGAAGGATATACCTAAGCTGGCCTGTGCATACAGTAAAACAACAAATTTGACTAGTTCTATATTGTCAGAACTCAACCAATAATTAGGAGAAGTGCGTGTTGCAGTGCTTCAAAATCGTGCTACTATAAACTATCTATTGTTAAAAGAACATATGGGATGTGAACAGTTTCCAGGAATGTGTTGTTTTAATTTGTCTGGTTTTTCTCAAACTATTCAAAATCAGTTAGACAATATCCATCATATTATTGACAAGTTTTCACAAATGCCTGGGTTACCTAACTGATTTTCTTGGTTTCACTGGATATGGCCAGTAATTGTAGGTCTGCTTTTGTTATGTATCTGTATTCCTATTCTCTTAATGTGTGTACGCAATCTAATCAGTAGTTTGTTAAAACCTATACATGCTTATATTACTCTACAAGAAGTTATGTCAAAGAAATAATCAATCTTCTCATCTTTTCTTCTGTCTGCTACTTCTATAGCTTTTTTTCCTTCCTTCCTAATTAGAGCCCTTTAGTAGAAATCGTGCCTCATATTTAAAATTACCGAGTATCATAATTCTTCCAAGTGGTAAAGATACATCAAGACAAGTGCTGGGCATAGAAGCCACAGGGCATAAATATGCAAAGAAGTAAAAAGCCAACGTTTTCAATGAATATTGCTTCTCTCTCACTTACCAAATTTACATTTCACTGTATGGCCCCAGAAGATGGCTGGTTAGCCAGAAACGGTTAAGATTCCTCAAGGGAGGAACAACCTAAGACAGGCACAGTCACAGGGGGGCCATCAGGTGAGAAATTGGGGGTCAACAGAGGTGAGACTCAGAACCTCACCCCCCTGTTTTGAGAGAAATCTTCTGCATCCATGGATGTTTTGTTGCCCTTGTCTAGCTTGGATTAATACTTAGTCTATAGGCACAGACCTGATCATCTACACTTGCCTTCTTACAGCACTAACTTATGCTTTCTATCTGTATCTTGCATCTACCTACCACTTCAGCATTTTATTAAAAAAATAATAATAATAATAAGGGAGAAATGTGGGATTCACATATAAATCAAGTATAAAAATCAAATAAATAATCATATCTGACTTGATTGTTTATAGTTCATGATGCATGATCAAAATCGAAAGTTTCTGTGATATGACTGCCCTTGCACTGTTCACCATGTAAGAACTTGTTCGTTATGCTTCAGAAGATTGGAGACTGTTGAGAATTAGGCTTGGGGTTTATTAAGGATTGTGCATTGAGTCCCCTATACAGAATTTTATTGTTGTAAACAGCCATTTGATCAATAAATATGAGAGGTACCCTCTCAAAAATTAAAAAATACACTGAATAGGGCTCATTAAATATTCGATTTTGAAAAAAAAATAGTAAACTTGAAGACACAGTAATAGGAACTATGCAGAATAAAACATAGAAAAACAAAAAAAATCAAGTAAATAAAACATCATCAGTGAGCTGTGAGATAACTTCACATGACCTAATGTAAGTATAAGCTAGAGTCTCTGTAAAGGGAGGAGACAGAAAAAATATTTAAATAAACAGTGACTGAAATTTTTCTAAATTTGAGGGAAAAAACTTGGACCTTAGAGCTGCAAGTACAGCCTTTGCTCAGAAGCTCACAGTCTCATAAGGGAAACACACACATTAGAACAAACAGGCGCAATGAAATTTGATTCCTGCAATCACAAAACGATGTGTAAGCAGGTAAGATTTCACAGACAAGGTAACTTCTAAGCAGCACTTTTACAGATAAACTGTGATTTAGCATTAAAAGAAGTCACAGTGATGGTAGAGAGGCCCAGGAGAGGATATTCCAGTCAAACTAAGTAGCATCAACAAAAGCCCTGAGATATGAAGCTGCACAGTGCCTTAAGGAAGGGCAAGTTCAGCACCTCTGGAGTGTAAACAGCACACAGAGTGACAGGGAGAGGCGAAATGGATTGGAGAGAATGACACTGGAGTAAAGATGAAGACTATGATGACTGCATGCTCTGGAAGGTGCTCTCCTGACAGCCACAGGAAGCATTTACAAAGGGTCTAATTGGAAGGGTAGCTTAATAAAGAGGGCTTTTCTTTTGAAACATTAGTATAATCCAAGCCTGGAGTTATGGGGAAGGAGTAGAAGCTGGTGCAGCTGTCAAAACTGGAGATAATGAAAGCTTGAACTAAGGTGGGGCAATAGAGAGAAGTTCAGATATTTGAGGATAGATCCTGTTTGGTATTTAGTAGCTGAAGTCAGTAAGCATGGATTGTTTGTTGTTTGTGGGGAGATATAGACGGATCAAGGAAGACTTGCAGATGCCACGTATGAACTGCTTAGGAATCCACAGATAAATTGTAGACCCTCTGCTTGTCTTCTAGGCTTAAGTTTCCTCCATTCTGTTCCCCTAATCATCACTCCTCCATCTGCTTTTTACCTTCCAGACACCTGTTAAAATATTTTGTTTGTTTAAGAAACCCCTTCTCATTCTTCTCATTATGTGTTTATTTCATTATCTTACCTAATTCTCACTTTAACATTTGCATGGGTGGGAGATGTGTTCAAATGAAAGGACTTTATCTGCCATTTTGAACTGATGCATTTCATAGCAGGTGGTCAGTAAACATTATTAACATGTGCCTAATTCAGGACTGAGCCTTGGTAAAGCACATTCATTCATTGCTGGAAAAATGATGACTATTTCTCAGCAGGTATAGTTAGCTTAAATTACTTTGTGTGTATTTTGTTCTTGGGCTTGGATTTCAGTAGTGTAATTATTATGAATATTAATGGTCATGTTAAGTAAAAACTTTTAGAAGTGGAATATATCATCCACATTTATTTTCTACCACTATTTTTTTTGGTTTTACTTCTCTTGGTTTAAGCAAGAACAGCAGCCTGCTCATTTCCATTTCAGTCTGGTGTCAATGTCCACTTCAGAGCACTTCTTATTTCCTCAGAGCAAAGACATTGCTAAGATCAGGGATAGTGGTTAGTGACTGCATGGAATGGAAAAGGCAAGAGAAGCCGCCAAATGGACAAGAAACAGCCGGAAACCTTGAAGAAAGCTATAGAAATAAAGGCATGAGTAATAAAAGAAAGAATATGACTAATGTTTAATATCCAGTGTCACAAATTATTTTCACAAAGAAGTTCTGAGTTGTCTTTTCCTGGGAAATAGCCTTGAAAATCTATGTCCACCATCTACCTTAAATCTTTTCTGGAATGAGGAGATGTCATGCCCACATATGAACTAAATCAAAACAGAATAGCACTCATAAGCAAAGACTGAAATCTTACTGTGCAAAGGACAAATGAAGGCTTCTTTTGACAATAATATGGCTCTGACTTGGTATTTTGTTGATTTAGTGTTTTAGGTTTTGACATCCAGTTTGAGAACTCTAGTCCAGAGTGGCTGGAAACCACCATACCTTCTCTCAGATCCATGAATTCAGGAATTCTTGAAGGTAAATCACTCTTCAAATTCCCCAGTGTTTCATGAAATTGCCTCTCCAATTTCCTGGTGCCTCTGGCAACAACAGAAACCATATTTGCCAAGACTCAGCAACCTCCTGTTGGTACTAACAAGGAAAACATGGCACCATGAGTGTTTACATGGGGAAATATGAATTTTGCCTTCAAGGGTAAAATTATTGCTTCAAGCACATCAAAACCACATTCTGTTCCTAATACATATTATCAACCACCCCAAACATCTTGCTAGCATCACAAGTCTCCCATCAGTATACTAGTGGAACACAACAGGCCACGTTGGACAAGAGGGTGATGTTTTTCCCACCCAATTTTCAGGGCTCCTACTTTAATGAGAAAAGAAAGGACCCTTCACAGTCCTGAGGCAGAGAAAGGACTTCTGTGGGTAGGATAGGGGTTTTGTATGTGTTATTATTTTGACCATGGAGAAAACTTCAGCAACTAAATCAGTAGCCACCCTCTAGTCATTAAATTGAAATATCTTACATTCATCCATGAAAAAAATCATATACTTCTCATAACCCAATAATAGTAAAGAAGACAAATCCATAAGCACATGTGTGGCCTGTACAATAGAAGTGTTCAGATTCTAAGGCTGCTGACTAAGACTTGTCTATGAGCAAGCCACCACTATCCCAACAGATAGAATTAGTGATGATGAGACCTGGCCTGTGACTCTCTAACTATCCATGTTAATTTATATTCATTATATAGATTCTAGAGTTTTTTCTAAAAGAAAAAATAATATTTATTTATCTGGTATTTGGCATGAATGAAGGACAGATTTTAATACTTACTAAGTATCCACTGTGTGCCAAAATCTGTGCATGCTGTTTTGTATACATTACTTCATTCACTTATGGCAATCCTATGATGTAGATGGTATTATTCCCATTTAACAAACATGGAGACCAAAGCTCAGACAGGTTTGATAACTTACCAACTCATAGCCAAAAATTGGTAGAGCTGGGATTTGAACCCAGGCCCCTTGACTGTGCACACATTATGTTGCTCCTGTAGGATACAATGCACACAGAGTTCTTTTATTTCCTAGCTGCTTTCCCCCTGTTTTCACTCAAAGAGCCTTGTGTTAATTCTTTTCTAATTTAACATTATTTCATAAATTTATTGGTTCCCATGTTTATTGTCCACATCACCCACCAGAGTGTAACTGCTTCTTTTGATGGTTGAAACCATGTCTGTCTTTTTCATCTTTGTATCCAAAGCACCTCAGCAGAGTACTAAGAACTCAAGAAATACTTTTTGAAATCAAAGAGTAAGTATATATTCCCATGGTGAAACCTCCCGGCAAGCCCCACCAGACACCCATGCTTCCCTGACTGTGCCATGCTCGTTCTGCCTCTGCACTCTGGCTCCCAGCGCCCTGCATCCTAGGAAAGATCCTCAAGCTTCCTCTTCCATTCAACCCTTACAGAGTCACCAAGACACAGCCGAAGGCCTCTGTTTCTCCAAGAATCATTCCTGTCCACAGTGAAATTCTGACTTCCTTTTGTCTCTGAACTCATATAATCTATTTTCTATTTCATTCATCTAATGCTTCTTAAGAACTCATTTCCTGGTGTGCAATTTATTCTTATGAGTATGTGTGGGGCTTTCATCTCTAAGTTTAAAGATACATAATAAAAACATAATTCCTTATCTCCACCCAAAAAATGGCACTTACTATATACAAAGTAGGTCCTTAAATATGTGTTGAATAAATAAGCAAATGAACACTTTATAAAGCGGCAAAGGCCCTGGTAAAAGATTTAAAATGAACTGCAAATAGTATCTGTAGTGAAATAGGCTGTGTGTATGAAATCAAGTCAGAGCACTTTATTATCAAGAAGACTGGATATTTACCTTCAGCTTTTCTTTTACTTAACAAAGTAGCAATCCTAGAAATATGGGAAAAGAAAGTATACTGAGTGGGAGCAAGTGGTTCCTTTGGTTCCTTCCTATGCAGGAATTTACTCTTCCCACAGACACCATGATTTTTCCAAGTGGAGAGGAATGCAGCCAATGAATAGAAGACACTCTCTATGTTCTCTCTTCCACCTTCTCCTCAAGTTTTCTATCACCAGTTACCAGTAAAGATAGAGAATAGAAGCAAGAAAAAAAAAATTAGCAGTGGGATTTCCAGACCACTCTAGTTGTTACTGCACAAAGGACACACAAATAAGTCATTATTCTGTCATTCTCATCTGCCTGAGAAAATTCAACATATCTAACCTGTCTTACTTTAGGTTGCCAATAAACAAACAAACAAACAAAAAGGATGCGCTAAAGCTAAAAAATTGTGGAACTCAGAAGAAGCAGCATGTGTTATTTCAAACTAAATGAAACTTGAAACATTTGGCTTGGTGAATATCTCTTCATAAAAATGTCTATGGCTGAATTTTCCGTAAAGTAAAAACAGCCACTGAAATAGTTCTGTATTCAGAGATGTCTGGCTCAGCAGGCTACAATTTAGCCCCTAAGCAAATTCAAGTTTGACATGGTTTAGAAAGATCAGGTCCTTAGGCTCTTGCTGCAGCAGCTAAAATCTTTCCATGTTCCCAGCAGCTGAGGAGAACCTGATCCTCCAGCACCCAGCTCTATCAATGCAACTGGGCCTGTGTAGCTGACTTGCACTAAGAAAACAGAGTGAGAGGCCCCAAGACTCACAGACATAATATAAATAAAAAAATAATAATCCATTCATGGTTCCAACTGTCCACACAGTCTCAGTTAGGTTGCACTTATGTTATATCACCCAGCATGTGGTTTCAATTGTGACAACAATGCACATTTGTTCAAGAGCATGTTGGTTGTTAACTTCACTTCTCACTATGTTTAAATATGCCACGGCCTGTGACTCCCTTTTAGGGGTCAAGTGTCTGGCATGTGCCCCTATGTTATGGTCGGTATATTCTTATAGATTATCCAAGCTGCAGAACCAGAATCTTTGATGTCAAAAAAGGCCTCTGTATGTCTAATAGGTATATAATGTATCTATAGTGAACCAAAAGAAAGACATGAGGTGAAAAAAAGAACAAACTACCCACTGGCATGAAATACCCATTCCTTTGCTATTTCTGGACTGACAGACACACAGCACTCTTAAGGCTCTGCTCCCTCTTCACAACACAGAAGCCAAGCTAACCCCCTTTTACTGTTGTTCATTTGGAGACTTCTTTCCTCAACACTAAAGGATTATATTACACTTTGGAATTTCACAGTAGAATTTGATACCACTTGGTATTTATCGAAACATTTATGTTCACAACTTTCAGTATTTCAACATCCATGATTTATGGTTCCCCCACCTCCACCCTTTTAGCTTATAGTCCCTTTAAGGGGACATAAAAAGTTAAAAGGAATTCATCAATGCTACCCCAAAAAGCATCCCCTTATTTTCAGCTATTAAGGATTTTTATGCTGCAATGGAACATTGTCATGTGATTTCCCTAAATAACAAGGCCCTAGGAATCATATGAAATTTTTTGTTCCACTTATGAAAAAAACTAAGGTCTTTCCTGGAAGTTCAGGAATCATTTTCTGATTCTTGGAACTCCTTTGGAATCATCTGTTTCCCTTCCACTATCTTGCTGCTCTTCACCTTTACTTGCATTAGAAGTATAAAGGTAGATGCAGTCAAGTAGAGAGTGCTACCAAGAAGATCTGGATGTAGATTACAGCTCTATAATTCCCAAGCCATAATAGCTAATTCAGCTCATTAAAACCTTCTATGACTTGGCTTCCTCAAATTTTAAATGTGACTAATAATTCCTGTTCATGGGGTGGATCCAAAGATGAAATTAAATAAATAATGGAATAAGCATATAAATGTGTTTGTTAAATCATGAACCAAAGCAAAAAGATGAAAGTTTGAGAAAATTAGTTTCTTGTGGCTACCAGATGAAAGAGGCAAAGAGCATCAGGATAAAAATGCTGAGAAAGGAGAAAACATAAGAACGCTGACCTCAACAACCAGCATTTATACTTATAGACATCTCTATTTTGTGCCATAGTAAAAAGTACGCCTCCCAATCCTCCCTCCCTCCAAGGCACATGAGCCACGCTGCAGCCACAAGGCGAGGCTGTGCTCCCACCCCGTGAGCGTCGTGGTGTCAGAGGCAGCAGAGCAGACCAAATCCGGTCACTGACTGGCAAGGACCTCTTTAAGAATCTAACCCTGAATCAAAATGTGTCCAATAAAAGCTCCAATCAACAAGGAACACAGTAACTGTTCATTCACCACCACTGCTCACCCCTCCCACATGTTCTCAAGCCCCAAATCACGTGCTCTCTTAGTGGTACACTCCCTCAACTTAAGAATTTGAGTATTACTTCCCAGCAGAACTAACCCGGAGGAACCTGAACCGAAATCCTACTTTCTCTTCCCTTTTTATTCCACCAAGCCAATTCATCTAGAAATCAAGATTTATTTAGGACAGAGCTTTCTCTGAGGCTCCACTAATTAAATCTTATTACATTTCCTAAATTAATTAGTGCATTCAAGTAAGCTCCTCTGCCTTGGACACTGAACAGATCACCCTCTCTCAAAAGATGCAGAGATGATAGCATTTGTCTTTGTTTTCCCAGGGCCTATGATCCTAACAGGAGTCACATTTTCCACAAACATTAGCAGTTAGGCTGGGAACCCTGTTTCCAACCATGGCCTGCTTCTCACCAGAGACAGACTTGAAAAGTCTCATGTGCATGCATAGCTGCAGCTATTCCATCCCAAACCACACATCCAGTTCACACCTATCTCCTTGGCTCCAGAATGAGGTCTCCAGCTGGATATTCCCACTTAGATGTTCCACAGGCATTTCAAACTCAACATGCTCAAAACTAAATTTACTGTTTCTCACCATCACTTGACCCTCAAACTTGCTTCTCTTCCTGAATACCCCAGTTTGGATAACAGACCCCAAATCCAGAGTCATAAGATATGATATTGTGATTTATAATAAGATGTATACTTTGGTCTTTGTCTATTGTTCCTGGCATAGAGTTCCTAAAACCCTTAGAACTTTCTAAGTAGTCTAAGTAACATGTTATTATGTTATGTTATTGATGTGAGTTTTGGACCACACCTAAAGATGGGATCTGGTTGACAGGAAAACCAACCATGTGATTCCCTGGCCTCTGGGAAAGGTAGAGGGGCTAGAGGTTGAATCAATCTCCAGTGCCCAATGATTTAATGAATCATGCCTATGTAATGAAGACTCCATCAAAACCCAAAAGACTGGAGAGCCTCTGGGTTATTGAACATGTGGAGCTTTTGGGAGAACGGTATGCTCAGAGAGGTCACAGAAGCTTCATGCCCTCCTCACAATATCTTACCCTATATATTTTTTCCACATGCCTATCCCTTATTATATCCTTTTATAATAAACTACTACCCTACTAGGTAAAATGTATCTCTGAGTTCTGTGAGTCCTCTAGAAAATTAATGAAACCCAACGATAGGACTGTGGGAACTTCCAATTGACAGCCCATCAGTGTGATGGGCTACAGCAAGCACAGGGGACAGCCTGGACTCACACAACTGGCATCTGGAGTGGGAGCAGGGAGGGCGGTCATAGAGAACTGAGCCCTCAACCTGTGGAATCTGATGCTATCTCCCAATTGTGTCGGAATTGTGTTGAGCTGTAGGAAACCCAGCTGGTGTAGAATGGATTGATGGTGTGGAAAACCCCCCAAATGTTGGAATAAGAATCAGATTTATATGAGAACTATTTTTTTGTTCTTCCTTATCCTTCTCTCATCTAATCAGAGAGGAGAAGCAAGCACTAACAGCCTTTTTAAAAATACTATTAATATTATTAATTCTATAATTTAAAAAATTTGGTATTGGCCCAAAATTAGACAAACAGAAAAAAAATTCAGAAATAGATCAAATTACATATGGACATTTAGTTTATAATGAAAAAAAAAACATTTCTTATCACTTACTGCATCAGTCAAGGTCCAGTCAGGTGACCAACCACACAGTTATCTGAATAACTATTATGAAGAATTATTAACTGTAACAAGGAAGTGGAGTACAGAGATTGGCTAGTAAGAGGTAAAGAGAATGCTACAGAATAGAGGAGTAGCAGACATAAAAAGTAGCCACTACCTCTAGTGATAAGATAAAAGCACCCACGAAAGGGACCACACACAAACACACACACACACGCACGAGGGTGGACCCAGACCTTGGTGGAGAGGGCACAGCCATGGAACACTGGAGAACAGAGAAACTGCTGTGCTGATAAACCAGCAGCACTCCCTGAAACCCATCTTCTGGGGTGCTGACACACCTGCTGCAAAACCACAAGGGAGCTCCAAAAGAAGCTTCTAACCACAGGGCACTGCTGAGCACTGGCCAATGGGTGCTGGAGAGCTGCCTGTTCTACAGGAGCCAAGCCTAAGGAAACCCCTTGCCCCTCCAGTGTCTTTCCAGCACTCTGACAAAACTTAATGCACCAGCTGGTTATGGAGAAAAATGTACAGTGCTCATCTCAGTTATTTCAGAGTAGCCAGTGAAGGGATGGGGAGCTTAGCAGCAATAAATTGTCACAATGGGGGGAACACAGACTTCCTAAAAATGACAGTGTTGGGATAAAATGGGTTCCTATTCTTATACCATACCATCAAGTAAATACCAAAGAGATCAAGGGTTTGAATGTAAAAAAATGAAAACATACAAGTACTATAAGGAATCAAGGGTAAATGTTTCTAACTTGGGAATAAGAAAATTTTCCTATGATCTAAATCCACAGGAAATAAAATATAGGACTAATAAATTAGATTCCATGTTTTTTAATTGCATATAAAAAAGTAAAATAAAAAATAAATAATTAATAATAATCAAGGGAAAAATATTTGCAATTAATATATTAAAGGCAATGAATCAATATTCCTGATATATAAAGAGCTACTTAAATAGAGAAGAAAGGCACCAGCAACCAAAACAAACTGGAAATACAGAGACGGTTTATAGTAAAAGAAGTGCAAACAGCTTTTAACCATTTAAAAAGGCGCCCAATTTCAGCCTTTATAAGAGAAATGCCAATTAATCATACTAATTATACCACCACATATACTATGTATGTATATATGTACTATAAGTAATGTAATGTGTATGTCTACACACATGCACGCACACATATGCTGTCTGCAGCTCTTTGAAGAAATGACTGATCCCACATCTGACAGAGGAGATGCACAGGATGAACCTGGAACATCTTGTCATTCCAGCAACTAAGAAGCTACCAGCACTGGGATCAGGCCAAGTGTCTCAGGAACAAACCTGCATAAGTTCCAACTGTACAAACTTAAGACCATATTTTGAAATGGATAAAATGTATTTCAACTCATGTGTTCAAAATGATGCCATCGCAGACCTCCCTCCACCAAAAAATGGTCATTTTTGCAAGATTTTAGGTAACCACCATTATTTCGAAAATTGGTATTTAAATGGGAAGAATCAAACTTTATTTGGCACCTTTTTTCTGTGGCCTCTACCTCAGGGGAATGATAGTAAATAAAGGAAAGCTCTTTATAGAAATTCTAGAGCTAATAATGAATTTTAAAAATCATAGAATATCAACATTTTGCAACCAGTAATGAAGGGATGGACCTAGACAAAGAACATCAATAGTTGGGAAGTCACAGAATGAAAAACAAGGATATTAAATACCTCCTGTAAAGTGCATAAGATCATATAAGACAAAAAAAAAAATCAAACCTGAATCTAATCAGTTCTCTAGATCTGATTATCAATCTACTGTAAATACAAAGGAGAGAAGTTGTGTGACATAGTCCCACTGGGATGCAAAAAAAAAAGGAAAAGTGGAGGGGACCTTATAGACTTACAGAGAACTCAGAAACATGATTAAGCAATTACAATGTATGACCTCACATGGATCCCCATTCAAATAAATAAATCTTTAAAAATATGTACAATAATGAAGACAGTATGAATAAAGACTAGGCATTTGATGGTATTAAGGATTTTTTTGTGTGTTATTTTTTAGGAGTAATAACAGTGACTGCGTTTTTTATGAAGAATCTTTACCTTTTTGAGATACTTAATGAAATATTTACAGATAAATTATATGCTATCTGGGATTTGCTTTAAAATGTTTCTAAGGTAGGACAGGGTTGCTAGCAAGTATAGACACAGATGGGATAGGAATGACAATGTGCTTGATTGTGGAAACTGGGAGAAGTATACATCAGATGATTTTTTATTATTTCATTTTCTTTCATATATGTTTTAAAATATGTTTTATGAAGTTTTTATAAAATGTAATGAATGATAATAGTTATAATTAGATGCACTCCAATAGACTAAATAAGAGATAAAGGAACACACAATTATTTAGTAAGCAGTCAAAATTACGATAAGTCCTAACTCCCAGCCAAGTGTTCTTTCCACTAGATCATGTTGCAGTAGGCACTCTTTCTCACCTCCAAAACACTTGCTATATAGTGGAACAGAAGCCTATATAAATTTCATAGTATAAAGAGAAAAAAACACCACTTGTCATTCACAAAATATACAGCATGGTGTGTAAGGAAAAAAAAAGATTACACTCCCAAGAAAAGTTTTACTTGTTCAGAAGGATCTAAACCAGATCACCAAAGAAATCTTGGACTATAAATTGCAACACTTGGAAAAAAAAATGGTGGTAAACAACTTGAAAGAAAACAAACTCTGTTCTTAAATAAACCTTACAGACAGAACCTAGATGAAGATCTGCCTGTAGTCATATATTCAGAAACATTAAAGAATTTTCCACCCCATCATAGCTACTCCAAGAAATCAAATGCAAATCAATGTCATTCTTTAATGATAGAAATAAATCCAGTTACTGAAGACAATGCTTAGATGTATAAAATGTGCTGTTGGCAATAAAATTGCTCCCTAAGCTCACAGGGTGACACTTCAGAGGAAGCACTTGGTGGGTGAGTAATAGGTACAGACCCAGGCTTTGCTTTCCAAGAAATGCCCCTTTATGGTTTCCTTGCTGAGCTTTCTGTTCAGAGTCTAGAACATGTTATTTCACCCCGGACTATGGCTGGCCAGGCAGCCCCTCTCCAAGACTATAGACTCACATTTCAGAACATTCAAATTTCTTCAAATCCCTTGTAAATTTAGTCCTATTATTAATTTATCATTAATGATAATAATATCTAACACATAACCTGCAAGACTCTGGCTCTTCACAAATACTAATAAAATTAAATAAAGCTACATCTAGAAATTTTGCAGAAATTTCCAGCTATGTTAAAAGTGAATCCAGACCTTCCTGAGTTGGATTATATTAGATCCAGAGTTTAAGATTTTACTGCAGATTACATCAGATCATTACATTACACTGGCACAACGTCGTCACCTCTCTCATGCTCACTTTCCATTTTTTATTTAAAGTATCTCTATCATTTCTGCTGGTAAAGCAGAAGACATGAGAGAGGGAGGAGACTGAGGAAGAAACTTTTTCACATTTTGTACTTAATTTTATTACCATGCAAAGTTCTTTGTGATACTCTGGTGTTCTGACGTCTTAAAAGGTATAGAAGTCTCCAGGCATTTGTTGGCCTAACTCTGCAATAGGTCATTTTAGCCCTTTTTCTGCTCCCTTTCTTTTCTGTCTCTCCTCTCCTAATACCACAATCCATAGAAGTGGTTAAGTAAATTATAGTACATCAACTGGATAGAATATTATACAACCTTAAAAGACTGCTGAAAACACCATGCTGTACCAGGGGGAAAGACTGGGTAAAGTAAAAAACCAAAAGATACACAATAATACATAAGACATTTTTTTAGACTTAATTCCTAGAAAAATATAGGAAGATCATTATCTAAATGTTAACTTTGCACAACAGTAAGGGAATTACTCCTTGTCTTCTAAATTTAAGACACACTGACTCATTAATACATAAAATATATATTGATAAGTTTGATAAAAAAACAAATGTCTTGTTCGAGATTCATGACTAGAATCATTAAAGCATAGGTCACTTTAAACAGGTGAGGGGCCCACATGACACACAAATGCAGATGCGGAAGTACATAAGCAACTTGATAGACGTGTTGTCACAGGAATTAAGACATTATAATGAGGACATTTTGGAATTGATAAATAATGCCCTCATGTAGGATGTCAATTCTATCCCCAGTATGACTGATTGTTAAAGCATAAGGCTGAGCTAATCCAGAATATCTGCATTCCAAATATTTGACACTTGAATTAATCCTGAATTCACTGTGGATCAATGCCTTTTAAATGCTTGGCTGAAAGATAACAATTTTTATGAAGGACTGCATGAGAGTATGCAGACTGCACATTCATCTGATATAATCTTTCCTTGGATTAAGCCAGAAAAATCAGAAAACTTCATGACTGGACAGTATTACATGGTCTACCCTTTCAACTCCATCTACCCCTACACTCAACCCCTCCCTCTGTCCTGATAGAACCATGTTTATTGAATCACTCTTGAATTAAATGTATGGAAGTCATCAGCCTGTAATGAAATATGGGCTAAGTTTCCATTAAGTATATTGTTCTTTAGGCTCAATCACAAGAGTCTACAAAAGAACTTTATCTCAGTCTCAGTAACAGAAATTGTTTTTCCTCTACAACTACTTCATATTTACCTTGTGGGCCCTAAATCTTACCATGTTTCCCATGCCCCTGGTGGAAAGTACATAGATTTGTGGCCTGTCATTTGTGTTCCACCTCACTCCCAGAAATACAGTCTTTCTTCACCTTATTTTTCCATTACTTCATATTTCTTATTTATTTTTAATTATTTTATTTTGCCATATTATTTGAATAAGTTCCTGTTTTAATGCCTAAAACATTGTCTGGACAATGTAGACAATACATGAATATTTTCTTAATAAATGAGTTACTGAACAGGGAATTTCTGGTATCACTGTATTTGCATTAGTACATAATTTTTTAATATATATGCTGAGGAGAAGTTTGATATTGTGAAAATACATGTATTTTTTAGACAGCTATCCTAATGCTATACCTAACAGATACCAATACCAGATATCAGAGACATTTTCTCTGAGTCTCACTTTTCTCATCAGAAATTCCTAGTGCTGTTTTATGGATTAAATGAAACAATCTAATAGAGACTGGTACACAGAAGATCTTCAGTAAATGCGAATGCTTACTCTTCCGCTCCCCCCGTAACAATTCATATTCCTACAGCAGTATCACAGGGGGGGTGTGTGCCTGTGTGTGTGTGTTTGCAGAAAGCCTAGTGCACTCAAATGACATTACCACCAAAGGACTATCTGTATTTCCCTCTGTAACTCCCTTTACTAATCACGGATGCTCCTTTTCTTCTTCTCTTGCTCCCATGTTAACTATCTGACATAAAAAAAAAGAGAGGGAGAAAAAAGAGTGGCAGGGAGAAATGAAGGGAGGAATGAACTAAGGAAGAAAGGCAAGAAGGAAGAAGAGAGGCAGGGAGGGAGGAAAGAGAGCAAAGAGAAGAATCCAGTTGTCTCATTAGAAAAGAGGAAAACACATAATAACTATTAGATATGAACAGAATACTCATTCAGGGTATTACATAATCTTCAAATAGATGTCACCCTTCTTGCTTAGAAATCACTGATTCCGAGATTGCTGAACCTGAGTTAATTAGCAACTTACCAGATATGCACTGTGCTCTTAAGGACATCCTATGGAAAATAAAGCAGATGAACTGCCTCAGAATAAGAGTTTAAGATATCACTAATTCTAAGACTAACAAACTAGAAAACCTGACTACAGGCATCTAGTGTACAGGCAGCTAAATAAGATGACTACCAATCATTCCCAGGTAACTCTCAAAGCTATGCATGCATTCTTTTGTATAATATGGTATACTTAATGATGAAGACCACTTTGGTAGGCTTTTTTCCACATTTCACAAAAAATTTTTCAATCTGTGATGAACTCTTTTTTTTCCTCATCCCAGAGCCTTCCCTCACTTTATGGGAGAATGAAAAAACAAGTATTGACCTCTATGACTCTTGCCCAAAGTAATCTTTCCTTAATCTTCTCCATTTCATTCTTCCTTTTATCCACTACCACCTCAGTCAGATTCCCAGGTCTCTGTCCCTGATACAGGCGGCATGTTGTTGGGAGATGCTTGCTTTGGCAATTGCAGGCACTGTGCTAGGCTGAGGAATCAGATGACAGGCTTTCATCTGTATATAATTTATTTATTATAACAGCACTTTATATTAAAGAAAGTGCACCAGTGAGAAAACTGAAGGCGAAACATATTTTGGCCAAGGGAAAAACTGGAAATTATTTAAGACAAAATCTTATGGGTGAAAGGACAGCAGCTTCCTGTGGTTAGAATAATAACTTAATGTTTAAGTCACATAACCCTTATGGGTCTTTGAAATACCTGCAATGGAAATGGTTTTCACACTATTGTAATAACAAGTAGACTGAAGCTCACTGCTTTACTTTTGAGTCTACTCATGTGACTGAATGTTATAAGGAAATAAAATATATCCAAACATAAATATAATAAAAATTCAGCAAAATACCACCCTAAATCAGTTTTCTTTACTACTCTGGTTTCTCTCTCTTTTTACTGCTCCTTCCACCTTAAGCTCCACCCTCTCCAACTCTTTCCCTCTTTCTCTTCCTCTTACTAGGTTGCATTTGATACATCTGCTGCTGGGTAACAGCAAATGAGGCCGCTGCTGAGATAAACTAGAAAACATGTTAGCTACCCTATAACATATGTTCTGTTATTAAATAAAGATGACACCATGGACTAGATTCTGTCCGTTGCCAAATACTGTTGCAAAAGGTGTATATAACTCCTCAATAAACAATAAAGTATTCACATTGACTTATTTCATTTTACTTGTATTTTTACATTAGTATCTAAACATATGTATGCACACAAACACATATAAATGCTTCTCAAATATGATCTCTCCTAAGTATTCCAAAGATCATACAATACCAAGAAACCCTGTCAAGACAGGAAAAAGGGCCATTTTCTTCTTTAATTGGTGAAATTACTTCATCTGACATTTTGAGAGTTGAGGTACATTAGATTACAGTAATGTGCATTTATCATTTTAAATACAGATGTCAAAACTCTGGATTTTTTTTATATATACACAAAATACACCATATTAGGGAATTAATGAAATAATTCAGTTAGCTTCAAAATGGAAATTCCAAATACCAAAGAAACAGTGTAGGAAAAGCAACCAGAAGTCCAGAAGCTGTGTCAGTACAAGTAATGGCATACTGATATCCTTCTGACATAGGTAGAGGCCCAATATAGTCTATCTGCCATGGGGTATCGGCCCCTTAGCTATTGTCCCAAGTGGCTGTGGAACTCGGTATAAGCCCTTTTTAAAGCATATGATACACTCCTGCCGGGCTCTACTAATTTCTTCAAAGGTCAATGGCAAGCCCCACTGATGGACAACAGCCCACATAGTCTTTGGCCCCACTTGCAACAAACACTGATGTAACCATTGTGCTACATCAGAGGCAGGTTTTCCTCTAACCAATGTATCTGGGCCAATTTATCAGCTTCATCATTTCCTAGGGATGCCAGTGGCAAACGACCTGTCACATGGTATACTGTAATTGTTTTATACCACAGGCCCATAAGTCTTGCCATAATTCTTGCCCCTAAAGGGGTCAGTGACCAACCAGCCAGTTGGCATTGTACCAGGTTGGTAGCCACAGTGTCAAGCCCCAATAGCCCAGCTGTCAGTGCAGACAGCTAAAGGGGAGGGCTTCTGGCTGATCACAAGCCACATGGCCCACAACTCTCTGCCCGTTGACTGCTCCTCCCCTCACTATCTTCCATCCATATTGTCTCAGTCTTAGGAAGGAAAGCTATGGCCCTCCATGTTGGGGGTTGCCCATAGATGGAGCCATCTGTGGACCATGCATCTTTGGGTATAGAGGCTCTTTCACTCAATAAGGACTCTCTGCTGCTAATGTTTCAAAAGCGATTTCTTCCTGCTTTTCACTAGTACATGCCAACAGCCACAATAACCATTGGAGTTCTTCACTCAAAGAGCTACTAGAGAGAGCATTATGTTGCTGTATGTAAGCACCCCATTTGGCCAGTGTGAGTGTTTGTGCCACACCACTCCTTGGCCTTTGGGTCATGTCTCGTACCCACCCCAAGGTGGGATACATGTATCGGGGCCATTCCAGTGATGGGTTCTGTAGCCAGCAAGGCGTGATACATGGCAGCCAGTTATTTTTCTATCAAAGTTTATTGTACCTCTGCCCCTTTCCAGAGTTGTGACCAGAATCCAATAGGTTGGTGAGTTCGTTCAAGCTGCTGCCATAGACCCCAGCCATAACCGTCTGCAGTCACATGAACATCCAGCTCACAAGGCCTTGATGGGTCTATCACACTCAAGGCCTGCATGGCCTTGACTGCCCATTTTGCTGTAGTAAAGGCAGATGCATATGTCTCATCCAAGTCACACCTGATGCCCTTTCATACCAACTGGTATAAGAGCTTCAGAATTTGTGCCAAGTGTGGGATAAACACTCTCTAGTAGCCTAGAAGACCCCAAAACTCCTATAACAATGCTACAGTTGTAGGGGTAGGAAAGGCCTGGAGTTTATCTATGACTGCTTCAGGTATAACTTTGGTCTTACCTGACCAGATGACCCCTAAGAATTTGACTGACAAGCCAGGTCCCTGAACCTTGGTGCTCTTCACAGTCAGTCCATCCTTTCTTCTGTAACCATTGCAGCAGTCTAGGTGCTGTACCTACTAGATCTGAAAGAGAATAAGACTTGAGCATGATATCATCAATATAATGGTACAGCTGCATGGTTGGCAGTTTCTCCCATATAGCCAAGTCCTGGGCTACAAGTCCATGACAGACGGTGGGGCTGTGGAGGTATCCCTGTGGAAGGATGTTGAAAGTCCTTTGCCATCCTTTCCATGTGAAGGCAAAGTGTTCCTAACTTTCCTGCTCAATGTCAATGGAAAAGAAGGCATTAGCAAGATCTACCACATAATGGTATGTTCCTAGTTCATGGCTGAGGGTATCCATCAGGCCTGCAATAGAGGGGACAGCAGCATGCATAGGGGATATGGCTTTATTCAGTTCTCTGTAATCCACATTCATATGCCAGGGGCCATCTGGCTTTTATACTGGCCACACTGGGGAATTGAAAAGACTATGAGTGGTCTTTATAATGCCCACCTTTTCTAGTTCCTGGAGGGTTTCCTCACTCTCTTTATGCCTTCCACCAGTTTGTATTGTTTGGTATTAGTCCCTCAACGAGGCACAGGCACAGCTATGGATGGGTGCCTAGCATGTCCCCTCAGAACTGCCTTCACCACACATACTCTCAGTTTGAACTCACCTGCAGTAATCTGCAACCATAGACCCTGTAGGATATCAATCCCCAAAATATACTCAGGGATGGGACATATATACACAGTATACTCCTTAGGGGGTAGATGCCCTATTCCCAAAGGGATTTGGGCTTGTTTCACTCTGATAGCCTTAACCGCATATCCATGTATGATAGTGGGGGTCCTGGGGAACCACTCAGGGTTACCATGAATCAGTAAGCATTCGGCCCCTATGTCCACCAGAGCCAGGACACATTGTATATTCACTGGGGACCAATGGATAGCTATTTCAATGTGTGGCCTCTGGTCCACCCCTGGTACTCAGAGCAGATACCTCAACCTTCCCTCAGTCAAACCGTGTTCCCCCATCATCATCCCATCATGCTTGCCCGAGGTTGGCTCACTCTCCAGCAGGAAGTCTTGCAAACACACAGACCAGACCTGTGGCTCTGTCTCTTTGGTCTTAATGGCAGGAACTGCTGTTCTGATTTCAGTTGTTGCCATAGCTCCAGTAAGATCCTATTTGATTTCCCATCTAATTGCCTTCTGTCTGCCCCTGCCCATATTAGACCAACACACATCTGGGTTGTTGTAACCTTCATTTGAGTAGCAGACCTAATTTCTTTCTGTGTTCTCATTGCTTCAGCCTCTCCTAAGTCTGCTACTGTATGTGTAACCTCGCTTATGGGCTGCCATAAGTAAGGGCAAGAATGGCCACTAGAGACCCAAAGAGGGATGTGGGAACCATTTGAAGCACAATATTTCTCATGCCTGTAGTGAAAGGCTATTCATTTCGGCCATGATTCTCTGGACCATAGATGGCATTTCTTATGCCTAGCTCCTATAAGACCTGTTGGAGATCAGCATACATCTGCTATCTAGCAGGAGAGGATGGCAGATCACCCTGATTGGGCCACACAGCATAAAGTGCAGCCATAAGCCAATTGAGGAGGGAGTGATTTCCTGGGGTCTGATGTGCAATTTTTAATTTCTGCCTCAAGGCAGGCTGAACTGTCAGGGAAGCCAGCTTTCCCATGTCTGATCCAGACAGAACAATTCCATCCACCTGTAAGTCCCACAGACACAAGAGCCATGCTGACATTGACTTCAGGGCTTCTGCCTAAACCGGGAGCCCTAATCCTCCAGCTTAGCTTGAGTATAGGGGTGGTGCATACAGTGCTCCATGACCTGAGGAGGGGGCTGTGCCTCTCCTTGGAGAACCCTTGGCTGCTGGGTCTTTATTTTCTTGACAACCACTGGGCGTGCTTTCAATACAGGAGGGGTAGTGTCTCTGGCACCACCCCTTCATCCTTCCCCAGCTCCTCCATTTCCAGGGCTGACGGCACTTTTCTTTCCACTCCCCCAAGTGCCTCCGCTGCATCCTTTATCTTTCCTACAGTGTCTTGCAGCAATGCTAGCTCAGTCTTCAGCAACTCTCTTACCTTCACCGCAATGCTTCGCAACTGGGGTTCTCATGTCACCTCTGCCTGTGCTTCCCTCAGGAGTTTGTCTTTTCCCTTTATGGCCTTTTCCTCCTTCAGAGCGCCTGGCAACACTGCTGTCTCATTCTGAAAGGAATATTTTACCTCGTCAATGGCACCTTGCTGCTGGCATGTTTGTGCTGCCTCCTCTCGTATCAATGCCATTTCCTTCTTCAGTGAGTCTACAGCATTTTTCAGCTCATGTTCTCATGCCACCATTTCTTGGATCTTTTCCAGGAGCATTTCCTTCTCTTCTGTAGACATTTTGAATGCCGTGAGAGGCAGCCAATTCACAGCCCCCACTTGCCTCAAGGGCAATCCATCTCTCAAAAGACCTACTTACTATCCCTACTGCCTCAGGTGTCACCTCCACTTGCCTCCAGTCCTGGGGTGGCGTCTGGAGGTCTTCTACAGAGGAAGAATTGATATTGTTAAAATGGCCATACTGCCCAAAGCAATCTACAGATTCAATGCCAGCCCTATCAAAATACCAATGGCATTTTTCAATGGACTAGAGCAAATAATCCTACAATTTGTAAGGAACCTAAAAAAAAAACCAAATGGCCAAAGCAATCTTAAAAAAGAAGAACAAAGCTGGTGTTATCATGCTTTGTGATTTTGAACTACACTACAAAGCTACAACAATCAAAAAACATGATACTGGCACAAGTACAAACACAGAGAACAATGAAACAGAATGGTGTGCACAGAAATAAACTCACACCTACATGGTCAATTAATATGTGATAAAGGAGGCAACAATATACAATGGAGAAAAGACAAGCTCTTCCATAAATGGTGCTGGGAAAACTGAAAACTACATGTAAAAGAATGCAACTGGATCACTCTCTTACACACATACACAAAATAAACTCAAAATGTAATAAAGGCCTAAATGTAAGACCTGAAACCATAAAACTCCTAGAAGAAAACATAGGCAGTAAACTCCTGAATATCATCAGCATTAGTGATTTTTTTCTTGGTACGTTACCCAGTCAAGGAAAACAAAAGAAAAAAATAAACAAGTGGGACTACACCAAACTAAAAAGCTTCTGTAAAGCAAAGGGAACCATCAATGAAATGAAAAGGCAACTGCCACATACTGTATGGGAGACTATGTTTGCAAATGATATATCTGATAAGGGGCTAATATCCAAAATGTATGAAGAACTCATAAAACAACTCAACACCAAAAAGAAAATCCAATTAAAAAATGGGCAGATAACCTGAATAGCCATTTTTCCAAAGAAGACACAGATGACCAACAGACATATGAAAAGATGCTCAATACCACTAATCATCAGGGAAATGCAAATCAAAACCACAATAAGATATCACCTCACACCAGTCATAATGGCTAATACCAACAAGACAAGCCATAACAAGTGTTGTCAAGGTTGTGGAGAAAAGGGAACTCTTATACACTGGTGATGGGATTGCAAATTGGTGCAGCCAATATGGAAAGCAATATGGGGATTTCTAAAAAAAATAAAAAATTGAAATACCATAAGACCCAGCAATTCCACTTCTGGGAATCTACCTGAAGGAACAAAAATTACTAATCTGAAAAGATAACATGCACTCTATGTTTACTGCATCATTATTTATAATAGCCAAAATATGGAAACAACTTAAATATCCATCAATAGATGAATGAATAAAAAATATGTGATATATATACAATGGTTTATTACCCAAAGATAAAAAAGAATAAAATGGTGCCATTTGTAACAGCAAACTAGTTTATGGGAAGAAAATACATCAAGACTCCTGAAGCTGATTCAGAGAAACTCATTGTCCAGGGGAAAATGACATCATTGACCTTGATAAGGCATGCTTCCAACTGGAATCTTCACTTGTGGAGACAAGATCCAAATATCCAGAGGAGGAAACATCAAACTTAGGTAGATTCAAATACTAGAGTCTGTCCTCAACTGAAGGACAAATATGGCACTTAGACCATCATACAGACCACATATCTATGGTGCTTAAGAACTCATCCTAGTCAGATAAAATGCCAGGCTTTGGGAAGCAGGAATAATTGTAGGTTCTACCTATCAGAATGAAAGATTTCATAATGCAGTTTCCACATTGTTTCAGGCATTGAGTATTGTTTGGCTTTTAAGCTGTAAGTCTTCAGATATTATGGTTGAGCAGGAAAGAGCATGGAATAAAATGAAAAGCAGAGTAAGTCAAGAGAGCTGAGCCTTTATGGGTTTAACCAAGTCCCAAGGAGTTGTACGTAATTTGACTAAAGAATATTCTGGGCAAGAAGAGCACATAAAGTATAAAGACAGAAGTAAGGACAATGTGGCAAGAGCGCGAGTGGATAAGCAGAAGTTTAAAAATAATGAAGGGGGAGGGTAAGCAAGTATTATATATCAAGGACTTTAAATGAGGAGTTTAGATTTTATCCAACCATCAGGGAGTTACAGAAGTCTCCTAGATCCCCGGAGTGGGAGAATCTGAGCAGGCCACAGTATAGGTCCCTTTCTTCCAGTCCAACTTTAATAACTATGATTTCAACTGTTTTACAAGTGCTCTTCAAAGTATTATTTGATTTGAAAGATATCTTTTTAAATGCTGGAAGACTACTATAATAGACAAAGACATTCACTGAACACCATTGATCGGGAAAGTAATGTGATAAAAATAATGTTTGAGGATTACTCCTCTGTTCAGGATATAAATAAATATAAGGAAGATATTTAAGTGGAGAATATGAGAAAAACAAAAGGGAAAGGAAAAGAGAGAAGAATTTTTAAATGAAGAATAACTTGATTAAAGAAAGTGAGATAATGAAAAGCTCAGTCCCTACTTCCTTTGTTATCCCCTGTGTTCTTCTACTTTCCCATGCTTTTTGGTCTCTTTTTGGTCATTTAATCAGATCCTTAATTCTCCTTTGCTCGATTTCTTTCTGTGCCTTATATGCAATCCTTTTATGTCTCAGGTCCCACCACCCATCCATGCTACGTTTGACTGGCACGATAATACTTTGTTCTTCTCACTAGGCTTTACGTAACACATTTAGGTCTTACCTGTCTAAAGTAACAACTTCTAAAATAGTTCATTTTTGGTGCTCAGCATTCCCAAAATTCCTTACAGATATTATCTCATCTATTTCTTTTGAAAGTAGGTGCTCTGATGACAGAGTGGCCCCAAAAACTCTTTGTGCAGATGTGGCTTATATATGTAGCTGGGACCTAAAACATGTCAGTCCTGTCTATTTGGAGGAAAGATGGATGTTCTCATCTACCAGTAAGTGCCAAAAGCTCTCTCATTCAAAGAGAGAAAAAAGGTTCACCACCAGCATAAAAAAAAAAAAAAAAGGCCTTCCATTTAAAAAAACATTGGTATCCACCAAAGAAAGGAAACATAAGAAATGACATGTTACCATGTTTCTTTTAAATTCCAAATCTTATGACTTCTTCTAAAAGTTAGAGGATCTTATCTCTGGGGGCATTACTGTATTCTTATACACCCTTAGAAAATATAAATTCAACTTGCTCTTACTCAAAACTCTGTAAGATCCTTTCATTCACACACACTATTTCCCCAAACCACACACCGATTTGTTTACCCTACTTTTATGTAATGAGTAAAGCAGACATTCTGGAGAGGAGACTAATTATGCAACTGAACTGCCCATTCCAACCCACTGTGAAAAAGTGGTAATAGCAGAGGTAAAAAGGAGTCTCTGAGTGTCTACCCTTCTTCCATACCCCTCACTCTGCTATTAGTGCTGTCTCATTTACAGTGTTAGCCACCATGACTGCAAAACTCTAGAAATGCCTGAACTCATAACATTTTACTAACTTAGTAGAAGATTCCAGCCTAAACAGATTTTTTTTCTCTCTGCTAAACACATGTTTAAAAGATTATGGGAGAAAATTTTTAACTTGGGCCTTCAGTTCCAATAAAGAATGACTCACTTGTATATTTTCATAAGACATAAAGATTACTTCACTTCAACTACACTTGCCTCTAAACCTTTGTTATGTACCTTCCCCAAGGTAGGTACATGTAAGTAATTAAAGCTGCAACCCAAAGTAAAAAGGAGATACTTACTAAAAATAAAATGAAGGAGAAATTTTAAATATTATATAGGAAGAAGAAAGAAGTCCACTGAAAGTACTGTCTTGCCTTTAGACCAAACTAAAGACTAAGACTTTCCAACGATATTTGATGAGAATCTAACATCCAAAAAGACTGTGGCTCTGGTGAAGAGCAGGGTCCAGCTGTCACCTAGATATAGAAGACCATAGTAACAGGCCATGGCTCCAGGCCCTTTTCTCCAAATATAAGTTTCTGCCTTCTTATTAGCAAGTCCCAGGTCTCTAACAAAATAAAACTGTCTACTGATTAACTATGGAACACTTACCTTTTAATGCATAGGGGGAAAAAAATGCCTCTCTTTAAAGAATGAATTTATTCAAAGCCCAAAACTTTGAATTAGTTTAAACTACTGACTGGTTTCCTAAACCTCTTTCAAAAGAAACTATAACAACAATGATCATTACGGTAACCTTGATAGACTCTCCATTCTTCTCTTCCCTACCCAAAGAACAGCTGCTATTGGTCCATTAGGGACACACACACACACACACACACACACACAGACCCTAGGAATTGCTGTGACTATAACTCCATTCTTATTTAAATGTCCAGAAATTCTCATGGTTAAACATAAGTACAGGACCTTTGCACATCAAGTGATCATTTTGCTCACTGTAATATTAACCTAAAATCTTTCCACCTAAACATAACAATTACCATGTTTTATTTAAATATCAGTTCAAAGGTTAAGAATGAAGATGTTAATAAGGACAATTTCCTTTTTATTTTTAAAAACATCTACTACTTTCCCTTTCCTGCCACAAGTTTCTATTTGATACCAATAGCCACCCAAAGGTATACTCACATATTTGCAAATAAAAGGGAAAATGTAAATTACAATGCCCATAAAGTGAGGAGAAACAGTGAAGGCTATAAAAATCTCCCAGAAGTCACTTGTGGGACAGATAAGGGACATCAAGCTATGGTAACTTTTATGTCTGTTTCATCTTCAACTGAAGCAGGGCTTTATAGACTCTTACTAGGGTTTAAAACTTAATGAACCATCATTCAGATAGCTTGAATCATATAATTAGCTGCCTGCTCTCTATAGTTCTTTCCCCTAAATATGAAAACTAAGATGTTATTCTAGGTTGGTAGAATGTTCCAGTCAGATGTTTGAAAACATTGTTCAAAGAGCCCAGATTCAACCCACCCACAGAAATTAATGGAAGAAAGGTATGTTTCCATCAACCTTAAAAATAAGTCCCAAGATGATGTTCATCATACATGCTAACCTTCAGGGGTTCTCAAGACCACCTATTTTCAATTCCAAAAGTCAAGGAAAAATGGAATCCTTTAGGACATGAAGTTCAGGATGGAACTTTTATGAAGGAGAGTAAACTGATTATAAACAGAACTGATCTGGGAGAAAAGCTTTCCTCTCTTTGAACTCTTACCTCTTTTCTCAGTTCTCTCTTGGCTCACTTTATCTCAGGCAGTTGGTATTGGGAAACAAGCCTAAGGAAAACTCCCACCTAGAAAGAGGCCCTTGCATGGCCAACCAGAAACAGAATAGGGCCTGGGGTGGGCGGGGGGAAACTAAGAGTCTGATAACGGTTACCCTAGTCTAGGCTTTATACTAGCAGATCAAAAGGCATCTTGAGGTTCTCACATCCCAGTCCACTTCATCAAGGTAAGGCACTGTGTCCTTCTTTAGTAATGGAATGTTTATTGAATTCTGGAGTGTCCTTTAACAAATACATCTATAATTACAGATTTACTTGGAGATATACTTCTATCTGTAAAAGCTCTCTTTTTATTTACCCTATTAACTGATACTTTCCTCCCCCTCTACAAAAGATACTGACCAACGTTCACCACTTACTAAAGGCTTAGACTGCTATACCCTTCTAGGAAGATTGAATACTTCTGTTCTCACCTATTAAGGCATATACACACCAAAGTGTAATCTCTTCATTTTCTAACCTAATTATACCTTGTACAATGAATTTTTTAAATATAATCTAAACTGAATAAACATTAGTACAAAAAGAGGGGAAATTTTCAATAAACATTAGACTGAATGACTTGAAAAATCTAAATAAAGGTGAATCAGCTTAAAACCCTATTGAATTAAACTATTATAAATACAACTATCGAATATTGGTGGAACAATCATGAAAATCTAGGGAATCCTATACTCAGATTGTTTCACAGGGTATAGGTAGTTCTACCTTAAGAAAATGAAATTAAAATTCCTACATCATGTGTTATTGCATTCCCTGTGCATGAAAGATAAAATGGAACTCTAATCAGAAGGTTCACACTCAAAGAAAAGGTTTGTCCCTACATAAAAGATTGGCAGGTAAAATAATATTAAGTTAAAATGAAATGTGTAAAATAATATGCATTATTTTTAACATTTTATCATTTTCCACCTCACTATTATTTCTATTAATAAACTTGTTCAGAAACGAAGGCTTTACTATATCTCTATTTCTATGCATCTAAGTATATATGTATATTTGTATCTCTGGAACTTATCTCATGTAAGGATGGCACAGTAAATGGAGGAAACATGATTTGCCTTTAGCCAAATGTAGCAGACATGGAGATGTGTTGTTCAGATGGCACTTCAAGAATGGACTCAGTGCTTAGGAGCAAAATATGCTGTTGGCTGATAGCCTTAGCGGTTAGCTCTTCAGGCTTTGCCCCAGCTTTTGAACAAGGGTCACAGTTTTCTGAAGGTGGCCTTCAGCTAATGACTAATGGAGGCTGTGGACAAGGACCTAGACATTGCAGCCCAGGGTAGAACTACTTCAGATGATGACTTTTGTGATAGAGCTCCCCAGTGGGCTGGCAGAAACTTGAACAGCTCCATATCACAATCTGATGACTCACCCTACCTTTTCCTTTTCCTTTCACAGCTCTTAGGCCCAAATAACTTCCTGCACTCTTAACTCCATCTTGAAGTATAATTCCTAGAAAACCAAACTGGCACACTATATAATGGCATAAAAAACACAGAATATTCTACACATGCACATGTTCGCTTAATCTGTGCCAAGTATTCTCACCACTTACTGAACCATCACTGGGAAAGGGTATTAAGTAACACTGAGTTCATGACAATAAAGGAACAATGTAACTAGCCTTCCACAAAAGCAGGGTTCAGATCTAGCAAATATGCCTTGGATACCTACCTCAACTGACTGGCAGGAGCACAGAGCTAAAATTCAAACTGTACTGAATACTGTGTACCATGTCCTGCCAAATATTTTCAGGAAACAAGCCAGATTATCTATCCAAGAACAAAGGATTGGTTTCACATATTCCATGAGAATGGACTTTAACAATTTCTTCCAAGTTGAGTTGACAAATGCTGGTAGTTGAAGCTGGACTGACTGAGATACTGATCAGTACTTAGCACAGGAAATTTGGCCAAATGTGCCAGCTAATCTGATATACATTTAAGCTATTGTGTGACACAAATGGTGTATGCTAGCTGCTCCACAGTACTTTTCTCCCTTTTCCTGTCAATTCTGGATATTAATGATTCAATAAGTTTAAATAATGCATCAGGACCCCCATAACAGAAAGATATAAGACTTAACCATGGGAAAGAGGGTGCTTCAGCTCTGCCAAGAATTAAGTCAGACATGGTTATTGAGAGGAAAAGACAGTAAACATATTCTGATTTACTTTCCTATCTCTCTTGGGCCTCTTCACACCTTGGCCAGGAAAAAGGCAAAATGCAGAACTCAACAATTTATGTAGCACTATGGAATTGATGGAAGGCAGGTATGATATATTAGTATAGCTTAGGGCTTCCAGACTGGAGGAGAATCTGGCTTCCTCTGTACAAATAATAGTTTGCATTGCCAAAGAAATTAAATTTGAAACTTAAAGACTGTACACATAAAATATCCACCAGTGATACTAAACTCCTTAAGTGGTAAATATTCTACTTTGTGAGATTTTGGGTGCATGGATTATGCCCAAGAGATCCCTTTGGAAATGTCCTTTGGAACCAAATAATAAGTTATTTCCATCCAAATGTTTTACTTTAAAACCTCATATTGAGATTAAAATTTTAAATAAAAATTGAGACAAAGACTTCCTACTGTTACAGTAATCACTAAAAAGAGATATTTAAGAAATTGAATAAGGGTGTTTCATGATTTACGATTTGACTTGGTAACTGTATGATGTTTTTAAAGTCTTAAAACAAATGGTCCTCTGTACTTGAGTCAGCCATTGTAAAATCTACTTAAAAGAAACTAAAATCAGATAGAGTCTAATATTTACGCTAAAGCTTAAAACACAAGAGCAATTATTTAGGGGAGTATTCCAGACTCTGCCAGAATAATGAACAAAATAATTCCCCCAAATTCTGCCCACTCCAAAGCCATACCCATATTTTTAGGTATTTGATATAATTGCACCACAAATCCAGTACCAAAATCTGCATTAGTTATCTACTGGTGTGTAACAAATTACCCCATTACATAGTAGCTTAAACAACAAACATTTATTATTTCACAGTCTCTATGGATAAGTTATTCAGGAGCACCTTAGTGGATAGATCTGGCTGAGGGTCTCTGATGAGGATGCAAACCCCCAGATGTTAACTGGCAATTCAGTAATCTGAAGACTTGGCTGAGGCTAGACCCACTTCCAAGGAGGCTCACTGGCATGACTCTTAGAAAGAGGCTTCAGTTCCTTATGGTTCTCAGAAATAAGCCTCGGTTCCTCTCTCAAACAGCCTCCCCATACAGCTTCTTGAGTGTCTTTACAACATGGCAGCTAACTATCTTTCCTCAAGTAACTTCAGAGAAAGAGAAGCAAGGAGGAAACCACATGTCTTTTAGCCCTAAAAGTAACACACCATCAACTGCAGTATATGCTGTTCATTAGAAGTGAATCACTAAGGCCAGCCAACCTACTCTATTTGGTGAGGGAGGTGGGGGAAGGAATTAAGCTTTATCTCTTGAAGGGGGGCATAGCAAACAATTTGTGAACATATTTTAAAATCATTTCCAGGGGTGTATTAGGTTTAAAACTAACACTTATAATTGATTTAGTGATTTCATCCATATCTTGACCAAGGGTCAGTACCTGACACCAAGATAAACCAGCAAATAAACATAGAGCTCTCCCAGACCAACATCAAGTTCAACATACCCTTACTCCAAACAACAATGAAAAACTACTACAACAATTTGGTCCTGGCACAAGAACAGACTCACAGACCAGTGGAACAGGACAGAGAGTCCAGATATTAACCCAAACATATATGGTCAATTAATATATGACAAAGGAGCCATGGACATATAATGGGGAAATGACAGCCTCTTCAGCAGCTGGTGTTGGCAAAACTGGACAGCTACATATAAGAGAATGAAACTGGATCATTGTCTAACCCCATACACAAAAGTAAATTCAAAATGGATCAAAGACCTGAATGTAAGTCATGAAACCATAAAACTCTTAGAAAAAAACATAAGCAAAAATGTCTTGGACATAAACATGAGTGACTTCTTCATGAACATATCTCCCTGAGCAAGGGAAACAAAAGCAAAAATGAACAAGTGGGTCTATATCAAGCTGAAAAGCTTCTGTACAGCAAAGGACACCATCAATAGAACAAAAAGGTACCCTACAGTATGGGAGAATATTCTCATAAGTCACAGATCCAATAAAGGGTTGACATCCAAAATATATAAAGAGCTCACACACCTCAACAAACAAAAAGCAAATAATCCAATTAAAAAATGGGCAGAGAATCTGAACAGACACTTTTCCAGAGAAGAAATTCAGATGGCCAACAGGCACATGAAAAGATGCTCCACATCACTGGTCATCAGAGAAATGCAAATTAAAACCACAATGAAATATCACCTCACACCAGTAAGGATGGCCACAATCCAAAAGACAAACAACAACATATGTTGGTGAAGATGTGGAGAAAGGGGAGCCCTCCTACACAATTGTGGGAATGTAAACTAGTTCAACCATTGTGGAAAGCAGTATGGAGGTTCCTCAAAAAGCTCAAAATAGAAATACTATTTGACCCAGAAATTCCACTTCTAGGAATTTACCCTAAGAATGCAGCAGCTCAGTTTGAAAAATACATATGCACCCCTATATTTATCATTGCACTGTTTACAATAGCCAGGAAATGGAAGCAACCTAAGTGTCCATCAGTACATGAATGGATAAAGAAGATGTGGTACATATACACAATGGAATATTATTCAGCCATAAGAAGAAAACAGATCCTACCATTTGCAACAACATGGATGGAACTAGGGGAGATTATGCTCAGTGAAATAAGCCAGGCTGAGAAACACAAGTACCAAATGATTTCACTCATCTGTGGAGTATAACAACAACAACAAAGCAAAAACTGAAAGAACAAAGCAGCAGCAGACTCACAGAACCCAAGTATAGACTAGTGGTTACCAAAGGGGAATAGGTTGGGCAGGGTAGGTGGGAAGGGAGGGATAAGACAATTAAGGGGTTACCTCACACCAGTTAGGTTGGCCACCATACAAAAGACAAACAACAAATGTTGGTGAGGATGTGGAGAAAGACGAACCCTCCTACACTGCTGGTGGGAATGTAAATTAGTTCAACCATTGTGGAAAGCAGTATGGAGGTTCCTCCAAAAACTCAAAATAAAAATACCATTTGACCCAGAAATTCCACTTCTAGGAATTTACCCTAAGGATGTAGGAGCCCAGTTTGAAAAAGACATATGCACCCCTATGTTTATCGCAGCACTATTTACAATAGTCAAGAAATGGAAGCAACCTAAGTGTCCATCAGTAGATGAATGGATAAAGAAGATGTGGTACATATACACAATGGAATATTATTCAGCCATAAGAAGAAAACAAATCCTACCATTTGCAACAGCATGGATGGAGCTAGAGGATATTATGCTTAGTGAAATAAGCCAGGTGGAGAAAGACAAGTACCAAATGATTTCACTCATCTGTGGAGAATAAGAACAAAGCAAAAACTGAAGGAACAAAACAGCAGCAGACTCACAGAACCCAAGAATGTACTAACAGTTGCCAAAGGAAAAAGGACTGGGGAGGATGGGTGGGAAGGGAGGGAAAAGGGGAATAAGGGGCATTATGATTAATACACATAACATAGGGGCAGCACGGGGAAGGCAGTATACACAGAGAAGACAAGTAATGACTCTATAGCATCTTACTACGCTGATGGGCAGTGTGTGGAGGGGACTGTAATGGGAGTATGTGGTGGGGACCTGATAATGGGGGGAATCTAGTAACTACAATATTGCTCATGTGATTATATATTAATAATAGTAAAATTTTAAAAAAGAGGATGAAGGGGTATTATGATCAGCACACATAATATAGGGGATCACAGGGAAGGAAGTATAGCACAGAGAAGACAACTAGTGATTCTATAGCATCTTACTATGCTGATGGACAGTGACTGTAATGGGGTATATGGTGGGCACTTGATAGTAGGGGGAAATGTAGTAATCACAATGTTGCTCATGTGAAACCTGAGCATAAGATTGTTTATCAATAATACCAAATAAAAAAGAAACATCAATCTCATCTAAAATCACCCTCACAGAAACACCCTAGAATAATGTTTGACCAATTATTTGGGCACTCCATGGCCCAGACAAGTTGACACTAAAATTAGTTACCACATGGGTATTCACAGTAACATTATTCCTAATCTTCAAATCTAGAAACAATCCAAATATCCTTCAAGTAGTAAATAAACTGTGGTACATCTATATGATGGAATACCATTCACAAATATAAATGGATTAAATGCTAACATATGCAACATGAAGGAATCTCAAATGCATTAAGCTAGATGAAGAAAGACAACTCAAAAATCTATATACTATGTGATTGAATTTTTATGACATTCTAGGAAAAGCAAAAAACTATAGGGACAAATAACAAACAAAAAAAAAAATCAGAGGAAGAATTAACTACAAAAGGAGACAGAAGAATTTTGGGAGGTGATAGTATGGTGTTCTATCTTGATTATGGTAGTTCTTCCCTGACTGTATGTGATTGTCAAAACTCACAGAATTGTGCAGTCACTAAAAAGGGTGGATTTTACTGCATGTTAACTACACCTAACAAGTTAAAAAAATCTAATCTTTACTCCTCATATATATGGAATTGTGCATGTATACTCTAAAACTCATATCCAAAGTTATGGTATATGACAGCTATAGACAAATACTAAATCAACCAATTATTATCGATTCTTGTCTCTGCAGCTCACCCAAATAGCATCTTTCCAACAATTAATGTGAGAATCCTCATTGGTTACATGAAGTGTCAGCAAATAAACCAGAGGCCTCTGCTCAGTTTACATGAAATCCTAGTCAATCACTTACCTAATCAGTTCTCAATTAGAAAACAGAAAAAACACACACCACAGCAATCAAAGAGTCAAAAACTTCATTATTCAAAGACAGGGAAATATTCACCTCTAAAATAGCTACTCCTGTCTCCTGAAAATTAACCACAGCTGTTGAGGAAACCTAGTCTAACTCTACAGGAAAGCCACAAAATTGGCAACCTAAAAAGAGCAATATGTTTTCCTGAACAACTTTTAACCATGATCCCTCAAGGCCTCCAGGCCAAAGCCGACATGCCATCTGCCCTCAGCTGAAACTTCACCATAGTCCACACACGCCACTCTGGCATCTTAGAGATGGTGGCCGCAGCTGTCCCTAATGCACCAATGAACCACTAAGCAGTTCACATTGGGGATTAGAATCTAATAATCTAAAATGAAAAAATGGCAACAGAAAGGAAGGAATATATCCACACAAATAATTTTAAGGGATTATCCATCAGCAAAGAAAAATGGAGTTGCCAGCAATTGTTTTAACTCAAGACAGTGTGGCTGGAAACTTGGATAAGATAGGTGGTATGAAATAAAGAAAGATGACAGCTCTCTTTGTCGTGACAACCTGTTTTCCAGCTTCCTCACCAAGATAAGCTTGGTGTCAGAATTCTTTGTCAATCCATCTCAAGAATTTCCTCCTAGGACTACTCTCCTAGATGACCTACCCATATTGGGATTTCATGTCTTAAGACGCTCAATGACCTTTGTCATGCTTGTCTCTCCTATCATTTTAATGGGGTCTGACAGATATTTCAAAAACATGTTTCTAATTGTTGATACAAGGATTTTTTTTCTAATAATCATATTTAGATAGTGACCTATTGCCTCTCATTTGAGCAGATTCATAAAATATCTTCATTTTAGTACTATTTTCTTCAAGTTTTCTCTAGCCTATCCCTTTGTAGTGCCTGAATAAAACAATCTAATTAGAATGTCATATAGTCTTATGGAAACTATATTACTGACTTAATACAATCAAATATGCTTCCTGGGTCACGATAGTAAGATTCCAAATTTTACACAAATACACACTTTAATACTCTTTAATTTTTTCAAAAATAGTGTCTCAAAGAAACTTACTATGGAATACCTGCTACTCAGTATTTTTAATCAACTCTATTGAACCATAATTTACACACAATAAAAGTAACCCAACTTGAGGGTATAATTTGATGCTTTGACAAATTATACAATCATGTAATAGCCACCAAAATCAAGATATAGAACATTTTCATCATCCCAAAAATGTCCCTAATGTCTTTTGTAGTCAAATTTCTTTCCACAGGCTCATTACCTAGCAACTCCCAAATCTTCCTTATGTCACTTTAGTTTTGCTTAAATGTCACATAAATAAAATAGCATATTACTTAGTCTTTTATACTTAACATCTTTCACACAGCAGAATGTTTTTGACATTTATGTTGTGTGTGTATCACTGGATTTTTTTCATTTTATTGTTGAGTATACTACAATTTGTATATCCATTCACTAGTTGATAGACATCTGGATTATTTCTAGTTTGGAGCCATTACAAATAAAGCAGCTACAAATGTTCATAATAGAGTTTCTGTATTGACATGTATTTTCATTTCTCTTGTGTAAATATCTGGAAAAGAATTAGCATGTATTATATACCTATAGCTATTTTAAATTTAGTCATTCTGATGAGTGGATAATGGCACTTATTATGGTCTCATTTCTCTCATAAGAAAGGTTGAGTGTATTTCCACTGCTTAATTGCCACTAGACAGCTTTCTGGTAAAGTGTCTGTCCAGGTATTTGCTCATTTATTTATCAAAGCTTTTTGTCTTCTTGAATTTTAAGAGATTTCCTATTATGTTTCAAACCCTTTCTTAGATTTATATACTGTAAATATTTTCTCCCAATTCCACACTTGCATTTTCATTTTCTTAATAGTGTCTTTGGAATAAGCAGTTTTTTTAAATTTTAATGGAGTCCAATTTGAAAAAAATTTCTTTTATGATTTTTGCATTTTATGCCCTCTGAAAAAAATATTTGCCTAACACTAGGTCACAAAGCCTTTCTCCTACATTTTCTTCTATGAAGTTTAAACTTTTAATTCTATACTTAGATCTGTGATTCAGCTTGAGTAAACATTTTTATATAGTTTGAGTTATGGCTCATATAAAAGTCATATAAAGTGTTTCTTTGCAAATGCATTTCCACTTATTTTGGAATCATTTATTGAATAGAATATCCTTTCCCCCATTAAATTACCTTGGCGTTTGTGTTGAAACCAATTGGCCATATATATATGAATCTATTTCTGGACTCTATTCTGTTCTATTTATCCATAGATCTACCCTTACACCAGTAACACACTGTTTTAATTACCACAGCTTTATGGTAAGTCTTTAAACTAGGTAGCATAAATCCTCTAACTTTAATCTTCTTTTCCGTATTATTTTGGCTACTCAAGAACCTTTGTATTTTCATATATATTTTAGTATCAGATTACCAGGGTCTATATTAAAAAAAAAAAAAAAGACCTCCAGAATTGTTATTGGGATTGCACTGAATAATAGTTCAATTTGAGAAGAAATGACACTTTACATTGTCTTCCTATACATGAGCAGAGTATATATTATTTAGGTGTTAATATATTGGCCTCAGAAATATTTTACAATTTTTGGTATACAAATGTTCTACATATTTTTTTATTTTTATCCCTAATTATTTAATGTTTTTATACTATTGTAAAGGGTACTAGTCTTTAATTTCTATTTCTAACTTTTCATTGTTGATATAGAAATACAATTGACTTTATATATTGGAATTTTAATTTGTGTTCTTTTTGGACATGTGTATTCATTCTAGAAGTGTTTATAAAACCCATGTTTTTTCCATAGACAACCAAATTGCCTCCAAAGAAAGACAGTTGTAGTTCCTCTTTGCAATCCATTCATCATTTATTTCCAGTAACAATGTAGATCGCCAGTAACAATGGGAAGACATAGTTGCCTTATTCCTAATCTTAAAGGAAAGCATTTGGTCTTTCAAAATCATGTATGAAACTAGCTATAACTTTTTAGTAGATTACCATTATCAAGTTGATTAAGGTTCCTTCTATTCTTACCCTATTTAGAGTTTTTATTATGAATGGGTGTTGAATTTTGCCAAATCCTTTTTCAGCAGCTAAGATCCTATTTCTTACTCCATTAATATGGTGAATTATATTTATTGATTCACCATGATAAACTAAAATTACTTTCTTGGGATAAAATCCTCTTAGTCATGATATATTGTATTTTTTATATTTTGCTGGATTCCATTTGCTAAAAAGTTTTATGGGCTTTTACATCTATCTTCATAAAGCATATTGGTCTATTATTTCTTTTTCTTAAGTTATCTTTGTCTGGTATTGCTATAACAGTAATGCTGGCTTCAAAAAATAGGTTGGGAAGTCCATTGACTTGTATTTGTGTAAAGAAGTCCCTTGACTTGTATTTGTGTAAATTAGGTTTTATTTTCCCATAAAAGCTTCGGAGAATTCACCAGAGAAGCCATCTAAGTCTAGTATTTTCTCTGAAAGCAGGCTTTAACTACAAATTTTTAAATTACAGAGGGGGGAAGGGATATTCATATCATCTTTTTTTCTTGAGTAAATTTGGTATTTTATATCTTTTAAGAAATTTGACTATTTCATCTCTAAATTGTAGAATGCATGATGTAAAGTTGGTTATTCACAGTTTCACCTTATTATCAACTAAATGCCTGTAATATTGGTAAGGATGCATCCTTGTACCTTCCTGACATTGGTAATATGTGTTTTCTTTTTAATTAATCAATCTGGCTAGAGGAATATCAATTTTATTGACATTTCCCAAAAAAATAGCATTTGGTTTTATTAACAGTCCCTAGAGTTTGTTTTATATTTCATTGAGTTTTACTCTTTTCATAATTATTTCACTTCTTACTCTGTGTTTAATTTTGTTCTTGTTTTTCTAGTTCTAGTTTGTTTACAATGTTAAGTTCAGGTAACTGATTTAAACACCTTTTTCCTGCAAGTATTTTAAAGTATAAATTTCCCTGTAAGCAATGCCATAAGTGCTTCCCACAAATTTCGGGTAATTGCGATTTTAATTCAATTCAAAACTTTTTCTAACATGTCCTTTCTTTCTGGGATCATGAGTTATTTAGCTCTGTGTTATTTGATTCATAAATATTTGGAAATAGTCCAGATATCTTTCCAGTGCTCATATCTAGTATAATTCTGTTACAGTAAGAGAGCATGCTTAAAATTTACTAATACTCTTAACATTAATAAATGTTCTGTGTATATTGTAAAGAATATGTATCCTGTTGTCATTAGGTGGGATATTTTATAATAATAATTACTCAAGTTGGTTATTCATATTTTTGAAGGTTTCTAAACCCTTACCAATTTTCTACCTGTTATATACATTAATGAGACAGAATTGTCAACATATTTGACTATAATTGTGGATTTGCCTATTTCCTTTTTTAATCATTTATTTATCTTTTTTCCTTCATGAATATTCAAGTTCTATTATTTGCATATACATTTATTGTTAACTGTATTGTCCCCTTAATGAGTTGATCCTTTTGTCATTATGGAAAGTTCTACATTATCCCTGGTTATATTTCTTGCTGTGAGTCTAGTTTAATATTAATATGGCCATTGCACTGTTTCCATGATATATCTTTTTCCATCCTTTTATTTTTAATATGTGAGACTCTAGATTAAAATCTATCATCTTGCTATTCATTTTCTAGTGTCCTATGTGTTTTTCTTCTCTTCCTGCTTTATCATGGATAAAATAGGTATATGGAATTCATTTTAGCTTTACTCATGGCTAATTAGCTATATCTCTTTGATTTGTTATTGTTTATAGTTGTTCCTCTAGAGTTTAAGACATACTTATCACAGTCCACCTTTAAATATTATTGGAATTATTTAAATAAAAAATTCCACTTAAGTATAAAAACTAAAAATAGTATACTTCCATTCTTCCTCTTTTCTTTTTGTTATCATCATATATTTTATTTCTAAAAAAGTTATAAACTCTATAATGCATTGTTATTACTATTGTTTTAAATAATCAATTATCTTTTAAAGAGATTTAAAAATAAAACATTTGTATACACTTACTTTCTATCAATTTTGGTGCTCTCCATTCCTTTACATAGACCCAAGTTTCCATCTGATATAACCTACTGTCTGCTGGAAAAATTTGTTTTAACAGTTCTGTAGTGTAGGTCTGCTGAAAAATTTCTCTCAGCTTTTATTTCTCTATAAAGTATATTTCACCTTCATATTTGAAAGACATTTTTAACTTGGTATACAGTTTTAGGTTGATTACTTTTTCTTTTAGTAGACACAGTTGCTACTTTTGATCAGATAAGAAAAACAAACCAAAGAATTTTATTTAACTAATTAGCCAAGAATGAAGATAAAATGGAATCTTCAAAGAAATCATTTTATACAAAATAAAACAGGAAAAGAGAAAAATGAATAAATAACATGGGCTAGCCATAGAAAACAAATAACAAGATGGCAGATTTCAACCTAATTTCACTGATAATTGCATTAATTGTAAATGGTCTAAACACTAAAATTAAAGGGCAGATTAAAAAAGTAAATCTCAACTACATGTTCTCCACTAGACACTCATTTTAAACATACATATATATTTTCAGAAAGGGATGGGGAGAAGATATACCATGCAAGAACTATGTAGTATTTAGTATTTTAAAGGTATTTTTCTCAGTTTTGCTGAAGTGTACCCATCATTTTTAACTTTGTCCCTCTGTATATATGTCTTTTTCTCTGGATGCTTTTAAGATTTTCTCTTCATGACTGGTTTTTATCAATTTCATTATAAAGTGGTTTGGTATGGTTTTTTCTTTCTTTCTTCTACTTGTAATTTGTAACTATTGGATCTGTGAGTTTATATTTTCACCAAACTGAAAAACTGCAGGCTGTTTTTCTTAAAATGTTTTTTGTAGTTCCCCTCTGTCCTCTTCCTCTGGGACTCCAGTTATATGCAAAACTCATCGGAATTGTCCAGGGCTCACTGAAGCTCTGTGCATTATATTCCTCTGCCCTTTATTTCAGGTCATTTCCAATGTCATATATTCAAAGTTACTGATTTTATTCTCAAGGTCAGATGATTGAATAATTGAATTTTATTTTGGAAAAAAAAGTTGCTGAGTAGACAATTAACTCAGAGAAAACATTTCTGTAAATGATTAACATAAACTGAATATATAGCATTTTTTATCAAAGAATGATTTAAGAAAGACTCAAGATCAATACAGAAATCTAGATGCAAAGAAATCAAAGGCTAGATTGGGACTCTGGAATAGGGAATTAAAATAAGAGATATGTGAAATAGATATTTCAAAAGGAAATTTATAAAATCTAATACAGTGTATAAAGATACCAAGAAGAGGAATAGTTCAAGATGAAATTGTTTCAAATCTTAGCAACCAGAAAAATGATGGTATCACTTAGGAGACATACAGCTTAGGTAAGAGTAGTGATTAGAATTGATTTTAGACTAATTATAGGAGTCTATGCAAGTGTAAGTATCCTGGAAGAAACTGGATATAAACAACTGAGGCTTGGGAAAATTCAACCCCATAGATAGTTATATTTAGCCACAATTAGCATAGTTAACAAAAGAAAAGATATCAGTTCTCTATGCAAGAAATTCTATACTGAGAAAAGCACAGTAGGCCAAGGGATGCGATCGTCATAAATAATCATAGGTAGAGAAAGAAAAGAGAAAACATAAAAAGCAAGAAAAAGGAAGGAATAGTTCAAGAGATAAAAAGGAATACAGAATAGTTTACCATCATAAAAGCCAGTGGTAGAGTGATTAAGGGAGGGGATATCCTGTTTCAATATTATAAACTTCTACAGAAATTTAAAGAAAAAATAAGAACTGAGAAAAAATGACATCTTCATGATACTAAAGGTAGATAGATTCAAATTAAGTGTAGAAATGTTTAATTATCAAAAAGGTCGGGCTGGAAGAAATTTACTTAGGGGTCTCTGACGTGCTCCACCATTCTCTGACAACTAAGTGTGAAAGACTAACAATTTCTAACCAGATACAGAGAGCTTAAAGTATGCAGATCTTTGACTACCAGTAGAGTATCTAGATTAGGAAAACAGGTTACAGTGAAGTGCCATAAAAGACATGCTTTAAATCAGAGTGCTTTAACATTCACATTTCCACAAATCAATTCTACCCTTAAAATATTATTACTGAGTATAATAAACTTCTGACCCTAATCATAGTGTGGGTTTCCACAAAGTTTATATACATAAAAGTGAAGTTACAATTAAAACAGAATTGTACATGGTCTCTAAATCTTAAAATCAAAATAATGAAGTCTCCAAAAATAGAATTCATGCTTGTCCTTTAACCATTTGTAAATGTATTTCAAATAAATCTACTTCTATAACACTGTTCAGACCTCTTTATGGCCTATTAAATCAAGCATGTTGAGTAATCGGAAATAAAGTAAGCTCTTTGGTAACTAGTATCCACAATTCCACACCTCATACATTCTTCTTCATCTATGTTCCCTTTACTATTATTGGCAACCCATATTCCAAACATATCTGGATTTTAAGAATATGAAAAATGTATCCCCAAATCATTTGTTCAAAAGTTTGGGGAATGTTCCTTTTAAAACTCATGCACAACTGAGTTAACTGGAGTCCTGATTTTTCTATTTAAAGGCAGATATTTTTAGTAATAAATTGCTAATGAATGTCACAAATTTTTATATTATACAACTGTCTTCACCACTGGAATCTGTTGTGTATTTACATGGGAATAATGACAAATCTCAAAAACTTTATAATCTTCCATGAAATTGATTACACTTCAACAAAAATCAGCCTTAATGTGGCCAATTGAAAGAAATACAATAAAATTAAGTTTTTAGTTCCTACTTCCTATTTTTCCTGTCCTGGCTATTCCTAGATACACCACCATGCTTCATAATACATGGTTGGGTACATTAAAAATTCAAGAAAACTGACAGTACTTCCTATTACAAATAACAATGAGGTTTAAGAAGACTGTTGAATACAAGATCAGAAAACAATAATTAATTTTATTCCTAAGAGCAGCAAACAATTAAAATATTTGGTACCAATATAGCTACTATCTCACAATTGGTTTGGTCTAAAAGTAACACAAAACAAAATTATAGTGTCCTAAACAAATAAAGGTTTCTTTTTCTCACATGGCAAGAAACCTGGAGATAAGCAATCATTTGATTCAGCTACTCTACCAGAATGTCAGATTATAACTGAGCGCTTTTTCTATCCATCTGACTGCCATGTTTTCTGTAGTCATATTTTGTCATCTCTTATTCACAGAATAGCTGAAGTAGCTCTAAGCACCACACTTCACACCTGTACCACAAGCAGGAAGAACAGGAAAAGGACATCACCAGTAACATACCTGTCTTTTTCCAGAAAAAAAAAATCTTCCCAATAATCACCCCGTAAGACTTCTTAAGTGTCAGTGGCCCGAACTAGATCATATGGCCACCTCAAGCTACAGAGGAGGTTAAGAATTGCTACTAGATTAGCCAGTGCACAAAATCTGCAACAAACTCTTCTTAAAAATCCATTAAAAATATACAGGGTACCAAGGAATAAAACTTAATAAAAGATATACAAGAATTCAATATAGAAAATTAGAATTTATTTGGACATAAAAGAAGACAAATATGTGGAGAGATAAATTCAGGAATGGAAATAATACTGTAAAGGGAGCGATTATTCCCTAATTAACCTATCATTCAATAGAATTCCAATCAAAATCCTAATTTTTTGTAGAAATTCAAAGATTATCATAAATTTTACCAACTTTAATAACATCTGACAACCTCTAGAGATGGATGGAGGAGAAAAAGGTAGAAAAATGTTTCTTTTTATGTATAAATACTTCATTTCTTTAAAAAGAGAACTATTCTGAACATGTAGCATGAAAAATAAATCTGTATTGTGTTAAGCCATGCCACTTATGTATCCTTTGTTTATTCTTTATCTGACTTATTTGGAGGGAAAGACAAACAATGTGGGTAAGTAAATTATTAATTGAAATTAAAATGTAAAAGAAAATATAGCCTTTTATGTGAAACAAATACGAATCCATCTATAAATGGAAAGCAAATAAGCACATTTTATATTAAATGTTACCTAAATGTTACCATTTTCTCAGTTACCCAAATTTTTATTAAAATTAATTTTCTACTATGTAATGATTACCCCTGATAAGCTATGGATTGGTAGAAAAAGCAACATGCAATCATCACATGAGGTTATATTACATTCCTGACTAATAAACCAAGGATATAAGATCTTATTGGAAGCAAGATGGCCACAGAAAGCAGGACCTACTGCAGCATAACAGAGTTCAAAGTTCACATTCCTGTGGTGGGCTCAGGAACAGCTGCAGTAGCTGTCAGCAATAGTATGTGCATTGATTCTGGGAAACTGAGTGCATGCAATGCCATCACTGTTTTACCACTCCAAAAGGACTTATATTAACCATCTCTTTACTCCCATCAGTTTCCAATAATAATAATAATAATAGGATCTTTTAGCTCTTGCATTAAACAGCCACATTCACATCTAGAGAAGGAAGCAGAGTCAGTGAACAGCGGTCCTTGATCAATATCTCTGCTCTAGCTTTCCAGTAAAGCCCATTTTTCCTTAGTCTACCCACTGACTCTGAACCTTAAAAGGATAGTTTTGGTGTGAGTTTAGACTGAGAACAGAAACAACTCCTTATTTCTCACATTATCTTTGGGATGGTCTTTCAGCTTTAAGTGAAGCTGGAAAGAGAAATAAGCTGAGTGTGGAAAAAGGCCTATGAAACAGGAAAGCAAAAGCAGATCGGTATAGAATCAGATCCCAAGTCACCAATAAGACCTAAAAGAAGAAAAGATGCAAGAGCAAGAAGAAAGTTCCAGTGGTGGCTGAACCCTGGCAAAGGAGCAAAGGCACCCATGGGAGAGCTCCATGTGACCAGAGTGCTCGACACACCCTAAGATATATTTGACTCAGCAGTAATTGAATTAATGAACATATAAACAATAATTATATCCTTTCTTCCCCATCTAACACAGTGATGAAAAAATAAATATACTGTAAATGAGGGTGCAGAGGCTGGACACCCTCACATACAGTAAGTGAGAGCACTCCTTGGTATAATCATTTTGGGAGTCAATTTTACATTATGGATCAAACTCTCTACATACTCACATGCTTCCACCTAGAAACTCTACTTATATTAGTTTATCTTAAGGAAATAATAAAGATTCACTGCAAATAATTTATAAAAGAAAACCCTGTAGTGTCTGCCGGGTGGGGCCCGGTGGGACAGCAAAGGGCAATGGCCACCCCGGCTCGGAGAAGAGACACAGACACCCAGATGCACAAAGGGAGAATGCCATGTGACGGCGGAGGCAGAGATTGGAGTTACGCTGCTTGCAGCTGAGAAACATCGAGGATCAGCAGCCACCACCAGAAGCTAAGGAAAGGCATGGAACGCATTCTTGCCTAGAGGCTTCAGAGAGAGCATGGCCCCGCTGACACCTGGATTTCAGACTTCCAACCACCCTATGAGAGAATAAGTTTTTATTGTTTCACCACCCAATTTGTAGTACCTTGTTACGGTAGCCCTAGGAAATTAGTACAGAGACCTTCAGAAGCAATGTTGGGACAACTGCCTTTTCAGTTTGAAAAAACACATTATGGTAGATCATTACTGTATACCATAAAAATGTTGCACTCTAGAAATTAAAAGTCTAAACAGAAAAGCAAAACTTCACCTTTTGAAAGAAAACAATATCTTTGTGACCTGAATGTAGGAAAAAACTGCTTAAAAAAGCAAATGACTAAGATTGATGCATTTGCATTAAAATTTAAAATTTAAAATACAAGCATAAATAAAAGATAAGACACATAGTAGGAAAACGTATTTGTAACCTAAAGTGTCAACAGTTAATTGACATACAAATTATATAAAGAAGTTATAGAACTGAAAGGACAGAGACCCAATAAAAATACAGGTAAAAGGATGTGAACAGCCAGTTCACAGAACTGAAAACAAATCGTCACTAGATAAAAGAATAGATTAAGTATTTTGACATATTCAAACAATAGAACACTGTACAAAATCAGATCAGTTATATCTACATGGACAGATCTCAGAATGTTGAATGACAAATGCAAGTTACAGTATAATAAAGCACTTGTGCATAAAAGAGAAAGCAACACTTTACAAATGTACGTGTATTAGAAAATTAAAAACATGAAAAGTTAACATTCATCATAATGTTTGCCTCTCGGAAAGGAGGAGAATAGGACTAAGTATAAGAACTATCGAAGAAGGTACTGAGGAGACTTGGGTTTCATCTGTCATATTCTATTGCATGAAAAGAAAATAAAGAAAAAAATGTTAATATTTGTTAAATAAGTGGTGAATAAGAGTGTTCTCTGTAATTGGGTCTTTAAACCTTTTGAAAATTAAGAAAATGAAAGTTTTTTGATCATTTTCAGAAAACCTTTAAAGTGAATTTAATCTTAATTTAAAAGAGAATAAGTATATTTAACAAATAAAAACATGCATTTAAAGAAAAAAAAAAGAAAACACTGTATACAGACTAAACCAACCAACAAGATGGCATTTTAATTAAATTATGCAATATCCATGCAGTGTAATTCTGGAAATCACATAACAGAAGACTACTGAGCAAGGAGAAAATGTCTGTGATTTTTAGTTAAGTAAAAATGTAGGTTATAAAATAGTGTATGTGGTATGTTCTCAATTATGTAAAACATACATACATATGCATTCATACCCAAACATGTAGATACGCACTATAAAGACTGAATAATATACACTTTTACAAAAGTCATCGACCTCTATATCTCAGGCATCTCTATGGTTTTATTTGGGTCTTTCTCGGAGTAAGACATACCAAGGTTCCCAAGGAACATGCTAGAAAAGTTTTATGTGGCTGGTTCATGTTTAGCTGATGAATTACTCCAGGGGGAAGAGTTACAATGTCCAGGGAATAGAGGGACCCCCACTTGAGGGACATTAAGGCCATAGCCTGAGGAGAAAGAAAGGGGTGAGACAGATAGCAAGAGAAACAAGGAAGAGAGAACAAAGATTATTAGAGTATTTTAGGTTTTGCATGGTGGTATGCCATTGAAATGCTTTTCTGTCTTCTCAGGAGAATTTCAGTAAATGCCGTGACATGACAATATTTTCAGAGTTGGCTTTGTGGTGGGGCTTGAAGAAAATGTTGCTTGTTGGATTTGATTTGTTTTGATTAACTTGTTGGAGATACAATAAAATGCTAAGGCTAGCCTTTGGGGGTACATTTCCTTTTTTTTTTTCTTAAGGAATTATTAATATACACTTATGAAGGTTTCACATGAAAAAACAATGTGGTTACTACATTTACCCATATTATCAAGTTCCCTCCCATATAGCATTGCAGTCACTGTCCATCACTGTAGTAAGATGCCATAGATTCACTATTTGCCTGCTCTGTCCTACACTGGTTTCCCTGTGATCCCCCACACCATGAGTACTAAACATAATACCCCTCAATCCCCATCTCCCTGCCTCCCGACCCACTCTCCCACACCCCTCCCCTTTGGTAACCGCTAGTCCCTTCTTGAAGTCTGTGAGTCTGGTGCTGTTTTGTTCCTTCAGTTTTGCTTCATTGTTATACTCCACAAAGGAGGGAAATTATTTGGCAATTCTCTTTCTCCACCTGGTTTATGTCACTGAGCATAATATCCTCCAGCTCCAACCATGTTGTTGCAAATGGTAGGATTTGTTTCTTTCTTGTGGCTGAATAGTATTCTGTTGTGTATATGTACCACCTCTTCTTTATGCATTCATCTCCTGATGGACACTTAGGTTGCTTCCATTTCATGGCTATTGTAAATAGTGCTGCAATAAACATAGGGGTGCATATGTCTTTTTGAATCTGAGAAGTTGTATTCTTTGGGTAAATTCCAAGGAATGGGACTCCTGGGTCAAATGGTATTCCTATTTTTAGTTTCTTGAGGAACCTCAATATTGCTTACCACAAAGGTAGAACTAGCTTACATTCCCACCAGCAGTGTAGGAGGGTTTCCCTTCCTCCACATCCTCATCAGCACTTGTTGTTCTTAGTCTTTTCGATGCTGGCCATCCTTACTGCCATGAGGTGATATCTCACGGTGGTTTTAATTAGCATTTCACTGATGATTAGTGATGTGGAGCATCTTTTCTTATGCCTGTTGGCCATCTGAATTTCTTCTTTGGAGAACTGTCTCTTCACATCCTCCACCCATTTTTTAATTGGGTTATTTGCTTTTTGGGTGTTGAGGTGTGTGAGTTCTTTATATATTTTGGATGTTAACTCATTGTCAGATATGTCATTTACAAATATATTCTTCCATACTGTAGAATGCCTTTTTGTTCTACTGATGGTGTCCTTTGCCATACAGAGGCTTTTACTTTGATGTAGTCCCATGTGTTCATTTTTGTTTTTGTTTCCCTTGCTTGAGGACATGTGTTCAGGAAGAAGTTGCTCATCTTTATATTCAGGAGATTTTTGCCTATGTTGTCTTCCAAGAATTTTAAGGTTTCATGGCTTACATTCAGGTCTTTGATCCATTTTAAGTTTACTTTTGTGTATGGGGTTAAACAACAGTCCAGTTCAATTTTCTTGCCTGTATGTGTCCAGTTTTGTGAATACCAACTGTTGAAGAGGCTGTCATTTCCCTATTGCATGCCCAAGGCTCCTTTATCATATATTAATTGACCATATATGGTTGGGTTTATATCGGGGCTCTCTATTCTGTTCCATTGGTCTATGGTTCTGTTCTTGTGCCAGTACCAAATTGTCTTGATTACTGTGGCTTTGTAGTAGAGCTTGAAGTTAGGAAGCATAATCCCCCCAGCTTTATTCTTCCTTCTCAGGATTGCTTTGGCTATTTGGGGTCTTTTGTGGTTCTATATGAATTTTAGAACAATTTTCTCTAGTTCATTGAAGAATGCTGTTGGTATTTTGATAGGAATTGCACTGAATTTGTAGATTGCTTTAGGCAGGATGGCCATTTTGACAATATTAATTCTTCCTATCCATGAGCACGGGATGTGTTTCCATTAATTGGTATTTTCTTTAATTTTTCTCATGAGTGTCTTGTAGTTTTCAGTGTATAGGTCTTTCACTTCCTGGTTACGTTTATTCCTAGGTATTTTATTCTTTTTGATGCAACTGTGAATGGAATTGTTTTCCTGATTTCTCTTTCTGCTAGTTTACCATTAGTGTATAGGAATGCATTAGATTTCTGTGTATTGATTTTGTATACTCCAACTTTGCTGAATTCAGGCATTAAATCTAGTAGATTTGGAGTGGATTCTTTAGGGCTTTTTTATGTACAGTATCATGTCAGATGCAAACAGGGACAGTTTAACTTCTTCTTTGCCGATCTGGATGCCTTTTATTTCTTTGTGTTGTCTGATTGTCATGGTTAGACCTCCAGAACTATGTTGAATAGAAGTGGGGAGAGTGGGCATCCTTGTCTTATTCCCGATCTTAAAGGAAAAGCTTTCAGAGCTTTATTATGTCCCTCCTTCTACTGACTTTGGGCCTCATTTGTTCTTCTTTTTCTAGTTTTGTTAATTGTGAGTTTAGAGTTTTCATAAGGAATTGTTCTTCTTTCTTCAGGTCGGCCTGTATTGCAATATGCTTTCTTCTTAGCACTGCCTTCACTGCGTCCCACAGATTCTTGTGGTGTTGAATTATTGTCATTTTTATCTCCACATATTGCTTGATCTCTGTTTTTATTTGGCCATTGATCCACTGGTTATTTAGGAGCATGTTGTGAAGCCTCCATGTGTTTGTGGGATTTTTTCATTTTCTTTCTAGTTTCATAACTTTGTGGTCTGAGAAACTGGTTGATAAAATTTCAATCTTTTCGAATTTACCAAGGCTCTTTTTGTGGCCTAGTATATGATCTATTCTTGAAAATATTCCATGTGCACTTGAGAAGAATGTGTATCCTGCTGCTTTTTGGTGTAGAGTTCTATAGATGTCTGTTACGTCCATCTGTTCTAATGTGTTCTTCAGTGCCTCTGTCTCCTTACTTCTTTTCTGTCTGGTTGATCTGTCCTTTGGAGTAAGTGCTGTGTTGAAGTCTCTTAAACTGAATGTATTGCATTCTATTTCCCCCTTCAATTCTGTTAGTATTTGTTTCACTTATGTTGGTGCTCCTGTGTTGGGTGCATAGATATTTATAATGGTTATATCCTATTGTTGCATTGACCCCTTTATCATTATGTAATCTCCTTCTTTATCTCTTGTGACTTTCTTTGTTTTGAAGTCTATTTTGTCTGATACAAGTACTGCAACTCCTGCTTTTTTCTGCCTATTAGTTGCATGAAATATCTTTTTCCATCCTTTCACTTTTAGTCTGTGTATATCTTCCGGTTTGAAATGAGTCTCTTGTAGGCGGCATGTAGATGAGTCTTGTTTTTTTATCCATTCAGTGACTCTATGTCTTTTGATTGGTGCATTCAGACCATCTACATTTAGGGTGATTATTGATAGGTATGTACTTATTGCCATTGCAGGATTTAGATTCGTGGTTACCAAAGGTTCAAGGTTAACTTCCTTACTATCTAAGAGTCTAGCTTAACTCAATTAGTATGCTATTACAAACACAATCTAAATTTTCTTTTTTTCTCCTCCTTTTTCTTCTTCCTCCATTCTTAATATATTAGGTATCATATTCTGTACTCTTTGTCCCTTGATTGACTTTGTGGCTAGTTGATTTAATTTTGCATTTGCTTAGTAATTAACTGTTCTACTTTCTTTAATGTGGTTTTATTACCTCTGGTGACAGCAATTAAACCTTAGGAATACTTCTGTCTATAGCAGTCCCTCAAAAAGACACTGTAGAGACCATTTGTGGGAGGTAAATTCTCTCAGCTTTTGCTTATCTGGAAATTGTTTAATCCCTCCTTCAAATTTAAGTGATAATCTTGCTGGATAGAGCATTCTTATTTCAAGGCCCTTCTTCTTCATTGCATTAAATACATCATGCCACTCCCTTCTGGCCTGTAAGGTTTCTGCTGAGAAGTCTGATGTTAGCCTGATGGGCTTTCCTTTGTATGTGATCTTATTTCTTTCTCTGGTTGCTTTTAATAGTCTGTCCTTATCCTTGATCTGCAGATTGGGGAAGTTTTCATCAATTACCTCCTCAAAGACACTTTCTATCCCTTTTTCTCTCTCTTCTTCTTCTGGTCCCCCTATAATGTGAATATTGTTCCATTTGGATTGGTCACACAACTCTCTCGGTATTCTTTCATTCTTAGAGATCCTTTCCTTTTTTCTCTCTGTGCCTCAGCTTCGTGGTATTCCTCTTCTCTAATTTTTCATTTATCCTCTCCACTGCATCTAATCTTCTTTTAAAACCTTCCATTGTATGTTTCATTTCTGATACTGTGTTCCGTAATGATTGGATCTCCAACTGGAATTCATTCCTGAGTTCTTGAATATTTTTCTGTACCTCCATGAGCATGTTAAGGATTTTATTTTGAAATCTCTTTCAGGAAGATTAATGAGGTCAATTTCATTTGAATCTTTCCCTGGTGTGTTCATAATTTTGCTTTGAACCATGTTCCTTTGACATTTCATATTTGTCTGTGGTGCCTTCTACTGCCCAGAAGCTCTACTCTCTGGAGCTGCTTAGGCCCTGGAGCAGTGTCAAGGGTTGCAGGGGAGTGGCATTGGTGCCCAGGGGGAGGAAAGAGCTGTTTCCTGCTTCCCAGCTGCTATGCCTGCCTCCACTGCCTGAACCAGTGGGCCAAGCACAAAGGTATAAGCCCCTATGCTTTGTGTTTGTGGCTGCTGTAGGCGGGGATTCCCTCTAGCTGGCCTAACACAAGGGCAGCATTTGCCAGTTCACGAGCCAGGTGCGGGCTGTCCAGGAGGAAGGCGCAGCTGGCTGCATATCATGGAGTGGAGCTTTAGTGCTGCATAGCCAGCCAGGGGGCTGGAGCACCTGAAGATCATGAAAGTTCCTAAACTGCTGGGCAGAGTGCACCCGGACAATTTTGTCTACCTGTCCTTTCTCCTGAACAGTAAGCTCTGTGCAATCCTTGCCCCTTTAGCCGCCCTCTCAGTATTAGGAAGTCTCTCAGTCTTTTCACCCTTCTTTTGTCCCAGAGGCAGCCAGATATGGATCCCTGTTTTCCACAAGTGGCTGGAATCTCAGTCTCTCCAGGTATTCTGCCCATCTTAGCTTCCCAATGCCCCTAATCATGAGAGCACCATGCAATGTAGGTTTGTGGTCCCAGAGCAGATCTCCAGAACTAGGTGTTCAACAGTCCCAGGCCTCCACTCCCTCACCACTCCATTTCTCTTCCTCCTGCCAGTGAGCAGGCGTGGGAGAAGGGCTCGGATCTCACTGGGTCATGACCTTGCTACATTACTCCGTTCCGTGAGATTTATTCTTTTCTCCAGGTTTATACAGTCTGGTGCAGTCCTCTTTCCTGTTGCTCTTTCAGAATTAGTTGTATTAAATTATATTTTCATATTATATGTGGTTTTATAAAGAAGCCTCTGTCTTACCTCTCACTTGGCCATCTTTTTGGGGGTACATTTCTATTTCGCATAGAGAATGAGGCCAGGCCCATATGACAAGGTAAAGCTCTGGACATCAATTCAAAGAGGAAAAGGAACCAATGGGGTATAAATACCATTAAGCAAAATACTCATCTTACTATTTAAGCCAAGGTGGATCAGGCAGTGAAACTTCACACAAGAGGTGATAAAAGCAGAAACTCAAACAGGAAAGGCAGTCAGCCTGGTGATGGCCAACAACAGATGTCAGGAACTAAGCCACTGTATGACTTCGGTTCTAGGTAATAAATTCAACTCACTTCAGCATAAGGTAAGAACTTCTACACTACAGAACCACAATAATACTCCATATCAGGAGCCCATCTCCTGGAAGGTAAAGAACACACAACAGGAGCCAAATATTGTAGGGTATAATTTTTTAAAAACAACCAAATCATTTGGACACTAGAGTGCTAAAAACAGAGGGCAACATTTATTCAAACCTAGCCAATGGCTATTTTTATAGCTCTTGTTATGCTTCTCTGACATATATCAAGGATTGGTCCTAGAATGTAAACTAGAGCTAATCCTAAAACTGACATGGGGTGGAGTAGCAGCAGATTTAGGAAAATGTGGGGTTTGGAAGCCAGGCAAACTATTATACTTCTCATTTATCATGGTAAAACCTTTACTCAAAAGTTAAAGTTCAATTCAAAACTAAATTTTGAGTATTGAAAGCAAATAAATTGCCAATTATTTAAAGATTCTGAAGTGTTCCTGCAATTAATGCTAACCAAAAAAGCATTTACACTTAAAAGACTTTACTTTGTGTCCCACCTCCCAGAAATATTGGTATCCGATACATAGGACCTGGGGAGGTTAACTGAGCCTCATACAAGACTCTAGGTATTGTTGTAGGCATCACAAGAATTTTCCTATTGTAAAACAGAAAAAATGAACTTTGGTTTAGCTATCAGCAAGGTGAAACAAAACACCTCACCAATAATCTTACACCTGTTTAAAAAGTACACTGAGGAAAACATGGAAGAAAAACACTACAGTATCTCTTTGACATGAATTCAAAATGTACTTATGCTCCACATTCTGCAACATTCAGGTTGAATTCTTGGGAAACCTAGAACTGAGAAGATACATCTAAACCTACTATGACCTTACAATTCTATGCCATGTAGCCTCCACAGTGAAAGAGAATAAAAAAGCTCATAGATCTTATAGTGTCTGGTATTTGAATAACAGTATGGTTTTTCACATGTGATATTGTAATAAAATACACTGCTCTGTATTCTGCAGTGGGATATTGGCCTAACTGGACATAGGTAGGAGACAGATAGAATTAAAATCAACCTAAGAAAACAGTGAGAATAGCTACCACTTAGTGAATGCTTACCATGTAGCAGTTACTATACTAATCACTTTCCAGGTTTTAATCATTTACTCTTCACAAATACCTTGAAGTGCATATTATTATTCTCATTTCACAGTTAGGAAACTGAGACCCACAGAGTTTAGACTATTTATTCAATAACATATAGCTAATAAAAAAAATGAAACTAGGACTTAACAAGGTCTGTCTAATCACAAAGATTTCTTCCTATTACACCACCATCTGGAATGATAGAGTAGCCCCTAGTTTCCAGAGGTTCCAAGAGACTAATTACATTCAATCCCTTCAAGTGTTTTCTCCAGGAAAATTAGACAAAAATGATATTAACTCCAAAACCACGTTAGTTTGATGTAGTTTTACGTTTAACTGTCAAATCACTTTAATCAACTGTTTCCCTATCCAGCTGTGACCAAGAAGCTAGTCATGTCAATACTATAATGGTTGACATGCTAGATTTCCACCACTTGTCCTCTGCCATAACCAGTGTCACACTGTGCCGCATCCAAGTTGTATTTACCATTCACTGAGTGCCAGGCCCTGGTCTCCTTTCTTCTCTCATATACTCAAGCTAAAGCTAAAGAGTGTTCTCTGAAAGAGATAAGATACTGTGTCTGTATTTTCCACCATATATTTATACTGCCCAATCTGAGTGGGACTTTAAGTTTGTTCAGAAATTCATTCCTTCATTCATAGATAGCAATATCCACTAAGTCCCTACTGTGTGCCGAGCCTAATTCTAAGCACTAGAAATAGAGTGAATAAATTAATCAGACAAAATCCCTACCATCATGAAACTTACAATTTGTGAGAAAGACAGAATAAAAGTATATAATACAATTCTGAGTAGTAAGTGTTATTAAGAAGGAGGGATCCATCGAAATTTGCAACCCTAACAGATCTCTTCAGTGGCTCTTCAAATTCCTTTTCACTTTTCTCATATCTGTGATCCTATATACAGTCCCCTAAATCTCTGGAGATTACGTTTCCTTCAATTTTACAGATAAGATAGTGGCTAGTCATCATTTATACTCCTGGCTTTTCTCTAGCTCAAAGTATCTCTGTGCCTTCACCCATGCTATTGGGGAGAAAGCTCTCAGTTCCCAGCAAAAGCAAATTCAACCAAGCTGGTTTATAGAAAAAGAAACTTATGGGCTTCCATACTGAAAATGCTAGAAGTAATTAGGCTTTGGGCACACAGCAGAAGTTTCAGTCTTTTGATTTTCTCTATTTTGCCCTTTTTTAGGCTTAAGCTCCATCCTGAAACTCCATTGAAGGACAGCTGCCAGCAGCATGTTTCCTCATTCATATTCCAGGATTGAGAGTTAGTCACTTTTACAGCATCATAAAAATCCTAAAAATTGTAAACTCTGGCTAAACCAACACTGAAACAATTATCAGGAAATGCCTTAGGAAGATTGGATTGAATCTGAATCTATCAGCAGAGCAAAGAAGGTGGGATTACACTGAGTGGATTAGGACAATTGGGAAGAAACTCAAAGCTGGGATCAATTACATTAACCTGCATGCCTCCCTGCATGGTGGCGTGAGTAATAAGGAGACGACCACAATGTTCCTTGTTTTGTCCTTTGTTCCATAGTATGTTCATAGAGAAGCAGTATTCTCCCTCCTTGCTAAGGCAGTTTAAATTTTAGAATGACCATCATTCTGAAAAAAATTTATACAGAATAAACCTCAAGTTAATATACGTATATATAACAGCAATTCAAATAAATGTTTAAATGTCTATTACATTAAATTGTGCTATATAACTGTGTAGCCAAATTACCTTTCTACTGCCTACTTTGATTACTTGATGAGTATTATACAGTTCTGTCCAGTGTGTTTATTATGTATATGCTGCATCTCTGGATATATCTGATTTCCAGTGACTGTTGTAGTAACCATAATCAAGAAAGGTAAAGTAAGTGTTTAGACCACTTAAGGATGAAGTTCTAGGTCATCCTACCAGGAAAACCCCAAGACTAACTAAAATTTTGGAAGAAGGTAAGGGAAATCTAAACTCCCTAGATAATGGAGGGAAAAAATTATGAATATCAATTATGTCCTTGACACCAGCTTCAGTTGCAAGGACTACAGCTTATTACCTACACTTAACAAGAGTAATCATCTTGATTCAAGGTTTTTAGGGTGATGGCAACAACTGGCTATTGCTTTGAAGATGCTACACTGATTGGAATTATAACTCTCCTTATAAACATATATAAAGCATCCATTCTCCCAAAAGTGGACACCCTGTAAGATCATGTGCTAGTTAAATATGGGAGAGTTCATATAAATGCATATTAGATACAATTCATGTACAACCTCAGATAAGTCCAGCTCCTAAGACTTGAGTTGCATACTCAGTTAGGTTTCTTGTACTTCCAGTAAGTTCTGTTACCAAAAATAGGTGAGGAATTTGGAAATTTCTATTAGTTGATCTGTTTAATGTACAGTTATCATCTGTCTTTCACATGACATAGCAATAATCAAGGAATTAGAACATAATAGCTATTTAATTAGATTTAACTGTAATACTACAAGGCACACAATTCAATCATTCTTGATTATTATGAAGACATTTGGGGATATACTGGCTCTGATCAACACTATGAACATCATGTATCAAAGTCTGGCAAAGCATAGGAGTGACATTTAACAGTGACTTGTGATTGAATACTGGTTGTCAGAAATTTTCTTTCATTTTGTTTTTCTAGGGGAGGGGGTTCTTGGTTTTGTTTTGTCAGAAATTTTCATGAATAAGTTTTTCTTTTTTATTTCAAGAGAACACAGTAAGAGACAATATGCAAATATTCCCTCAAAATGAAACCAATTCCTTCCTGCAAAGGAAGATATCTTAAGTAAAATTACCCACTGGGGTCCAAATCAGTGTAACAAATGTGCCAGTAAACACAGAACACAACCATTTGTTCCCATGTCAATCATATGCTATTAGGCAAGTACAAAATCAGTACACTTGTCCAGTTTCTTATCACCACTAAAAGAAAATCTACCTTTGTGTCTTTACCAGGTCTACCTATAAGCTTCCTGTGTGGCTAATCTGTAGTTCCTTAAACTCCCAGAGTAGAATTTCATGTTCTGTAAAAATTTAAACTAGATTCAAAAAATATATAATGATTACTTTTTATGATTTATTCATCACCATTATTTTCATAATTTTTGCTTAATCTTATTTTCAAAACTAGTTGCTAAAATAAAATTACTTTTTACCTTCAATCTACTTGAAATCGTGCATTATTCTTTATCCATAGCTTTACTTCTTGTCTTAGAGACAGCAGCCCTTTTCAAACTAAAATAAACTCCTATCTTTCTGCCCACTAGCTTCTTTATACCATGACATCAATATCTTGTAATTATTTTAACCAATATTCATTAGAAATATTCTCCCAGCCCTTCCTCGTGATCTACATAGTCTCTTAAATCTACTTCCTATGGTTATTACCCAGGAAGAAGTCCAAGGCCCATCACGAGGTCCATGATCTCTCTGTTCCAAATCAACCACAATTCTCATTGCAGAGTAAAGTGAACCCAGACTTCTGAGTAAAACAAATTGGCAAGCAGAAGTAGAATATAGAGCTGCCATCAACATGAGCACAGTAAAGACTTGCTGTGGGAAGGGTTGGAGGGCTGGCAAAGGCAAAACTTTAGAACAATTGGGCTTTTTTCTGCAGCATCCAAACCTCCCCTGTGCAGCCCTTCCAGAAAGGCCACAGAACCTCATGCAAAGCAATCAATGCACTTGTTTCTCCTTCCTCTTAAAAATGAAATTCATCAGAGATGATCTTTTGATGTATTTAAAACTTAGACTAAATGTGTTGCTCTTACCTTCCTTATGTGAAATTTCTTTTCAAATACAATACAGCTGTACAAGATTAAAAGCCTTGTGCCTATTAGGAGAATTAAGAGTATCTGGAAGTAAGCTAGGGAAGTATAATGGTCATATTTTGTTTTTATCTGAGCAGTACTCAGATTTTGCAGTGGGATGCTGCCTTTGCCTTTTGAACAAAGGTAGGTGGAGCATCCAGCACAACTGCCTCGCCTCCCCTAGTTCTTAAGTCCTCAGCAGAGTGTCTCAAAGGATGACAACTTTTGGTTTCCATCCTAAGGCTAGGAGAAGCACCCTAAAATGGACGTGCTTTTCTTCTTGCCCTAGATCTCCAGGGCTTCTCTGGTTGCCGCTGTGCTTCAGTGTCCAATTCTGAAGCCACAATCATCCAACAAATTTAATTCTTACTGTTTGCCAGAGACTCTTTCTATTGCAACTGAAGCATTTAAACTTACAGAAGGAGGAAATTTGGATGCAGAATAGCCATTACGTACTGCCTAAAATCACTCTGTGTGGACAACTGCCTGTGCCATCTTTGTAGCAGGCTGATTTCTACTTCATATTTTGGAGAAAAAACTAGCATGGATCTTGTATTTCATTTCCAGCTAAAATTCTCCCTTATACATAGCCTGAATTCTCCTTGGTGTTAATTTATTTCCAATCTCTTTCTCCTTGGTGTTAATTTATTTCCAATCTCTGACTTTAACAAGACAGACACTGAGCTGCACAAAATTAATTAGATTTTTTTTTCCATTTTAATTGGAATGAGAGTTAGGATAATCACTGACTCTTCATGATACTATCCCAAATGTCCAACAGCAATACTAATACATACTTTAAGGACAGTGACTAAAAGAGGTAAAACAGAAATCAAAACTGTCATTAGGAAAGAGATGAAGGAAATTTATTTTAAGCAAAAATAAATTTATGAATGTGTGATGGTTATCTTCCAATATACATAAACAACTATCATGTAGAAAGGTTAAAAGTTAGAGTAAAAGTAAATGTTATAGAGTACATATTTAGTTCAATATGAGAAATGCCTTTCAACCACAATTTCCTGAACAGGGAACTAGCCACAGTGTTAAACAGAAGTTCTTCTCTGGAAATGTTTAAGAAAAGGCATGTGGGAGTGTAAAATATTTCAACCACTGTGGAAAGTTCCTCAAAAACTCAAAATAGAAACACCATTTGACCCAGGAGCCCAGTATGAAAAAAAGACACATGCACCCTTATGCTTATTGCAGCACTATTTACAATAGCCAAGAAATGGAAGCAACCTAAGTGTCCATCAGTAGATGAATGTATAAAGAAGATGTGGTCCATATACACAATGGAATATTATTCAGCCATAAGAAGAAAACAGATCCTACCATTTGTAACAACATGGATGGAGCTAGAGGGTATTATGCTCAGTGAAATAAGCCAGGCAGAGAAAGACAAGTACCAAATGATTTCACTCATAAGTGGAGCATAAGAACAAAGCAAAAACTAAAGGAATAAAACAGCAGCAGACTCACAGAACCCAAGAATGTACTAACAGTTACCAAAGGAAAAGGAATTAGGGAGGATGGGTGGGAAGGGAGGGATAAGGGGGGAAAGGGGGCATTACGATTAGCATGTATAATGTGGGGGGGGAACATGGGGAAGGCAGTGTAACACAGAGAAGACAAGTACTGATTCTATAACATCTTACTACACTGATGGACAGTGGCTGTAATGGGGTTGTGGTGGGGACTTGATAATAGGGGGAGTCTAGTAACCATAATGTTGTTCATGTAATTGTACATTAATGATAGAAAAAGAATAAGAAAAGGCACAAATGACATTTATATGGAAAACTAGAGAATTCAGCTCTCAGATTCTATATTTCTATCTACCCCAAACTAAAATTTCAGTTGCTTTGCTTCATATTCACAGAATAGAGCTAGCTAATATCTATTCCAACTAAAGTACTTTTCATGCAGAGGGTAATCATGCATAAAAAGAAACAATGATTGTAGATTAATGATACCAAAATTTAAAAAAATAGTAAAAAAAAGAAACAATGGGACTTCTGAAAGTTACTCCCAAATGTTGCATAGTTCACATTTTTATTTAATTTCTAGAATTGTACTCTTTGGATTCATGCCTTGTATGTTAAATATAATTATCTTTTTATATTTGATATACAAAATAAGTCACCATTTTCAAACAGGAAGAAATCATCTAGGACAAACCAGTAGCAGATGTACTTATTTATACTTTGGGTTGGCAAATCCAAGATGGCCTCATCTGAGAGGAATAGGAACAGTTTATTGGCTAAAGTTTCATATTAATCTGAACCAAATTTTTGTACCATCATTAGCTTTATGGAAGATTTTAGTTCTGCATTTAAGAAGAGTGGTAGGCACATGCTTTGTGCAGGTTTTCTAAGAAGGGGCTTCCAGATCAGTGTTTGATGAAGTAATAAATATAAGTCTCTGACTTCCATGGGCAGTACAGGCACAGTAAAAAATTGTTTTATGACAACAGCTTAACATGTTACAGTGTAGTAATATTCTTTCTTCTATACTACAAATGCCACAGTGGTGTAATCTATGTATATATTCAATGATAATCCTGTAGAGCATATTACCATAGCAAAGGAGAAATGAATTGGCAACGAAAGCAGCCATACTGAATATGTCAGTCCTAAACTAACCATTCTGTTTCCTTGACTCTTCTTACCAATTTGAACATTTTCATAACTAAAAATAGCCCTCAAAATCAACCAGTCATTAAGAAAGAAGCTTCAACATCCCAAGTGTCCATCAGTAGATGAATGGATAAAGAAGATGTGGTCCATATACACAATGGAATATTATTCAGCCATAAGAAGAAAACAAATCCTACCATTTGCAACAACATAGATGGAGCTTGAGGGTATTATGCTCAGTGAAATAAGCCAGGTGGAGAAAGCCAAGTACCAAATGATTTCACTCATGTATGGAGTACAACAACAAAGCAAAATTGAAGGAACAAAACAGCAGTAGACTCACAGACTCCAAGAAGGGACTGCTGGTTACCAAAGGGAGGTGGGAGGGGAAGGATGGGTGAGGAAGGAGGGAGAAGGGGATTAAGGGGTATTATGATTGGCACACATAATGTAGGGGGGTTATGGGGAAGGCAGTATAGTGCAAAGAAGACAAGTAGTGACTCTACAGAATCTTACTATGCTGATGGACAGTGACTGCAATGGGTGTGTGGGTGGGACTTGATAATATGGGTGAATGTAGTAAGCACAATGTTGCTCATGTGAAGTAAGATTGTATATCAATGATACCTTAATAATAAAAAAAAGAAACAAGCTTCAGCATTGTACCTACAAATAAATATTTTTTTATCATATGCATTGATTTGTCAAGCTTTACAAAGAAGCAAATTGGAATGATTTTACTACAAATATGCAATTTGCCTCCATATGTCTCCATGAAGGGTCGTATCCCCAACTGACTTAGGGAATTTAACTCATTAGCTTAAACAATTAGAAATTAATTGACGTGGGGAATTGAAGGAAGCCTGAATGAATAACTTTAGGCATCCTGTCTTACATCAAGGAATTTCAAATTTAATACTCAAAATTCCAGCAAGGGATCAACAAGTCATATAACAACTATTTACACAATTAAACATAGAAACCAATATGCAGTATCATTTCTAGCCTTTTTCTTCATGCAGTATTTTTATTTGTTACCTGGTCACCTGAAAATATATAAAATATATGTTTACTAAGAAATCTTTTATTAATTTATATTTATGTTTTTTAAAATATGTCTCTTGTGTTGTGTATATACCTTAAAACAATTAGTTTCAACCAACTTAGCAATGAAAAGTATGATGAAGCTGGAAAGTCATTTAGCCTACTAAATGATTCACTACCTTTTAAGATTAATAAATTCTCAATAGAAGAAAAAGATAGGCATCTATTGCATTAGAAATAAATGACACAGACTTATTTTCCTCTTCCAGATTTAAAATCCACAGCCCAGTCTTGAAGGAGACAAGAATGTTAGAGAGCGATAGAGAAGACCTTGCTAAAACTACTGGAACTCCAAACAGGCTTCTTGCAACCTGTTCTAAATTGCAAATAAGTAGCTAAGAATATCAGGGATGGGTTCCCTCTCAGACTGCTTCTGGAGTGTTGTGTTCAGTTCTTAAATACTGTTTAGTTTTTAACAATAGTGCTATGTTCTTATTAAATACTAAACAATATTTAAGAACATCAACAAACCAGATTATACTGAAAGGTGAGTGGTTAGATAGAAACTCACCTGGAATTATGCCAAGAGGAACAGCTGAAGGAAATTAGACTGTTAAGTTTGGAGTAAGAGAAAATAAAAGTGTTAAGTTTCCAGCAGAGGAAGAAAGAGCTATAATATTTTCAATTCTAAAGGCTTTTCATGGATAAGAGAGTTTATAATTTTTGGTATGTTAAGAAGTTTCAGGGATGCAAATTTAGTTCATTAAGAGGAACAGATTTTAAAATGCAGAAGTATTTGAAGATGAAACTGGCCACTATATGAGACTGGTAGACCTTCGGTTGGAGTTATTATGGTGTAGCCTAGAGAATTACTTAGCAGAAATATTAAAGAGGGAATTCAAGCAGTGGAGTGATGAATACCTGAACTGTATGAATTTCAAAGTACCTGTCCAATATTAAGATTCTGAATTTTAAAACAGAAATACCATATACTTTCAGTGGTTTCATCTCCCTAGCAGGAGATTCCCACTGTTTTAGAGTATCTATTGCAAACCTGGCAGAAAAGAGGATTTGACTCAAAGACAGTGAAAGTTCACGGAAAATTGAAAAATGAAAAAGTGCAAATGCTCTGTAAAGATCACACACACACACACATACATGCACACAAATTCACTTCCAAACTTAAAACTGGAACTAAAGAAAGCCCTAAACAGAAGCATAAAGAATTAACATACTAAATTTCAAAAGTAAATATTTTGTTTATAAAACACAAATGTGTGGTTAGCTAAATCAAGGTTACATTAAGGTAGACATGACTCAACAGATGACTAGACACAGGATAGTGTTACTAAAGCAGACAGAGTCTTTTCTAAATTTTACATCAAATGACCCCTTGAAATGTTCTGTATTGTTTGGCCCTTTTTAATAATGAAAATAAATATCAGAATAAAAACAATGAAACTGTGTTCACTGAAGACACACATGGCAATTTTAAAACATTCCTTAAAATTATTTGAAATACTCTCCCATCCAGAGGTGGGGTCAATTCTCCTCTCCTCAGATCTGGGCTCTGTGACTGATGGACCAATAGAATACTTCAGAAGACATGCAGGGCCTGTTTCCACACCCAGGCTTTAAGAAAATTGGCAGCTTCCACTTCCTGACTCTTGGGACACTCTCACTCGGAATTCAGCCACCATTCTGTGAGGAAGTTCATGTACCCAACCAAGAGGCCAACATGGAAAGGAAAAGAGGTGCTTGGCCCTTGGCCCCAGCTGAGCTTCCCTCCAACTCGAGTCAAAGCCATATAAATGAGTCATCTTGGAAATGATCTTCCAGCCCCTGGTCAAGCCACCCCAGCTGACTTTGTCGAGTACACGAGCCCTTCCCACTGAGCCCTGAAAATTTCAAGATTAAATAAAAAATAGTTGTTCTTTTTTAAGTACCTAAGTTTGTGGGTAGATTGTTATACAACAACGTATAACCAGAATCAAAACCAAAACTGGCCACATGCATCTTACTTTGCAGTTTTCTTTCCTCTTTAAGCATATTTTGTTTTCTAACACCTAGAATACTGATTTTCCAACTCTTCTTATAACTTTGTTTACCAGATGTCTTTTCCTGGATTTTACATATATAGGATGTAATATAGGGTATATTTTTTAAAACATCTAAATAAATTCATTATAATTTTTAATTGAGAATTTTACAGTACTCTTTGAAATCATCACAGATATTGGAAAAATCAATTACAAAAGTGAATATAGAAATCATCATGCCTGGAGCATATGGGAGTTAAAAGACAGAGAATATAAATATGTCCCCATGTCAAAATCATCCAGAGTTCTCCCTCCCCTATTCCAGAAGAATATTTTCAATTGAGGAGGGATTTTATAGATGTTTTTGTCCATGCTATGACACTTAATTATAAATATCATACAATAAATAAACAGCACAGATTTAAGTCTCAAATGCAGGCATCATGATTCTTCTCCATATGTTTTCACAAAACACAAATGCCCTTGAAAAATCAAACTAAACAAAATGAATATAAAGGTAAAATGTATACAAATTTATTTACAGCCACAATTTTTACATTTATATTATACATTTACATATTTATACATTTCCTATGGTTAACTGCTCTTTGCCGAGCATTATAAATGATAGGACTAGAAGGTACTCAGTCTATGCTTCACAAAGTTCATGCTGTAAAGTACATGTATTTTAAGCAATTAGAGAACTACGATGTGCAGGAGATAAAGGGCTGGGTGGGTCAAAGTAAGGAAAGAGTCAGAATAGTGTTAGATTTGTCAAGAAAGTATTCAACCACATGTGGAATATGTTAAGGGTACAATGTCATTAAAACTAAGGAACTACAGTAGGAAACAGGCAGAAATAATAGTGGATATACATATGCTGGGGCTATTAAACAGCAGATTCTTGATTGCCTAGTTGAAGTATTTAGATTTCCTCCAACAAACAAGGAGCCACTGTAGCAATTTAAAATTCTGCCGCCTCTTCCATCACAATGTCTCCAAGCTTAACGAGCATACTGTTAGCTCTGCATGAAATGTTTCCCTCTTTTTTGCCCTGAAAAAAATCCTATTCATCCTTCAAGAGTCAACTCAAAGTTACCTTCTCTGTAATGGCTTCTTTAACCCCAGATCCTATACATCAATCTAGAAGTACTTCTTTACAATACTTTTATAGCATTTGCCATTTTATGTTATAATTCATTTGCTTAATGCTTTCTTCTTACTCTCTGGTAAATGAATTGTTTAAGGTCATGTACTCTTTCTTATTCCTACCACAATGCCTGGCACAGATCGGACACAGTAAAATTTATGATTAATACATGTCAAATTAAGGATCAAGTTTGTCATATTCTCTTCTATGCTCAGAACTGATACCCAAATTTTATGCAAAATGCAAGTAAATAAAACGACCCTCAAAACACTCAGATGCTAAATAAATGTCTCCTTCCTCAAGGGAAATTTACTACTCATTATGAGCCCAGCATTTGCTAAAAAATCCATGACATAAGCAAGAAAATTATCGATTGCATTCTTTCTCCATTAGGCATAAAATCTCTGAATGCAAACACAAGAAAAAGTATAAACTGGACTTAATCAAAGTGTGGAAATCAGCATCTTAGAATTAATTCTAGTATACTTACTACAAATTCAATTACAGTTATTACTGTGAGTACCATGCCCCATCTTTATAATCTAGTTTCATTTCAATGCCAAGTGAGAGGAAGACTTAAGATTTCCATGGGCCCACAAGCCTCATTAAGCTTCAGGCATATCGGACCATGGGGGACTAATTTACAAATCATGGTCAGTGCTAAATCAAGAAACAAAAGTAAAGAACCACTTTATATGATGCTTTTAAACAGCACAAAGGGAAAAGTCATGAAACAATCCATATATAATGTCTGAGGTAGAATTTCAGCTCATTTTAAGCTTCTGAAAACTTAAGTAAAAGAATTTTCTTTGGTCAGCTTGTGTCTTATTTTAAACTCTGTAGATTTTATCACATTGAGAAAAAAGAAAGAAAAAGCCCAAACCCCACATTGTTAAGGGAAAGAAAATCCCACTAGAAAACTGTTTCTTTGGGTAGAAATCTGTTAAATTCATTCCCTTTTATTTGTATTTTCACTAAGTTTCCATAAAACATTTAATTAAAAGTAACACTCTTCTCATAAACTAAAAAGAAGGAAAATCTGACAAAGCATTCATTATTCATTCATTATATAAATCATTATTAATCACATACTTAAAGCAAAAAATATTGATTTAAAACTGATTTATGCACTGTCCTTTAGGAATGATTAAACAATTATTATTCATAACACCAAACAATTATTATGGAGTATGTGGTATAAAATCAGTAAGTGCTCAGGGCAAATGTACAAAAATAAAATATAAAAACAAAAACTGCTTGGAAAAGTTGGAAAAAGCATTAGAGGGAATGATAGTTTATCCTGAAGAATTCAAAGCAGTTCGGAAAGCAGGACTAGCATGGGCAAAAAAAAAAAAATAGATGGAAGCACAAACAAGAATGATCTATTCTGCAAATAGTAATGGCTCAGTGTGGCTACAGCCTATGGATTAGGGAGGGAAGTGGCAGGAAAGGGGCTAGAAAGGTAAGAAGAAGCCTGCCTGCTTAGGGCTTTGTACACTTTGCAAAGAAATTTGAACTTTATCTTCTGGGCAGTTAAGAAGCCACGAAGGAATGGAGTATTTGTGGGGAAGGATAACATCATAAGATTTATGTTAGGAAAAATAACCCTGCACTCAGCATGAAGAATAGGTGGAAAAGAGTAAAACTAGAAGCTGGAAGGTTAGGTAGGCCAATACAAAATGAAGGTGAGAATCAACATATAACTAAGGCAGAAGACTGACAGTAGGGAACAGATATTAGAGTTCTGTGGTAGAATCCACAGAACTTGGTGACTAGGGGTGAGACAGAGAGGAGGCTACAATAACTACAGATTTCAATTTAAGGACTATGTGAATAGTGGTGACATCAGTTATAATAGAGAATTCAAGAGACAGAACAGGTTTCGGGGAGGAGAGATAACAATGAGTTCAGTTTTGTTTGTGTTGGCTCTGATTTCAAACCCGGGCATCCAGGAAACAGGTCTGGAGCTCAGAATAAATGTTTGGACTGAAATCACAGATTTGGAAGCCAGCATATAAATCAAGAAGCAAAATTAAATTGTGTGTAAAATGAGAAAGAAGCCAAGGTAAACTGAGAAGGAAAGACTAGAGAACCAGGAAAAAAAGGTGATCAGTGTGCTAGGGGCCAAGGAGCAATGTTTTTAACCAAAAAGTTTTCTGGATGTGTTTGCTTCAAGGAAATATGGCAATATGAGTATTTGGAGAACTTACAGGGTAGATTGATTAGGATCTATTTAGAGATGGATCGAGAAGCCTTTGGAAAGGAGGTGGGAGGAATATACTCTTTCTTAATCCTTAAGAAAGAGACAAGAGGCAAAGAAGTGTGGTTCAAGAATAATGGGTTGGCAATTTTTAACAAGGCTGCCAAGACATTTCAATGAGGAAAGAATAGTTTTTTCAAAAAACGGTTCTGGAACAACTGGATACATACATGTAAAAGAATGAAATTGAACTCCTTCCTCACACCATACACAAAAATTAACTCCAAATGTAGCATAGACCTAAATGTAAAAACTAGAACTATAAAACTCTTAGAAGTAAATCTTTGTGACCTTGGATTAGGCAAATCCTTCTTGGATATGACACCAAAAGCACAAACAACAAAAGAAGAAATATGGAAGCAGGATTTCATAAAAAATGGAGGACTTCTGTGCTTCAAAGGACACCATCAAGAAAGTGAAAAGGCAAGCCACAGACAGGAGAAAATATCTGCAAACCGTCTATCTGAAAGAGACTTGCATTTAGAATATAAGAAGAACACTTACAACTCAATAACTAACAAATAAATAACCCAACTGAGAATTGAACAAAGGTTTTGAATAGATATTTTCCAAAATAGATCTAGAACTGGCCAAAACACACATGAAAAGATGCTCAACATCATTAGCCATCAGTGAAATGCAAATCAAAATCACAATGAGATACCATTTCATATCAACTCAGATGGCTATAATAAAAAAGACAGACAATATCAAGTGCTGACAAGGATGTAGAGAAAGTGAAACTTGCATATGTTGCTAATGGGAATATAAAATCATGCAGCCACTTTGTTAAATCATCTGGCAGCTCCTCAAAATATAAAACATAGATCTACCACATGACTCAGACAATTCCATTCCTAGGTATATACAAAGAGAATGTAAAATATATGTCCACACAGACTTGTACACAAATGGTATTACAACACTATTCACAATAATAACCAAAAAGTTAAAACAGCAAAAAAAGACAAGAAGTAAATTGGTGGGAGCAGATCCAAGATGACATAAAAAGAGCCTGAGCCCATCTCTCCCCATGTTACACACCAAATCCATACCTACACACAGAGTAATTCATCCCAAGGAAGAATAGAGGCCTGAGTGAACAGGTTATACACAACAAGTGATAAAAAAAGACCACATAAAAAATGGCAGGAAAGACAGAGAGATGTTCAAGGAGGAAACCCCACCCTCCGCTCAGGCACACAGTAGGGTAGGATATCACTAAGCTCCCCAAATGCAGACCTGCCTGCCATGGAGCACAGTAAAAAAAAGCCACCAGTTGGAGGGTCTAAACCTAATTGCCAAGTGGCAGAGGAACTGCTGGAACTCTGTCTGGAGACTGCAGGTATTGGTGATTGTCATTGTTTGTGTTCACCCTGACACTACTAGCATGGACAGAAGCAGAACAAGTGCCGTTGTTTACATCCCCCCCCCAGACATTACTAGCACCAGTGAGAGCAGGATGAGCACACTGTTTGAATTCCTCTCTGCCCCACACTGCTAGCATAGACAGAAGCAGGGTAAATAATATAATTGATGATCCCCTACAAAAACATTGCTGATACAAAGGGAAGCAGGTAAGTGCCACTATTTGCATTCTCCCAAGACACTGCTAGCACAGATAAGATCAGGGTAAGCAACATTGTTTACATTCACCACATACACTGTTAGTGCAGACTGGAACAGGGTGAGCTACATGATTTACATTATCTCTGCATGTTGCTAATGTGGACAGGAACAGGGTGAGCACCATTGTTTACCTTCCCCATGCAAAGTGATAGTGCAGACAGGAGCAGGGTCAGAGTGAAAATGCCAGCTCCATACATGACAGAGGCAACCTCCCAGCCCCTGCCCACACCGAAACACACATGTCAGATCCAGGAGTTCTTCCAACGTGGTACAAACACAATGTTTACATGAATTCACCCTGCCTACACCCCTCATTTGTCCCTGGCCACCCCATTTACATGACCCCAGTCAGGTCCCAACCCAGGAAAACCCTGCACTGCATCCATCCATCCCAAGCCACCCCAATAAAATGACCCCAGGTGATGCCCACCCAGAAGACTCCAAGACTTGCCCCAATTTCTCCTGCTGGGGACACAGCCCAGGGTCCACCTAAGAGCTCCCCAGACTGCACTGTTTTGATATCAGCTCTCCTGCCAGTGCAGCCCTGGCTGGCAACCATGCAGGAGACTGGCAGACCATGCCCTGGGAGTGCCAACACAGGGACATACTCACCTGATGCCCATTCAGCCTCCAGCCAGCCATATCCACCAAGCATATGCAATCTACCCAGGGGATCTTCCTACACAAGGCAAATCCTTCAAGACTGGGAAAAGTAGCTCTTTTGAATAATTCACAGAATCAAGAAAGAGAAGACACAAATAAAGTAAGAAATGAAAGAGGAGAAGTTACAACTGACACCACAGAAATACAACTATAAAAGATTACTATGAAAAATTATATGCCAATAAACTGGACAACCTAAAATAAATGGACAAATTCCTAGAAACATTCAATCTCCCAATACTGAACCAGGAAATATAGAAAATCTGAAAAGACCACTAACTAGTAATGAAATTGAATTGCTAATCAAAAAACTCTCAACAAACAAAAGTCCAGAACAAATGGCTTCATAGGAAAATTCAACCAAACATTTAAAGAAGAGTTAATAGCCATCCTTCTAAAACTATTCTAAAAATTTAAGAGGAAGGAAAGTTTACAAATTATTTCAAAGAGGACAGTATCACCATGACACCAAAACAAAGAAAATGACAGACCAATATCCCTGATAAACATAGATGCAAAAATCCTCAATAAAATACTAGCAAATTGAATTTAAAAATACAGTAAAAGGATCATTCACCATAACCAAGTGGGATTTATTGCAGGCATGCAAGGATGGTTCAATATCTGCAAATTGATTAACATGATATACCCCCATTAACAAAAGGAAGGATAAAAACCATATGATCCTCTCAATAGATGGTGAAAAGGCATTGGGCAAAATTCAGCATACATTCATGATAAAAACTCTCAACAAAATTGGTATAGAGGGAATACACTTCAACATAATATGACATATTGACAAACCCACAGCTAACATCATATTCAGTAGTGAAAAGCTCAAAGCTTTCCTCTAAGATCGGTAACAAGACAAGGATGCCCACTCTTCCACATTAATTCAACATAGTCTTAGAAGTCCTAGCCATAGCAATCAGGCAAGAAAAAGAAATAAAGGCATCCAGATTGGTAAGGACAAAGTAAAACTTTCATCCAGATAGCATGATAATTTATATATATATAGGAAACCCTAAAGACTCCACCAAAAAACTGCTAGAATAAATAAATTCAGTAAAGTCACAGGATACAAAATCAATATACAAAAATCTGTTGCATTTCTATATGCAAATAATGAATTAACAAAGAGAAATTAAGAAATCAAGCCTATTTACAATTGCATCAAAAAGAATAAAATACTTCAAAATAAATTTAAGCAAGGAGATGAAAGAGCTATACTCTGAAAACTACATAACACAATGATGAAAGAAACTGAAGGCACTGATGAATGGAAAGCTATCCTGTGTTCATGCATAAGAATTAATATTGTTAAAATGCACATACTGCCCAAAGCAATCTACAGGTTCAGTGCAATCTCTATCAAAATACCAATGGCATTTTTCAATGAACTAGAGCAAATAATCTGAAAATTTGAATGGAACCTCAAAAGACCCTGAATAGCCAAAGCAATCCTGAGAAAGAAAAACAAAGCTGGAGTTATCACATGCCCTGAGTTCAAACTAAACTACAAATCTACAGCAATCAAAAAAATGTGGTCCTGACAAAATAATAAATACATAGACCAATTTAAAATAATAGAGTGCCCAGAAATAAACCCACACCTGTAGAGTCAACTAATATTGACAAAGAAGGCAACAATATACAATGGGAAAAACAACAATCTCTTCAATAAACAGTGTTGGAAAATTTAGACAGCTACATGTAAAAGAATGAAACCAGATTGCTGTCTTACAAAAATACACAAAAATAAACTCAAAATGGATTAAATAACCTAAATATAAGACCTGAAATCATAAACCTCCTAGAAAATATAGATGGTAAACTCCTTAACATCAGCATGAGTAACTTTTTCCTGGATATGTTACCCAGGCAAGACCACCAAAAGCAGAAATAAACAAGTGGAACTACATCAAACTAAAAAGCTTCTATAAAGTAAAGAAAACCATCAACAAAACAGACAGACACGACAACCTACAGTATGGGAGAATGTATTTGCAAATGATATATATGACAAGGATTCAATATCCAAAATATATAAAAAGCTCATACAACTCAACACCAAAAAATAATAATAATCCAATTAAAAAATGGGCAGAGGACCTGAACAGACATTTTTCCAAACACACACAGATAGCCAAAAGATACATGAAAAGTTGCTCAACTCACTAATCATCAGAGAAATGCAAATCAAAACCACAATGAGGTAACACCTCACACCAGTCAGAATGGCTAATATCAACATGACAAGAAATAACAAGTGTTCACAAGGATGTGAAGAAAAGGGAACCCTCACACACTGCTAGTAGAACTGCAAATTGGTACAGCCACTATGGAAAATAGTATGGAGGTTTCTTGAAAAAATTAAAAATAGCAATACCATATAAGCCAGAATTTCACTTCATAGAACCTACCCAGAGGAAACAAAATCACCAATCCAAAAACATAAATGCACTCCTATGTTTACTGCAGCTTTATTTACAATAGCCAAGATATGGAAACAAATGTCCATTGATAAATGAATGGGTAAAAAAGATGAGGTATATACACAATGGAATATTACTCAGCCACATGCAATTTGCAAAAACTTGATGGACCTAGAGGGTATTAATCTAAGTGTAGTAAGTCAGACACAGAAAGACAAATACTGTATGATTTACTTTATATGTAAAATCTAATAAAACTGAAATAGACTCATTAACACAGAGAGCAGACTAGTGGTTGTGATAGGGAAAGTGGACAGGGGAATGGGTGAATAGGTGAAGAAGGGAAAATATTAGTGAGAATGTTTGTTATCTTGATCTGTGTGACAGTTACATGAGTGTATACATGTCAAAATTCATCAAGCTGTACACTAAGATTTGTACATTTTAATTGTTATGTACCTCAAAAGAAAATAAAAAGGTGAGAAGTGAGCATGAGGAGAGGGTTAATAGAGGAAGAGAGATTCACCTTTAGGGAAGAGGGAATGGGGAGGGGAAGATGGGGCAATCTGCAGTTTAGATGTCCTTCTTTACATGTTTCATAAGAATGGAATTACGTTAATTTGTAGATTTTTGTTACAGGAGCAAATATATCCCAAGCTTGTAAATTTATTACCTTTTCAAACATAAACCAGTTTAATGGCAACATAGAAAATTTGCTTCACTGGCCCTGTCTAGGTGGAAGGTAAGTACTATGTTATAAAAATGTTGTTTAAAATTATGTACCATCTTACTGGTTCCCTCAGTAATATAGGAGTTTAATAAATTCTCCACCTGGCTTATTTCACTGAGATGCATTCATTTTTAAAAAGTAAATTAGTGGTTGCTTAGGACTAGGGGTTCAGAAGAAATGAGATGTGGTGGGTAACAGGTCCAGGGCTTCATTTTGGTATGCTGAAATGATCTAACATCAATTGTGGTGGTGGTTGTACAACTGCAAATATACTAAAAATAACAAATGACACACTTTAAATGGGATAAATATGTGGTATGTGACCTATCTCTCCTTAATAAAGCTATTATTTTTTTTGATTATTTTTTTTTGGTATCATTAATCTACAATTACATGAGGAACATTATGTTTACTAGGCTCCCCCCTTCACCAAATCCCCCCAACAAACCTCATAACAGTCACCACCCATCAGATTAGTAGGATACTGTAGAGCCACTACTTGTCTTTTCTGTGTTGCACAGCCTTCCCCATGCCTCCCCCAGATTATACATGCTAACTGTAATGTCCCCTTTCTTTTTCCCCCACCCCTTATCCCTCCCTTCCCACCCATCCTCCCCATTCCCTTTCCCTTTGGTAACTGTCAGTCCATTCTTGGGTTCTGCGAGTCTGCTGCTGTTTTGTTCCTTCAGTTTTTTCTTTGTTCTTATACTCCACATATGAGTGAAATCATTTCGTACTTGTCTTACTCTGCCTGGCTTATTTCACTGAGCATAATACCCTCTAGCTCCATCCATGTTGTTGCAAATGGTAGGATTTGTTTTCTTCTTATGGCTGAATAATATTCCATTGTGTATATGGACCACATCTTCTTTATCCATTCATCTACTGATAGACACTTAGGTTGCTTCCATTTCTTGGCTATTGTAAATACTGCTGCGATAAACATAGGGGTGCATCTGTCTTTTTCAAACTGGGCTGCTGTATCCTTAAGGTAAATTCCTAGAAGTGGAATTCCTGGCTCAAATGGTATTTCTATTTTGAGCTTTTTGAGGAACCTCCATATTGCTTTCCACAATGGCTGAACTAATTTACATTCTCACCAGCAGTGTAAGAGGGTTCCCCTTTCTCCACAACTTTGCCAACATTTGTTGTTGTTTTTCTTTTGGATGGTGGCGATCCTTACTGATGTGAGGTGATATCTCATTGTGGTTTTAATTTGCATTTCTCTGATGACTAGCGATGTGGAGCATCTTTTCATGTGTCTGTTGGCCATCTGAATTTCTTCTTTGGAGAACTGTCTGTTCATCTCCTCTGCCCATTTTTTAATTGGATTATTTGCTTTTTGTTTGTTGAGGTGCGTGAGAAAGCTATTATTTTTTAATGAATTATTCAGAATTGTTCCCAGATTTAGTCCCCAAGGATCATGCCCAGTTTCACAATACTTTTCATAAATAATTGAAAGTCTAAATAATTAAACAACACTAATGTCAGCAACCTCCATAGGGACCAAAATACAAGAACAAGCTCTTCGGCAAAAACAGTTACCAGCATTGAGTACCTACAGTGCCAATGGCATTCAACATCAGGAAACATCAGCCAGCTGAAGCAGTGGCTTGTTTGGCAAGCAGCAAAGGTATCACATCCACCTCCAGTACCTGGGACATAACTCCTGTTTGTGAGATATAGCAGGAAAGAAGGAAAATGGCAGATACAAAAAGCAGTCAAAAATTATTCAACAGAATGCATAGGAAGCATTGCTTCCAAAATGGTTTTGGTGAAATTTTAGATATTCTTGGCTTCCATAAGAGTGAGCAGAAATACTCATTTGTGACTGTCTCTTTGACATTATTTTAACCCCCAAAACTACATGCTTTCAGGCCAAACTGGACTGGTTTGACACATGTTAGAAAGAGGGCAAGTAGGATAAGAATGAGAAGAGACACTTCAGTTAGGTTCAGAGAGATCACAATAGCAAGAGAATTTTTTAAAAAGTGGTGAAGACAGAGCCACCAGTTCCATGGTAAGCATGTCGGGATAACAATCATAGGCAAGCCTGCTCAACACGTACTGCAGTACACCACTCTCCACTGGTTAGTCCTTTTCTAACCCTCATTTTCTTAATGGTCTTACTGCCATTGGATTCAGATGCCAAATGGATTCATTTAGAATATATTCGTTTGTGACTTGAATTTTCAACTGTCTTTCTAATCCCTTTAAAAAACGGACCCATGTTACAGGCCTCAAAATTAATAGGTTAAATAATCAACAGAAATAAAGATAACTATATATTATTTTTTAAGAAACTAGATAAATACATACTTACAAATTTTGCTTTTCTTTTACTGTACCTTTAGTCTTATACTTTTCCTTTCAGCATTCCTTTCTTCTATCCCAATTTCAAGTATGGAATACAGTTGCCTTAATCAGTCAACTTTTATAAACTATAAGGATAGAACATTGACTTATTTGGCATTTTCCAAGCTCTTATCCTAATGAAAAGGATTCCTTAGGTGGAGAACTTCTAAAAGATCTCTCTCTAATCAGGCGTAAGTACTATTCATATTAATCATAACTTAACTATCAGAAAGAAGGTACTATGTGGGATGCTGATTTTCAAAATGGCTTTGACAAAGCTCCACACCAAAAGATACTTTTAATTCAGTTTTGCCTACAAAGTGGTAGGGAGAACTGATTTGTCATAGGTAGGGACTGGCTTAGAGACAAGTTAACAAGATTAAAGGGTCACCTTTCTCGCTTTGGCTAAACACATGAAAACTTCTTGGGATAGGAAAATAAATAAATAGGGTCTGCAAGAATATATCCTGAAATGGACCTTATTTTATAATAACGTCAAGAGAGTACACAAAGGAATCTCAAAGATTTCAGATGACACTGAGCTACTTTGAAACTGAAAAAAATAAGCAGCCAAATCTAAAATACACTTAAAAGATGGCACACTAAAAGTTCCTGTCCCAGGAAAGAATCTGAGAGCAAATCCAGTATTTTTCCTTATGAAAAAGAACATCTAAATTCAAGATATAATCACGGAGGAAAACTTGAAATAAAACAGAACACACTGTGCTCTCTGGCACAAAAGCCCATGTTAACACTTACTGTGCACCTCTGCTGACACCGCACTTCAAGGAACAGCAACAGGAAGAAAGGTCCATCTAAAGGTAACTGAAATGACTGAAGAGATGAAGAGGCTAATAAAACACCTGAAAACTGAATTCCAGTCAGAAAAGATAAAATCTGGAAAGAGATTTAAGTTAAATGTGTTCTCAGGATGAAGTTATCTGGGCTAAAGGAAGGGGTGTAACTCAACAACAGCTTGAGGGAAGAGATACTATAATATGCTGAGATAAATGCATTTATTCTGACACTTTCAGGAGGGCATTTTAGGCAAATCCAGGTCTGACTTTCCCATTATTCCTTCCTTTTCTACCTATTAACCATGATTTCACCCTTCCTGAGTTCACTGCAGTACTTTTCTGTAGCACTCATTTACTCTCAATGTACAATGCATTTCATTCCTAGATGTCTCCCTAATTGTAATGGCAGCCTCTTAAACTGGGGGATTCCATTTTCCTTTGTTGCTCACATATCAAAAAGCATAATACTTTATCAACTTGTAAACATTACAAATAAGTATAGCAAGTTGAATGTAGATCCTCTATGTTGAACCAAGAAGTGTTCCTTTGGCACAGAACTAAGTAATTTAGGGATAAATATGAGAAAATTTCACTTGGTAAGTAGTAAACATTGGAGGAGTTGGTAAAGACCAAAAATATAGGAAGTTTTATATCAATAAATGAATGACAATTTTAAAACTTAAAATTTTATAGATGTTTGCAACGTATCTCTACTGTTTGAAAAATGATGTCAGAAAAACTCAGCGCCACACTGCCTAACATAGAATAGTGACCCAACCCTATACAAGATATATAAAAGAGTAACAACTAATGAATAAATGTCCTGAGACCAAATTCAGAAGCAATCTGTCATTTTCTATATCCCTCATCTTTGGTGACTCCAACTGTCGTCATTGCCTCTGCCAATCCCCAACTCTAGACATTCCACCTGCATCAGCCAACCATCTCTTTTCTCATCAAACTTTTTGTCCTTGAACTAGTCCAGTGAATAATTCCATGTAAATGTAGCAAACATCCATTCTTATGGAGACAGTGCAAAACTCCAAAGTGATTTGAGACAAAAGAACTGTTCTTAGTCTTTCCCAAGAGTACAGTCTTTCTAAGATTAGATGGTATAATGCTGATCGCCAGAATTTTCAGTTCTGCGGTAGAACTGTAATTGTGCTATTTGACTGCTCAAAAAGTAGACGGCAACACCTCCACTTTTTGAGTGGTCAAATAGCACATTTTAATATATATCTCTGTCCATATTTATCATAAGCTCCAATAGTGAAGCAAAATGATAAAACTTTAACTCTAACAAAAAATCTAATTCTTGCTTTCACCTTCCCTCCATTCTTTAATCTTTTCTCACCTCAGTCCCCAAGACATTTAGAAGTTCACACATCTTCTCCCTACAAACATGACCATTTTGCTTCCAGGGATTTTGTGTGGTTCTAGTTGCTTTAACTTACAACTGTATTCATAATAACCTGGAGAAAATTATATTTAAATTAGGATTCAGAGTATTAAAAACAGAGGAATAATGGGTTTCTGTACCACAAATCAATGTCTTACATATGCATGACCAAAAAATTCGCTGAACAAAATAAAACCATGTTATCCCCATAAACACTGACTCACTACCCTAAGAAAATATAAAAAGTGATAAGAAGGAAAACTGTAAATATGAATCCTTATTTTTGTCCTCCCCCTTGTCTCAAAATAATTTTCACAGAATAAACAATAGATAATGAATCAAAACAAAATAGAGGAAAAAGACGGGAGCTTTCAAGTGTTTAGTTCTACAATACAGTACTAAATGAGAAGCAATAAAAAAATTAATAATGAATTTGGGCATGTTCATAGATTTGAGAGTGTGCAAGGGAATGGGAATTATTATAAAAGCATTTTTACAAAAAGTTAACATGTTGGAGCAAGCTTGGTGGCCAAGTTTGGCAACATAACATTAATATCATAAAATTGTAGAGTATTTGGAAGGCAGTATGTTACACTGGAGATCACTACATTGGTTTGGCAGACTTGAATATTTTTATTAGGAAATATTTCCATTACAACAGCAAATAGATATTAAAAGAGATCAAATCCAATTTTTAGGATGTTTATGGTTAATATGTTGCATGACATTTCCTGTGACAGGGAATCGTGAACTATGTCTCTGTGTGCTATGTATATACATGGATATGTGAAATAAAGCACATAAAGTGCATTTCTGCTAGCCAAGTGCCCATCTATATGCACAGCACCAGCTTTGTAGAAGTGCAGAACAGCAGTGTAGAAGGACAAAGCCAAAAGCTCATGAAGCCTAATGGTGGTGATGATCACATCAATTCCTCATATTTACTCACTAAATTTCTTCCAGAAGAATGGATGTAAGAGAGAAGCAGGGAGGAGAGGAAAGAGGAAGAGAGAGAGGAAGAAAGGAGGGGAGGAAACAATAAAATACTGAGGATGTTATATAATCTATTTTTTCAGGTCACATTTATATAAGCACATAAAAATGTGTGTGTGTGTGTATGTGTACAGAAAGAGACAGAGACAAGAGAAAACACAAAAAAGAGACCCATCACAATAACTGCATATGAAACATTAATTTTCATGTATACACATCAACAGTTATGACTAATCAGAGAAAAGGAGAGACATATGGCATTTATTTGGAGGTCACCACTAAGTATGCTAGGTGATGTTATTTGGAATAAAAATGGCTTTATAAATCTAATTCATAACACATAACAGTCCTAGTACTGTTTAATTGATTTACTTGGTGTTAGTGATAAGAGAAACCCTGTATATTACCAAGGTTTATCATGGAATAAACTAGGTAGTTAAATGTCTATTTGAGATATCTATACCTCTCCTAGTTTTAGAAATTGTATATTTATGCTTAAACAGAGGTTTAGCTTCTCAGCGCATACACCTTCCCTGCTTGGTAAAGAAATGGTGCCAGTATGCCAAATCTGTGACTGAATTTATTTCCATGGCAATAAAACATGTTGCCTTAAATAGAGCATAATGAGGTAATATTATGATGAGACAAAAACAGCACAGTAAATAAGAAAGTTCAACCAGGATACAAATCTTTCAAAAAGACAACTAGAATAAATGGGAAAAAAGGACTAAACCAGAAAACTATTTCTCATTCTTCTTGTTTTTCCTGAAACTATCTTTATTGTACCTTGTCAAAAAAAACTGGTTCCAATTTCTGCTAACTAATGAAATAACCAAGAGTGGCTTCAGGAAATATAAATGAATCAAACTACTCTATAAAATGCAAAGCAAATGAAATATCTTTTATCACAGACCAAATGTGCTGAATTTTTCACAATCATAATGTAGAGTTTTATCTCTTTAAAATGTAAAAATTTCTTACATGTAAGCATTTGTTGCTTTTGAGTATAAAGGAAGGTATTATTGACCAAAGGCTCCTCTCTCAAGAAAAAAAAAAGGAATGTATCTGGACAGTATGCCAGGCCACTTGGAGATCTGTGAGTCTCTGCATCCTTACAGGGGAGAGAATCCATCAGAGCCAGTCAAGATGTCTTATCTCATTACTCAGACTTGAACTAAGTTCACTGAATCAATGCGTACATTTTAAGATAGCTTGAGCTCTGGAAATTATATTTTGATTACTTTAAGATGCAAATGCATTTTTCCCACTTGGGTAAGGATGTATTTACTTTCCCTGGTTTAGATCAGAGCTTACTGGCATCATAATTATAAGTGTCAGTAAATGTACTCATACTTTTAATGCATTTTTACTAGAATTTCCTCAAATAACTGTGTATGGAATTTGGCAGTTGGTATAGTTCCCTTTCCAGACCTGTTCAACCCATAGCATGCTGAAAAGATCTTAAATATAAAAACCGAGCACTCCAAGAACACAGCTCCACCAATTCAGTGTTTGCACTGTATATAAAACTGGAAAGTATGTTTCCCTTTATGCAATATCTGACATAGTATCTGTCCCAATTTAGGATGAGCATATGGAGTTGTCTTTCCTTCATTCTTCTTCCACTCTGGGTCAACCTTCTAAACTACAAAAATCTATGTCTAGTTAAAATCAGCCTCAGATGAAGCCAACCCACCTTAATATAGAACCTTGAAACTCCTATGGAAGGTGGGGGAGAATATGGAGGACAGAGGATAGCACTGGCTTTCTATCACCATCTCTCTCTGACCTTTTCTTTTCTGAGGTAATGTTACATACAATGAAATGCTCAGGTCTGAAGTACACAATTCAAATAATTTGAAAAATATACAGATCCATGTAACCAACACTCCAATCAAAATATAGAACATGTCCATCAACCCCAGAAAGTTCCCAAGAAACCATTCCAGTCAATCACCATGCCCTCATAGGCAATTACTTTTCTGATGTCTAACACTGCATTAACACTGTGCCTGTTCATGAACTTCACATAAATAGAATCATGCAGTATTTAGTCTTTCATATGTCTAGCTTCATCTGTTCAAAACAATGTTTTTGAGAGTCACCCATTCTGTTTATCATAGTTTATTCTCTTTTTGTCTATTTTGGTGGATATATATTCAGTATTCTGTTGTTGAGTAGAAAGAAAACATCCAGGGAGAAGTGAATTGAAGAGAAAGAGAAATGGAGAGGGAGATGGAGAGAGAAAGAAGAGAAGGGAAGGGCATACTAACGTTAGTGGTAGACAGGAGGATAAAGTTCATAAGGAGAATATAGCAGCATTCAGAGAGGTGGAGAAGAATCTAAAACAGAATTTTAAAAAGTGATCAACATTGTAATATGCTATTAAAAGATCAAGAAAGATAAGGACTGAAAAGTGTCGATTATATTTGGCAATTCAGCAATTACTAGAAACCTTGATATTAGCAAGTGCAAAGATAAGATGAAGGTAAAAGCCAAACAATCACTGATCTATGCATTGGTGAATGGGGAATGATAAAGTTTACATAACTTCTTCAATAAGCTAAGATATGAAAAAGCGGGAATTGGAGCAATAGCTAAACAGAAAGCTGGGCTAGAGAGAGAAGTTCTAATATGAAAAAAAAATGCATGTACTGTTGAAGGTGGGACCCTAAGCTCTAGGACTGATGGAAAACAAAACCCCAGAAGAGAAAGGAGTCTCAGCTGGGAAGATATGAAGAATGAGGAATGAAACTGACATATGTTTATTTTCTGCTGGATTCCAAGCACTCAGGTAAGTAAATGTATTACTTAATCATCCACATCAAATTGTACTATCCTTAGTTTGAACATAAAGACATTTTTATAATATAAATAGTTCACCCATGGTTCCTCAGATAGTAAGCTGAAGGCCATGTTTCAAATTTTGTCTGCATGGTACCAAAACATATGATCTACAGTGCACTGCCCCTTTCTCTTAAACCTTTAGGGGACTTGTGAAAGCTGGGATAGTACCTTCAGCTTTCTGAGTTCAGACCAGGGACATGGCAGTTTGAAATGTAGCTAAGATGATAAATAGGGAATTTGTAGTGATTCTAAATCTTATTGTTTCAAGATTATTTTCCTCTAGCATTAAGAAATTAAAGATGTGGAGGTGAAAAAGGTGGAATGTCATATATAAGAAACCTCAATAAAATATGAAAATGAGGTTGTTACTGGAAATAGGTAATACTTGACAGGCGACTGCTTTAGGCAAATGAAGGGTTGGTTACCTGGTCATGAAATACTATTTGAGCAATTTTCAATGGGTAAATCAGAGATTTGGCTAGGTAATTCAGGAGCATCTGAAAGAGTAGAGTTACCTGAGAGTGAATAGCCCAGTGAGGAATAGAGAATAATTTGTGTGAGATACTCCTAGTGGTTCCCCTTTTATACTAACAGAAGGAACCTGGATATGGCCAGGGGATCTAAGTAACCTACCTATTAGAGTTTGACCTCCTGACTTAAAGTGCTAGGCTGATAAAGACTGAGGGAAACACTTAATAGAATCAGACAGCTTCAAGGTTGAAGCATCTCAGAGTGTACATGGGGAGGTACAAATGAGTAATGGATAAAAGGAGGATGAGGTGCTAGCAATTCAGAGGAGTTGGAAAAGAGAGAATACATGTCATAAGGGTATGAGAGAGGTGAAGAAGTTTATGGGTATAGTTCTTTATCAAAGTTCCAAATTTTCCTAAAAGCTTTTTGAATTTCTTAATATATTTTTCTTACTTTTTCAGAGTGCCCACCATCCCCTCCACCAGGGTCTTCAGATACCCAATTTTGAAAAAATTAACTCAGTTTTCTCTTTCATGCTCAACTTAAGACAGAACTCTAACAGATATGATAGCAGTCAAGAAATGAAACAGAAAAAGAAGTATCTTCCATAGTCTTTGATAGGAAAGAATGGAAAATATTAGGAGGACTATGAGGAGATGAAAGAACATGTGTCTATATGACTCAACAAATTTAAGTTGATGAACATGCATGTATCCCACCCATGTTAAAAATAGGATGAAGAAGAGACCATTATGGCTATCTACAAAGGGTTTGTAAGTGATGGGGTGCCTACACAGATGAAGAAATGAGTTATAAGAAGATCAAATATATATACTAAGCAATCTATGAAGTTTAGACTTTTGTGCTTGAATGCAGCTCTGCTTTCATCAAATGACAAACTATGGAAAATAAGTGCATTAGACTCTAACAAAGCTTGGTACTGAAATCATGGACTCTCAGCATGTCAGACTCTAAAGCAGGAAGTCTTGCTCTAAATGAGAAGACTAATAACCAGTTTGTGCTACAAGCAACACACGGGCAGAAAATGCTCTGTAATCACAATCGATAAAGTGCTTGCCCACAATAACAATTGGAAGAAAGGAGCCAGATCCTACATGGATATATACAGATGCCAAAACCCAACAAGCTACAAAGTCTAAGCTATGTTAGTTTGGAACTATGTTAATAGAGATAGGAAAGTGACTAGACTTAAATAATGGCAGACCCAAGATTTGTAAATACAAGACGACTGAATCCAGAATCCAGAATCTTGAAGTGGAGTTTACATAGCAAGCACATTATACTTAGATGATATGTTTATGTGGGGTGGACTGGAATTAAGAAAAGTTGAAGCCCCTTTCTAAACCACCTTTTTAAACAACCACAGAACTGGAAAGAGTTAGCAAAATACAATTATCTAGTAAATATAATGAGCATCAACATCCACTTTCCCCATTCAACAAAAGAAAAGGTTTCAGGTCTCAAGTCCCAAATACTTACTGGCTTATCAGTCTTCTTAGATGGGATCTGGAAGATGCTTACATTATTGAGAATTAAATGGTCCACTGCATATGCTTGAAACTCACATTAGAGTTTCAATAAATATGGGCCCATCTATGCAAATGGCTAATTTTCAAGCCTCCAGGGGAAAAGATTCATACTTGGAGCCCCATAATAATGTCACAGCAACACTATTAGAACAAATGATTGTTTTGTATTCCCCATGTTTAATTGCAATTTTTTTTCTGTGATGTCTGAAAACTATTAACTGTCAGTGACACCACTAGGAGTAATTCATCAGTGGCATTGAACTAAGAAGCATTTGTATCCAGTGTTTAGCTAACATTTTGTTGTCACTCATTATATGAGTCAAGAAAGAGTAACAGAAACTATATAACATGAAATTTACATTGTTGATGGTGGTTGCCAAGACCCAAATGAGTTAATGATCCAAGGGCCAACATTAAATCATGGATGCTAAGGATCCCTAAAGATTGGTGCAGTAGCGAGTCCCCAGTGATCCTCACTTCTTGGTATTCACACCGTGTCTAGCCCTCTACCACACTATATCATGACTTGCCTATGACACCAATACAATACTAGAGAAGCGCAGGTGTAATACTTCATAAGGCAGGTCATAAAAGACATTAGGGTTTCTGCTTTGGTCTTTTCTCAGTCTCCATGGCATTTTAACACTCAAGTGGTCCTATGTAAGGCCTCCACAGGAAGAAATTGAGGTCTCCCACCAACAAACAGCTCAGACTTCTAAGCCATATGAGTGAACCAACTTCAAAACAGATCCTCCAGCTCTAGTCAAGTCTTCAAACTATAGTAGTCTGGGCTGGAATCAACTACCACATCAGGAGAGTCACCTGAGCTGTAACTGCCCACCTAAATGCTCCCAAACTCCTGACCAGAGAAACTGTAAGAGAGGATAAGAGATGGGTTTTATTGTTTTAAGCCATTTATTTTATGGTACCTTGTTACACAGTAATAGATAATTAACACAAGTGAATTTTATCCTTCCCATAGTATCTTCCCCATCCTGACAATACTAGTCTGAGTTAAGTGGTTCTCATTGTGCTTACGCAATGTGCCACATTCTTATCTTTGATCATTTATCATCCTCTATTGTAAATGTTTACCTCTCTACTTTGCACTTTGAAGGTAGGCACTGGGTCTACCCAGAGCAAAGCATTTCAGGTGCACAATAAATGCCTGATGAATCTGTTGTCTACAAGGTGACTCTGCCAGATGAAGTATGGAAAAATAATGAACAATACGTGGTACGAAACCAGTAATCAAATGCCAGGGATGACATAAATGTTGACAACCAGCAAGAACAAATAAATTTAGCCTGGTCCAAGCCTCACTATAGCAATAACCTTTTCAGAGAGCAGTTACAGATGCCAAGCCAAAGACAAATTCAATTTGAACTCAGTGGGAAAGTGCCTAGCACTTGAAAATGGGCTCAACATAAAGGTTAACTGAATGAACACTTACTGAACGAATGAAATAAGTTGATCTAAGAACGTTTTTTTAGGCTTACTTCAGATAGCAATACTTGTTGAAGCACAACATTCTAAAATGAAGCACAATATATAGAATATTTACATTTCACATGAAATGCATTTATTAAAGCAACAGCACTTAGAAGGGCAACGGTCTAGTATAGCAGCAGTATTATTAAGCATCTGTCTACAGAACCACCATATTCCCAAAACCAGGTGCACAGCAGGTGCGCAGTAAAGATTTGTAGAATGACTCAAAGAACCAGGAAATATTTTCAATCTCCTTCACTGAGCTTCCTCCACATGATTGAAATGAAATTACACCCAGGCTTTCAGAACAACCACCAGGCTAATTCCACGAGCAGAAGAGTGTCAAGCCTGAGGTTCAGGATTGCCATACATATTATCATTTCTGATCACAGCCCTACCTGAATATCCAATCTAACGTCGACACAATACTATCCTATCATTATTACCTGTTTGGAGAATCTGAGACGGGTATGATTCATTATAGGGAAAAATGGACTTTACACCTCTCAAAAATGACCCTCTTTACAAAGGGTTATGTAAAACTCTGAGGCACCTCTGCATCTAACTCCAGGCATCCAGGCCAGATGTGTCTGACATCTCAGAATTAGTTTAAACTTACTCTAGAGTAAATATCACCTTGTGATATTCCTTCCATGCCAACAGAGTTCCTATGTTTGAGTCCATTAGTTTCATTAAAATATGGCTGTTTGGCCCTCCCATTCTCCTTAATATACAACTAACAGATTTAATTTGAAATTACTATCAGTAAAACCTGGAGCCATTTCAGACATATGAAATTTTATGTTTTCTTATTTCTCATTTCTGAGAAAGATTTCTCATTCCATATAAGTTTCCCCAAAATAATGACTTTCGGCGTAATTATACTTAGTCTTTGAAAATGCAAAGTTGTTACTAATCTGAATAGGTAACTCTTCCAAATTTTACAGCATTTTCACAATTTATTCTTTATGAAAGGCATTATAAAGCCAACTGGTTACAGAGATCTGGATCATCTGGTAAAACTTTTGTCCAAAGGAACAGTTTGCAATTCTGAACATCCTGGACCAAAAAAAAGTCATCTGGACATGCCTGAAATTTTGAGCTTTCAAATCAACCTATTCAAAAGACACCCAGTTCATGTACTTGATCAAAATGTCAAGAAAATTTCCAACAACAGGCAAGAAGGCCCTAGAATAAGATGAATACTCACAATTTCTAAGCACTGCAATTTCTTGAGTTTTCCAATAGTCTCACATTCAGTCAACAACCTATGTTAATCAACTGTAAAATATAAGGAGCATATATTTAAATCTAAAAGATTTTTTGTCATACATATATTCCCCAACAGATGGAAGATATACTCTATATACACACCTGAGATATAATTCCTACTGACAGTAAATACAGCAAAGTCTTGAGGGTTTGGTACAAATTCCAATGGGAATGTGAAAAATATGTTAGTGCTAATGGTACATCTATGATGTAACATTAAGTTAGCAGTGTCTCCTGTATTTCATTCCCAAAAGTTCTCAAGTGTACATTTAAAATATGGCATAAAAAAACATAATGGCAAAATTGAAACAAAAAGACTAAATGTGATATTTTGACAGTTTATTGCAACCAATTCTTATAAAGCTAACTAAAGCATCCAGAAATCCAAGAGAAATGTATAATTTTCAACAAGAATAACTCAAGTCACTGAGTCTTTGTAGAGTGGTCTATCCAAACTACAGTGAGTTCATGAAACTTAAAACTAAGCTTTCCATGAAGCACCTTTTCAAAAATAAATGTAAAAGCAATTGCAACAAAAAATGTGTAGGATAGTACTTTACATCTAAAAACAAAAATTCCAGCTTTTATAATTTTATCAATTAGCTTTTGCTTGCACACAAAAGAACCCTCAACATTTAATGACTTGAAATAACATTTTCATTTCTTATGATTCTGTGTATTGGCTGAGCAGATCTGGTCTACACAAGCTTGGTTAGCACTAATGGTTCACTCACATGTCTGAGGGTTGGCAGGCTTGTTGTTCTAGGAAAATCAGAGCTAGGACAGCTTTTTGTCTCTGCTGCATGTAGTATTTCATCCTCCAGTAGAATGGATTTCATTACACAGCAATCTCAAGGCTTCAAAGAACAATAAGGCAATGTGTGCTCCAACAGGCCCAATGTACACTACTTAAAACTCTGCTTTAATCAAATTTCCCAGTGTTCTGATAACTAAGTCACATTATGAAGCCCAGATTTGGGTAAAGAAAGCAGACTCCAACACTGATATGTTACTTTTTTCAATTAACCACAATATCTTCAACTTTAAATATCAATAGTCTTCTTTAAGGTTTGAGATATAAATGTTTTTTATTCCAGTGTTAATGTCTCCACTTCTGAATTGATGCTGTAACCTTTATTTTCACTTTATGGTCTTCTTTTCTTTCCCTACCAACCTTCTCCACAATGTAGGTTCATTTTGGGAAGTGAAGAGAACAACTAACCAGGTACTGGGAAATATCAAGATTAAATGTAAGAAAAGATGGGGCCATTATGTATCCCTTTATTTGTATATCCAGCCAAAAGGAAAAACCATCCAGAAGTTTCTGATTTGCTTTATGTCCCATGGATGTGAGCTAAGTACAGGCTCATAGTTCAGGGACAAAAAAAAAAATGATACTAGCAGTTGAAATTAGCAAAACATAACAAATTTGGGATCTAGGGTAGGAAATTTATTTTTATCTCAAAAATGAAAAGAGTTTTTTTTCCTTAATATCACAAAAAAATATATTATCCTCTATAAGGATAAAAATAAACTAGGGTAATCTAATTTTTTTAAAATACTGTTTGGAGGCAATAACTCAAGAGCTGATGCCAAACATAATTCAGGCTGCTCTGCTAACATTATTACAGTAACAAAAGCCTAGGTTTCAGAAAGAACAGCTAATACGATGGCAGCCATTTTGTTTGACATGTTCTGATCCGGAAAACTTCATCATGGGTAAGTGGCAAGAAAGAGTTTCATTACCATCTTAACAGCAATTAAATAACCACTGACATCACTGGTAGGAAATGTCTTTCATCACCATTCTAGATTTCTTGAAATAGCAGGAAATGTGATTTTGTTATCATACTGTTAATGCAGTTAGGGTGTGTAATAGTCTCACAAAAGTAAAAACAGCACTTGAGATTTAATGATAATCATCATCACTTTCTTGTTTAAGATAAAGTAATCACATGCATTTGACCAAACCCCCAACCAGAGTTGTAAGGCATCTTTTTCTTGTCAGTCAAACCATTTTTACTCCATCATAGAACTAATTACACCAACCCAATAATAAAGGCAGTCAGCAGTGAGATTTAAAGTAGAACAGTACATGAGGAAGTTAAGAATAATCCATACATTTTTTCACTGATATCTTAAGATACCACATTTCTTACTTTTGCCTTTAAATCCACTTCCAACCTTTTTCTTTAATTTGATCAATACACAATAGAATGTTCACAAAATGCTTTTACCTTAAAAACCCAAAATGCAAAATAACATATCATTTTGTGATATTTAATTTAACTCAATAATTGTTTCCATATTTCTTGGCTCTCTGTGGCTAATGTCAAACTGTTTTGATTACTAGCTGGTGAAAATTAGGAAATTTTTTTTCCCCTGTACACTGCTGTTCAGCTTTCACTTAATAGCAGTTATTTCCTCTGATATTATGGCTTGCAAGCACTGCTTAACCATTTTATTCATGTGCTTTAGATTTCTGACTTTACTGCAAAGTAATCCGATATGGAAGCCTATCTCTACTCCTAGAAGAAATTTTGCCCATTGGCAGCTATGGCATCATTCAGAATTGAAAGAAAAAAAGACCACCATGACTGCAAAAAATATTACAGTGCACTTGTCTCTTAAAAATGTAAAAATGCAGACAAAGAAGTGGATGGTGTACCATACTCTTCTTAACCTATGGCAGAGTAAAACAATATTTGCCAGTCTTAAATTTTTTTTCCTCACCCAAAGAATCAAGTAAGTTAAATATAACCAGAAATATATTATACCTTTACTTATTTATATTTGGTTTTGTTCCAAACACTTAAGAGGAATAAGCACAGAAAACTGTATGATATCTCAGGTAGGCTTCAAACACCTTGGTGAGGTTAATGAGAGTTGGGAATTTTTTTCAAACTTCTACTAAAGCAAGATTCAGACTGTAACTTACAAAGGTTCTCATTTCATGAAGGAAAATGGCCAAGAAGAGACTTCACCTGGATATCTCAACTGGATCCAAATTTGACTCTCAAGTGTCCTATAACAGAACCATCTTCTTATGTGTCTATTCCAAGCAATTGGCCTTTTACTCCCTTTCTTCCTTCCTTACCTCAAAAGCTATGGCATTTAAAATCCAAATTATTGCAATGATTCCAGTTTCTTGATTAAGTCTCCCCTCTCACATATATACATACAATTTACTGAGAGTTGGGACACTATAGCTCACTCTTAGAAAACTCCACTCCTATATCCAAAGCAGATCACATGAAGCCATGTCTGGCCAATGTATGCCTGCTCTGTCCTTAATCTGGAAGAGATAATAGTTAAGCTCTGGGCAACTTGTTTCCAAAGTGATCCCCACAAATTAGTGGGGATTACAATAGTTTTTGACAAATTATTATTGCAAATTTTTTCCTCAAGGTGGTTCTAAAATTCTGGAGTCAGTACTGCCACCAGCTGAATTCCAGGGCACCCTTTGACCTGGGAATGTCCCAGGGTCAGAGTAGTCAGCCAAGGCCCATGGAAGTAAAAAAAAATCTCCTTCTTTCAATCTGAATGCGTCTGAAGAGTCACAAATGTTAGGGCAAATTCCATGAAGCATCCACCTCAGGGGCATATTCCATCAAGAAAAGCCAAGGGAAAAGGTTGGTAGAGGAAAATTAAAGGTTCTTATTCTCTTCTAACTCTAAACACTGCCTACAAGCATAGTTTCTAGGTCAACATACAATGTCAGTTGGATTTATATTACAAGTTTTAATTCCATTTTTGAGCTATGTGATGAATGGATTCCACTGTTATTGTCGTTTCGTGGAGAAATATGGTTAAATGGAATCATAAAAAGTTTCATCCCTTTCCACCTATTTGCAGTACAATGGAGAAAATAAATATCATTATGAGGAAAGAAATAATGATAAAGAAAAAGAAAACAAAATTTCTTTCATACATAAAGAATAAAGAAGGCACTAAAGCTTTGAACCATCCCTGAAGATGACTTGTCTGAAAGGAAATCCACAAAGTCTGGAAAATTCAAGCTCTAGTTGTTATTTCAAACATGCAACTTTTCAAATAATCTTTAAATGAAGATATCTGCATTCTTTCCTAATGTTTGTGTGTACTCCAAAAGGGAAGTTAAATAATGTGATTTTTCAATGTTGTACTAATGTTTTGATCCAGAGTTCAATTTACTGAACTTCCTCTGAAAAGAATGTGCTGTTCCCACTTTCTTGAGCATAATTTGGTGTATGTAAGGAATTGGAAGGGATTATAAGGAAACCACAAGACATAGTTCTCTTCTGGCTATTATTATTTGGCACCAGAACTTGAGCCTGAAAGGTTTATTTCCGTAAAGCTCAAAACACATCTTGTGTGTGCTATATAATTATCATATTATATGTTATATTTTTTACCTCCTTGAGGGAAATTTGCTCTTCTGGTTTGGTTCCCACATGGCATAATTCCCTAGGTTGTGTGTGTCTACACTTGCACATGTATGTGTTTATAAATAAATATTAAGGCATATATGTGATAGATGTGACAGTCCACCAGACAAGGTCTCAGCTGGCTCTCAAGTAGGACAAGTCAAAAATCATACTGTTTGGCCCTCAGAAAGTTTGGTATTCACGTCCAACTTCTGTCTTTAATAGTCACATAACCTCCAGCCAGTTTCTTGCAGCTTGCCTTGTTGGGCTACATGGCAATGCTACCACCTAGTGGGGCTTGCCTATCCTTTGGTAGTGCATGTTGCAATCTAACCCTACCAAGTCACCACCTGTGGTTGGGTAAGTGGCCTTCTCCGGAGAGCCTCCTTCCCAAAAATATTCCTTCCTATGGCAATGGAAAACCTTCAATCTGTTCAGAAATTTCAACTAACAATATTCACTTTTTAGAAAGCATCAAAGACTGTACCACTATACCTAATACCTAGGAAGGAAAATTGTAATACCCACAATTTTCTAAAATTAACAGATTTTTTAATGTAATTGTCAACTCAGAAGCCATTTAAACATAAAAATATAGATACACTCAGAATATAACCTGTCACCAAAATATTGACAGTGATTACCTCTAAAGGGTATAGATGAAAGTAAAGGGAGCAAGTTGCGGTATTTTTCTTGGCTTTTCAGATTTTCTGCATTGAGCAAGTACTTTGAAATTAGACAAATAAATGTTCATGTTTGTTTATATACTAGCCACACAGAATGAATGAGGAACCAAGCTTTCAAGCTGGCAAGGAGCAATATCCTCTTATTATAGATAAATAAGCCAAGGCTCAGAGAATGTAAGTGACTTCTCTAAGGTAACTATAATGGTTAATTTTATGTGTCAACTTGACTGAACCACAGGATACCCAGACAGCTGGTTAAACATTATTTTTGAATGTGTCTGTGAGGGTGCTTCTATAACAGATTGGCGTTTGAATTTGTGGGCTACAGATGGACCTCTCCAATATTGGTTATCATCATCCAATCCATTGAGAGTCTGCATTGAGCAAAAAGGCAGAGGAGGGTTGAATTTACCCTCTGCCTGACTGCTTGAGTTGGGACATGAATCTTCCTCTGTCCTCAATGTTCCTGGTTCTCAAGTTTTCAGACCCAGACTAAAATCTGCAGCATCAGTTCTTTAGCTCAGGCCTTGAAACTATACCCTGAGTCTGCAGCTTGCAGACAGCACATTGTAGGACTTATCAGCCTCCATAATTACATGCACCAATACTGATAATACCTCTATTTCTAAATATATGTATATACATATGAATGGATGGATAGACAGTAGATAGATAGATAGATAGATAGATAGATAGATAGATAGATAGATAGATAGATAATTTCCTATTGCTTCTGTTTCTCTGGAAAACCCTAATATAACAACACAATTAGTCACTGGCAGAAACCTAGCTTTGTCTCTGTACTTATGCCACTGTATCATGCTGCCTCTCCTCCAACCTTCTCTCTGGTTGGATTTCTTATATTTCTTTCCCTCACACTTTCTATGATTTCCCCTATGAATAAAAATTTAAAGCCAGGTATTTGTGTAAGGAAGAGGAATAGTAAGACTAGGAACAATCAGTGTTTTCTGTGATGACTGTAAGGCTGGAGGTACCAGTGAGAGGAAAACGAGGACAGTGCAAGCGGAACAAAGACAGCACTAAATAACTCTGTGCCATATAAGGAAGAAACGGATAGCTCTTCCTGGATTCCAGTCCCGTGACATGCCAACAAAGTCCGGATGCAGACCCTCTCCATCCGGAAGGAGGAGACCTCTGGCTGTCCATCACCTGACCCTGAGCCAATAAAAATTACCAAATACCTCTGGCACAGCCTACTCTCACCTCCCTTCCCCATGCTTATAAAATTCCCTGCCTGTCTGGTTGGGTGCGACTTCTCCGGCCTGTGTTTGTGCAGACTGGTGAACCTCGCCCAGGATTATGCTCAAATAAACTGCCTGGCCTTTTGTTGCCTCTCATCACCTGCTCATTTTGGTTAGAATTTATCTTACATTTAGTGCCGAAACCCAGGAAGGAGCGTGAGCCCAAGGCCCCAACCGGCCATTGGCAGCCTTGCCCCCTCCTTGTCCAACCCGGGACCTCAGCCTGCTCTCCGCTGCATGGACTATTTTCCAGTGAGCCCCTCAGTTTCCCTCTGTCTGTTTCCCTTCCTAACTCCTTTTCAACTGGTCTGTTCGAAATTGTAGCTACATCCAGGTTGGGGCATTCGGCCCCTGGGCATCCAGCCCACCCTCTGGGGGCATCCGGCCCACCCCTGGCCCTGCGGTGGGGGAGACGTACCTCAACCAGGCTCCCAGGATGTCTTCCCTGACTTGGCGTGCTTGGGATGTTGGGCACTCCTCTCAGCAAGATTAGTTGGGGAGGTGACGCAGACATGGGGAACCAGCCCTCAAAAGTAGAGGCTCGTACCCCACTGCAGTGTCTCATTTCTAATTTGGCTACTCTATATTTGTTCCGGGAAGTTCACAAACAGAAGCTAGTCTTCCTTTGCTCTCAGGCCTGGCCTCAGTAGCCCTTGGACAACCAATCTCGCTGGCCCCCTGAGGGAACTTTCAATTTTGGCCTCCTCACGACTTGACTAACTATTGCCACAGGAGCAGAAAGTGGGGTGAAATCCCATATGTGCAAGCTTTTTGGGCTTTGCGTGCCTGCCCAGATCTGTGTGTTAAGTGTACTCCTTCCCAAGTTTTGTTAGCCCAGGCCTCTGCCAAAGACCACCGATCTCTACCACTCCTATTACTGGGAGGCTCTTCTCTGACGGACTTGGTGGCAGATCTCAGCTAGCCACCTTTCGGCTCCTCCAGGCCCACCACAGGGGCCAGCTCCCTTCCTCAATGTTCATCTTGTTCCCCTTCTCTTCCGGTCTCTCCGCCATCTTGTTCCCCTTCTCTTCTGGTCACGCTGCCATCTTGCGCCACAGGTGCTGACTCCACTTCAGAAAAAATGGATAAAACTCCCCCATATCCTGGTCCCCAGCCTTCAAGTTCCGCATCGATTCCCAGGTTGTATCCCCCACTGCCAGTGTTGCCTCCTCCATCCCCTCCTTCAAACCCTCTGCCGTCCTACTCGCTGCAGCTAGGGCCCAAATGGTCTAGCCCTCCCATAACCCACTCTAAGTAACAGCTGTCTCAAGCTCATGTGATGGCTCCTCTGAGGGAGGTGGCGGGGGCTGAATGAGTGGTGGAGGTTCATGTTCCCTTTTCCCTGGCAGACTTGTCCAAAGTGGAACAGCAAGTGGGGTCCTTCTCCTCCAACCCCATAATGTTCTCTAAACAGTTTAAATATCTCACTCGAGTTTACAAACTCACCTGGCACGATGTACATGTAGTCCTCCAATCCACTCTAACCCTGGAGGAATATGATTGTGTCACGGCAGCAGCACAGCACTGTGCCAATGAGACCCATGCCACAGATTAATGGGAACCTATGGACAGAGAGGCTATTCCTCTATAGGAACCCCTGTGGGATTATAATTCTCCTGAAGGTGAGGCGTGCCAGGATTGCATAGTTCTCTACTTGTTGGCGGGTATGAACTCAACCACCCAAAAGGCCATCAGTTACGATAAGCTTAGAGAAATTACCCAGAAGCCTGATGAAACCCATCAGAATTCCTCAAGTGCCTAAAGGAAACCCTAGGGGCTTTTACTAAGACTGACCCCACCTCAGCGTTAGGTTCCTCTCTCCTGGCCATGCATTTTACAACTCAGTCAGCTCCTGACATCAAGCGCAAGCTTAAAAAAGGCTGAGGATAGTCCCCAGACCCCTCTAGGAGACCTGGTAGATATGGCATTTAAAGTTTTTCATGCCCGAGAGGATGAGAGCAAGAGGAGGGCAGCTGCCCGAATGGCAGAACAGACTCATGCCATAACAGCTGCTCTGTGACTGGCTCATGGAAATCGTCGGGGTGTCCCTAAAGATGGACTCGAACCTCCAGGCCCTTGCTTTTGATGCGGCAAAGAAGGCACTGGGCACGGAAGTGCCCCAACCAACCATGCAGACCGACCAAACCGTGCCCCAGCTGTGGTAAGTGAGGTAATTGGAAAGTAGATCGTCCACTAGGGGGTGGTCCTCCTCCAGCAGCAGAGCCCCATGGGGGGCGGACGCCCTTGAAAGACTACCCTTCAGACCTGCTGGGCATCCTCAAAGATTGAAGATGCCTGGACTCAGACACCCTGATCACCCTCGCCTAGCCCAGGGCCAAGCTGTGGGTGGTGGGGTGGATCAAGGCCTTCCCCACCTACCAAGAGACTGCATCAGTGGTGGCGCAGGTGCTAGTAGAACACATCGTTCCATGTTTTGGTCTCCCCACTTCACTCCAATCCGATAATGGACCTGCCTTCATCTCCTGGGTCACTCAGCTAACAGCCGAGGCTTTCAATATCACCTGGAAACTCCATATACCCTATCACCCCCAATCATCAGGTAAAGTCAAAAGGGCTAACAGTCTCTTAAAGGACCAACTAACCAAGCTGTCTCTAGAGGTAAAGCTCTCGTGGCCCGATCTTCTCCCACCACTCTCGCTCGACTGCGTGCTGCCCCCTGGGGACTGGCTAGACTAAGCACATTTGAGCTAATGTATGGCAGGCCCTTCTTACTGAACCCAGGCCTGCTCACCACCTCTCCTCCTTTGGCCTCCTACCTTCCTTACTTTTCATTGTTGAGACATCTTCTCAGGGAACATGCAGACCAGCTCCTACCCCAACCTACATCATCCAACAACCCAGAAAACGCAGCGATCCTTCAACCAGGAGACAAGGTACTTTTAAGAGAACTCCAGCCTCGATCACTCCAGCCTTGCTGGACAGGACCACACACTGTAATCCTCACCACCCCACTGCTGCCAAACTATCAGGACTCCCTGTGTGGTACCAAACTAAAAAGAGTCCCTCCCCCCTATGATGTTTGGCAAATGAAATGAGTTGAACCTCTACGGATCCAACTCCAATGGGCTCCTCATCCTACTCCTTCCTACATAGTGGAGTAGCCTCACCTCCTCCCATCAAGTATCGATTTGAAGCCACCCAAAGACACACCATAAATAATGGACAGGTAAAAGAGATGATTGGGACAGCCTTCTGTGAGGTTAACAATTGTCAGTCTGTAATTGCCCTCCCTCTTAACCGAGTTTGGTGCCCTGATGGGGAGACACCTACCCACATGGCCCTCTGCTTCACCTTTCAACAAATAGGAAAGTGCAAAACACAGTGGGTCAAGGAAAATTTGGGTGCCCCTGGGTCTCCTGTATCATGAACTGGAAGGTATAAGGCCGCCTGGGCAGTAGCCACCATATGCTTACTTTTCAATGCTGGGCACCCCAGGCAAAAAGATATTTAAACATCAAGGACCCCTCACATAATCGCTGGAATGAGGGCATTACAGGGGGTGTCTACTTAAATAATTTCAAGCATACCCCTGCCAGACCATCATGATTCACCAAAACCTGGAGGTAAATGCCCCCAAACATCTTGAAGAAGTACAACAGGCCATTAAAACCCAGGAAGCCCACCTACAGTCTCACTTACAACAAAACACTAGGACCCTTCCCTTTTCTTGGTTAAGTCTACTACAGGAAGGGCTGGATTTATTCAGGCACACCGTCCCCAATATTTCCTTGACTCAATGCTTCCTCTGCACTTCCCTTATAGAAGCCCCTGTGGTAGCAGTTCAGGCACCACCAAGAGAGAACCTACTTTGCCCTCCAGGCCCTCCCTCAAAGCCCAAACTTATCGGGGAGGTACCATTATTTGAGACACCTGAAGCAAATGTGACCTTGAGACATCACTATAAGCAGCCTTCCCTTCTCTTCTCCCCACCAGGCACCTTCCTGTGGTGCAATGGGACCTTATACAAAACCAGCTTTGCAAACGCTTCTTGCCTGCTCATCACCCTGGTCCCTAGGCTGACTCTGTACGGGGGAGCTAAGTTTGCCAACTCCTGGCCCTTAGATTCCCGTCACAAGAGAGCAGTCCTCCTGCCTTTAGTGGCAGGGATCTCCCTCACATCCTCCATTCTGGCCATGGGAGTGAGCGCTGGTGCCCTGGGTTACAGTATTATGGCCCTAGAAAAACTGGAACGGCGGCTTGAGGCAGCTGTCCAGGCATCTGTGGCCTCTCTGGCATCTCTCCAGAGGCAAGTCACCTCCTTGGCCCAGGTAACTCTCCAAAACCACCAGGTTTTAGACCTCCTTACTGCAGAGAAGGGAGGGACCTGTCTATTCCTCTGGGAACAATGTTGTTACTGTATCAATGAGTCGGGACTCGTGGAGAAAAATGTTCAAAAACTAGAACTAAAAAAGAAACTCCAGGGAACCAGCATATCAGATAGTAATCTTTACAGCTGGTTTCAATCCCCTATTATGGCCTGGTTGGTGCCTCTCCTGGGCCCTGTTGCAGCGATCTGTTTTATATGCCTTATTGGCCCATATGTTTTCAGGTTCCTTCAACAGCGCATAGCGGAAATATCACACATAAAGGTCAATCAACTGTTGCTGCACAAGTACTCGCCCCTCCTGACTGAGCCTCCTCCAGCCATCAACCAGCCTTAAAACCCCCCCCACAATGCCCCTTGTCAGCCGGAAGTAGCCAGATCGAGTCATCGCCCATTATGACCAAGAGGCTGGAATGTAAGGCTGGAGGTACCGGAGGGAGGAAAGCGAGGACAGTGCAAGCGGAACAAAGACAACACCAAATAGCTCTGTGCCATATAAGGAAGGAACAGACAGCTCTTCCTGGATTCCAGTCCTGTGAGGTGCCGACAAAGCCCGGATGCAGACTCCCTCCATCTGGAAGGTGGAGACCTCTGGCTGTCCATCACCTGACCCTGAGCCAATAAAAATTCTCCACATACCCCTGGCATGGCCCAATCCCCCCTCCCTTCCCTGTGCTTACAAAACTCCCAGACTGTCTGGTTGGGTGTGACTTCTCCAGCCTGTGTCTGTGCAGCCTGGTGAACCGCGCCCGGGATTGCGCTCAAATAAACTGCCTGGCCTTTTGTTGCCTCTCATCGCCTGCTCATTTCGGTTAGAATTTATCTTACAATGACATCTTACATAAGAGAGAAGAATAGAGTACAATCTCATTGTGCATAAATTAGTGGGTGGCATCCAATTACCTCAACTGATAAAAATACCTCTGATAAGCTAACAATACTGGAATATTGACAAATATTTCCAAACTTTACTAAAACAGTCTCCAGAAACGAAAAATAAGAATAATGTGTAAGATAAAATGTCAAAACTCTAACAAAGCCTAAAAATATTTCTGAACTATTTAAAAAACAAGAATTCTACCCAAACACTGACTTGGGAAAACCGATGAGATATTCTCTTTTGTTTCTCAGACTTCCTACCCTTTGGCCTAATTGCAAATAAGCAGGATACAACACAAAAACACTATTGACCAAGTAAACATAGTAAATATTTCTATTCATTTTCCATTTAAATTATAGAAAAACATTCCAATCTAACGTTTATTAGTATTCCTTGCTATCATTTACTGAGCATCTACTACATTCCAAGTGCTTTATAAACATCTCTAATTCTCACAATAAACCTACAAGATAGTTGATGTTATCATTTGCTTTACTTATGAAAAAAATGAGGCTCCAAGAGTTACTTATCCAAGTAACTAACAAAGAGACACTTCCATTTTTTTTGCCCCCAGAAAGATTAAATATTTATGTCTATAGTTGCATTTAAGTACTCTGTATGCTAATACTAACAAGTTATATCTAGGATCTTGTTTACAATTAGCCAGATCACCAAAGACATGAAATTAATTAACTGCTCCTTCTTAAAAAGGCTGAATCCATTCAAGAATGCAGCAGGAGGGCCATATGAGAGACTTCTCCAAAAGAGAAAACACTTAATTGAGTTCTTTCATAGAATTTCCTGAGGGGGAGGTAAATCGCCCAGTCTCCCAGAACATCAAAACTTCAATTGAAAATGAGCTAATCTTTCAATCAGCTCCATTGGGCTCTTTGGCAGGAGGCAGAGGAAGCCTGGACAGTCACAGTCTGTTGTGAGACTCTGGGATTTTCTTCCCCAGTGCTATTACTTTGGCACCTTTCACAACCAATAAATCCTTTAAAGCTTAACAAGTAATTGTAGAGGGATTGAAGCTAAAGCTGCTTTCGTTGCAAAGCTTTTAATGTGTCACTGGAGTAAACCATCATGTTCACTGTTGTGAACAGAAATGTCCTTCAATACTACAGAGGTTGTTTTACCACCTGTTGGACATCTGGCACTGTGTTAGAAACTTCAAGGACTACACACACACACACACACACACACACACACATACACACCCAAACAACAATACTTGCCTCAAGAAATGTAATATAACAATGATTCCAGTCAATTGTAAACAAATTGTTTACAAGTAATAATCACAATTTTTAGTGAAACTTTCTCAGCATACTAACAAGAATAAATTCATAGTTGTAACATTCTAAAATTGTAAAATCCAAACATGAAGTTACAGAATTTAGTATGCATCAAGGTCCCATCAAAAAACAGAATTCTCCCCAGATGGTTCAAATGAAGATATGCTAATGGAGCAATCAATAACAGAGGTGTGGGAAACATTGAGCTAACAAAAAAGGGATGAAGAGGCATCCAGAGATCTAACAATAGTGATAGGCATTATCACTCCTAAGGCTAAAGGGGCAAGAAGAGGAAATGGTATTAAAGGAGAACTGTAAGAGCTGAAGCTGCTCAACAGGAGATGAATCATGGAGGGGGATATCTATAGAAGAAAACGCTATATGGAAGCAGGGAGGAAGCAAAGAAATTATATCCACACCTCTCTTTCCTTCTACCTATCCATGTCTTCCCAGTGCCTGCTCTGGCTGAAGCCAAATGGAGGTCAGCTGGAAAGGGGACCCAGGTAATGCAGTCCACAGTCAGCAGTCAACTTTCAGGACACAAAGTAAGGGAACAAGCAGGAAAAATACAGAATATTAATATATATGTCGATGAATTTTCATTATTATGATACATATTAATAACTAGGAAACATAAAAATATTTACTATGCCAGACACTGGACTAAGCATTTTACATATATTAAATAATTTAATCCTCACCATGACCTTATGAGTTAGGACTATTATTATCCTATTTACAGATAAAGAAACTGAGGCACAGGGACATAAAGTAACTTGCCCAAGGTCACAGAGCTAGTAAGTGGTAAAGGCCAGACTGGAACCTAGGTGATCTGGGTCCAAAGCACATGGCCTGCAACATTATGTTCCACTGCCTATCCTAAGCCTAAAAATTCTCTCTCCACAAGTAGCACCCCAGAGCAGCATCTCAGGATATGAAATGACCAAAGTAAAATCAAACTTGATACCTCAAGATTTCACCAAGTATTTCTTGTTAACGAATATGGTGAGTAAGTGTTTGAGATGTACACCCTTTTACCATACAGGGAAGGAAAATTAAGTATCATTTTGGTTTTGCCTTAAATTCCCATAGATGCAGGAATTCCTGGAGGGGTAGTGGGAAAATAATCACAAAACACTCCATTGCAAAGGAGAAAACCAGTGGTGGAAAAGGAGAAGGACATGATTTAAAGCCCAAAGAGAAAAGTTATTTTCACAAAGAGCAACTACGCCATTGCTTTGCCTCTGGTACAAGCTGAAGTTGGAGAAATGTTGATGTTCTTGAAGCAGTAAAAGTATAAAGCTCCTCAGAGGCCTTTCTTCTCGGAGGCAGAAGAAAACTGATTAGCCATTTAACCTGAGGTAGGTACACTGCTCAAGTTTAAAAGGAAGCAGGCATAAAGAAAGACTTATTCAAACAAGTCTGCAATAGTCACCAGATTGTTGCAACTCATCACATCCTTCCTGAAAAATATAGAAGAAACACTAAGCTTTCCCTGGCCCATAATATATCACTCAGGAGCTGCCACACCCAGGCTAAATCTTCTGGTCTACTCCTTACCTCTCCCTTTTTTTTCCTTCATACTTTTCTTCTCTCAAATTTTTAGTCTCAGTTAAAGGGAATAAGAAGAGAATGGGAGTAAAAGTGGACTATTTTTGCCCCTGTTGTTCCTCTAAATATATAAGAAAGTAAGAGTATGCCTAAATTTCTGCATCAGAAATCATAGTTGACAAGTGTCCACCAGAAGAGAGTATCATTATGGCTTTAAACTTAAAAAATTTGAGTAGGTAGATGTTAACTTAAAAAGATGCAATTTTTAAGATGGATCAGAACACTCTCTTGTCCAGACTTTCTCTCCCACTATCATGGACCAACATCCCAAATTTCTTAAAGATTTATAACTTTAAACTATCAGTGAAAATATTAGCTTAAATGTGTATGTTTAACACATTTCAAAGCATATTAGAAATATTACCCATTTCATCTTCATAAAAAACCTATAATTTATCCAACTTGCTTTATCTCTAGTCATGTTACCACCATTGTTGAATGGGTATTAGTAATGTGGGGCCTCTAACAATTTGAAAATTAAACAAGACAAACAGTGCAGTGTGAAAAGAGAGAAGAAAGAGTAACTACTGCAGAGAAACCTGACAAACCCTACTGCAGCCAGGCTAGAAAGGTTAACATCAAGAGTAATGAGACACATTAATTGTATACTGATTTTTTAAAACAGCACTTTATCTCTGTGGTTTCCCTTCCCAAAACTCATAATCCCAGTCTAATCATGAAAAACACAATCAGACAAATCCCAAGTGGGACAGTCTACAAAATTCCTGACCACTACTCCTCAAGACTGTCAAGGTCATCAAAACCAAGGAAAGTCTGAAAAACTCACAGCCAAGAGGAATTGACATGAGATAACTAAATGTAATGTGGTGACCTGGATGGAATCCTGGAATAGTGAAAAAGACATTAGGTGAAAAAATAATAAAATCAGGATAATTTTAATATCATTAATAATAATATATCTATATTGGCTCATTAATTGTAACAAATGTGTCAAACTAATATATGATGTTAGTAACAGGTGGAAGTGGGTGTGGAGTATATGGGAAACTGTATTCTTCACAGTTTTTCTGTAAGTATAAAACTATTCTAAAAATAAAGTTTATTTTTAAAAATGAAGTAAGGAAATGAATACAAGGTTTCTTATAAACCATGGTATGTTATTGGGGTGATGATGGTAGTAATGATTAAGAGCTGTGTTTTGGTGACAATCTGGCAGTAGCTGGAAACTGGATTAGTGAAATATTCACAAAGGATTTTCCTTGGCTCAAATTTCTACTGCAATATTCAAGATTTCAATTTTTCAAAATCATAAATTTTCAAATATATAACTTCTGAAAGTGCTTCTATTTATCAGATAAATCTCAGAAATTATTCAATAGTTTCTGAATCATCCTGCAAATCATTTGTTTAGTACCCATCAATATACGCCAGGTACTCTTAAGTACTGAGAACACAACGGCTCACAAAAGTGAGCTGAGCTCGTAGCTCCAAGGAGTGAACCTATCAAAGAGAAAGGAAAATGAACTAGTGTTTATTGAAAGAACTCTAACTGCACTACTTCATTTAATCCTCACAGAAAAGTTCTGGAAAATCTTCCATTATTGCCCAAGGTAAGGCATTTGTCTCCATAACATACAGTCCTTATCCCTATTCTGATGCTTACCAGTAGAGCAATAGTTGATACGCTGTCCAAACCCCTAGCTAGACTGTCAAGTCCTTTAGGACAAAGACTTGTTAATTTTTGTGCCTCCAGCAGAGCAAACACATTATCTGGCCATAATTGGAGAAGTGAATGGTTGAGAGTTAGTCAACACTCTTTCAGTTGCAAGTGATAAAAATCTAAAGCAAAAGACAATCAGCTCATGGACTTAAAACGGCTAAGGGGAACTTCTGGTATTCTGGCTTCCAGGGACTTTCTTCTGCCTGAACAATTCTAATCACTCCCCATACCCACTCACTCATCCTGTGAAAGGAGGAGGGAATCAGAAGATTGTATATTGAAGGGGTTCCTACTTGGTTCAGTGTTCTCTCTTCCCTAGTTTAGGGAATAGGTATCCGCTCCCCTATCTTATTATAGGGAGAGTATTCTGGCCTAGTTTCTACCATGTGCTATGCTTATCACACAGGATTTGCCTCCAAATCCAGTTCAGGGGAGAATACTATTAAGTCCATTATACTTGCACTTCTAAACTATGTTCACTAATCCAGCTTTTATTGGTAGTACAGTTGGTATTTTGATCTCTATCAGTCTAACTCCTGTTGCTATCATTCAATTGCTTCCAAGCTTGGAAAGAATGGGAAGCTGTTCATTATCCCCTAAAATCCCACCAGAAACTACAGCAGTACTTGGTTTCAGGTATTACTGAATTCAGGAGCTCAGATCATGCCAGAAGAATTCCAATTCTCCATCTGCTCTTCTCTGCATTGTCTTTTCTCTTACATGGACTTCCCTGCTAGTTCCAGGCTAGTAACTCCTCAAGAGTAGCAACTAGGAAAAGTGAGCTGCTCCTTCCCAATTTGTTCAACAGAAGTCCTGAAATTTATTCTGCTTCGAATGACTTAGGTCTTGTGTCTGTCCCTGAGCCAATCACTGTTACCAGGGGTCAGAAAGCACTGATCAGTCAGGCCTCATCACATGGAGCCAGAGTGGGGTCAGTACCTTCTGAATTGCATGTATGTAAGAGTAGGGGGGTAGTAATGCTATTACCAGAATAAGGGGGAGAGGCCAAATCAAAAAGAACAGAAGTCTACCACACCTATGACTAACTCCTTTTTGCAGAAAAGAAAATGGAGGGCAACCACCTTGTGCAGGACAGATATGGAATCTCAAATTACACGTGTTTGACCCCAAGCCTATGTGCTTTCCTTTACATGAAGGTGCCTCCCTAAGCTCCCACTGACAAATCTCATTACCCTTACAAATGATCTAGCTGTAGAAGTGATAGAAACTCTTCAGAAGATCCTAGTGGAAGAGAACTTACTGGATTTCTCATTATTTACCATATGCCTCTCTGTGCTCTGCAGTAAGAATCATTCTTGCTGAATAATTAATAGGACATCTCAATGCTTTTCTGAACCAGTCTGTTCCAATTTAATGGAAGTTTTCAAAGATAAATTGGATATTTGGGAGACTGTTTAATATGCATGTTATTTAATTTTTTATCACCTTGATTGTTAATATATTTGCTAAGAACTCTATGCAATGGGTCCAATATAAGAAGTGTGCTTTTTTCTGAAACTTAACTTACTCTCTTTTCCCTTGGTAACAGAAAACTTAAACTCATTGTTTCAGGTAAAACTCAGTTAATTTGGCACTTTCTCAGTCAAATCAGAGTAAACTCAATTTAGGTTTCTTTCCCCTACTTGATCCCCCCATTTTTAAGTTATAGTTGGCTTAGTGTTGTGGCATCAGGCAAAGGTACCTACCTGCTCCTTGGTCCATGCTGGTTTCTGCTGATATGCACCTCATTCCATCTGACTCAAGGAAGGCATCATATCTCTGTGCTGGCATCTGCTGAGGATGTCCACCTATCTGTGCTGCTTTCCATTGGTGGTCCCTTGTTGCAAAAATCAGGGACTTGTAACTAATCCCTCTGTAACTATAAGGGCCACATCCACACTACTGGTTGTACAGGAATAGATTTGGTTACTCCTTTTACTACGTATGAGCACAGGTAGATTCCCAAAAACACCCCTCTCCTAGCAACCCTGTATAGTCTCCAATGTCTCTGCTACTCCAAGAATAAGGACTGAGACATCTCAAGCAAGCAGGCAGGAAGTAGAATGCATGCCCCCTCTCCACTAAGTTCACCCAGCTTTGGGACAAGACTGTCCCTGGGCCATGTATAGGAAAAAGCACAGGGCCCTTTGCCAGACACCTCCGCCAATGTCTGATGCCATTCCTTTCCAACTCTTTCTCCACAATCCAAGGAATCTTTATCAAGTCTAGGAAGGGAAAAAAAATCTCCTACATTATCATGAGTTCTTGCCAATCTTCTAATCCTTCCTTTCAACTACTGTCTCTGTACAAGGGGTTTTAAACTCAAGCTGATATCAAATGGTTTGTTTTCAGTTGTTCTGCCATGCCTTACTCCTCTGCAATAGTGAGCTCAGGCTGCCTGAAATGGAGATATAGGCCATTTAAAAGAAAAAGTATTAGTATAAATAAAAACACACTTGTCACCATCAAAATTTTCCTCATGACATAATTTGCACCAAGCTGAATTTCTGTATTTGAGGTACTGAGACTTGGGCCATGTAAGTGTAGAATGCAGAAGGAAAATATAGCTTCTCAAGATAAATAGAGTATGAATATTTGCTTTCAGAGTGACTTGAAAAAATTTCTACATAGCCATTTCACAATAATCTCTGGGCTATCCTAAGAAATGACCAGAGCAATCAACTGAAAAGACCTATGTAGTCTTCTCTGGCTATGCCCTTAAGTGTATGGTAACAAAGACAAAAGAAGAGGACAAACCTCATGCTTAGCAATCAGATACCTCTATAATGAATATCATAACTTTATCATGGATTTTACAACTTCACACCACAGCAAGGATCCAGAGGACACTATGTGAACAGAGGTTTCCAATTTCCCCTTGCCACCATGAAATCACTCTCAGATTCCTTCTTGAAGAAGAGCACGGACAGAAATCTGAAATATCATGAGTTTAATCTACAAGACCCAAAGCCATCAAAAGAGACTAAACCCGAAGAGAATAAACAATTATAAGTTACAAAGCATAAAATTTATTTTCTCTTGTTAGCAACAGAAAAAACAACAATGCTGTATTTTCATTGCACTTCTGAGTATAGTGAGAGTGACTGGAGCTCTGCAAGCCAATCCTGTAAGATCAATCATGCCAATGGTAGTACACAGCGAAACGGAAAGAGGTGAGACAGTATAACTGCTCCCAGGTAGCTAATCATAATATTCCAAATAAACTGTCCTGAAGTTTGTACTCTGTTTACTACTCTGGATATTAAGGTGATTGAAGAAAAAGGAAAACACATGGAGGAAGGAAGGCAGGGAGGGAGGGAGAGAAGAAAGGAGGTGAAGAGGAATGGATAGAGGAAAAGAAAAAAAGGAAGTGGAAAGAAAGCAACAAAAAGGACTTGTGTTGAATATAACTCTGGTAAAATCATTTCCCCAACAAGTTATGAGCAAAATAAAAGCTGATGATACTGCCAGATCATTCAAATAAGTAATGCTTCAAAAATCATTTCTCTACATCCCTAGTGAATTTAGAGCAACAACAAAATTAAAGCTTTACCTTTACCTATCCTCCTAGTTTGAGTCACTTCTCCAGAAGAACTTTAAAGCTCTTTATGCAGCAAGTAAAATTACCCATTTATGAAACCTTACAAAATGCTATTAAAAATGAATCAATGAGGAAATGGGAGGAAAAAGATGGTGTAGTAGGAAGGCAAGGTGGGAACCTCTTCCCACACACACACACAGAGGAAGGAAGCAACTATAGCAAATAGAACTAACCCTGAAAATGGCCTGAAGACTGCAGAACAGACTACTTACACCTGGTGAAGAAGAGAAGACCATAGCAAAAAGGTAAAGTGGCAGAGCCATGATCTAGGGGGACCCAAGCCCCTCCCCCACCCCAGCCACAGGCAGGAGTGGGGAGGGGATAGGTGTTCAGGGACTCTGCACAGCTGCCTTGGAGATCTACTGTGGGAGTGCGAGTCCACAGCACACTGGGTTCTGATGAGTAGTGGGACTGGACACCGAGGACACTTGGTACACTCTGGAAGGCTGAGACTCCAGCCGCTTGTAGAGGACAAGCACACTCTGCAGTACCCCTGAGACTCAAAGCAGAGGGCAGCAGTTTAAAATGTTCACCAGCAGCAGGAAGTTTGCCAAAGGGGTGGGGGTTGGACAGAGCTCTCTCCGCAAGAGAAAGGGCAGGTGGATGACCCTTCACCAACCCTCCCTTGGCCAATAGGCCAGGCAGTCATGGGAGTGACAAATGTTCCATCCCTCCACTTTGGTGGTTCAGCCCAGAGGTGCTTCCCTGCACACCACCAGTGCACCAGCCCACTCAGCATAGCAGTGTCAGATTTTGCTGCCTCGCAGGCAGAGGGAGGCTCTCCCAGTTTTCTTGTCCCAGTTTCAGCTGAATGGGGAAGGCACCTGCAAAATCCAACTAGAAGAGCTCCTTCTACCTTCCAGGACAAGCCCAGTGTTGCATGCCTTACCCTGCCCCAGAGCTACTCACAATGACTGGTCCATCCCATTAACACTGTAGCCCCACCATCACTTCAGGGCAAGGAAAGGGCAGCCCTGCCCACAAAAATCCCAAGAGAAGACACTACTCTGATCACAAAGGGCCAGCTGGGGCAAAAGGCCAGCCTCAGCTGATTGAGACCACTGCCAGCAGACAGATAGAAAGACGGTCCCACCCATTGCCCACCAACAGCAACTTGGACTCAGTGACAAAGGAGAACCAGGCACTGAAGAGTAAAGATTCTTGAGCTTCTGAGCACCAAGGATGCCTTTTTCATAAAGTTATTACTCTCTAGACCATGAAGCATAGCAGATATATCTAATACAAAGGAAGAAACACAGAAAACCTGACCAAATGAAGAGACAAAAATATGTTCCAAACAAAACCATAGGATAAGACATCAGAAAGAGGGCTAAATGAAATAGAGATTACGAATCTTCTTGATAAAGATTTCAAAGTAAAAGTCATAAGTATGCTCTCTGATCTGCAGAACAGTATTGAACATTGCAGGGAGGACTTCAACAAAGAGATACAAGAGCTGAAAAAGAGCCACTCAGAGCTGAAGAACACAGTAACTGAAATTCAATATACAAGAGCGAGAATGAAAAATGGATTGCTGCAAGTAGAAGAGACAATTAGTAAGATGGAAATTAAAGAACAGGTAAATAACGAAGCTGAGGAAAAGAAAAAAAGGATCTCTAGGAATGAAAGAATGGTAAGAGAACAATGTGACCAATCCAAATAAAACAATATCTGCATAATGGGTATGAGAAGGAGAAGAGTGAGACAAAGGAATAGAAAGTCTCTTTGGGAAATAATAGTTGAAAACTTCCCCGATCTGAAGGAAATAGACATTCAGGACATGGAACTGCAGAGAGCTCCTAACAAAAGGAAACCCAGGAAGACAGCACCACAACATTATTTAATTAAAATGACAAAAATTAATGATAAGAGAAAGTACTGAAAGAATCCAGAGAAAAAAGATTACTTATAAAGGAAAGCCTATCAAGCTATCAGCAGACTTCTCAGCAGAAATGTTACAAAACAGAAGGTCTTTAGAAAACAGAAGGACCATCAAGCAAGAATCCTCTACCCAGAAGATTATCATTTGAATTTGAAGCAGATATTAAACAATTTCCAGATAAATGAAAGATCAAAGATTTTAGAACCACTAAGCCAGCATTACAGGATATGTTAAAGGGACTGCTGTAGAAGGAAATGTTCCTAAGGCTAAATAGTTCTCACCAGTGAAAATAAACCCATGGTAAAGATAGTAGACCAATTACTTACCAAAGAAGTATGAAATTAGGACAAAAGTAGTAAAAAAAAATCAATCAAGGGATATACAAAAAGTGCAGATTATGACACCTAAAACATAAATTGTGGAGGAGGAAAAAGAAGAAAAAAGAAGTACTTTTGGAATATGATGAAATAGAGCAATCATCAACTTAATATAGATGGTTATAAACTCAGGAAGCTATCCTTGAATCTTATGTAACCACCAACCTAAAGCCTATAACAGATCACAAAATATTAAAAAAGAGAAATCCAATCACAAAACTAAAGAAAACCATCAAATAGAGCATAAGAGAGGAAGAAAGGAGCAATAAAAAAAACAGAAAACAATTAACAAAATGGCAATAAGTACATGCCTATCAATAATTACCTTAAATGTAAATGGGATGAAAGCACCAATCAAAAGACATAGAGTGGAAGAATGGATAAGGAAACAAGATGCATCGATATGCTGCCTAAAAGAGACTCATTTCAACCCTAAAGACATATACAGATGAAAAGTGAAGGGATGGAAAAAGATATTTCATGCAAATAACAGGGAGAAAAAAGCAGAAGTAGCAGAACTTGTATCAGACAAATAGATTACAAAAAAAAAGGAAGTAACAAGAGACAAAGAAAGACATTACATAATGATAAACAGGGCAGTCCAACAAGAGGATATAACCATTTCAAATATCTACACACCCAACACAGGAGCACCTAAATATGTAAAACAAGTACCAGCAGAATTAAGGGGGGAAATAGACTGCAACACATTCATGTTAGAAGACTTTACACACCACTCACACCAATAGACATATCAACCAGACAGAAAATAAGTAAGGAAACTGAACAATACACTAGAACAGATGGACCTTACAGACATATACAGAATATTTCACCCAAAAACAGCAGGATACACATTCTTCTTAAGTGTACATGGAACATGTTCCATAGTAGATCACACATACTACACCACAATAAAGAGCCTCAATAAATTCAAAATGACTGAAATTATATCAAGAAGCTTCTAAGACCACAATAGCCTGAAACTAGAAATTAATTACACAAAGAAAACAAAAATGCCTACAAACACATACAAGCAAAACAATATATTTCTAAATAAACAAAGGATCAATGGACAAATTAAAACAGAAATCAGGCAATACACAGAGACAAGTGAAAACAAAAATACCAAAGCCCAAAATCTGTGGGACACTGCAAAGGCAGTTCTAAGAGGGAAGTACACAGCAATACAGGCCTACATCAAAAACAATAGCAATCCCAAATAAACAGTCTAAACTCACAATTAAAGAAACTAGAAAAAGAAGAACAAATGAAATGCAAAATTAGTACAAAGACATAATAAAGATAAAAGCAGAAATAACTAAAATAGAGAAGAACTAAACAACAGGAAAAAAATCAATGAAAACAAGAGCTGACTCTGAGAAAATAAACAAAATAGAAAAACCCTAGCTAGCCAGACTTAACCAAGAAAAAAATAGAAAGTACACAAATAAAATCAGAAACAAAGAGGAAAAGTCACAAGGGATACCACAGAAATACAAAGAATTATTAAAGAATTCTATGAAAAACTGTATGCCAATAAATGTACAACCTAGAAGAAATGGACAACTTCCTAGGAAAATGCAACCTTCCAAGACTGACCCAGGAAGAAAATCTGAACACACCAATTACCAGCTATGAAACTGGTAATCAAAAAACTCCCAACAAACATAAAACCAGAACCAGACAGCTTCATAGCTGAATTCTACCAAACATTTAAGGAAGAGCTAATACTCATTCTTCTTAAAGTATTCCAAAAAGTAGAAGAGGAGGGAATAATTCCAAACTTATTCTATAAGACCAGCATCACTCTAATACCAAAAACAGGCAAAGACACTACAAAAAATGAAAATTATAGATCAATATCCCTGATGAACATAGAGCAAAAATCCTCAGCAAAATATTAGCAAACTGAATTCAAAAAAACATCAAAAGAATCATCCATCATGACCAAATGGGATTTATTCCAGGGATGCAAGGATGGTAGAATATTTGTAAATCAATCAATGTGATACACCACATTAACAAAAAGATAAAAACCACATGATCATCTCAATAGATGCTGAAAAAGCATTTAACAAAATTCAGCATCCATTCATAATAAAAACTCTCAATAAAATGTGTATAGAGAGAAGGTACCTCAACATAATAAAGGCCATATATGACTAACCCACAACCAGTATCATACTAAATGGAGAAAAGCTAAAAGCTTTTCCTCTAAGATCAGGTACAAGACAAGGATATCCACTATCACCACATTTATTAAACATAGTACTGGAGGTCCTAGCCACAAAATCAGACAAAACAGAGATAAAAGGCATCCAAATTTCTAAGGAAGAAGTAAAACTGTCTCTATTTGCAGATGACATGATATTATACATAGAAAACCCTAAAGACTACACCAAAAAACTATTAGAATAACTGGATTCAGCAGAGTTGCAGGATACAAAACCAATACACAGAAATCTATTGTGCTGCTAGTGTGGAGACAATGGAACTTTCTGACCAGGATTCCCACCTGACCTTAACAGTGCCCACTGTGTATATAATAGGCGCCTCTTTGAACATTTATGGAATGCTTACTGGTGACAGAGCTGCTGCTCAGTCACGGGAGCACCAGCCCAGGTGAGAGGTGAAGAGAACACACCCACTCTCTTTTCCCCTCAGTTCCTGGTACGTAATTGGTCAGGCATCCTCCGGTCACCAGAGACCCACCCACAGAGTTCCTCCCGAAGCGTGGGAGCAAGGAGATGGGCATGCCACCAGGAAAGCAGGGAGAGAGCCCTGGAAACCTGGTTCCTGGAGAATTAAGCTTGAGTATAGGAGCAGGGAGCTTGGAGGGCAGGGAGCAAGGAAAGACTGAGACCTACTGCCTAGAGGATTAAACTCATGCTGGAGATCAGAACCTATAGCCAGCCTGGGGAGTGCATTCAAGCCAGCAGCATGTACCAAGCTGTCTTTGACCACCATGGGAATAAACATGGTAACCCCTTTTAACCCCAACTTTTTGCCCTTGCCTTTATTCGGTCTCAGTGAATTCACAGAGAACTTGCACCAGGCAGGGACCCCCTCCTCCAGGAGCTACATTATATACTAACAACAAACTAGCAGTTAGAGAAATCAGGAAAACAATTACATTTACAATAGCATTAAAAAAAATTAAAATACCTAGGAATACACCTAACCAAGGAAGTAAAAGACCTGTACTCTGAAAACTAGAAGACACTCAAGAGAAAAATTAAAGAAGACACAAATAAGTGGAAGTCTATCCCATGCTTGTGGACTGGATTAATGTTGTCAAAATGGCCAACCAGCTCAAAGCAATATACAGATTCAGTGCAATCCCTATTAAAATACCAATGGCACTTTTCAATCAACTATAACAATTAGTTCTAAAATACATACAGAACCACAAAAGACTCCATATAGCCAAAGCAATCCTGAGAAAGAACAAAGCTGGAAGTATTACACTCCCTGACTTCAAACTATACCACAAAGCTAGCAGTTATATATTATACCACAGTAATCAAAACAATATGACACAAGAACAGACCCATAGATCAATGGAACAAAGTAAAGAGCCCAGCTATGAACCCATATATATATGTTCAATCAATAACAATAAAGAAGCCATCAAAATACAATGGGGAAAAGACAGGTCCTTCAATAATTGAACAGCCACATGCAAGAGAATGAAACTGGATTACCATCTAACTCCATACACAAAAGTAAACTCAAAATGGATCAAAGATCTGAATGTAAGACATGAAACCATAAATAAGAAAATATAGGCAAAAAATCTCTTGAACATAAATATGAGCAATTTTCTCCTGGACGCATCTCCTGAGGCAAAGGAAACAAAATTAAAACTGAACAAGTGGGACTACATCAAACTAAGCTCTGTACAACAAAAGACCCCATCAGCTGATTAAAAAGGCGTCCTACATTAAGAATAATATATTCATAAAAGACTCATCCAATAAGGGGTTAACACCCAAAATATATAAAAGAATCATACAAATCAACACCAAAAAAAAAACCTGATTAAAAAAGTGGGTGGAAGATCTGAACAGACATTCCTCTAACAAAGACACACAGATGGCCAACAGGCATATGAAGAGATGCTCCACATCACTAATCATCAGGGAAATGCAAATCAAAACCACAATGAGATATCACCTCACACCAGTTAGAATGGCCACTATCCAAAAGACAAGAAATAAAAACTATTGATAAGAATGTGGAGAAATGGGAACCCTCCTCACTGTTGGTGGAAATGTCAATTGGTGGAGCCACTGTGGAAAGCAGTATGGAGGTTCCTCAAAAACTAAAAGTAGAAATTCCATTTGACCAGGAATTCCATTTCTATGAATTTATCTGAAGAAAACAAAATCCCTGATTCAAAAAGATCTATGCACCCCTATGTTTGTCACCACATTTTTTACAATAGCCAAGATATGGAAGCAACCTAAGTGTTCATCAATAGATGAATGAATGGATAAAGAAGATGTGGTACATATACACAATGGAATATTATTCAGCCATAAAAAGAAAAGAAACCCTGCTATTTGCAACAACATGGATGGATCTAGAGAGTATTATGCTCAGTGAAATAAACCAGGTGGAGAAAGACAAATACCATATGATTTCACTTATTTGTTTAATATAAAAACAAAGCAAAAGAATGAACAAAATAGCAGTAGAGTCATAGACTCTGAGAAATGACTGGTGGTTACCATAGGAGAGATGTTGAGGTGGGTGGGTGGGTGGGGAGAGGAACAAAGGGGCAAAAAATTCTCAGTCATGATATGTTAGTCATGAGATTAGTGGTACAGCATGGAGAATATAGTCAATGATTCTGTAACATCTTCCTATGTTGACAGATAGTAACTGCAGTAGAGGGGGTGAGGATTTAATAATATGGGTAATTGTTGAACCATTGTGTCATATATTTGAAACCAATATAAGATTGTATATTAATGATACTTCAATAAAAAAAATTTTTAATGAATCAACAAAATGAAGAAGAAAAAGGGAAAAGGAGCATAAAGCAAACTAAAGCCCTTAAATATCTACAAATTAAAGATATTATTAGTATTTCCATATCTTCATGACTTACAGAGAAATTCTAAAACCCAGATCCATTAACCAAGTGATATATATTATATTATTGCTTACTGAAAAAGATACAACCCTTTCAGCAGTTATAACCCATTTACCAGACTACCCTGTAAATGAGCCTTCTTTCCTCCCAGGCTCCCTAAGAAAGGTGTGATGGCAACTCCAGTCACTGTAATTGTTCCAAAATGCCTTCAAGGAGATTTGAGAAGACCCAAAAGCCCAAAAAGCTTATTGACTTATATTAAGTATGCACAAAGGAATTTTATTTTTAATTCCAATTTCTGACATTTTTTTTATTTCCCCCAGTAGAGAGCAGTCTTTGTGCTTGTGGATCTCCCTAAACATTTATGTCCCAAAGGACAGAGAGGTGTGAAAAATGTGACTCATGTTCTTGATAAATTCATGCTACAAAACATGGCCTTGAAAATGAAAAACAAATGAAATCCCTTTTTCCTGTAAACTTTCTTTCATGTCAAAGGTTAGTTTTACTTACTCAACAGCTTACATACACCTCAGCACTTGAAAAATGAGTCAATCCGAATGGTATAAACAGCTAAGATTTTAGAAACATGAACTGAAAGTCTTTAGAAAAATAGACAGAGAAGAGTTCACAGTTTCACCAGTCTGGAAATAAATTATTACAGAGTAACTGATAATAGCATGTTCTGCTAACTCTCTCATAACCTACCAGGAAAGTTTAAGAATGGAGATGTTTGACACAAACTGCCTGAGTTACTCTTAGAACACATTCAAATCTTGAGTATTCATCCTATAAAACTGCCAAGAATGTAACAATCAAAAAATAAATTCATCTCTTTTCTAGGAAAAGTATAATTAGGCCTATATTTTAAGCCAACAACATATTCCAACCATTGAGTAGAACATAAATTTCTGTAATATATTTATTTATTCTTTCTCCCCCACCATTTGCAGGTTAATGAGAGCAAATCTTTGACAGTCCACCACTATTTAGGTTTAAATAACAGATAACTTGCACACTGATCATACCTCACTCTGTTCTAGAAAAGACTGAGACTTCTCTTTGGGTTTAGCTTGATGTGGAACCATTATGAAGTTGTGAGTGAAAATAGGAAGGTCAACAAAATTTACCTGCCAAAATGCCCTTAAACTCTGCTAACATGGACTGTCTTATCTACTTTATAAATTATTGGTCTGTATTAACATAAAAATTTTTCCATCCCTTGGAGGAAAAACTAAAACCAACTGAGAATATGATAAAATGAAATCATCTGATTTGTTTGGATTGTTGGGATCATGAATTAAGTTTTCTTTCATTTTGATTGCCTCTCTTACATTACTATTATTACATTTACATAGCAAATACAAATGGAAAGTTGTTTTTTAAATCTCTTCCAAGCCCTATTTCCCACCTGGAATTAGGGATAATAATAGTACCTTCCATATAGGGCTACTGCATTAGTTTTACATACTGCAAAAATCTTTCCAAAATACCACTCATATTCATACAATATTCAATTGCTTATTGGATTTAATCAAAGTTCTTTCCTGGCCATATGAGTCACTCTTTTTTATCTCACTACTTGTCTGTACAACTCTCAATCCCAGTTGGACCTAGGTTCACACCTAAATCATTCTCAGCTGCCCATCTTAACTCACTGTCCCTTCCCACTTCCTTAAAAATACACTCATCGCTCCTCTCTGCTAACCACGCCTTCCCCATCCTTCATCTTCCAGTTCACATTTTCCTATCTCCTTGTAAGTTTTCCACATCCTACATGGATCTAACTAACATGTACAAAGTACTTAAGATGTGTTTGGCACTTTTGTATGTTACTTAATCCTTTCAACAATTCTAAAAATAGTTGAGTATCTCTATGAGACACATGAGAATTAGAGAGCTTTTGATTTATCCCCAGGATGGATTTGAACTCAATTATGCTGATCCATCCTGCACATAGGAGCTTGTACCACACAGGTAAGTCCTTAAATTTATATTTTCTTATAATTTTCTCTAATTGCTTAATGTATGTGAAATCCATGTGCTACCCTAAAGTTCCTCAGGTCTTGCCCAAGGTACATCGTAAGTGCTTAAATAGTTAATACTGCTGACGAGAATTTGCAGACAAGGGAGGCCTCAAAAGTAGTATGAAGTTCCCATAAAAGGGTTACTCTTAAAATATTAAATTATCTCAAAATTTCCTAAAAGGACTGTGAACTACCAGATGCTTCAGACAATCCAGTAAAAGCTTTAGGAAAGCACCATGATAGAGAAACGCTCAATGGATGTTCAAAAATGATGATGAGAAGAAACTCTTGAGGAATTGGACCTTTGACAAAATGGACTAGAAGTGTCAGAGGAAGATGAGAGTTGTCCTGCAAAATGTTAAGCATGCAAACATTTAACTCCCAAAGAGTTTATGTCTTTAGAAGTGGGAAAGATAAATAGGGTGTTCCATTCTGTCACTTTGATGTTCCAAAGCATTTCCTTTTCTTTAGACCCTGGAGGTCTATGTCATCTGAGGCAGTTTAGGAAGACAACTAAAATGGGTTGTTTATCACCAAGTAAATTGTGATGTAAGTCTTTATCCTCTGTCCCAAGGCCTCGATCCAAATGGAAAGGAGGTGAAGCAACGCCTGGAAATGTCTCAGCAACCACTCACCCAGCCTTACTCTGGTACCACCGGAGAATATCCAGCCAAATTCTCTAAGTTTCTGTCTCATGTCTCTCCCACACCAGGCACTGCAAATGTATTATAGAACTTCAAACCCTGCCATGGTGCGCAGGGGCTAGAGCTAATATCCAATAAGCCCACAGCCACAGAGCTATGAGTGAAAGCAACCTTTGAGAGCAGTGGGTTTCAACCTTACCCTATAGCAAAATGCCATACCTCTAAAAGAAAACTAGTATTCCACACCTTTTCAAGCAGTCTCCTTGGTAATCTTTAAATAGTAATCATTTCCATCACTACAGTCCTTAGTGATTTTTAATCACTACAGTCCTTTGGAAACAGTGAACAAACCAGTAGTTAAAAGCCCCTAGCTCCTCACAGCAGACGAGGTTCATTGGTGTGTGAGTCTCTCTGAGACTTTTGTTCAGGGTGTGAGGGAGCTGGAGCACAGAAGACCCGATCCTTCAACAGCTTCATTTGCCTATTTTTCAGGGGTCAGAAATAGCACTCCAGATGCCAGTTCCATGCCCAGTGACAGGTAAAGGATTTTTTCCATAGAAAGAACAGGTTAATAAACAGCCCAAATCACTGGCTTCTGATCCTGTCTACTCTCCTTCCCACTCTTATGCCAAGGAACCTCCCTCAGCTTTGTACCACCTTTAGTCACCAAAACAATGAAGCCCACTGTGACACTCACCCACAACACCCTGGCTTGTTGAGAATATTAATGTAACAAAACAGCTGGGCCAGCAAAAGAAAGGGGAAATCTGTTAACTAAACCACCTTTCCTCTTAATAACTGACCTAAATACTCCTAAAAAAATTAGTAAACTATTATTACCTTCTAAACTCTCCAGACACACTTACATATAACATCACATGAGCCAAAATGTATTTTCTTTGGTTTTTTCCCAAAGGAATCATTTTTCTGTTTGCTTGTTTGTTTCAAGGACTATCATATGAAACATCCCCAAAAACATCCCCAAAGTATATTTATATAACATATGATGTTGCATATAAATATATAACCACAAATATTTAGAAGGATATATATATATTTCTATAGAGCTACATATTGAATTTTATATATTTATATACTTATATATAAATGTATTATATACAGTATTTTATGCATTTATATATTTATATTTATATACTTATGTATGAATATATTATAGTATATATATTATGTATTTTATGTATGTAAATATTTTAGGCATTTTAATATAGGTAATAGTAACACAAATATTTCAAAAAAATATTTACACAAAACCTATATATAAATATTAAAACTTCCTAAAATGTAAATATATATACCCTCACCCTGAAAGAGACCTTGTAAGAGTCCTTCAAGTCCACAGTGAAATTTCTTCCACTCCTTATTTTATTTTTTGTGTTTGCTTATGTTATGAATGGGGAAAGAATGACAACTACAGAATGACATCTAATGAAGTCTGACTGCTATCAGATCAAACAAAGACATCAAGAGTATATGCACCCCTATGTTTATTGTAGCACTATTTACAATAGCCAATAGGAAGCAACTTAAGTGTCCATCAGTAGATGAATGGATAAAGATGTGGTACGTATACACAATGGAATACTATTCAACCACAAGAAAGAGAAAATCCTACTATTTGCAACAACATGGATGGAGTTAGAGGGTATTATGCTCAGCGAAATAAGTCAGGCAGAGAAAAACAAATGCCAAATGATTTCCCTCATTTATGGAGTCTAACAACAAAGCAATACTGAAGGAACAAAACAGCAGCAGACTTAAAGACTCCAAGAAGGGACTAGTGGTTACCAAAGGGGAGGGGAGGGGTGGGGAAAGGCAGGTGGGGAGGGAGGGAGAAGGGGATTGTGGAGTATCATGGTTGGTGCACATGGTGTGTGTGGGGTCATGGGGAAGACAGTGTAGCTCAGAGAAGACAAAGAGGGACTCTGTGGCATCTTATTACACTGACTGGCAGTGATTGCAATGGGGTATGGGGGGGACTCCATAATATGGGTGAATGTAATAACCACACTGTTTTTCTTGTGAACCTTCATAAAAGTGTATATCAATGATACCTTAATAAAAATAAAAAAAGACATCAAGAGTGTTATGATCTTGAGATATCCTCACTGTTTAAAAAGAACTCTCTCATTTTCAAGAGGAAGGTAACGGGATTTATAAATAAAAGTTTCACTCCCAAACACTGACTAACATAACTATTTTTTATAGATTTCATAGGTCAATACAATCAATCCCAAGTCAAGTCTAAAACTGGAGGGAAAAAATATTTAAATAAAGCTAAGACATGATAATATTTACTCCCAGATACACAGATGACCATCATGAAATCATATAGTCTCAATCCTTGAAAAAGACCTGTTCGGCAGTTTCAGAAATGTATATGTGTTTATCTAACTCACAGAGAAATTGTATAGAGGAAGCTTTAAGTGTAAAGTTCTAATTCATTTGTTTTTTATTTATTTACTTCCCACTCAACTAATTTCAAACTGATTTGAGGCAGAATTCCCTTCTCAGCTGTCAGACTCTTCTAGTAAAAGACAGCAGCAGTGGAAGCCGTCACAGGGCTGCAGCTTTCCTTCCCTCCCCAGACCAGACTCCTTCACATCAGCGCTGCCCTCCCACGTTCCCTTGATTCAAAGAAAAATAAATAAATAAACACTTCATTTTTTTGGCAGTATGTCTGACTTATTAAAAGCCATTCCATCAAACATTAAAAGTAAATAATTGTGCAGTTTATGTATACAGATTGCATTGTTTATGGCAATTATGAAGGAAGAAAGGCATAGAAAGAGGAAATATTGTCTTCTGGCATTTCAAAGCAGCTTCTGACATAACAGTTATTACATTTTAAGAATATAAACTGCCTCAGGAAATTCTATTCCCCAAGAACTGCCAAAATTGCAGTCTGCAAACACTAAAAAAGAACAAGAACACTTCTGCCAAATACAAAGATGGTATCTATCAGTATGAGTTAAGAAAATGATAGAGCTCTGTAACAGATTTCCTTTTCATTCTAAATGTTATAAGCAGTTCAGATGGATGCATTTAGCACCTTATATCTTAAAAGCAATTATAAATTTCACTAAGAAAGTTTACTATCAATGCCACAGCACTTTGCCCATTTTTATGAGTAAATTATTTTATCACATACCTATTAATATCTTGTCAGACACTGGCATTTCCAGAGCATAGCTTAGAAATCAGATACACAGAATTTAACAATTTTCTATCCAATAGTATGAATCACAACAGCACATACATATGCTAAGGAAGGGAAGAAAGGTATTTACAGATTCGAGAATGTTCCTCAAATACTATACTCACAAGTCCTGACGCCTACTTTCCCCTCCCCCACCCAGTCTATTCAGTTACTCTACTTTTTCAATAATTCCTTTCTATTTTCCTAATTTTAGTTCTCCAAAAAAGTTCATGAGTATCTCAATCAATTTTACTCAGATTTTTATTTATAAACAAAAGCCAAATATGATTAACGAAAACTACATTGAACCTCTGTTAGTAATAATTATATACATTGTTGAAATGTCAAAAAAAATGTGAATTTAATTAGGATGTTCCACTTTTTCAGGAACACTACAGTTTTAGCTCAAGTAAGTATAACTGAGAAAAAAGCTAGGCTATCTATAGAACTCTGAAAGGATACACAGAAACTGAGTAACAACTGTTGCTCTAGGGAAGAAGAATAAAGGATTTTACTATATACTCTTTCACAGTGTTTGAATTTTTCATCACCTGAATGCATTGCTTTATCAAAAAATAAAAATACATATTAAATTAAAACTTTTAGAAGAGTAAAATATTTAGAATACACATAGCAAACATAAGGCAGTGGAGTTTGCCGTTTACTTCATACATGGGAATTTCATATTCAGTTAAAAGTTTAGAGACTAAATATGAAAATTACTTGTTTAAATCTTACAATTATTAAATTATCCAAGAAATATTAGAATCTCCAGAGAAAAAACAAATAGCTACCCAAAACAAAAAAATAATGCTGATGCCAGTGGGTTACAGTCATTTAAACATCTCAGTCTTCATTCAATGTTAGTAAATCCTCAGTAAGTATGGATTCAGATAGATATCTAAGAAGTTAAAATTAGTAGTCCATAGTTATTGACTGATAAAAAAGTATTTCAAAATATAAAAGGCTTGTAAGAAGGAACATTAAGCTTTTGGGGCATTGACATGGTCACACAAACAGAAATTCCTCAGGGGAAAAGAGAATGATTCGAATTTACAACAAACTTTAGGAGAATATGGTTATGTAAGCATTGAACAATAATTCATGAGAAGAAGAACCTTATATATTAAGACATTCATTGTAGTATTATTTAAAATGGGAAAAAATGGAAATAACTCAGGAACTGTTGAAAGTCACAGAACATCCCCTCAATCATTACCATTAATGTTCATCAAAAAAAACTATGGAAGAATATGGAAATTGTTATCTAATGAAACTTTAATATGAAATTGCATATATTCCATCATCAAAAATATGTTTCTGTGCCATATTTCTGGTAACTGCTGCAGCTTTAAGATAATGGAGAGAAAAAAGCTAAAGGCCAAGACTCCTAATGTTCAGTCACATGCACACACACCCTTCTTCTGTGTCATCAAAGGTCCTCTCACCTCCTTGGGGCTCAGCATAGGAGTGGACATATGTATTTGTCACATGAAAACACTTCTCAAAATATCAACTCCTTCCCTGACCTTAAAGAAATTCCCCAAAATAACCCATATCCTTTCAAGATTAGAACATTTACACCTATCTCAACTCAAGTCTGGTTTCCCTTTTGGAAGCATAATTCCAAGCCTCATCCTCTTCACTGAACCTGAAACAAAATATTTTGACATCCTCTCTCTACCAGTTGATAAGGGATAATGTTGGGAAGGAGAGAAAGAAGTTAGGAAGGGGATGCAGCAAAGTCGAGGGAAATATAATTCATCTGTTCATTCATTCAACAAAATGCACTTAGTGAACAGTATGCACCAGACATGGAGAACACAGCAGTAAACAAAATAAACACAGTTCTCATTCTCATCTGAGGCAATGATGATGAGTTCTATTTTGGACACACTGCATTTCTGTTATTTCCAGGACAACCTAATGGGTAAGCTTGTAGATAGATAGAAACATATTTTGCAAAAAAAGTGCAGGCAAGACTCTCCACAGGGTTAGTTTGGGATGCTAGGTAGGCAGATAGAAACCAAATAGAGAGGATTTAAAGAGATTGAGTAATTAAATGTTTCACTGAAAATACAATGCTTGGGGGAATGAGCAATAAGCAAGACGTCAGTTCCACAAAGTTTGGAGACCTCAGAAGTGGAAGTTTACTTGTGGTGAATCATGAGGTCTACAGTATAGTCACTAGATCAGGGTTAAGGGTGAAGTGGAGACAGGAATCTGAGGCCTCAGGGAGAGCCAGGCCAATTAAGCTGGAAGAAGGGAAGAAGATCATTTTCATTGGCCAAGTATTTTTCAACATTTGAGCAATTTAAACCAACACAAGAGAGCATGGGATAAATTTTTAACAGTATCTTCACAGATAACTGTTCTGAAAGAGAATGAAAGCTTAAAGGAGGATGACATGCCTTAAGAGACCTGAGGGGGGTTAGATTCCCACAAATACTGTAAATGATAAAGTGGCCTGGAGATGAGCTGAAAGGGAAGAAAAATTAAAACCTGTAAAAGCTAAGTGTGTGACTCACAAAAAAATGTATTTTAGGGGAAAAAAGTCAGGAAAATGTGAAAAAAAAAGATATGGCTTCAAAGAGCATTGGAAAACCTTTAAAGAAAAATATGCAGGAGAGTAGACACAAAAGAGCTAATAACCATATCCAATTTGGCTCAAATCAAGATATAAATACTTTGTAGCCACCAGTGACCTATCCTCCCTTCTCCATTCACACTGTAACCATAAACAATGAACTACACATTTGGGGACCAACAAATAATGAAATTAAAAGTGCCCTTTCAGGAGGTAACATTGAATAATACTGCTTCATCCACAAAAAATGCAGCACTGAATGAAACTAAGCCACTCAAAAGAATAAATAACTCCTCATTCTCTACATGGACAAGAAAATGTTTGATAAATGTTACCATGATATTTAAAGTAGCATAATTGGGCAGGAGGTACTTTTCAGCAACTCTGGTATCTTTAATAGTACTTCAACATTTCTTCTCTGACGTCAGTTTTTAAAAACTAAGAAATTTCATAGTCAGGGAGAATTTCATAATTATGTAATATATTAACTCCGAGGCAAGTAGTTTAGTATTTCGTTTCAAATTTACCTTTTTTTTTTTAAGAGCTAGAGGGATTGAATCTGATGAAGTTTTCCCAATTTTTATGAGGACAAAATACTATGAAGACCTACAAACAAAATATATTTTTATTAAAAATGACTAATGCTTAGTGAAAAGTTCAAAAACTGGAAAAAAAAGGACTAAAACAAGTTTTAAAAGCAACAGTTCACATTCACTCAGTTACTGGAAAAGTCATTTTCATAGTTAACATTCAGGGCTATGCAGCAGCTGGAAAAGCAGCTTATTTTATTATATAGTTAATAAATGTCAAGCACCATTCTTGAAAGAGTCAAAATATGTTACCCTCAAAGACTACAAATAACTCTATAAGAGCAGACAAGATATACAAAAGTTACACAATGCATATCGTATTAAAAGATACCTCTCAACCAGATGCAATGTATGATTATTGACTGGCTCCTAGATCCAAAAATACAAATAAACAAAATGTTATAAAAAACATTTTTGTGATCATTGAATTAATTTTAATATAGAATCTATATTAAATTAGTATTACTGACTTAAAGCTAAATTTCTTGAGTTTAATAATGCTTTAGATTTACATAGGAGAATATCCTTGTTCCTTAAAGATTCATGCTGAAGTATTCGGGGGTGAAATGTCTGCAACTTACTCTTCCATATATATTTATTAAGCATCTGTATATGCAGAAGTAAAACAGATGTCTCAAAATATTAAAACTTCAGAAATCTAGATGTAGTGTATATGGACATTCACTGTACTATTATTGCAATTTTTCTGTAGGTTTTTAATTTTTATAAATAAAGCACTGGAGAGGAGAGAGGCAACAAGATACTCAATGCAATATTTTTAGAAAATAGAATCTCTACAGAGAAACAAAGCAGAACCAGATAGGGAAATATCACCACAAAAATAAATATATTTAGCATCTAAACATACACGGTACACTATAAATAGTGTGTATTCTAACAAAAAGCTAATATAAACTCTGGATTTTAAAAACATATAATTTAAGGCCAACACTGTTGATAACATAAAGAACACTTAAATTGAAAAAGAACACATATAAATCTAAACAATAAAGTAATCATGTCCTAATCACCATTACTTTTCCAACCACACAGGAAAAGCTACCCAGATTTGGCGAAGCTCATTCCAAACTTTAAGTTCAATATACATTCTACCACTTCATTCGGCCTCAAAGGATATAGATAGAAAGTTCAGGCAGTGGTACCCTTTCTTTCAAGAAGTGAGAGTAGCCATTAAGGAGAGACTTGATTTGGTGAGGGAAGAAATTCACTTCTGTTTATAAGACTAGCTTAGACATTCTAACAGAGTACTTTATGTTAAATTAAAAATTTGTCCTCTTCTCAACCCCTTTCCTCCATGAGTTAGTTCAAATATTCTTTCTTAAAAGCATCCCGATTGCCCTAAGCTGAATTAGAGGTCTCTCCATGTTCTCTTATTTATCCCACGGCATAATCACTGATTTATTTTTTGTCCACACTGACCCAGCATTTGCTATGTGCCTGAGACACAAAAATGAATAAAGATACTTGCCATGCCATTAACAAACTACTAGCCTGGTAATGGAGACACCTCTGCAAAGAAATAATTCAGTCACTCAACTACTACCATGCCATCCACCAAGCTGTTCAAATCAAAAACCAGATTCCTCTTGATTCTTCTGTTTTCACCACTGACACCTAGGCCTTTGGTGAGTTGACTCAATCAACAAACATATCTTGACTGCATGCATTTCTCTCCATTTTTACTATTCCCCTGGTCCCAGATACTACCTTCAGTCAGCTGGACTGCTGCTGTGAGAATAATTAGTCTCCCACAATTGATCTTCCTCTGTTGACTCCCTACAATCTGTTTTCCACATGAGACAGAGTAATATTTTAAAACATGAAATAGATCATGTCAGTTCCCAGATTAAACCCTTCCAAGGCTTTCCATTTAGAATAAAATCCAAATTCCTTACCAGGGCTACCTACCAGGTTCTATATAATGTGGACCTGTCTGTATCTCTAGCCTACTCTCCTTCTAGTCTCCCTCTCACACAGTACCGTTCAGTCACACCAGCCTTCTTTCCATTCCTCAAATATACTAGCTTCTTCCCTCTTACACTTTTTTTGCCCTAGTGGTTTTCCTCTGCCTAAAACATTATGGATATTTGAGTGGCTGACTCACTATTGTCAAGCAGATTTCAATTAAAATGTTACTTCTCAGCAACGTCTTTCCCTGATACCTAATCTAAAATAGCCACCTACCCACTTTCTTCACTTAATCCTGCTTTAGTATCATTATAACACTTATCACTACTTAACATCTTCTTATTTAAGTTTTTTTTATGTTTCTGTCTTCTAAATCAGCCTTCTGAGAAGAAATTACTACTCCTTTACAAAAATGAAAAAGAATTATAATGAAATGCTATGAGCAACTGTATGCCAACAAAATAATAGTTCAGATGAAATTAACAAATTCCTAGAAAGACAAAAACTACTGAAACTGAATAAAGAAGAAATAGAAGTCAGAATAAACCTGTACCATATAACAAATTGAATTAATAATTTTAAAACTTCCCACAAATGAAAGTCCAGTACCAGTTGACTTCACTGATGAATCCTACCGAACATTTAAGAAGAATTAAAACAAATTGCCACAGACCAATGGAACAGAATAGAGACTCCAAACATTAACCCAAACATATATGGTCAACTAATATTCGATAAAGGGGCCATGGACATACAATGGGGAAATGACAGCCTCTTCAACAGATGGTGCTGGCAAAACTCGACAGCTACATGTAGGAGAATGAAACTGGACCATTGTCTAACCCCATATACAAAAGTAAACTCAAAATGGATCAAAGACCTGAATGTAAGTCATGAAACCATAAAACTCTTAGGAAAAAACATAGGCAAAAATCTCTTAGACATAAACATGAGTGACCTCTTCTTGAACATATCTTCCTGGGCAAGGGAAACAAAAGCAAAAATGAACAAATGGGACTATATCAAGCTGAAAAGCTTCTGTACAGCAAAGGACACCACCAATAGAACAAAAAGGTATCCTACAGTAAGGGAGAATATATTCATAAATGACAGATCCGATAAAGGCTTGACATCCAAAATATATAAAGAGCTCACACACCTCAACAAACAAAAAACAAATAATCCAATTAAAAAATGGGCAGAGGAGCTGAATAGACAGTTCTCTAAAGAAGAAATTCAGATGGCCAACAGACACATGAAAAGATGCTCCACATCGCTTGTCATCAGAGAAATACAAATTAAAACCACAATGAGGTATCATCTCACACCAGTAAGGATGGCTACCATCCAAAAGACAAACAACAACAAATGTTGGCGAGATTGCGGAGAAAGGGGAACCCTCCTACACTGCTGGTGGGAATGTAAATTAGTTCAACCATTGTGGAAAGCAGTATGGAGGTTCCTCAAAATGCTCAAAATAGAAATACCATTTGACCCAGGAATTCCACTTCTAGGAATTTACCCCAAGAATGCAGCACTCCAGTTTGAAAAAGACAGATGCACCCCTATGTTTATCGCTGCACTATTTACAATAGCCAAGATATGGAAGCAACCTAAGTGTCCATCAGTAGATGAATGGATAAAGAAGATGTGGTCCATATACACAATGGAATATTACGCAGCCATAAGAAAAAAACAGATCCTCCCATTCACAACAACATGGATGGAGCTAGAGGGTATTATACTCAGTGAAATAAGCCAGGCGGAGAAAGACAAGTACCAAACGATTTCACTCATATGTGGAGTATAAAAACAAAAGAAAACTGAAGGAACAAAACAGCAGCAGAAGCATAGAACCCAAGAATGGACTAATAGTTACCAAAGGGAAAGGGACTGGGGAGGACGGGTGGGAAGGGAGGCTTAAGGGTGGGAAAAAAAGAAAGGGGACCATAAAAAGCATGTATAGTGTGGGGGTGGGGGGCACAGGGAGGGCTGTGCAACACAGAGAAGACAAGTAGTGATTTTACAGCATCTTACTATGTTGATGGACAGTGACTGTGAACGGGGATGTGGGGGGGACTTGGTGAAGGGGGGAGCCTAGTAAACATAAGGTCCTTCATGTAACTGTAGATTAATGATACCAAAATAAAATTATTTAAAAAAAAAAGAATTAATACAAATTTTTCACACAATCTTCAAAAAAATAGAAGAGGAGGGAACAGCTCCCAACTCATTCTATGAGGCCAGTATTACTGTGATTCCAAAACCAGAAAAAGGGCATCAGAATAAAACTACAGATCAGTATCTCTTAGGAATACAAATGCAAAAATTCTCAACAAAAGACTAGGAAACCAAAGTCATCAACATATAACAAGAATTATACACCATGACCAATTAATGTAATAAACTATATGAACAGAAACGGACAAAAACCACACAATTATCTCAATAAATGCAGAAAGTGGATGTGACAAAATTCAACATCCCTTCATTATAAAAACAGTAAAACTAGGAACTGAAGAGAACTTCTTCAACCTTATAAAGGGCATCTGGGGAAACTCCACAGCTAATATCATACTTAGTGGTGAAAGATTCAATACTTTTCTTCTAAGATCAAGAATAAGACAAGAATATCTTCTCTCTCTGCTTCTATTTAAAATTTCATTGGAGGATCCATCTGGGGAAATTAGGCCAGAAGATGAAGTAAAAGACGTCCAGGAAATAAAGGAGAAAGTAAACCTATTTCTCTCTGCATGTGATATCTTTCTATACATAGGAAATCCAGAATAATCCACTAAAAAAATTAATAGAACTAATAAACCAGTTCAGCAGTGTTTCAGGGTATGCATCAAAATGAATAGAACACTTAGGGACAAATTTAGCCAAAAAAGAGGACCAGAGAGGTTGGGGGGAGTATTTGCTTGCTTCTGCAGCAGCAGGAGAAAGAGAGACCTGGGACAACTGCTTGTAAGCAATAAATAGGTTTTAAACTTTATTTCTCCCTTTGACTGATTTCTGTTTCAAAGGTATTTTGCCCTGGGATTTCCCTTCCCTGAGTTACAAACAGAATGGAAAGTCCAGAAATATTCCTTTATGTTTATAGTCAACTGATTTTTAATAAGTGTGTCAATTATATGAGGAAAGAACAGTCTTTTTCAACAAATGGTGATGGGATAACTAGATATGCAAATGCAAAAAATGAAGTTGAACAGGTTTACATAATACACAAAAATTAACTGAAAATAGATCATAGACCTAAACTATAAGAGCTAAAACTGTAAAACTAATAAAAGAAAATATAAGAGTAAATTTAGGGACCTTGGATTTGGCAATAACTTCTTAGATATGACACCAAAAGAGTAAACAATGAAAAAAAGAATACATAAATTAGACTTCCTCAAAATTAAAAACTCTGTGCTTTAAAAGATACCATCCAGATAGTGAAAAGACAATTCAGACTGGGAAATTTATCTGCAAATCATGTATCTGATAAGGGACTTGTATCTAGAATTATAAATTATCTATGACTCAAAATAAAAAGGTAAATAACTCAATTTTAAAATGTGCAAAGAATCTGAATAAACATCTCTCCAAAGAACATGTAGAAATGGCCATCAATAACCATGATTAACCAACAGGGAAATGGAAATCAAACTAGTGTTTTGAGTGACTTTTAGATACCACTTCACAGGCATTAGGGTGACTAAAATCAAGACAGACAACAAGTGTTGGTGAAGATATTATACTGCCCCTCCTATCTGCAAGTCAGCTGATTGTTAAAGCTCTGTCCTTAATTAAAAGTATAAAAAACTTAGGAATTAGGCATTTTTCAGGAATATATTCTGAAGTTTAAGATTTTGTCATCCTATAATAAACTCAGAGAGATTATCTGAAGAAATGCCATTCATCTATTATTCTTGTCTATGTCTAGACCCTACCCAAGACCAAAGGAATCAGTTTGGATGGGGGTGGGCCCAGGCATTATGCTTCTCAAAAGCATGCAAAGTGATTATTTGTAGTAAAGCTTTAGAAATACTCTATTCTAAAAGTTACCCTTGGATTAAATCAAACAATCATAAAACTAAGTATCCAAATGCATTACTATTTACCATACATCCTAGAATTTTTTCTTGAATAGTGATTTGAATTAATGGTAGCCTCTACTGGTGGATTTTATTTAAATCTCTATGAGGTTTCTCACTGTATTTATCATATGTATGCTAAGACATTTATTTTTTCCATATCTCATAGTGTCCTCCCTATGAAGTCTCATGGGAGATGTTTTACTCTGATCTTACTAACAGAAAGAAAAAAAAAACTCTTCTGAGCTATTTTCATGTCATGAATACTGTGAATCATGTAACCTTTTTCTACTTTGGGTTAAGTATTTTTTACAGCTTAGAGCTAAAATTTGGTTCCATCCCTAGTAAAAGCACAAGAACCCCCAGCATAAGCTTTGTGTAGTAATCTTACTACTGACCACATCTTACTTTTTAACAAGCACCATGGCAATGAATTTATTCCAGTACCCCTAGGTGCTATAAAATATCAGTGTTTATGTTTGTCATAATACAAAAAATGTTGGAAAGCTTCACTTTAGGGTGTCAGTAATGCATAATAGTCTGTGGTAAAGTAGAAAATATTTCTCCTCTCTTAGTTTGTAAGAAAAAGGGATCCAGCCCTCATTTATTCACTTTCTGTGTCTTGTGATTTACTGCAATTTATTCATGCTTGGTTAAGTAGATTTAGAGAGAACTAATTCTCACAAGAAAGATTTCTGCAAAGAACAGGACTGAAGCTCTTATTAAAACTGCAAACACAAGAAAAAGAAAAGGACAGAATTCCTCACATTTCTGACTTCTGGTACAAGCTCTTCATCACCTACCTACATTATGGTATAAAAATGATGATGATCTGCTGATGGACAGTGACTGTAATGGGGTATGTGGGGGGGACTTGATAATAGGGGGAGTCTAGTAACCATAATATTGTTTAAGTAATTGTACATTAACGATACCAAAATTTAAAAAATTAAAAAATCAAATGATGATGATCTAATAAGACCTGATAATGTCAGTCAAAAAATGGGTATTTCAAGAAGACTATTTGAAATATGGATTTTTATCCATTATTTTTTGTAATTAACTTTGCCCTACATATATGTTTTGCATTAACATGATAGCTGAAAGTTATTTTTAAATTTGTATTTTGTGGATATCATATGTAGTTATACATATATAAAGTTATATTTAAAGTTAAAAAAAATAAAAGAAAAAAGGATCTCAGCCCTGTGGATATCTATATGTTTTATACAGTTTTCTATGAAACTGCTCTTTCTCATTTAATATCTGCTTCATCCGTCTCTACCTACACTCTCCATTATATGCAGATAAGAAATATTAGGCCAGAAGAAAAATTCAAGTGAAAGACACCATTCAAAAATTAGGATTTCCATTTTACTCAAATGATCAAATAAATGTTTACCAGGAGGCTTCTTGGTGTCTCTGCAAATACATATCTGTCAATTCTTTCAAAGCAGCTAACCAGACATGTCTTAGAGCCCAGTTAAACTTGTTTAAAACCCATGTATTTGGCTTCCATGTATTATATACACTTAGGCACTAAAAATAAATTATCTCATTTAATCCTTATAGATTAATCTTAACCCTATTTAGAAGGCATTATTTATTAATTAGGATCAATTAATCCTAACCCTGTTCAGAAGACCTTATCATTCCATTTCACAGATGAGGAAAGTTTCAGAGAAGGAGCAAAGGCTTATGTGACACCTAAATTTGGAAACAATTTAATGCACACTCTCTGTCTGGCTTCAAATCACATACTCTTTTATTCTGGGACGCTTTGAAGTCCATTATTATGACTTTAACCCCCAATGTACCATCACTGCCACTCTAGCACATCCAACCAATTCCCTAATTTTATATACCAACAGTAAAGGCCTACATTAAACAGTCATTTTTAATATTTTCAGAGCACTGAAAATATAAAAGTTATAGACAATAAACAGTCATTTTTAATATTTTCAGAGCACTGAAAATATAAAAGTTACAGATTCATTAAGTTTCTTAAGACTTTACATTCCCAAAACCAAACCACCAATACAAAATCAAAAAGCCAAATTCTGAATCATCATGTAAATTATTTCAAAAAAGATCCTCCTCCTTTTATATGCTGCAATGCAGGGGCTACTTCTATATATTTATCCATTTGTTGATTTATTCAAGAAAATGTTCATACTCTGCAGCATTCTTAGTGCAGAGGAATGGAAAGACAGTTAAGATGACCCCACTCTCATGCAGCTCACAACTCAGTGAATGTTAGATAGTATTTATGTCTATGGGGAAATGAAGAAGGAGCCCACTGCTCTCTCACTCACTCACTGTCTCTTGACGGTAGTTTGCCCCTTTTAGCCTCTGACATAGTTAATTTTATGTGTCAACTTGACTGAGCCACAAGGTGCCCAGATATTTGGTCAAACATTATTCTGGATGTGTCTTTTTTGGATGTCTCTAGATAACATTAATACTGGACTAAATAAAGCAGACTGCCCTATTGTGCACGGGCCTCCTCCAATCCATTAAAGGTCTAAAGAGAACAAAAAGTTTAAGTAAAATAGAATTTCCTCCAACCTCACTGCTTCAGCTGGAACGTCAATTTCTTTCCTGCTTTCAGGCTCAAACTGAAACATCTGTTCTTCCGAGGGTGTCAAGCCTGCTGTCTTTCAGACTAGAATACATTGGTTCTCTGGGTTCTCAGGCCTCTGGACTTACACTGGAAGTACGAAGTGGCTCTTCTGGGTCTCCAGCTTACCAGCTACATAACTTGTAACTTGTCTGCCTCCATAGTCATGCAAGCCAATTCCTTATAATAAATCTCTTCATACACACACACACATACATATCCTATTGGCTCTACTTCTCCAGAGAACCCTAATATAGCCTCCAAGTCTTGCAACTAATCTATGAAAGATTTAATATTGAGTTCCTTGGAATAGTGCTGAGGTTCTTAGAGAAGGGTGGGTGCCATTACATCTGTCCAAAACTTTAAGAGTCTCCACATAAATATATTATCTTTATTCAGAGGTAGTGAAGACTTCTAGTGCCACCACAACATGTGATTTACATAAATGACCTCCCAGTACTAATGTGAACAAGAAGGGAGGAGATAAGGGTAAATTAAATATATAGCTTTTATCTAACAATAAAGTAAATTCATCCTGAAATCATGTTTAAAATGTAAAATTAGTGTTACATCACCAAACTAGGATATCTTCTTTAAGTGGACTATACTTGAGAAACAACTAGGAGGTAAAAATTACAGACTAACGTAACAGAGAAGCCAATCTGAAAAGGCTGCATACTATGTGGTTCAAACTATATAACACTCTGAAGAAGGTAAAACTATGGAGACGATAAAAAGATTCCTGGTTGCCAAGGGTTCAGGGGAAAGGAGGAAAGGATGAACAGGTGGCACATAGGGGATTCTGAGAGCAGTGAAATCACTCTGTATGATACTGAAATAGTGGATCTATGTCATCAGACATCTGTCAAAACCCACAGAATGCACAACACAAAGACTGAACCTTAATGTAAACTATGGAACTTTATCAATAGTGGTTCATCAATTGTTACAAATGAACCACACTAAAGCAAGATGTTAATACTAAGAGAAACTGGTTGAGAGACCTCTGTACTTTCTGCTTAACCTTTCTGTAAACTTAAAACTATTCTAAATAAATAAAGTCTATTTACTTAGAAAATAAAAACAAATAATAGTTCAATAGGCTTTTGGTAGCATCAGGGCTCTTTAGTAAGTGGCAGAGTTCTGAATTTGGTAGCATATAGCAGCATATATCTGCCTACTGACTTGTATTTCTTTGTTTTTATCAGTTATACACCTGGCCTTTAACTACTGTGACTGTTGTTACAGAAGAAGGTTATCTGTGGTCTCACGTGCTGTTGCACAGATTCCCACAGCAGCCCACTACACCCTGCCCATCCTGCATGGCTGCTGACCAAGTGAGCACTTTACCGATGAGTGCCTTCAGTCAAACAGGCCTTAGAGCAGTAGTGGAGACTCCAAGAACAAAGTGATGCCGGCTTGCCTTGAATTACACAGGTATGACTTAAATATGTTGGAGGAGGTGAGATAAAAACTTCTTGGAAATTAGGAGGCAAAACAGTATTTTCTTCTTTCAACTGCAAGAGTTCCATTTCAGAATACTAGTGAAGTACTACTTTACATTATTAGAAAAACTGTTATAGAAACAAATATTTAGTCCAGATAGCCAACCAATACCAACACAGGCCTAACCAGTAGACCCTCTCTAAAAGTCAGACTTCACAGCCCTAAACAATTCCACAGAAAATGACTGTGGCATAATACTGAAAATGCCCCCTTTCAGGCACCTTGGAATCTAGGACACTGGACAGACCTACAGAAGATTCACCACAGGATATCAGAACATGGAGTTCAAGGAAGATACGGAAATAAAGAGATTTTGTTAGTGTGTTAACAAGTTTTCAATGAGGTGGGAAAACAAAATATCTCAAGTGGGACTTGGTGATAAGGGCAGCCAGCATTGCCATTTCTAAATTTAGTAAGAAGACAGAAAAAGTCTCTACACCACTTTCTGAGGGTGAGAAAGTATGCATGGATATTTTTCTTCCTCCAGATACAGTAACTCCATGCTCCCAAAATTAACCTCCTAAAGCAAGGGGTTTCTCCCAATCAAGTTTAAACTCATTCATCATGGATACTGGGTATCTGGCACCTAGGGGAAAGTGAAACAAGTTTTCTCTTTCTTCCCTTCATCCTGTCATTCAGTTACTGTGCCAGTTATCTTCAACTTTGCACTTCTATTAATGAAATCTTGTGGCCTCTAGCTTCTTGGTTCAATCATTAGGAAGCAAGCCAAAGACAGGAGAGTGAGGTTGGAATATATGCTCCCCAGATTCTCCCTGCCGGGGTCAGAAGACTCTCACCCATAGCCCTGTCCCTTTCAGGATTCCAACTCACCTCCCCCTTCCCCCTTCAGGTCTAGGGTTGGTAACAGCCACCCAGTGGCAACCACAGGGAGGTACACTATTCCCTGTGGCTTCTCACTGCCCACAGCCTTACTAATTTTCCTTCAAATTATCCAGGTTGAAGTATGCTGCCTATTTCCTTCAGTGGCCCTGGCTGATAAACATGCCACGGAGTTTCTGACATAGACCTTCAAAAACACTAAGTACAAAGTTTTAGAGAAAATAATTTTTGCCTGGGATAGCTGTTTTTAGTACTTAGAATCTACCTGAGTGCTGTGATAGGTCAGGTGGCCTTTTGGCCCTCTAGAATCTTTTTTTAAAATAAGGTTTATCAGAGGTATGATTCAAAAATCAATAAAACCTCCAAGCCCTTAAAGAAACCACCAATTTCAGTGACAAATGGTACAGGCTACAATAGCTGGGGAAAAAAAACTATACTCAGACATCAAGAAACTTCTAGCTAAAACTGAGCATAAGAATTTGAGGTTAATATAAAACTTCAATTTCTTTGAATTTTAATTCACAAGACCAAAAGAACATGGTATTTGATTTTTCACTCCTCTGATTCTTAACTTGAAAAAGGGTAGATCTTTGAACATCCACTTTTTTCCTAAGGAATTTATAATGGGAGAAGGTTCATCTTCAAATTTAGGGCATCTTTTTTGACATTTCATTTTTGGAACTTCTTAATATAGTGTTCATTTTATTGTATAATTTGATTTCATTTTATAATTTCTAAGCTATGTTGGACAATATACAGTTCAGAGGGTATTTAGAAAAGGGTGTGAAATTCTGACTTATGTACAGATTTGGAGTCCATTTATATAATGTGCTGTTCTGACCCATTTCAGAGCATCTGCTAGGAACAAAATCTATGTTGCCAGCAAAAGCTCAAAGAAGATCCACAAAGAAGCTGTGAGTTGCATTGTAGTGGTCTCAGAAGGTGTAGCAGGATGCTCTCGACAGAGCTCTGATCTCTTCCTCAGCCCACGAAACGACATAATCCAACAGGTTCAGTTCAGGATGTTCCCAGGGGGCTTTATTGGGACAATTCTTCATTATTATGGACTGTTCTGTACAAAGAATATTTAGCATCCTTGACTACCACCCACTTAAATACCATCAGTACTCTGCAATCATAGTTACAACAAAAAATTTCCTAGGGGAAGATAAAAATCCTGGTTTACAACCACTAGGTTAAAAGAACAAAAATCTCGGAAAAAAATACTTCTTTCCTACTCTTGATGTTTCTTTCCAATGTGAAAGGAGCCCCATTAAAGTAACATTCTTGGGCTCTTGCCAAAACCTTACTCCCCCTCCCCAAGAGAGGCAAACAGAGTTACTGGTTGAAATATTTTTTTTAAATAAATGGCATGTTCAACTCATTTCCCCTTCCCTTCCTCTTTGAAATAAGCTGACTGCAGAGAGCAAACATTCTGTGCTATTTCCCTAAGCTTAAGGTTATGGGGCAGCTCTGACCCTGCAGGGTAGCGCCTGCCTACTCCTGGACTATTTGGGACTGGGTGGAGACAGTTGCCTAGCTCAGGAGTCTGTTTTGAGGAAAACCATTATTCCTACAGATAAACCACAATCACTAACATAACATAACATAACAGCTTTATGAAACATAAAGGTGACATTTTGATCTCCCTGTTCTCCCATTTCATTTCTCAGTTCATTAGAAAACATTAAAAAGAGGGACAATATTTACTGAACCTCCCCAAACTACTAGACTTCTGCCTATTTAAATTTTCTACTTGATTTCTCTCCCCGTCACACACATCCTTCTTTAACAAAACTTTTTGCCATACAAATTGAGCCCACATTTTTGAAAAGCCTAGTGTTCTCACCTTTTCCCACTTATATGCAGAGTCTATGGTGGCTCAGAAAATGTAAACATCTAGAAACAATTTGGTATTAAAAGCTTTCAGAAGCAAAATAACAGCAAGTGCCATCTAGGATAATCTTAGTTCACAACCATTTTTCCCCAAATGTTTATTTTTTTTCTGTCTCTAAAATTCCTGAATTAGGTCAACCTTCTTCTAAAGAATCTTCAATAAAATAGTTTTACACTAACACTAATCTTTAGAAATCATACAAATTAAAAATTCACTGTTAAAGAGAAGTTTATTGCCTCTTATTTTTTTATGGCAGTGCTTCTCACTGCCAGAAATATTTTCCACAAAGATATCCCAATTCAAGTCTTTTGAACTGCTCGATTGTTCAACTATTTGGGGTTTTGAAGGAAAACAACACACAGCATTTTTTCAGTCAGTTTTTCCTCCTAATCACTAAACAAGTATACTTTACAAGAAATTTAATCCAGCTTCTTCTGGTTTTCTTCCCTTTAAATCATTAAAATGTTATTTTTTTTAAGATATTTGTTATCCAAAAGACTTTTTAAATTAGCTTTTTTGCTTAAAAAAAACATGAGCTCTGTTGCCAGAAAGTTCAAGTCTGGAACAAAAGTGTGAGCCCCATGTTGGAAATCAGTTTTAAATGCCAGCTATGACACGAATAGACCATGTGGACACCTCCCCGACTCACTGAGCCTTCTGTGGAAGTAAATATTACAGCTGAGGTTACCAAAAGGTCTTCAAAATAAATCCTGCATTCAGTAGTCAGTCAGAGCTTCTGAAACTCTAATTTATGGCCTTAATTGTCTTATGTTTGTGATAATCTCATGCGTTTTCTCATCTACATTGTTTCAGGGGTGAAATGCTTTCAGATAATTTTAATTCATAAAATAATGAGATACATTAACTCATTTCTTTAATGTTCACTCTTTTCATGTCTTCAAAATTAAGAGAATGCCTTCAATTAAAGAAGAAGGTGTTCCCCTTGAATAACACCATTATTTGAGGTCATTTTACCTCCTGCTATCCAATAGAAAAAATTATTTCTCCTCAAAATTACCATTACCTATGATGGTAGATTTTTGTACACTTCTGTGGCTGCATCATAAACTAGGAGAAAGTACATACTTCCAAATATAAAATGAGTTACTAAACTTCCATATAAAACTGAGGGAGGTAAAAGACACTCCTGGGAAGTTTTCTGCTTTGCTCACTGGTTAGAAAAAAAATAAAACTTCAATTTCATCTCTGCACAAGTTTCTTGGTCTTCCTAGAAAAAGGAATGGACTTTTACTAACTTACTTATAACTGACTTTTTTTATTAGAAAGATGTATAATTCATATTTGTCTACCTTCTTCTTTAAAACACTAAATCTGGAATATACTTCTATGAACTTTCAAAATTACAGAAAAAAAAACAATTTTTAAAGGTTTCAAGGGTGTTTTCTTGTTTGTGTGTTAACACAGAAAATTGGAAGGGTTCAAAGAAATGACAGAAGGAGAAGGAAGTCCACAAGTTCAGACTTCAGATACAGCCTGACTAAGGGACATATTGCCAGTTTTCAGAATGCTGGGTTTGGTGAAATAAGTAAGAAGGATTAAAGAATACATTTAGTTTTCATGATTAGCATTTAAGAAATTTAGTTCCAGGTTCCCAATTTAAAATATGTCAAAATATATTTGAGTGTACTTAAATGACTATTATGCACACTTATCTACCTATTTCCTTAGGGAACTAATATTCAAATTATTTCATAATTTTGAAATACTAATATTTCATATTATTTTATACATAAAAACTAATATTTCAAAAGTCATCAAACAATTCTCTATCACTTTGCAGTACCTTATAAGACAACTAAATCAATGCATTAAACTGCCAACCTATAAACCATTATTTATCAAATGGTAATTTATATTATCAATTACTCACTGGATGTTTATCTATAATGATATCAAAGTGAATTATAGTCAGTGGTGGCACCAAATATAAAAAGATGTACATACTTGCCTAATTGAGAGTTCTACAGTAGCTTCACTTTGAAATTTTCATAATTTGTTATTCTTAAGTTTTAAAGTAGTAGTTACCCTTACTACTCCAATTTATGCTTTTAAATTTATCCCTTATTATTTCCCTTTACTTCTCCATCCAAGAGTCTATAATCTTAAATATCAATGACACAGATATAGAAAAATAATTACAGATTAATAATAGCAAAAAGTGATTGTAAGGTTGAAGGCACTGGGGGGAGGGGTGAGCACGTCAGACACTGATGACGTGCCAAAGTCCCCGGCTGCTGCCCCCTCCCAACCTGAAAAATGTGCCTTAGGCTAGCCAATCCTCGCACCGCTGTAAATCTAAGCTCTGTCTCCCACTACCTTCTTTAAAAACTCGCTGCCTGTCTACTTTCACGTGACTTCCCTGGCCTGTGACAGGAAGGCCACGGAACCTCGCCCGGGGGTATTCAAATAAATTACCTGACCCTTTGTTGCCTCTCTTTGCCTGCTTATTTCGGCTAAAATTTATCTTACAGTGATCACTGTCAGGACTCCTTAAGTAATCATTAACCTGTTTACATAATCTAATTGTTGGCATCTGTACAAAGACAACATATTGTTCAATAAAGAATCAGTAAGATTTTTTTCCTTTTGTATGAGCCACTTTCAAAGATGGGCGGACTACATTAAAGAGTTTACTTTGTGAATCTGCTACAAGGCAGATGATCTGACAGTTCCAAACAAGGGTCACTGTATATTCTGCAAAAATAAATCACATAAAAAAATAAGACAAACTACTTTAGACATCACTCTTACAAAGAACAATAAATTTGCAAGGTTTATATTTTAATATCATGGCCCAGCTTTTGAAAGGTATCATTTTAATCTGGAAAAATCCAATAATTGTTCAAACATTGGAATTTTAGAAGGGGTGAATATAATTTTACATTCATAACACATCTTCACATATTGACTAACAGGAAACAAAACCAGAGGTGGAGCCAAGATGGCGGTGTGAGTAGGACAGTGGGAATTTCCTCCCAAAAACATACAAATTTTTGAAAATACAACAAATACAACTATCCCTAAAAGAGAGACCGGAAGATACAGGACAAGAGCCAGACTACATCCACACCTGTGAGAATCCAGCACCTCGCTAAGGGGGTAAGATACAAGCCCCAGCCAGGCAGGACCCGAGTGCTCCTCACCCCAGCTCCCAGTGGGAAGAGAGGAGTTGGAGACAGAAGGGAGAGGGAGCTCAGGACTGCTAAATACCCAGCCCTAGCCATTCGCATCGGAGCGCAGACACACAGTGTGAGGAGTGCGGGAAAATAGTGAAATGGGACAGGAAAACCTGTGAGCAGATCCCTGCAGCCAGCACCCATGGGACAAAGAAAAGCGAGTGCTTTTTAAAAGTCTTAAAGAGACAAGGACCGCACAGCTGGACGGAAGCGTCCCGTGACACTTAGCCCAGCAGCTGGGAATCCTGGGGAACTCCGGGCGCCCCAACCCCCTGGGCAGCAGCACAGCTCTGAGACCCCTTACGGCAATAAACATCCCCCTGGCCGGTTCCACCTCCAGCGTGGCCCCACCATAGCAGAGCAGCAGCCTGAGGATGGCCATGCCCACAGCAAGGGAGCTTCCTCCATAGTGGCCAGGCAAGAAACAGAGACCCAGTCTATGCACAAATGCCCAACACAAGCCACTAGGGGTCGCCATTATCCCAGGAAAGAAAGGCAAGGAGCAAGTAGAAAGGGTCTAGGTTCTCCCAGCTGGCAGATGAGCCAACAGCAAACCACTGAATCTATCAACATGAAAAGGCAGAAAAATTTGATCCAGACCAGATTAACCCAGACATCCTTCACATCCTCCCCTGAGAAGGAATCTGGGGAGATAGCTTTAACCAATCTTCCTGAAAAAGAATTCAAAACAAAAGTCATAACCATGCTGATGGACTTCCAGAGAAATATTCAAGAGCTAAGGAGGGAGAATACAGAAATAAAACAATCTCTGGAAGGACTTCAAAGGAGAATGGATGAGATGCAAGAGACCATTAATGGACTAGAAATCAGAGAACAGGAACGCAGAGAAGCTGACACAGAGAGACAAAAGGATCTCCAGTAATGAAAGAATATTAAGAGAACTGTGTGGCCAATCAAAACAGAAAAATATTTACATTATAGGAGTGCCAAAAGAAGAAGAGAGAGAAAAAGGAATAGAAAATGTGCTTTGAAGAAATAATTGCTGAAAACTGGCCCAAACTGGGGGAGGAAATGGCCTCTCAGAAAACAGAAGCACACAGAACTCCCATGACAACGGACCTAAGGAGGGCAACACCAAGAAACATAATAATTAAAAAGACAAAAAAGACAAGGACACAGTATTAAAGGCATCCAGAGAGAAAAAAAAGGTCACCTACAAAGGAAAACCCATCAGGCTATCATCAGACTTCTCAACAGAAACCTTACAGGCCAGAAGAGAATGGCATGATATATTTAATGCAATGAAACAGAAGGGCCTTGAACAAAGAATACTGTGCAAGCAAGATTACCATTTAAATATGAAGGAGGGATTAAACAATTCCCACACAAACAAACGTTGAGAGAATTTGCCTCCCACAAACCACCTCTACAGGGTATCTTAGAGGGACTGCTATAGATGGGAGCACTTCTGAAAAGAGCACAGAACAAAACACCCAACATATGAAGAATGGAGGAGGAGGAATAAGAAGGGAGAGAAATAAAGAATCATCAGACAGTATTTATAATAGCTCAATAAGCGAGTTAAGTTAGACAGTAAGATAGTAAAGAAGGTAACCTTGAACCTTTGGTAACCACAAACTTAAAGACTGCAATGGCAATAAGTACATACATTTCAATAATCATCCTAAATGTAAATGGACTGAATGCACCAATCAAAAGACACAGAGTGGAGGAGGCGGAGCCAACATGGCGGCGTGAGTAGGACAGTGGGAATCTCCTCCCAAAAACATATATACTTTTGAAAATACAACAAACACAACTAGCCCTAAAAGAGAGACCAGAAGACGCAGGACAGTGGCCAGACTGCAGCTACACCAGCGAGAACCCAGCGACTGGTGAAAGGGGTAAGATACAAGCCCCGGCCCTGCGGGACCCGAGCGCCCCTCCCCCCAGCTCCCGGCGGGAGAACAATAGGCAGAGCGGGAGGGAGACGGAGCCCAGGACTGCCGAACACCCAGCCCCAGCCATCCGGGCCAGAGCGCAGACACAATATATGCCCAGGGGGCCCTGGATACTGGGAAAACAGGGAGCAAGACCTCTGAGCGGGTGCTGAAGCTGATGCCCCTGTGACAAAGAAAAGCGGGGGCTTTTTGAAAGTCTTAAAGGGACAGGGACTTAACAGCTTGACGGAAAAAACCCAGGTCACAGTACAGCAGCTGGAAATTACAGGGAAAACCGGGTGCACTAACCCCCTGGGCAACAGCTCTGAGACCCCTCACGGAGGCAAACAGTCAAGCAGCCCCCCCATCCATCACCCCACCGGGCGCTGCGAAAGCAGAGAAGCAGCCTGAGACAAATTCCACCCACAGAAAGGGAAATTTCTCCCTCCCGGCCAGGCAAGACACAAAGACCCACTCTACACGCAATTACCCAACACAAGCCACTAGGGGTCGCAGTTGCCCCAGTAAAGAAAGGTCAGTAGCAAGTGAAAATTTTGGCCCTCCCAGCTGACAGTCAATAGCACCTGTCAACATGAAAAGGCAAAAAAATATGATCCAGACAAGACTAACCCAGACAGCTTCGGCATCTGCTACATCTTCCCCTGAGAAGGAATCTGGGGAGATAGATTTAGCCAGTCTACCTGAAAAAGAATTCAAAATAAAAGTCATAACCATGCTGATGGACTTGCAGAGAAATATGCAAGAACTAAGGAAGGAGAATTCAGAAATAAAACAAGCTCTGGAAGGACTTCAAAACAGAATGGACGAGATGCAAGAGACCATTAATGGACTAGAAAACAGAGAACAGGAACGCAGAGAAGCTGATGCAGAGAGAGATAAAAGGATCTCCAGGAATGAAAGAATTTTAAGAGAGCTGAGTGATCAATAAAAAAGAAATAATATAAGAATCATAGGCATTCCAGAAGAAGTAGAGAGAGAAAAGGGGATAGAAAATGTCTTTGAAGAAATAATTGCTGAAAATTTCCCCAAACTAGGGGAAGAAATGGCCTCTCAGACCACAGAGGTACACAGAACTCCCATGACAAGGGATCCAAGGAGGGCAACACCAAGACACATAATAATTAAAATGGCAAAGATCAAAGACAAGGACAAAGTATTACAAGCAGCCAGAGAGAAAAAAAAGGTCAACTACAAAGGAAAACCCATCAGGCTATCATCAGACTTCTCAACAGAAACCCTACAGGCCAGAAGAGAATGGCATGATATACTTAATGCAATGAAACAGAAGGGCCTCGAACCAAGACTACTGTATCCAGCACGAATATCATTTAAATATGAAGGAGGGATTAAACAATTCCCAGACAAGCAAAAGTTGAGGGAATTTGCCTCCCACAAACCACCTCTACAGGGCATCCTACAGGGACTGCTCTAGATGGGAGCACTCCTAAAAAGAGCACACAACAAAACACCCAACATATGAAGAAGGGAGGAGGAGGAATAAGAAGGGAAAGAAATAAAGAATCATCAGATTGTGTTTATAATAGCTCAACAAGCGAGTTAAGTTAGACAGTAAGACAGTAAAGAAGCTAACCCTAAACCTTTGGTAACCACAAACTTAAAGCCTGCAATGGCAATAAATTCATACCTTTCAATAATCACCCTAAATGTAAATGGACTGAATGCACCAATCAAAAGACACAGAGTAATAGAATGGATAAAAAAGCAAGATCCATCCATATGCTGCTTACAAGAGACTCACCTCAAACCCAAAGACGTGCACAGACTTAAAGTCAAGGGATGGAAAAAGATATTTCAAGCAAACAACAGAGAGAAGAAAGCAGGTGTTGCAATTCTGGTATCAGACAAAACAGACTTCAAAATAAAGAAAGTAACAAAAGACAAAGAAGGACATTACATAATGATAAAGGGCTCAGTCCATCAAGAGGATATAACAATTATAAATATATATGCACCCAATACAGGAGCACCAACATACCTGAAACAAATATTAACAGAACTAAAGGAGAAAATACAATGCAATGCATTCATTCTAGGAGACTTCAACACACCACTCACTCCAAAGGACAGATCCACCAGACAGAAAATAAGTAAGGACACAGAGGCACTGAACAACACACTAGAACAGATGGACCTAATGGACATCTACAGAACTCTACATCCAAAAGCAACAGGATACACGTTCTTCTCAAGTGCACATGGAACATTCTCCAGAATAGACCACATACTAGGACACAAAAAGAGCCTCAGTAAATTCCAAAAGATTGAAATCCTACCAACCAACTTTTCAGACCACAAAGGCATTAAACTAGAAATAAACTGTTCAAAGAAAGCAAAAAGGCTCACAAACACATGGAGGCTAAACAACACGCTCCTAAATAATCAATGGATCAATGACCAAATCAAAATGGAGATCCAGCAATATATGGAAACAAATGACAACAACAACACTAAGCCCCAACTTCTGTGGGACGCAGCAAAAGCAGTCTTAAGAGGAAAGTATATAGCACTCCAAGCATATTTAAAAAAGGAAGAGCAATCCCAAATGAACGGTCTAATGTCACAACTATCAAAATTGGAAAAAGAAGAACAAATGAGGCCTAAGGTCAGCAGAAGGAGGGACATAATAAAGATCAGAGAAGAAATAAATAAAATTGAGAAGAATAAAACAATAGCAAAAATCAATGAAACCAAGAGCTGGTTCTTCGAGAAAATAAACAAAATAGATAAGCCTCTAGCCAGACTTATTAAGAGGAAAAGAGAGTCAACACAAATCAACAGTATCAGAAACGAGAAAGGAAAAATCACGACGGACCCCACAGAAATACAAAGAATTATTAGAGACTACTATGAAAACCTATATGCTAACAAGCTGGAAGACCTAGGAGAAATGGACAACTTCCTAGAAAAATACAACCTTCCAAGACTGACCCAAAAAGAAACAGAAAATCTAAACAGACCAATTACCAGCAACGAAATTGAAGCGGTAATCAAAAAACTACCAAAGAACAAAACCCCCGGGCCAGATGGATTTACCTCGGAATTTTATCAGACATACAGGGAAGACATAATACCCATTCTCCTTAAAGTTTTCCAAGAAATAGAAGAGGAGGGGATACTCCCAAACTCATTCTATGAAGCTAACATCACCCTAATACCAAAACCAGGCAAAGACACCACCAAAAAAGAAAACTATAGACCAATATCCCTGATGAACGTAGACGCAAAAATACTCAACAAAATTTTAGCAAACCGAATTCAAAAATACATCAAAACCATCGTACACCATGACCAAGTGGGATTCATCCCAGGGATGCAAGGATGGCACAACATTCGAAAGTCCATCAATATCATCCACCACATCAACAAAAAGAAAGACAACAACCACATGATCATCGCCATAGATGCTGAAAAAGCATTTGACAAAGTTCAACATCCATTCATGATAAAAACTCTCAGCAAAATGGGAATAGAGGGCAAGTACCTCAACATAATAAAGGCCATCTATGAAACACCCACAGCCAACATTATATTGAATAGCGAGAAGCTGAAAGCATTTCCGCTGAGATCGGGAACTAGACAGGGATGCCCACTCTCCCCACTGTTATTTAACATTGTACTAGAGGTCCTAGCCACGGCAATCAGACAAAACAAAAAAATACAAGGAATCCAGATTGGCAAAGAAGTCAAACTGTCACTATTTGCAGATGACATGATACTGTACATAAAAAACCCTAAAGACTCCACCCCAGAACTACTAGAACTGATATCGGAATACAGCAAAGTTGCAGGATACAAAATCAACACACAGAAATCTGTGGCTTTCCTATATACCAACAATGAACCAACAGAAAGAGAAATCAGGAAAACAACTCCATTCACAATTGCATCAAAAAAAATAAAATACCTAGGAATAAACCTAACCAAAGAAGTGAAAGACTTATATTCTGAAAACTACAAGTCACTCTTAAAAGAAATTAAAGGGGACACTAACAGATGGAAACGCATCCCATGCTCATGGCTAGGAAGAATTAATATCGTCAAAATGGCCATCCTGCCCAAAGCAATATACAGATTTGATGCAATCCCTATGAAACTACCAGCAACATTCTTCAATGAACTGGATCAAATAATTCAAAAATTCATATGGAACCACCAAAGACCCCGAATAGCCAAAGCAATCCTGAGAAAGAAGAATAAAGTAGGGGGGATCTCACTCCCCAACTTCAAGCTCTATTATAAAGCCATAGTAATCAAGACAATTTGGTACTGGCACAAGAACAGAGCCACAGACCAATGGAACAGACTAGAGAATCCAGACATTAACTCAGACATATATGGTCAATTAATATTTGATAAAGGAGCCATGGACATACAATGGCGAAATGACAGTCTCTTCAACAGATGGTGCTGGCAAAACTGGACAGCTACATGTAGGAGAATGAAACTGGACCATCGTCTAACCCCATATACAAAAGTAAACTCAAAATGGATCAAAGACCTGAATGTAAGTCATGAAACCATTAAACTCTTGGAAGAAAACATAGGCACAAACCTCTTAGACATAAACATGAGTGACCTCTTCTTGAACATATCTCCCCGGGCAAGGAAAACAACAGCAAAAATGAACAAGTGGGACTATATTAAGCTGAAAAGCTTCTGTACAGCAAAAGACACCATCAATAGAACAAAAAGAAACCCTACAGTATGGGAGAATATCTTTGAAAATGACACATCCGATAAAGGCTTGACGTCCAGAATATATAAAGAGCTCACACGCCTCAACAAACAAAAAACAAATAACCCAATTAAAAAATGGGCAAAGGAACTGAACAGACGGTTCTCCAAAAAAGAAATACAGATGGCCAACAGACACATGAAAAGATGCTCCACATCGCTAATTATCAGAGAAATGCAAATTAAAACTACAATGAGGTATCACCTCACACCAGTAAGGATGGCTGCCATCCAAAAGACAAACAACAACAAATGTTGGCGAGGCTGTGGAGAAAGGGGAACCCTCCTACACTGCTGGTGGGAATGTAAACTTGTTCAACCATTGTGGAAAGCAGTATGGAGGTACATCAAAATGCTCAAAACAGACTTACCATTTGACCCAGGAATTGCACTCCTAGGAATTTACCCTAAGAATGCAGCAATCAAGTATGAGAAAGATCAGTGCACCCCTATGTTTATCGCAGCACTATTTACAATAGCCAAGAATTGGAAGCAACCTAAATGTCCATCGATAGATGAATGGATAAAGAAGATGTGGTACATATACACAATGGAATACTACTCAGCCATAAGAAAAGGGCAAATCCAACCATTTGCAGCAACATGGATGGAGCTGGAGGGTATTTTGCTCAGTGAAACAAGCCAAGCAGAGAAAGAGAAATACCAAATGATTTCACTCATCTGTGGAATATAAGAACAAAGGAAAAACTGAAGGAACAAACAGCAGCAGAATCACAGAACTCAAGAATGGACTAACAGGTACCAAAGGGAAAGGGACTGGGGAGGATGGGTGGGTAGGGAGGGATAAGGGGGGGAGAAGTAGGGGGGTATTAAGATTAGCATCCATAGCGGGGTGGGAGAAAGGGGAGGGCTGTACAACACAGAGAAGACAAGTAGTGATTCTACAACAGGTTGCTACGCTGATGGACAGTGACTGTAAAGGAGTATATAGGGGGGACCTGGTATAGGGGAGAGCCTAGTAAACAAAGTATTCGTCATGTAAGTGTAGATTAATGATTAAAAAAAAAAAATGCAGTTCCTATGTGGTGACCTCTAATGAGTTCTACACAATGATATAAAGGACATATAAAAGTGTAGGCAAAGGGTCTGTTTGTGTTTATACAGAGGATCAAAGCCTAATTTGGCTACCCCGAAAATGAACTAAGAAACGATATGAAAGAGAACTTCCAACATCAGCACTCTCGGGAAGACTCATGCCAGAAGATGATCATCAAAAAACCCCAACAAAGATCCACGCACTGCTACAGCTGTAGATGCACTCATCCCACCAGCTCCTGGACTTGCCATGGGAATGAAGGAGATATCTAAGCTGGCCTGTGCATACAGTAAAACAACAAATTTGACTGGATCTATACTGTTGGAACTCAACCAAGAATTAGGAGAAGTGCAAATTGTAGCGCTCCAAAATCTTACAACTACAGACTATTTACTGTTAAAAGAACATATGGGATGTGAACAGTGCCCAGGAATGGGTTGTTTTAATTTGTCTGATTTTTCTCAAACTACTCAAATTCAGTTAGATAATAACCATCATATCATTGATAAGTTTTCACAAATGCCTAGGGTGCCTAACTGGTTTTCTTGGTTTCACTGGAGATGACTGGTAATTACAGGTATGCTTTGGTTATGTAACTATACTCCTATTATGTTAATGTGTGTGCGCAATTTAAGTAGTAGCTTAAAATCTATACATGCTGAAGTTACTCTACAAGAAGATATGTCAAAGAAATAATCAATCTTCCCATGTTTTCTCCCGCCTGCTACTTCTATAGCTTTTCTTCTTTCTTCCTAATTACAACGAATTCTTAAATAGAATTCGTGCCTCATATCAAATTTACCGAGTATCATAACTCCTCCAAGTGGTAAAGATACCTCAAGACAAATGCTGGGCATAGAAGCCACAGGGCATAAATAGGCAAAGAAATAAAAAGCTAACCATTTCAAACAATAAGGCTTCTCTCTCACTTACCAACTTAACATTTCCCTGTATGGCCCCGGAAGATGACTGGTTAGCCAGAGACGGGTAAGATTCCTCAAGGGAGGAACAACCTAAGACAGGCACAGTCGCAGGGGGGTCATCAGGTGAGAAATTGGGGATCAACAGAGGTGAGGCTTAGAACCTCACCCACCCTGTTCTGAGAGAAATCTTCTGCATATGTGGATGTTTTATTGCCCTTGTCTAGCTTGGATTAACACATAGTCTACAGGCACACACCTGATCATCTACATTTGCTCTCTTACAACACTAAACTATGTTTTCTACCTTTATGTTGTATCTACCTACCACTTCAGCATCTTATTAAAAATAATAAAGAGAGAAATGTGGTATCCACATATAAATCAAGTATAAAAATCAAATGTGTATTCATATTTGAACTGACTGTTTATAGTTCATAATGCATGAGCAAAACCAAAAGTTTCTGTGATGACTGCCCTTGTACTGTTCACCATGTAACTTATTCACTATGTAAGAATTTGTTCTCCATGTAAGAACTTGTTCGTTATGCTTCAGAAGATTGGAGACTGACGAAAATTAGGCTTGGGGTGGAGTAATGATTGTGCATTGAGCATTGACTCCCCTATACAGAATTTTATTGTTGTTAACAACCATTTGATCAATAAATATGAGAGATGCCCTAACAACAACAACCAAGAAAAAGTACACACTTCCAATTGTAAAATAAATAAGCAACCGGGATGTAATGTATAGCATAAGGAATATAGTCAAAATATTGTAACAACTTGGTATGGTGATAGCTGGTACTTAGAATTATCATGTATATAAATGTTGAATCACTGTGTTGCACACCTGAAACTAATGTAATGTAATACTGTGTGTCAACTACCCTTCAATAAAAAATAATTATCAAAAAAAAAAAAAAAAAAAAGACACAGAGTAATAGAATGGATATAAAAGCAAGACCCATCTATATGCTGCTTACAACAGATGCACCTGAAACCCAAAGACATGCACAGATTAAAAATCAAAGGATGGAAAAAGGTATTTCAGGCAAACAACAGGGAGAAAAAAGCAGGTGCTGCAATACTACTGTCAGACAAAATATACTTCAAAACAAAGAAAGTCACAAGAGATAAAGAAGGACATTACATAATGATAAAGGGGTCAGTCCAACAAGAGGATATAACCATTATTAATATATATGCACCCAACACAGGAACATCAGAATATGTGAAACAAATATTAACAGAACTAAAGGAGGAAATAGAATGAATGCATTCTTTTGGGGAGACTTCAACACACCACTCACTCCACAAAGGATAGATCCAACCAAACAAAAAATAAGTAAGGATACAGAGGTACTGAACAACACACTGGAACAGATGGACCTAATAGACATCTATAGAACTCTACACCCAAAAGCAACAGGATACACATTCTTCTCAAGTGCACATGGAACATTCTGCAGAATAGACCACATACTAGGCCACAAAAAGAGCCTCAGTAAATTCCAAAAGATTGAAATCCTACCAATCAACTTTTCAGACCACAAAGGTATAAAACTAGAAAGAAATTGTACAAAGAAAGCAAAAAGGCTCACAAACACATGGAGGCTTAACAACATGCTCCTAAATAATCAATGGATCAACGACCAAATTAAAGTAGAGATCAAGCAATATATGGAAACAAATGACAACAACAACACAAAGCCCCAACTTCTGTGGGATGCAACGAAAGCAGTCTTAAGAGGAAAGTATATAGCAATTCAGGCATATTTAAAGAAAGAAGAACAATCCCAAATGAATAGTCTAATGTCAAAATTATCAAAACTGGAAATAGAAGAACAAATGAGGCCTAAGGTCAGCAGAAGGAGGGACACAATAAAGATCAGAGAAGAAATAAATAAAATTGAGAAGAATAAAACAATAGAAAAAATCAATGAAACCAAGAGCTGGTTCTTTGAGAAAATAAACAAAATAGATAAGCCTCTAGCCAGACTTATTAAGAGAAAAAGAGAATAAACACACATCAACAGAATCAGAAACGAGAAAGGAAATATCACGACAGACCCCACACAATACAAAGAATTCTTAGAGAGTACTATGAAAACCTATATGCTAACAAGCTGGAAGACCTAGGAGAAATGGACAACTTCCTAGAAAAATACAACCTTCCAAGACTGACCCAGAAAAAAACAGAAAATCTAAACAAACCAATTACCACCAAAGAAATTGAAATGGTAATCAAAAAACTACCCAAGAACAAAACCCCCAGGACAGATGGATTTACCTCGAAATTTTATCAGACATACAGAGAAGACATAATACCCATTCTCCTTAAAGTTTTCCAAAAAATAGAAGAGGAGGGAATACTCCCAAACTCATTCTATGAAGCCAACATCACCCTAATACCAAAACCAGGCAAAGACACCACCAAAAAAGAAAACTACAGACCAATATCCCTGATGAACATAGATGCAAAAATACTCAGCAAAATACTAGCAAACCAAATTCAAAAATACATCAAAAGGATCATACACCATGACCAAGTGGGATTCACCCCAGGGATGCAAGGATGGTAAAACATCCGAAAATCCGTCAACATCATCCACCACATCAACAAAAAGAAAGACAAAAACCACATGATCATCTCTATAGATGCTGAAAAAGCATTCGACAAAATTCAACATCCATTCATGATAAAAACTCTCAATAAAATGGGTATAGAGGGCAAGTTCCTCAACATAATAAAGGCTGTATATGATAAACCAACAGCCAACATCATACTGAACAGCAAGAAGCTGAAAGCTTTTCCTCTGAGATCAGGAACAAGACAGGGATGCCCACTCTCCCCACTGTTATTCAACATAGTACTGGAGGTTCTAGCCATGGCAATCAGACAAAACAAAGAAATACAAGGAATCCAGATTGGTTAAGAAGAAGTTAAACTGTCACTATTTGCAGATGACATGATATTGTACATGAAAAACTCTAAAGATTCCACTCCAAAACTACGAAAACTAATATCAGAATTCAGCAAAGTTGCAGGATGCAAAATTAACACATAGAAATATGTGGCTTGCCTATACACTAACAATGAACTAATAGAAAGAGAAATCAGGAAAACAATTCCATTCACAATAGCATCAAAAAGAATAAAATACCTAGGAATAAATCTAACCAAGGAAGTGAAAGACCTATACCATGAAAACTACAGGACACTCTTAAGAGAAATTAAAGAAGACACTAACAAATGAAAACTCATTCCATGTTCCTGGCTAGGAAGAATTAATATCGTCAAAATGGCCATCCTGCCCAAAACAATATACAGATTCGATGCAATCCCTATCAAATTACCAACAGCATTCTTCAATGAACTGGAACAAATAGTTCAAAAATTCATATGGAAACACCAAAGACCCCAAATAGCTAAAGGAATCCTGAGAAGGAAGAATAAAGTGGGTGGGATCTCACTCCCCAACTTTAAGCCCTACTACAAAGCCACAGTAATCAAGACAATTTGGTACTAGCACAAGAACAGAGCCGCAGACCAATAGAACAGAATAGAGACCCAAGATATTAACCCAAACATATATGGCCAGTTAATATTCAATAAAGGAGTCATGGACATACAATGGGGAAATGACAGTCTCTTCAACAGATGGTGCTGGCAAAACTGGACAGCTACATGTAAGAGAACGAAACTGGATCACTGTCTAACCCCATACACAAAAGTAAATTCAAAATGGATCAAAGACTTCAACATTAAGCCATGAAACCATAAAACTCTTAGTGAAAAACATAGGCAAAAACCTCTTAGACATAAACATGAGTGACCTCTTCTTGAACATATCTCCCTGGGCAAGGGAAACAAAAGCAAAAATGAACAAGTGGGACTATATCAAGCTGAAAAGCTTCTGTACAGCAAAGGACACCACCAAGAGAACAAAAAAGATACCCTACAGTATGGGAGAATATATTCATAAATGACAGATCTGATAAAGGATTGACATCCAAAATATATAAAGAGCTCACACGCCTCAACAAACAAAAAGCAAATAATCCAATTAAAAAATGGGCAGAGGAGCTGAACAGACAATTCTCCAAAGAAGAAATTCAGATGGCCAACAGATACATGAAAAGATGCTCTACATAGCTTGTCATCAGAGAAATGCAAATTAAAACCACAATGAGATATCACCTCACACCAGTAAGGATCGCCACCATCCAAAAGACAAACAACAACAAATGTTGGCAAGGTTGTGGAGAAAGGGGAACCCTCCTACACTGCTGGTGGGAATGTAAGTTAGTTCAGCCATTGTGGAAAGCAGTATGGAGGCTTCTCAAAATGCTCAAAATAGAAATACCATTTGACCCAGGAATTCCACTTCTAGGAATTTACCCTAAGAATGCAGCAGCCCACTTTGAAAAAGAGAGATGCACCCCTGTGTTTATCGCAGCACTATTTACAATAGCCAAGAAATGGAAACAACCTAAACGTCCATCAGTAGATGAATGGATAAAGAAGAAGTGGTACATATACACAATGGAATATTACTCAGCCATAAGAAAAAAACAGATCCTACCATTTGCAACAACATAACAACATGGATGGAGCTAGAGGGTATTATGCTCAGTGAAATAAGCCAGGCAGAGAAAGACAAGTATGAAATGATTTCACTCATATGTGGAGTATAAGAACAAAGGAAACCTGAAGGAACAAAACAGCAGCAGAGTCACAGAACCCAAGAATAGACTAACAGTTACCAAAGGGAAAGGGACTGGGGACGATGGGTGGAAAAGGGGGAATAAGGGCAGGGAAAAAGAAAGGGGGCATTATGATTAGCATGTATAGTGTGGGGGGGGCACGGGGAGGGCTGTGCAACACAGAGAAAACAAGTGGTGATTATACAGCATCTTGTTATGCTGATGGACACTGACTGTAGTGCGGGGTGAGGCTTGGTGAGGGGGGGAGCCTGGTAAACATAGTGTTCTTCATGTAATTGTAGATTCATGGTAGCAAAAATAAAAAATATATTTAAAAAATAAAAATAAAAATAAATAAAAGGAAACAAAACCAATAGTAAAAAGCCAGACAGATGATATGAAGTGTCATGTCTCAGCTATTCTATTTACTATAAAGCATGAATAGTATTACCTACCTGCCTTACTTAAATTAACATTTTTCTGACAGTGACAGTAACTTGTATGACTTTTTTTAGTTTTCCATTCCTTTTAGACTTCACCCCTTTGTTTTATGAAAGGACCCAGAAAATGCTGATTCTTTTCCCATTTGCATTTTTGTTCTTTTCTTATCAACACTTTTGTTTTCTCACAATCTAATGCATGAAATTCTTGCATTGTGCTTGTAGGGTATTCAATCAATCCCACTCAACATTTGGCATAGCTTACCCCAACCTATGTTTAATAAGGCAGTTATCCCTTTCCTCAGAGGTGCTACATCATTCTGACAATCATGGCACTGCTCTAATTTCCTTTGCCAACATGACAAAACAGGGAACATTCTGCACTGTCTCATGAGCACCAGCCCAATGAGACCATGAGCTCATCTCTCTTGTGAGAAAATAAAAAGGCCCATGTAATAATTTGTAGGTTTACAGATTCTCCGTGAATTTTAATACTAAGAAACTCATTTAGAAGAATAAAAATTAATCCAAACGAATAATTAATTACCTTTTCCTATTGGGCTTTTCAGTTCACAACAGAGCCACTCTAGAAAGTCTTCTTGACTGATTCACCAAATCAGCATAAAAATGACATCCCTTAACAAATCCAAAAAAATTCCTATAGCCAGGTCAGGTAAAAATATAGAAGAGAGATCACTTTTTTCCTGGATGTAACTACAATGACAAAAAAGGCTGGTTACTGCAACACTAAACTTGGCTCAGTCATGCAGTGGTCTCAGTTTGGGATAGAATTGAATTTATAATGTATGACAGAAGCAAAGTTGTAATGCACAATTATAAAATTTACTTGAACAGTTGCTTTCCATATGGGAAGTAACAGATTGCCCAGTTGCATTTTGGCTAAGATTAAACCTACCATTATTCAAGGTAAAACAATTTTGTTGAAATCTGGAAATCCTGCAGAAAGCATCTCTAAGTCTGTCTGATGACTCTTGACATTGTTTCTTTTTTTCTAGGAATAGTATACAGCTATATCCTCCTTTCTAAATGTTTCTGATCCACATTTAGCACATAGTATTTTCTGAGAAATGTAACCATAACTATGCCCTACAGATTTTACAGATGAGATAACCACTTGGGCCATTCAGCTAGATTGCCATTATGAAATAAAAAAATAAAATTCAGAGATGAAAAGGGATAGAAAAGACAGCAGATCCTTCTCTATGTATTTTTTTTGAAACAATATTAAAAGAAAAAACATACTTTGAAGGAAATGGATCTTTTTCTCTCTCATTTTATATATCTCAGTTGAATACCAAAGTACAACTCCTACATATTTAACAATATTCCCTCCTACTTAAGTTATACTCCAGGAGAAATAATTTTATGGACTGTGGAGCATTCCTATTCATGACCTTAACATATTAGAACAGGTTGATGGATAAGCAATGCATTTTCTATACTGATGCATAAATGATCTGGATGCCAGAATATATCTGCTAAGTTTGAAAACTCACATTGTCCAGTAAAAAATATGTCATTATCACCCTTTGAAAGGTCTTGAAATTTCAACTCCCTATGGCCAAATATCATTGTCTGAAATCTGTCCCCCTGTGCATGAATTTATGAGTCCCACGATCAGACAAAGGGAAATTATCCAAGGCAAAGTTGTTCAAATAGGCAGTTATCCAACAGACTGGAGCCAATACAATCCCCCTGAGGTAACTGCACAGGTTCAACCACAGCTGTGTGGGAAGTATGGATACCAGTCAGCTCTCTGAAGAGCTTGGGTGTCTCTAGGAAGAACAAATTGAGAAGATTGTTTTTGTGTCCTAAGCTATTGTTGTTTTTAAGTGGGCAGGAGGCTTGAAGTATATGCACATCTGTAGTATTTCTATCTCTCAATAATTGTGTGGACAACATAATATAATTTAAGTAATTATATTATGTTGGATAATGTTACAATTATGTTGTATCATTAACTTTTTTGCAACTCTGAAGTATTCAAGGAGCAAACCAAACATCAGAAACGTAAGACTGGAAACACAAATGCAACAATACCAGACAGACACTTCCATGTAGTACATACAAAGGATAATGATAGTCTTTCATGTGAGAATCAGCTGCACATACTCAGTGTCATTTGATCCTATGAATAACTCAAGAGGGTAGTTATCATGATCTTTTTACAGATGAGGAAATTAAAGCTCAGAAAGGTTGGGATTTATTGAAAGGTATCCAGCTAGAAAGTAAGGAGTAGGGATTCAAACCAGTTATTCTTATTTGAGAACCAGCACTCTCTCCATTTATGCCTTGTAGGGCAGGTTCTACATGTGAGAATGGAAGGTAGTGTCTTTTGCTGTGGTGTTCCCCCAACCTTCACCCTACTCCCCTCACTCCCATATAATCAGAAAAACAAAAGAAGGGCTTCCTCCCCATCTCCCTAAAAATTCCTACCATTTCTAATACCACCACTTCTACCCAACTGATATATAGGTCTCTACTACTAAGTCTTATTTTTTAAATGAAAGCATTCCTGGGAGTTTTTAATATTTCATGTTAATATTATTACCATGAATTACCTATTTTTATAAGATCTTTTTTTATTTCCCAAATGAGACAGACAGAATGGGCAATGTCTGCAAGATAAACAAGGCAAAGAGAATTTGTGGTAAAAAGTACAGAAAAATCAAGAATGCTAAAAATTGAAATTAGGGTTGGCCCATTTTAAAATTATATGAGTACATAACCACATTCTCTACTTTTCAGGTGTCTTTGAAATCTAAATAATTTAGAAGAAAGTTCTTATAGAATGAAGAAAAATCAGCTATTTGTGCCCATGTTATCATACATTTTGAGTAAATTACTTAACAAGAGCAAATGCATTATGTTCATTTAACACCTGTTTGGCAAATTCTACTGTATGCCAAATACTGGGATAAATTCTGGGATTAAAGGTACAAATAAGACAATATCTCTGCATTCAAGAAACTTGTAGTGAAGCAAGGAAGACAAATGGCATCTGACACTATTCTTTGTAGAAAAACTGTTGAATGACTAAAATCTAGTTATTCTGACAATGCCAATCATTCCTCCTTGAAACCTCTCTTCCATTTGCTTACATGACACCAAATGGGGTGCTTTCTCCTGTTATCTGTCTGTCAGCTTTCCTTCAGATGTCTTTGTAGGTTGCTTGTTGTTCTACTATCTCATAAACTCCAGTGTTCCTCACTAATCAGCCTAGCTTGTCTCTTCTCCCACAATTAACAGCCTACAGCCTCTCCCTGGGATCTCTCATAATCATAGGCTGATAACTCCCAATCAATGTTTCCAGTTCATTTCCCCCTCATGAGACCAGTCCCACATGTTCAGCTCTTACCAGGTATCTCCACATGGATGCTTTAGGTACCTCTTTCTTAAAATGGCTCGACTTTCTGGGTTCCCTTCCCCAGTGATAAGTCAATTTGGACCTCACATTCATGTATTAGCTTTTTCTTTGTCTCTAACTTTCACTCACTCTATATATTTAATCAATTCAGTCACTACATTAATTCACTTACTCATTCAGTCACGTGTTAAGTGTCTACTTAGTGCCATGTAGTGTGCCGGACAGTAGGATGCCATACGGACCTAATCACTCCCTGACAGAGCTCACAGTGTAATCCATGATACAAATAAACAGGTAAATACAATGCACTGTTATAAATACCATGATGACACAGATATAGGGTGCCCTAGGGCTGACCCAGACTTGAGGTGGATGTTGGGAACAAAAAGAAGGCTTCTTAAAGAAAGTGATATCTAAGATGAAATCTAGAAAATGGGTAAGAATTAGACAAGTTGGAAGAAAAGAGCATGTGCAAAGGCATGACAGCAAGAGAATATAACACTGAAAAAAGAAAGGGAAGAACTTTAGTATGTCTAATGCTTAGAATAAAAGAAAGGTTAAGTGGTGAATGGAAAGAAGTAGACAGGACCTTTAAAGCCATGCTTCAAAGTCTAGGCTATAAGAGCAACTACAAATCACTGAGGGATTTTAAACAGGTGAGTAATATAATAACACACATCTGAATATATTGAAAGAGGGAAAGATTAAGGCATGAAGATGAAATAGAAGGGCCTTGGACTAATCGAGGTAACAGCTAGATGTCAATCTGAACTAGGAAAATAGCAGTAGGGATACAGAAAAGCTGGCAAGTCAGAGAAACATTGAGAAGATGGAACAAGTAGGATCTGGTTATCTTTAGATATAGAACAGAAAAGGGGGAATGATAAGTCAAAGGTGGTGTTCAACTTTCTCCTTTGAATAACTGGGTGATGCCATTTAATTAAACATGAAACAAGCTTGTGGGAAGAGATGGTAAAATGTGTTTAGAAATACCTAGAAGACAGCCAAGTGAAAACATCTAATAAGCAATTGGATGTATTGCTTTGGAGTGTAAAGCTGATTGTTGAAAAGGAATCAACTACTTGGAAATCATCAGCATTACTGTTTGTATTTTAAGTCATGGGAATATATGATCTGGTAAAAGAATTACAGAATGAACAGAAGACTAAGGAGAGACTCCACAGGGTAAAAGTCCTGCAAAGATGAGTAAGAAAGAACACCCAGAAGATAAAAGGAAACCTTTTACCTATGATGTCATAGAAGTAAGAGAAAGAGTGTGTCAAGATCAAAAGTGTCAAACACTAGAAAGAGGCCAAATAAAATAAGGACTGAGGTATGTCTATTACCTTTAGCAAGATCACCAGTGACTTCGAAGAGGAATTTCACCCAAGCCAAGGAACCAAAAGAGTGATGGAGGTACATGGCTGATCTCAGGGTTAAGAAAGGAATAGAATGTCAGAGTAGAGGCAGGTATAAGGAAGTCTTTAAAGATGTCTGACTGCAAGGAGTGGAAAGAGATCAAGAGTATCCAAAAGGGGTGAGAGATATAAGTATGGTTTATTCACAAAATGTGAGAAACATATGCCATATTTAAATTCCAATAGAATGAATCAGAAGGAAAAAGAGAACAATTCATTGAGCAAGTTCCCTGACAAGATGGTAAGGGATGAGATCCAGAGCTTAAGCAGAAAAATTACATTTGAACAAAAAAAGGATACTTTCTGAATTATAACAATGGGGAATGATTAAAAGAGAAGTATAGGGTAGATTTTCTTTATAATACATGTTTATCTGTTAAGAGAGGAGTGCTTGGGGAAGGGTTTAAGTGGCTAGAGTCCAAGGAGAATGGAAAAGTGTTTAAAGAACTTCTGTGTAGAACTAAAGAAACAACATACATATTGCCAAGTCATGGAAGGAAGCTTAAGAGTGGTTGAAATAATGAACCATAGAAATTAAAATGGGTAAGATAGAAAGTAAAGACAGGAAGTGACCAGTAGAGAGAATGCAGATGACACAAGAGCAGGCCCACATGAGCACAGAAGAAAAAGAAGGAGGAGGAAGAAGAAGAAAGAAAACTTATGAAACAGGACTAATGCAAGGCTAGGAAGTAATGAAGGTTAGGAAATTGCAGGATGGTTTAACTTATTATTTCTGAGGAAGAAGAATTAGATTATGTTAAAGTCCAGGGTATGGCACCTACCTCCATCACTCCCCTAGTCCCTCATTCAGGGCAGTGAGAAGAGAGCAGATTCTTTTATCAAAAAAGGGGGGGGGGCAGTAAAGAAAGTGAGGTGGATATTGAGTAGAATTGACAGTGTCTGCAGTGCCTCCCCTGAGCCTTCAAATCTAGTGAGAAGAGAGGAGATTCTTTTATCAAAAAAGGGGGGGGATGGGAAGGGGCAATAAAGAAAGTGAGGTGGATATTGAGTAGAATTGACAGTGTCTGCAGTGCCTCCCCTGAGCCTTCAAGTGTTTGCAATTATTTTTGTTTTTATTTCTCATTATGGAAAATCTCAAACATATGCAACATAAAAACAACAGTGTCATGAATTCCCATGTACCCACCACCCAGCTTCAAGTTATAAACTGTTGATATCTTTCTCAGTTAGTTTTTTTAATCTATTATTTTTTTAGTTTAGTTTTTGACCTGACAATTTTTCTGAGTAAATAAAAATGCCGAAGAAAGCATTGCTGGATAACTGGGAGAGAGATTGTCACTATATTGTACATATCTAATTTAAATGAAACCATTTCTACAAGCTCTACTACTAGCAAAGCAAATTTAATTAAAGGAATTGCTTCAGTTAGAGGTATATAAAATTCAGGTTAAAAATATCTGGTAATGATACCAAAATAAAAAAATAAAAATAAATAAATAAAAGAAACCATAAATACATACATACATAAATAAAAATATCTGGTAAATCCAACTATATATGAAAGGGAAAATGCCTTAGTTTTTAACAATGTCACTGACTTCTAAGAAGAGGAGAGTCATAAAGAAGCTCCTTTGTCAGTTGATTAGGCTGTTGAATGGGAAAATGAAAAACCAAAACATCTAAAAGAGCTATAATCACAATCCTCTTTTAAAGCAGAAGAAGAGTCTAAGAGAGAGAAGCTAAGATGCATTACGGCTAAGAAACTATTGGGAAGAAGTTAGAGGATAGAAAGGAAATGAGATGTAGGTTATACCAGAAGAATTCTGGAAAATTAACAAGGGGATTTTTATTAAGTTTTGCATATGGAATGGAATGTAAATTGTTCTCCTCTCCCCATGAAATCTTCAGAAAATTTATTTTGCATTAATCACTGGGGAAGGGATATATTTTGGGGAGGCTTTGCAGTGCTGAGCCCTGCTTTAAAATAGCATTCCCAGAAAGATACTATCACATTGAAATTATATTTACATGTGCTAGAGGATCTTTTTAAAATATATCTTGTTTTTCTGTTTATCATCACTCATTATTGATATCACACAAATAATATATAATAATATATATATTTAACATATAGATTATGTTACTTCTCAACAGTACTCCTAGTAATCAATCATATAAGCATTTCATTGATTTTTTCTATGCAAATATATTTTTTAATGTTTATCAAACATGGAAGAATGTTAATACATATAGTTTACAACCTGTGAAAAGGGATATCTAACAGGACAGTAGTGTTCCATTCATACAATAAAGAGGAATTGGTATCCATGTTTAAAATTTTTTAAATTTCTCCTTGTTTGAAATTTATCTACTGCAATGCTGAAAGGGGTTTTTTTATATTATTGAATGTGCATTTCTAAATTAATATCAAGGGTAGAAATTAGCCCCTTAAAGAACTGTCTTTAGAACTGATGGAGTGTTCAAGGACACCACAAGACGAATCAAACTCTATTTTTTGGTGTTTTTGTTTTGCTTTCTTTTTTCAGCAGTTCTAAGTATTAACTTGCTCCTAAAACAAAATAATCATATCCACTTTTTGTTTTAGGAGCATTTTTAAGACCCACAATGTCACAGAATCCCACATTTTTTAGGAGCATTTTTAGGAGCATTTTTAAGACCCACAATGTCACATGTTTCTATCCATGCAATAAAGAAAAAAACATGAGGTAAAAAGCCATTCTTATAGAGAAATCATGAATTAAGTAATATGTATGAGTGGAGATAAAGAAAGGGCATGGTTAGAGATTTAGTGGGAACCAAGTATAAAAATGAAGATTGTATTTTCTGAATATATATTCAGGGGTAGTTACCTACTCAAATACCATTACCTTGTCAACCAAGATTAATTCTAGGTCATTCATGAATTTCTTACATATCATATCCTTAATCTTGAAATTATAAATAAGATAACTCATAGTTATAAAATAACTTATGACTCTGAGCAAACTACTGCAAATTGTACAGTCTACCTGGGCTACATATAAGGGCTCATTCAGCAATCATTCACAGTATACCATACACTGTACAAGATACAACTGAGTGAAGATGGCTTCCTGCCTCAAGGAATTCAGACTCAAAAGGAGAAGACCAACATGTAAACAATCAAGTGAATAAATTTTTATAGTTGAAATAATGGAAGTATAAAAAGGATCAAGTATACCCAGACACAAAGGAAGAGTTTCTTAGAGGAAATAAGTATTAAATGGAGAATAATTATTCAACAAGTGGGCCAGGGGAAAATGGCATTCCAAGCACAGTAGAGACTAAATAAAAGAAAGAAATATGATATAACATTATACTTTACTGGATCTTCAAATAATTCGATATGACTAAAGCATAGAATACAAGGAATATTATAATGAGAGATGATACAAGAGAGAGGCAGGACGGCCTCTCATGGAGGGCCACACTGATATACCATGTATTTAGTGAGAAACCATTAAAGGCCATTTTCTTTCTTTTTTTTTTAGTATCATTAATCTACAATTACATGAAGAACATTATGATTACTAGACTCCCCCCATCATCAAGTCCCCACCACATACCCCATTACAGTCACTGTCCATCAGCATAGTAAGATGCTATAGAATCACTACTTGTCTTCTCTGTATTGTACAGCCCTCCTCGTGCCCCCCCCCTACATTATGGCTGCTAATCATAATGCCCTTTTTTCCCCCTTGTCCCTCCCTTCCCACCCATCCTTCCCAGTCCTCTCCCTTTGGTAGCTGTTAGTCCATTCTTGGGTTCTGTGAGTCTGTTGCTGTTTTGTTCCTTCAGTTTTTCCTTTGTTCTTATGCTCCACAGATGAATGAAACCATTTGATACTTGTCTTTTTCCACCTGGCTTATTCACTGAGCATAATACCCTCAAGCTCCATGCATGTTGTTGCAAATGGTAGGATTTGTTTTCTTCTTATGGCTGAATAATATTCCATTGTGTATATGTACCACATCTTCTTTATCCATTCATCTACTGATGGACACTTAGGTTGCTTCCATACCTTGGCTATTGTAAATACTGCGGCAATAAACATAGGGGTGCATATGTCTTTTACAAACTGGGCTCCTGAATTCTTAGGGTAAATCCCTAGGAGTGGAATTCCTGAGTCAAATGAAATTTCTATTTTTAGTTTTTTGAGGAACCTCCATACTGCTTTCCACAATGGTTGAACTAGTTTACATTCCCACCAGCAGTGTAGGAGAGTTCCCCTTTCTCCATATCCTCACCAACATTTGTTGTTGTTTGTCTTTTGGATGGTGGCCATCCTTACTAGTGTGAGGTGATAACTCAATGTGGTTTTAATTTGCATTTCTCTGATGATTAGCAATGTTGAGCATCTTCACATGTGCCTGTTGGCCATCTGAATTTCTTCTTTGGAGAAGTGTCTGTTCAGATCCTCTGCCCATTTTTTAATTGGATTATTTGCTTTTTGTTTGTTGAGGTGTGTGAGCTCTTTATGTATTTTGGATGTCAACCCTTTATCAGATCCGTCATTTACGAATATATTCTCCCATTCTGTAGGATGCCTTTTTGTTCTATTGATGGTTTCCTTTGCTGTACAGAAGCTTTTCAGCTTGACATAGTCCTACTTGTTCATTTTTGCTTTTGTTTTCCTTGCCCGGGGAGATATGTTCATGAAGAAGTTGCTCATGTTTATGTCCAAGAGATTTTTGCCTATGTTTTTTTCTAAGAGTTTTATGGTTTTACAACTTATATTCAGGTATTTGGTCCATTTTGAATTTACTTTTGTGTATGGGATTAGACAATGATCCAGTTTCATTCTCTTACATATAGCTGCCCAGTTTTGCCAACACCAGCTGTTGAAGAGGCTGTCATTTCCCCATTGTATATCCATGGCTCCTTTATAGTATATTAGTTGATCATGTATGTTTGGGTTAATATCTGGGCTCTCTATTCTGTTACACTGGTCTGGGCTCTGTTCTTGTGCCAGCACCAAATTGTCTTGATTACTGTGGCTTTGTAGTAGAGCTTGAAGTTGGGGAGCATAATCCTTCCCACTTTATTCTTCCTTCTCAGGATTGCTTTGCCTATTCAAGGTCTTTTGTGGTTCCGTATGAATTTTTGAACTATTTGTTCCAGTTCATTGAAGAATACTGTTGGTATTTTGATAGGGATTGCAATAAATCTCTAGATTACTTTAGGCAGGATGGCCATTATAACAATATTAATTCTTCCTACCCAAGAGCATGGGATGAGTTTCCATTTGTTAGTGTCCTCTTTAATTTCTCTTAGGCGTGTCTTGTAGTTTTCAGGGTATAGGTCTTCCACTTCCTTGGTTAGGTTTATTCCTAGGTATTTTATTCTTTTTGATACAATTGTGAATAGAATTGTTTTCCTGATTTCTCTTTCTGCTAGCTCATCGTTAATCTATAGGAAAGCAACAGATTTGTGTGTATTAATTTTGTATCCTGCAACTTTTCTGAATTCAGATATTAGTTCTAGTAATTTTGGAGTGGAGTCCATATAATTTTTTATGTACAATATCATGTCATCTGCAAATAGTGACAATTAGTTCTAGTAATTTTGGAGTGGAGTCCATATAATTTTTTATGTACAATATCATGTCATCTGCAAATAGTGACAGTTTGACTTCTTCTTTACCAATTTGGATTCCTTGTATTTCTTTGTTTTGTCTGATTGCCATGGCTAGGACCTCCAGTACTGTGTTGAATAACAGTGGGGAGAGTGGGCATCCTTGTCTTGTTCCCGATCTTAGGTGAAAAACTTTCAGTTACTTGCTGTTAAGTATGATGTTGGCTGTTGGTTTATCATATATGGACTTTATTATGTTGAGGTACTTGCCCTCTATACCCATTTTGTTGAGAGTTTTTATCATGAATGGATGTTGAATTTTGTCAAATGCTTTTTCAGCATCTATGGAGATGATCATGTAGTTTTTTCCTTCTTTTTGTTGATGTGGTGGATAATGTTGATGGATTTTCAAAAGTTGTACCATCCTTGCATCCCTGAGATGAATCCCACTTGATCATTGTGTATGATCTTCATGATGTATTTTTGAATCCGGTTTGCTAATATTTTGTTGAGTATTTTTGCATCTATGTTCATCAGGGATATTGGTCTGTAATTTTCTTTTTTTGTGGAGTCTTTGCCTGGTTTTGGTATTAGAGTGATGCTGGCTTCATAGAATGAGTTTGGAAGTATTCCCTTCTCTTCTATTTTTTGGAAAACTTTAAGGAGAATGTGTATTATGTCTTCTCTATATGTCTGATAAAATTCAGCAGTGAATCCATCTGGTCCAGGGGTTTTGTTCTTGTGTAGTTTTTTGATTACCGATTCTATTTCATTGCTGGTAATTGGTCTGTTTAGATTTTCTGTTTCTTCCTTGATCAGTCTTGGAAGGTTGTATTTTTCTAGGAAGTTGTCCATTTCTTCTAGGTTTTCCAGCTTGTTAGCATACAGATTTTCACTGAGAAGTAACATGATCAGATCTTGTAAAGATTTATCTGGAAGCAATATTGAGGATGAATGGAGACATGTGAACCAAGATAAGGGAAATCAATTAAAAGTAGTCCATGCCAAGTGATGATGAGCTGAGCTACACTTGGATCAATGAGAAGGGAGAAGAACAGTTAGATCAGTGATGTTAACAAAGGAAAATCAGTTGGTCTTTGTTATGACATATGACCTTAGTTCAGACCTGGCTCTCCCACCTTCTGGCTATATGACCTTAAATAATTTATGTAATTCTCAATTAAAACTTCTCCTTGACTTTAAAATAATAGTTCCCAGCTCACAAAGTTAGGAGAATTCAATGAGTTAAGGAAATATGTTAAATGCCTATGTTAGAATAGTTATTTTATCATCTTCATCAAAAGAAAGAGGGGAATATTAGTCTCCCAAGTTTCTGTTTGTTATCTAGAAATAAGAATTAACTTATGAAGAGAAAATAGAAATGACTAGTTTTGGACATGTTTAGTACCTACCTGCCTGTATGTATTAGGACTTAAGAAAGCAGCCCTAGACATTTAGAGATCTAGGAGTAATTAGTGTATAGGTATTCTTTGAAACCATGTATGACTGACTTCATTCAAGTGACACTTCATTCCAAGTATATACTACTGAAAATGGATGAGGAACAAAGGCAGAACAAGAAATAGCAACATTTTTAAGACCAGATAGGAAATTAGACAAAAAAATCATCCCAAAGATATAGATTATGCTTTCCATTTGCCATATTTATTGTTTGGCAAAGGAAACGTATTTGTAACTTATGATATCTATCTCATAAGATTTATCATAAGACTTTTGTGAACATTATCACATCCTTTATATAATAACATGTACCAAGATAGTATGGGAAAAAAATACAACATAACCTACAAGATATGAGGAAGTCTCTCTTTTCCATTCCCTGTGTTGGAATTTTCATGAATATATTTCTTAGTGAATAAGCTCTGAGAGGATATATGCCAGATACTTAGTTAAATATAATTGACACATGTGCTAGGTGAAGGAGAAAGGAGGCCAATATTTCTCCCATGATTAAAAATTAGGGAAAAAAATATTATAATTTTTAAATGTATATATATATATATATATGTATATTTGTTATTTGCCAACAGTGCTTTAAACAGAGCTCCCAAAACCTTTTCAATTTCCTGAATAATAATGGTGACAGGAGCATCTCATGTTCTAATATTTGGTCTTTACCCCAGTCCCTGACACAGAGCTTGATGTCCCTTGGAATTTCCTGGATAACAGGAGCATCTTTTGTTCTAATGAGGCCACTCTTGGTGGGCCCCTAAATGGCTTCAGGATCAGTGCTGGTCATCAGAAAGACCAAAGCATGATTATAGGATTAAAAACTTCACCCACCCCATCATCTCTGGAGAGTAAAGGGGCTAGAGATTGAGTTATTCACAAGGCCAATGATTTACACAATCAATGAAACCTCAAAAAAAACTCATAATGGGGTTCAGAGAGCTTCTGGGTTGGGGAACACATCAAGGTGCAGAGTGAGTGACATGCCCAGAGAAGATACATGAGCTCCATGTGCCACTCCCCCATATGTTGCACTATGCATCTCTTCCATTTGGCTGTTCCTGAATTGTATACTTGATAATAAACCAATAACAGTTAAGTAAAGTATTTCCTGACTTCTGTGAGCCATGCTGGCAAATTATCTAACATGAGGAGGGAGTCCTGGGAACCCACAACATACTGCTAGCTGGTCAGAAGTATAGGTGGCAACCTAGGACTTGTAACTAGCATCTGAAGTAGGAGCAGTCTTTTGGAACTGAACCCTTAATCTGTGGAGTGTGTGCCAGACCTGGGTAGTGTCAGATTTGAATTGAATTGTTGAACATCCAGTTGATGTCAGAGAACTGAAGTACTGATTGCTGGGTGGAAGAAACAGTTACTCAAATGTGAAGTAAAAATGGTTTAGAAGAGAGATTGACTAATGCAAATGCTAATTACCAAATAGAAATTTCAATAGCTTCTAAGTATTTTCTATTTGCATGGTTCATCTATTAATCCTTAATAGCCATATGCCCTCCAAGTGCTATATCCCACAAATATGATTCCTTTCATTCAATTTATTCTACAATCTTAACAGTATAAATATTAAAGATAAATGTTGTAGATTGACTAGCCCTTGGTCTGTAAAACAGACTTGCAGTATGCTGTTGGGTAAATGTCCAGAAAGTGAGAGTGAGCCTAAAAAATTATTAAATAATAATAAAAATTTGCATCATTTTTCCTCAGGCAAAACTTGCACAAGACTGAATAACCCTCATTATTATTTCAATTTCCTCACAATTTACATTTAAACATAAGTTTAAATGTAGGCTCTGCCTATTAGCAAGGCTAATAAGGAAAACTGCTAGCTGAAGCCTGGCTCACGGAAGCAGGGGTTTTAAGAACCATTTTTTTTACTGAAATCTCCAAAGACGCAGCACAATGTTCGTCTGGAGCAAAGAACGATGGATTGTGTAACCCAGATACAAATACCTCTCTCAAAATGCATGCACAGAAATCCAATGGGATAGAAGAAACGGGATTGTGTTGCCCCAGGGTGAAAGTTACTATTATCTTCCCCTTCTCACACCGCTATAATTTTCTGTTGAGTTTTTTCCTACATATGGTTCTTTATATTTATAATATATTGCAAAATGTTTTTCCATTTAATCCTGTGATCAATATTATTTATAGATCTTTTTTTTCCAGCCTCTTTTTTTCCAGTTTCTTCTCATAACCTAGCTAGCATCATAAAGTTAAGGCCGTATCTTTGTATGGGAGAGCCACCAAACCAAGCATACTTTTATTCCATGTTTGACAGATGTGGCAGTGTAGCTACTCTTTAAGCAATCACGCGTAGTAGTGGATTCAGGTAAAATACATGTGCTTTTCCCCTAATGTATAAAACTTAAATTGGCATAGCCAGAGGCTGTTTATGCTAAGAATCTTCTCAGCTTAAACTGAATTAATTCTCTGCCAATTCTTTTAATCCAGTATTCTCACCCTTGGTACCATGACTCTAAATTACAATTTGTTATAAAATAACGTTCTTCCCTTGAGCTAAGCCTGGTATAATGGCTCTAACAGATGACCTCTAGAATATAATTTGTAATGTGTAAGGGTCCCTGTCTGAGGATAATTTAAGACATTTTAATTGAACCTAATAGAAAGCACAATAGCATTTGTAACTTTGCCAGAAAAGTTAAAAAGGCAGTAATAATATGCTTAAACTCAAAATGATGTTTTGAAAATAAAACTCTGCTTCTACTTACTTTAAAGTTATCATTCCAGCTTCATATATCCCCAGGGAGTAATCATTGTTCAACATTTCAAACCCAAAATTATTTCCCTCTAATATTGGAGAAATTAACAAATTTGGATTTTGCCGGGTTTGTTGTGGGAAGGGTGTAGTTTGAGCTGGGAGGTAGGGGAAAGGCTGGTCTTAAGTGCCTGTTATATTCTTCCAAAAGTAATTTCAAAATCTTCTTATAAACTAATTATTTAAGTAATCAAATCACACCTAAAAGTGGCATCTTTCCTTTAAAATATAAAAATAATTAATTGGACCTTTTTTAAATAATTACCACTAAAACTGGCTAGTCATTCATTCATTTCAGACTCATTTCCTCATGTACACTGAGATCAAGGTAGAAAATAAAGTTACCTGGGTAAAAATCATCCCAAGAGTAGAAAATACCAATACTTACACTCATACACACACACACACACACACACACACACACACACACACACACACCAATAAAGCTAAAGAGAGGAAAACTGCAATGTCTAAGTTAAAAAGAAAAAATGAAAATTCAAATTTTCCAAAAATATAGCAAAACTAAACTTTGTACTTATAAAGAGAACTACCTTCTGTATGTGGGTGTGAAAAGGTCAGTTCTCACAGGAACATGTTCCTATAGTTGCAGGCATTTTCCATACTCATGATGTTTAATCCCAGCTAAACTGCCCTCCCTCTTCATTCTATCAAGAAATTTCCTTATGACTTGGCTTGATTGGAGAACAGTTTGTGATGGTTCCAGCTAGTTTCTCTGCTAAGACTGCTCACATTACTTAGTTCTCAAAAATATATCAATATGTAGAATTACAGGCCAACCTACCCATTGATTGCTTCCTAATTCCGATTTAATTTATGGATGAGGCATTAATTCATACATGGAGCAAAATAGGCACAGGACAACAGTCTTTTGAGGCCTTAAAGTGCTACATTATTTGAAAAACTTCCCAAAATACACGCATGACTGAAAAAGAGGAAGCCTGACGCACCCAGGAGAGGTATAAAGGAGACAGTTGTGGCAGTAAAAGGGCCGGGAGAAACATCTGAAAAGAGGGAGGAGGAAGGTGAAGAGTGCAGTCACGTTACAGCAACTGCTTCAGGGATTGAGAAAACGCTCAATTAAACCGTGAAGTATAAAAGTTGGGGAAAGAAACTACATACACAGCATGATTCCTGTTCTGTGATATAGTTATGTATTCTTTTTAAGAAAATATACCAAATACTGAGGCTTTACTTCCCCTAAAGCTTTCTTTTAACTTTTCCACTGGACTTCTCTATATTGTTAACATAAATTGTGCCTCATGATTTTAGAAAGAAGTACACACTACACTCACATATTTCGTGAAAATGTGGCTCCTTTCCTTTCCATCTAATTGATACAATGTGGCGCTCAAGCTCCCGCTTGCCAAGGAGTGAGGAAGTAAGCTCGTCGGTTAAGGTCACTCCTTTCCTCCCGGTTGTAAGACACACAGCCCCGGGGGAGGACAGCCCCTCTGGGCAATGGCCGTCTCTCCGGGGTCACGGGATGTTCAGGACTGTGCCCCTCGCGCCCTCCGAGGAGGTGCCGGGTTGCTCACGGGCAGGGCGCCACGCCGCTGCCTCAGGCCTTCTGCTCTGCCTTCGGCACCGGCACCGGGGCTGTGCTGGGCTCACCTGGCGTTCGGGCCCCGCCTGGTCCCAGAGCTGCACGGGCGGACCTGGGCGGCAGGGAGTCTTCCGTCCAATGGGAAGCTGCCCGTTGCTCACGCAGCAGCTCCCGGAGCGCCACACCCCACGGCTCGCAGACGCAGCACCTCCATCGCCAGGCCTGCACAGCCCCGAACCTCGGGGGTCTCCTCGCCGCACGCTTCCCGCGGGGCCTGAGCCCAGGGCGCACAGCCTGCGCAGCTGCTGCTCCCTGCAGGGCTCAGTGGGGTGCTTCTTGCCCTCTGTTCCTGCCGTTGGGTTTCCTGGGAGTGTGGCCCAAGATTCCGCTGCTTTGTAGCGCCCCTCCCACCATGGAGGAAACCCCGACAAGCATGTCTGACCATCGTCCTCCTCAGGCTCTGCCTGACTTTGTGTTTACTTGGCCTGGTTTGGACTTCCTTGCAGCCTGCTTCCTCTTCCCAGTGCAGCAATTCTCCCCTTCTCAGAAACCATAATGGGGGAATGGCTGCAGGTAAGCATCGATTCAGGGAGTGTGAGGAAACAAAGAGTTTAATATATACATGACACTTCACATATTTTCTACTTCTATAACCATTTCCCCAAAATATCATATTTCAAGTGTAATGAAGGAGTGCTAGAGTACAGAAAGTCACCAACAGCCAGGTGATTCTCAAGTATTGTCAAGATAACCTTTCCAGAAATATGTTCCATTTTGAATTACCCAAGAACACGTGGCCCATCCTGCTTAAGCCACGTAGAGTACGATTAGACTCAGATACACCCTATAATCTATATGAAGTGCTGAGCCTGCCATATAAATTGGTACTTAATAGTGTGCACTATGATTACTACACTGCAGAAAAGAAAGGGTGCAGACACAGAGTGCCAGTAGGAAAAGAACTGATGTTTAAAGTAGTGAGCCCATATCTACATGAGCCCAGGTAAACCTAATTGACCACTAAATTTACCCTCAATTTCAAATTCTACCCTAGCCCAGGAAACAGAGTATACAACTCACACTCACTTTTGATCTCACTTTCCATAAAACAAATGATAATACTGATCCTCGGGGTAAGACTTGAGACCACTATTTAAATTGTTATGCCTTAGAGTGAAAGCAATGAACTATATACAGAAACACAGTATGAACCCAAGGTATAGGAAGATACTAGAGTAGACAGATACCTAGATCTGAGTCAAGATCCGGTCTGGGAGAACTATCGGAAAAGAGAACAGAAGAGCCTCTAGCTAAAGGCCACCAGGACTCCTCAGCGGAAGGACCTGGGAGTTTGCAGTGGGTACATTTCCATCCTGTGGTCTGCACGTCCTGTACTGTCCCCACAGTGCAGCAAGACATGCTCTTAAAACAGGGAAATGGTGGAATTTGACCACTATATGACCTTCCAGTGGGGGCACACACTTGACCAGGATGGACAAAACAACCTAAGTAAGCATGCGCAAAAACAAATGGGGATTTCGGATTAAAGATGGCGGCATGAGAGGAGAGACAGAAGCTTCCTCCTAAAACTGGATACAATTAGAAAATTTAATTGGCGCAACTAATCCTGAGAGAGCAACAGGAAAGAGGACTGCATCAGACTGCACACACCTGGAGAAAAGAGCAGACCTCAGCGAACGGGGTAACGTACCAGAGCTGTGGCTCCGCAGGACCTAAGCCCCTCCCCCACCCCAGCTCACCGGTGGGAGGAAGAGAAACAGAGCAGGGAGGGAATGGAAGGCTTGGGACTGCTGAATACCTAGCTCTGGAGATCTGCACTGGGAGCACAAACCTACATTTCATAGTGCTTTCTTGAGACTCACATGACTACTGGGTTGGAAAGTTAATACAGGCAGAGTTCCTGAGGAGACTGGGGTTCCAGCTGCTTGTGGAAAGCAGGGATCCATATCTGGCTGCTCTGGGACAAAAACTTATACCTGTGTGACTGGCCCACTGGCTCAGGCAGTGGAGACAGGCACAGCAGCTGGGAGGTGGGCAACAGCTCGTTCCTACCCCAAGTACAGCTCCCCTGCAACCCCCAACATTGCTTCAGGTGCTCAGCAGCTCCAGAATAGAGCTTCTGGACAATAGAGGGTGCCATATACAAACATGAAACGCCAAAGGAACCTTGTCCAGAGTAAAATTGTTAATACAACTCCCAAGAGAGATTTAAATGATATGGACCTTGTGACTCTTCCTGAAGGGAGTTCAAAATAAATATCATCAACATCCTAATGGAGGTACAGAAAGACATCCAAGAACTCAGGAATGAATTCAGGTCAGAGATCCAATCGTTAAAGAACATGATGGAGGGTATTAAACGCAGGTTGGATATGGTGGAGGAGACAATAAATGAAATAGAAACTAGAGAAGAGGAATACAAAGAAGCTGAGGCAAAGAGAGAAAAAAGGATCTCTAAAAATGAAAGAATATTGAGAGAACTGTGTGACCAATCCTGGCAGAACAATATTCGCATTATAGGGACACCAGAGGAAGAAGAGAGAGAGAAAGGGATAGAAAGTGTCTTTGAGGAGGTAGTTGCTGAAAACTTCCCAAATCAGGGGAAGGAGATAGTCTCTCAGGCCATGGAGATCCATAGATCCCCCTACACAAGGGACCCAAGGAAGACAACACCAAGACACATAGTAATTAAAATGGGAAAGATCAAGGATAAGGACAGACTGTTAAAAGAAGCCAGAGGCAGAAATAAGATCACATACAAAGGAAAGTCCATCAGACTAACATCAGACTTCTCAGCAGAAACCTTAAAGCCAGAAGGGAGTGGCATGATGTACTTAATGCCATGAAGCAGAAGGGCCTGGAACCAAGATTACTTTATCCAGCAAGATGATCATTTAAATTTGAAGGAGGGATTAAACAATTTCCAGATAAGCAAAAGCTGAGAAAGTTTACTTCCCACAAACCATCTCTGCAGTCTATTTTGGAGGGACTGCTATAGATGGAAGTCTTCCTAGGGTTGGATAGCTGCCACCACAGGTAGTAAAATCATGGTAGGGAGGGTGGAGCAGCTGATTACGAGGCAAATGCAAAATTAAATTGACTATCCCCATAGTCAATCAAGGGTACAGAAAAAGTATAGAATTTGATACCTAATATATAAAGAATGAAGGAGGAAGAAAAAGGAGGAGAAATAGAAAGGAACCTTTAGATTGTGTTTGTAACAGCATACTAAGTGAGTTAAGTTAGACTCTTAGATAGTAAGGAAAGTAAACTGGAACCTTCGGTAACCATGAATCTAAAGCCTGAAATGCAAATAAGTACATACCTATCAATAATCACCCTAAATGCAAATGGACTGAATGCACCAATCAAAACACACAGAGTAATAGAATGGATAAAAAAGCAAGACCCATCTATATGCTGCTTACAAGAGACTCACCTCAAACCCAAAGACATGCACAGACTAAAAGTCAAGGGATGGAAAAAGATATTTCATGCAAACAATAGGGAGAAAAAAGAAGGTGTTGCAATCCTAGTATCAGACAACATAGACTTCAAAACAAAGAAAGTAACAAGAGATAAAGAAGGATATTACATAATGATAAAGGGCTCAGTCCAACAAGAGGATATAACCATTATAAATATATATGCACCCAACACAGGAGGACCAGCATATGTGAAACAAATACTAACAGAACTAAAGGAGGAAATAGACTGCAATGCATTCATTTTAGGAGACTTCAACACACCATTCACTCCAAAGGACAGATCCACCAGACAGAAAATAAGTAAGGACACAGAGGCCCTGAACAACACACTAGAACAGATGGACCTAATAGACATCTATAGAACTCTACACCCAAAAGCAACAGGATACACATTCTTCTCAAGTGCACATGGAACATTCTCCAGAATAGACCACATACTCAGCCACAAAAAGAGCCTCAGTAAATTCCAAAAGATTGAAATACTACCGATCAACTTTTCAGACCACAAAAGTATAAAACTAGAAAGAAATTGTACCAAGAAAGCAAAAAGGCTCACAAACACATGGAGGCTTAACAACATGCTTCTAAATAGTCAATGGATCAATGACCAAATTAAAAGGGAGATCCAGCAATATATGGAAATAAATGACAACAACAACACAAAGCCCCAACTTCTGTGGGATGCAGTGAAAGCAGTCTTAAGAGGAAAGTATATAGCAATCCACGCATATTTAAAGGAAGAACAAACCCAAATGAATAGTCTAACATTACAATTATCAAAATTGGAAAAAGAAGAACAAATGAGGTCTGAAGTCAGCAGAAGGAGGGACATAATAAAGATCAGAGAAGAAATAAAATTGAGAAGAATAAAACAATAGAAAAAAATATGAAACCAAGAGCTGGTTCTGCAAGAAAATAAACAAAATAGATAAGCCTCTACCCAGACTTATTAAGAGAAAAAGAAAATCAACACAGATCAACAGAATCAGAAATGAGAAAGGAAACATCATGACAGACCCCACAGAAATACAAAGAATTATTAGAGACTACTATGAAAACCTATATGCTAAGAAGCTGGAAAACCTAGAAGAAATGGACAACTTCCTAGAAAAATACAACCATTCAAGACTGACCAAGGAAGAAACAGAAAATCTAAACAGACCAATTACCAGCAACGAAATTGAAGTGCTAATCAAAAAACTACCCAAGAACAAAACCCCTGGGCCAGATGGATTTACCTCGGTATTTTATCAGTCATACAGAGAAGATATAATACCCATTCTCCTTAAAGTTTTCCAAAAAATAGAAGAGGAGGGAATATTCCCAAACTCATTCTATGAAGCCAACATCACCCTAATACCAAAACCAGGCAAAGACCCCACAAAAAAAAGAAAATTACAACCAATATCCCTGATGAACATAGATGCAAAAATACTCAATAAAATATTAGCAAACCGAATTCAAAAATATATCAAAAGTATCATACACCACAACCAAGTGGGATTCATCACACAGATGCAAGGATGGTACAACATTCGAAAATCCATCAACATCATCCACCACATCAACAAAAAGAAAGACAAAAACCACATGATCATCTCTATAGATGCTGAAAAAGCATTCGACAAAATTCAACATCCATTCATGATAAAAACTCTCAACAAAATGGGTATAGAGGGCAAGTACCTCAACATAATAAAGGCCATATATGATAAACCCACAGCCAACATCATACTGAACAGCGAGAAGCTGAAAGCTTTTCCTCTAAGATCAGGAACAAGACAGGGGTGCCCACTCTCCCCACTGTTATTTAACATAGTACTGAAGGTCCTAGCCATGGCAATTAGACAAAAAAAAGAAATACAAGGAATCCAGATTGGTAAAGATGAAGTTAAACTGTCACTATTTGCAGATGACATGATATTACACATAAAAATCCCTAAAGACTCCACTCCAAAACTACTAGAACTGATATTGGAATACAGCAAAGTTGCAGGATACAAAATTAACACACAAAAATCTGTGGTTTTCCTATACACTAACAATGACCCAATAGAAAGAGAAATCAGGAAAACAATTCCATTCACAATTGCATCAAAAAGAATAAAATACCTAGGAATAAACCTAACCAAAAAAGTGAAAGACCTATACCCTGAAAACTGTAAGACACTCTTAAGAGAAATTAAAGCGGACACTAGCAAATGGAAACTCATCCCATGCTCTTGGCTAGGAAGAATTAATATCATCAAAATGGCCATCCTGCCCAAAGCAATATACAGATTTGATGCAATCCCTATCAAATTACCAGCAACATTCTTCAATGAACTGGGACAAATAATTCAAAAATTCATATGGAAACACCAATGACCCTGAATAGCCAAAGCAATCCTGAGAAAAAAGAATAAAGTAGGGGGGGATCTCACTCCCCTACTTCAAGCTCTACTATAAAGCCATAGTAATCAAGACAATTTGGTACTGGCACAAGAACAGAGCCACAGACCAATGGAACAGACTAGAGAATCCAGACATTAACCCAGACATATATGGTCAATTAATATTTGATAAAGGAGCCATGGACATACAATGGGGAAATGACAGGCTCTTCAACAGATGGTGCTGGCAAAACTGGACAGCTACATGTAAGAGAATGTAACTGGACCACTGTCTAACCCCATACACAAAAGTAAATTCAAAATGGATCAAAAACCTGAATGTAAGTCATGAAACCATAAAACTCTTAGAAAGAAACATATGCAAAAATCTCTTAGACATGAACATTAGCGACTTCTTCATAAATATATCTCCCCAGGCAAGGAAAACAAAAGCAAAAATGAACAAGTGGGACTATATCAAGCTGAAAAGCTTCTGTACAGCAAAGGGCACCATCAATAGAACAAAAAGGTACCCTACAGTATGGGAGAATATTTTCGTAAATGACAGATCCGATAAAGGCTTGACATCCAAAACATATAAAGAGCTCACGCACCTCAACAAACAAAAATCAAATAATCCAATTAAAAAATGGGCAGAGGAGCTGAACAGACAGTTTTCCAAAGAAGAAACTCAGATGGCCAACAGACACATGAAAAGATGCTCCACATCGCTAGTTATCAGAGAAATGCAAATTAAAACCACAATGAGATATCACCTCACACCAGTAAGGATGGCTGCCATCCAAAAGAAAAACAACAACAAATGTTGGCGCGGTTGCGGAGAAAGGGGAACCCTCCTACCCTGCTGGTGGGAATGTAAATTAGATCAACCATTGTGGAAAGCAATATGGAGGTTCCTCAAAATGCTCAAAATAGACTTACCATTTGACCCAGGAATTCCACTTCTAGGAATTTACCCTAAGGATGCAGCACTCCAGTTTGAAAAAGACAGCTGCACCCCTATGTTTATCTCAGCACCATTTACAATAGCCAAGAAATGGAAGCAACCTAAGTGTCCATCAGTAGATGAATGGATAAAGAAGATGTGGTACATATACACAATGGAATATTATTCAGCCATAAGAAGAAAACAGATCCTACCATTTGCAACAACATGGATGGAGCTAGAGGGTATTATGCTCAGTGAAATAAGCCAGGCGGAGAAAGACAAATACCAAGTGATTTCACTTATCTGTGGAGCATATGAACAAAAGAAAAACTGAAGGAACAAAACAGCAGCAGAATCACAGAACCCAAGAATGGACTAACATTTACCAAAGGGAAAGAGACTGGGGAGAATGGGAGGGTAGGGAGGGATAAGGGCAGAGAAGAAGAAAGGGGGTATTATGATTAGCATGTATAATGTGGGTGGTGGGGGAAACGGGAGGGCTTTGCAACACAGAGAAGACAAGTAGTGATTCTACAACATCTTACTATGCTGATGGACAGTGACTGTAATGGGGTGTGTAGAGGGGACTTGGGGTAGGGGAGAGCCTAGTAAACATAATGTTCTTCATGTAATTGTAGATTAATGATAACAACAAAAAATAAAAATAAAAAAAAGAACAATTAAAAAAATGGGGTACGCAGGCCCCACCCAGGTAGGGCAAGGAACAGTGCAGCCAGCAGCCAGCTCAAAGTCCCGCCCTAAGGCCTAACTTAGACCTAGTCAGGAGGAAGAACCTCAAACCCAGGAAAACTTAACTCTTGCAACCAAAGGGGCACTCCAGTCTCCCCGAGTTGCCCGCTAGGACCTCTCCATATGTACTTTGACTTCTAATAAACTATTTGCTGATTTCACTTGCAACGTGGTCCCTCAACTGAATTTTTTCCCTTGAGAACAGGAATTGGGGAAAACACATGTGCTGACAGGTAATGGTTTGACTATTTTTAGAAAATATCACTCAATAAATGAAAATATGAATATATACACAATTGGAGATAGACAGTCCTGTGACTTATTAGGCTAAAGAGTGAGAGAAGGAAAGAGAGGGGAAGGAAGGAAAGGAATTAAAGAATTTTGGCAGCATAAACTCACAGTTGAAGGGGTGAGGGGGATGTGCAGGGGATGTGGTAGGTGAACTGTTGTGGAAGATGAGCTTGGTTAGGAAACACAAGGAAATCAGTTTGGAGAACTGATTTCTGATAAATTACCTTCCAGACAGGAGCATTAATAGAACCTTTTTAATTTTTTTTAAAACATTAATATTTCATATTTTAAATGCACTATTAAGAACCTTTCTGATTGGTTGATTGATTGATTGATTGATTGATTGGAAAAGGAAGGAACCCAGCATCTGGTCGTTGATGACTTTACAAGACCATTCCTCATTTAAGCCAAGTCTGCTTAAGGCCAGAACAAACTCACACTTAATGGTTTGCCGGTATTTTTTTCCTAGACAATTTACAACAAGATGACAAACACAAAAAGAAAAAATTTGGTAAATCATTTGCAAGTTTGCCAAATTCAAACCAGCAACTGTCATTTCAAATATTCCTGGGTGATTATGTTGTTTGAATGGAAATCCTAGTTTAAAGTGTTAACAAAGTTGCTACTCAAGTATGTAGTTATTTGGGGAGGTTATTTTGAAGGGCAAAACAGTGCTGCTAACCAATTGTATTAACTCATTCCCAGACTTAATCTAGTGGGGAATACTATCACCGGTGTAAGAAAAGCTTTCTCTTCAGTACAATGAAGAAAAATAAGGATGCATTGAAGCTATTTCAGATAAATTCTAAAGCACCTACCGAAGGCCTAGGTCAGTTTGTGGGGAAAAAAAATTGTTAAATAATGACCAGTGCTTTAAAATCACTACAGTGTAAATGTGTATTTCATAAATATTGGTTTATGTCACCTGGTGACTCAAGTAGCACATCTACAAGTGTAACATAAAGTATCACAAAAGGGGTAAATACAATGAGAAATCTCAAGACCAGAACATATTCTTAAACCGAAGGAAGGTAGATCAAATGTACCATTTTCACATTTTAAAAGTTTCTAAAACTTGTATTTTCCTGTTACCAAAAAAGGTAACTTCCTAATCAGCTCATACACAGTCTTATAATAATTTCTGTACACCTCTCAAACTCTTCATATTTGATTAGACTTCCTTGGTTGCCAGCAAAAATCTCCACTGAAATCAAAAATACCCTTCAAAGCTGAATTTCTTTTCCAGAAACAGTACCACTTGAAAACTTGAAGAATCACAGTGCCCTCTAGTGACAAATTGATAAGACCAACTTTCTTTCAGTCTCAGAGAACAAAAAGTTTAAGTGAATCTTACACATTTTCAGGGAATTTTTTCCCCATAGTATTTGTAAATGCGAATTTCTATTTCTGAGAAGCAAAAGCGTAAGTTACAGTCAGCCACATAGCACACTGGAGAATGACTCCTTTTGTTCACTGTTTGCATGATTACAATGCATCTGCAGGGCAAAAATGTCTTAACTCCAATCCATCCTGCAAAACAATGTGCGTTTAAATATACAAATACAAAATTCTTAATCTAAACCTGTGACAAGGACAACTTTGTAGAGTTGTGGATCTCTGTTCTAGTCCTAAATCTGTTCTTGCCTGACAATGAGACTTGTGCCAAGGAACTTGATCTCACCGCACCTCACTTTTCTTCATCTGTTAAAAAAAGAAAAGGTTTTTGGTAGTGTTGGTGAGGATGCAGGGAAATGGACTCTAAACATTTCCAGTGAGAGCATTGGTACTACAGCCTTTCTAGAGGGAAAGTTGGCAGTAACTCTTAAATTTATAGGAGTGTCCTAAGTACAGTGGCAGTAACTCTCAAAAACAAGGAGTTTCCAAATGTAACATTGCCTTAGTGCCAGAATAATGGCTAATATTTAACTCTTGCTCTGATTCCCATATAGTGTTCTAAGTGCTTTAAGTATACTTTCTGACTTAATCCTCACAAAAATCCTCTGAGATAGTGCTATAATAACCCCATTTTACATATCAAGAAACTAAGACTAATATTTGTCCATTTATCCAACTAATAATTGGTAAAGCCTGGATACAAATCCAGGCTTTATGTTTCAAAGTCCATGCTGCTAACTATTACAATATACTTCCAAAACTTCATTTTCTGGGAATTTGTCCTAAGATAATCAGAGATATGTCCAAAGAATTTTCAATCAGGGTGTTTATCTCAGCATCATTTATAAGGAAAAAATAGGGAAATAACCTAAATGACCAAGAATAGAGCATTCATTTAAATGATTATATTAAGCCAAACCATTGATTCTGTCCTTTAAGTTACATCGAATGACATGGAAAATGTTCCCAAATATGTTAGGTGGAAATAACAGGTTAGACTCAGACATACATGCATATATATGTACAGTGTGCTACCATTCTTTAAAGAAATACACATTTAAGAGAAAAGAAGGAAAATTAGAAGAGTGTAAGTAATAATTACATGTAGGTGGTAAGACTGGGGTATAGTGATTTTTTTTTCTTTTTTACATCCATTTTCCAAATTTTCTATAATTAATTCTAAAAATATCTTACTTTTTTAAAGGAGGTTCAGGCCAAATGTGCTCTAAGATAGTTTCTAGCTCTAAATTTCTATGATTTTTGACATGATAAAAAGATAATAGTCATGAATTTTAAAAGTAAGAGGAGAAAAAAGACTTACCATCTCTCTAGTGATTCCCAAATCTGCTTGATCCTCAGAACTGACCTGGGCTAATCAAAGTACTAACTTCCTGCCTCCCTCTTGCAGGATCAGGGTGAGGCTGGGTGACTCTTATAATCTGACAGTGAGGGGATCTACTAATTTACTCCCATTGCTTTATTTCAATACTCTGTCTACTGCATAAAACAGCACTCTTACAGACCAAATGCAGATGGGGGCCGTCATATACTGTTGGCTATTATAAGCAATTCAACTGATATTGACAAATTTTAATTCCATGTTCAGTTTCTTAATTTTCTTGAGAAACAATTCATCTTAAAATAGACAAAAAATTTGATAATAAAAAATTTTAGCCGTAAAAGTAATGGAAGTTAGACCCACCAACACTGAATGGAGAGAGTGTATTCTTACCTATAGTCATTACAATAGCTTGTCCACATTTTCAACTACATGCTTATTTAAAGGAGTCAAGATTTGTCCTTTGGTGCTGAAAAGATACAAAATCAGATCTCCCCAAAAAAATATATTTGAAATTATGGGGGTGGGGGAAGGTTCAGTTGATTCAATAAGAAAGTCTTGTTTTAAGCAAAAGATTATCCAAAGGTTCACATTAGTCCTGGTTACACAGAGTGAGGAAAAGCCACTCTGGACACGGTGAAAGCATTTATAAATAAAGAGCTTGAGAAAGAAAGACTCTTGAAAAATCTTTCTTGAAGTTCCAGAATTTAAATATTTATCACCTTTCCTGAAGAAACTTGGCATATTCTTGGAGCAGCAATTTTTATCTGTGGTGTAGTAACCTAAATGAATCTCAAATTGTACAGGAAAAGTTGAAGTTATACTATTTCAGAGGCAGATGCATATTACCAGGGTCTATCTTATCCAAAGTAGACCTAATTTCATGGTACACCATGTCACTTCGTGCATGAGGACATCTGCCACTAGGTGTACCCCAGCAGAAAACAGGGGCTGCTACTCATCTAAAAAATGATGGGTGAATAAAAATGAAGGGTAAGATGGTTCATCTCTCATTCCTACCACTCAAAAAGAAGTAGATGTGACAGTCTCAACAAAAAAAGTAAGTACACACACTCACAAAACTTTTAAGAATAAAAACCAAGACCAAGGCAGAATAGAAAAACTCCGTGAAAATAGTTTGGCAAGAGTGGGCATCAAGACAACATGAACTGCTGGTAGTCTGTACTGTTGCTTTGACTGCTTGGGTAACTCATCAGATAACACCTTCCCCCTCTCACTGCAAACTCTACTTCAATTCCCTTACCTGAGTTTTCACTCTGCTTTCTTACAGTCCTGGAAAATGTCTACTCAAGGCAGCAGGTATACACATAGCCCAGATGATCTATAATTAAGGTGGCAAGAAACCAAGAGAAAGAGCAGACAGTAGTAGTTCATTTATTTCCTTTGCATGGGTAGCATACGGACTTCACAGTCTAATAACACTTTTGTGTCTCAGCTAAGGCTGACAGTACATCATTATACCCAGATGGAAGCAAGAAGAACGTGCCTAGCAACTTGGATTTGGAACGCCTGGGCTTTTGTCAATTTACGTCATAATCTTAATATTAAACAGGCTGCTCTCATGTGCCAGTCATCACCTCATTTTATGTTTTTCAAACACAGGAAGATTAAATAGCCTTTCCTGAAAGTATTTTAGCTCCTTAGATATAGAACAGTAGTGCTATTTAAGAGTCTTTCCTTATAAATGTATACATAAAACTGCCATGAGTCTTGATGGAAATTATATCAGTAAGTTGGGGGACCTACCATGGATAATATTTTTCATTAGCCACAGTATGCACATAACTTTTTTTCCTTTTGGAAATCAGTGGGATGTCAAGGACTGTTACTTGGACCCCATTACCCTTGTATTCATGTGCTGTATGTATATATGAAAAAGTTATTTAAACTTCTATTTCTATTTAGTTTTATCTTTTTTCTGTTTAATCTCTATTTGTCTATATTTTATAATGCAAAAAAAGTGTGTGTTTTGGATTATGTGTTCAAATATTTTAGATGTCTAGTTCATTATATGTGCTCAATTAATAAATGATAAAGGAAGACAAGAAGGAGAGAATAAAGAAAGGCAGGAGACCTGAGAATTAATCAGAATCACTGGACCCTCAGTCTGCCCCATGCCCTTCCCATAGCACAGCACAGGAAAGGAACTGCACTGGTAACCTGTGACCAGGAGGATGGAAATCATCTCTTCTCTCCAGTAGCCTACTGTGAAGTCTAATTGGGTCAATTTGAGAGAAAGACAGAGTTCATTAGCCTTTCATCTTACTCTATGGTAAAGAAAGAAATATTGGGGAAAACTAATTTCTGTCAGGAAATCCAGAAATACTGGTTGGGGATGAAAATACCATATCCAGTCCTCAGTCCCAGGTAAATAGCCTAACACATAGCTCACATCCTCCTGGCTTTCTCCCTGCAGATACCAGTGAAAAAGAAAAAGAAAGAGATCCTTGTATAGACAATGAGTCTTCCTCACGAACTCTTGCAAATCTTTCCGACAACAAAAAAAATGGAATAGAAAAATATTGTCTGCAGAATTATCATTAATTATGATTTAAAACATACAAAGTGTGTGTATTACCCCTAATAGGGCCCATCCTCTTCAGTAGTCATGG